>NC_057400.1:40760767-41360767 GCF_019320065.1 Cervus canadensis
AAGAATCATTGCTTAAATAATCCAGGAAGTATTCCCTAGATTTCATTTCTATCAACCCAGTATATTAGTGTTCAAGTAAAGCAAATATACACAAGGCAAGAAGTTCTGAATTTTATGAATCAGATTCACATCTAAATATTCTATCATCAGCCTTTTCCAAGAAACAATATTGTCAGAGGTTGCTGATAACCCTCACAAATGAATTTGTTCTTAATTATCAGGATCCTAAGCCCACATTGAAAATCAATGTTAATTTCAGAATTCTCAGCTCAAAATGCAGCTTGTTCTGAGCTCTAGGAATTGTGCAAAAGAAGAAAAAAGAATGATTTGTGATGCAAGGAATATGCTTTGACAGCCCAAACCCAAAACACATTCAAAAATTTCCACAGGGATTTTAATGGTGACCTTGATGAGGAAGAGAAAGCAATCTTTACCTGCTAGAAATAAGAGAAACACTGCCTAGAAAGATACACAGACTAAATTTGATATGAAAATAAATCTGGATTTTACCAGATGAGTGCTTTGGGCTCTGGGAAATAATTTGAGATGTTGCCATCTCAGCAATAAATATTGGAGAATCTGGGGACTATCAGGCAGTGACACCTGCCAATAAACGTCCATGAACAATGAGGAGATTCAGCTATTGTTAAAGGGAGCATGGGTTCCCACTTCCCTGACATTGAAATGATTCTCCAATGGCCTCCTTGGAAGCTGGTTTTGGAACTGGTCCACAAGATATAATCATGAGATTTTTAAGCTTCTATGCTTAGCTACAAATAAAGTTCATCTGACTTACATTTCAGCTAGAAGTCTCCGTCCTGAGTTACACATGAAGAAATAGGAGTGGAGGAAGCCTTTTACTTAAATTTGCAAACTTTTTCCTTGAAAAGAAGCAATGGTAGAAATCATTTTACTTCTCCAAAGCTTAATGGGAATAGAAATAAAAAACAAACAAACAAAAAAACCCTTCAAGTTTATGTTTCAAATAGAACACATAGGCTGTAAACTATAGTTACAGAAAACAGTGTCGCCCATATAACTTTAAAAATACTAGTTTCTCGTCATTAACCTAGCAAAATTACAGCACAAAATGGGACAAAAGTACTGCTGGAATTAGATATTTTTCAAGGCTTGTTTCATTTTCAAAATGAAAGATTGCTTTCCTACTTTTTGAAAGAAAGTAATAGGTTGAACATATGAAGAGACTCATCTTGAGAATACTTCTAACTTAGAAAAAATCAAAATCCACTCTCTCAGAATTGATGTGTTTCAAGGATTATTTCTTGTTCAAGGACTCTTAACATACTTTGGGTCTATTAGAAACATTTCAAATGGTCAAAAATGAATGTCTATTTGGGGCATTCCATGTGTATCACATTGATTTTAGCTACTAACTTGGAAGATGTGACCCTTGCCCTATTTATAATTTAGACAATTATAAATTAAACTACAGAAAACTCGGCTTCAGTGGTGGAAGACAAAGAGTACAAGCCAAGAGGCTGAAATCCTGGCTCTACCAACAATTCATTTGGACCCAGTTGAAGTTACTGTTTTGTATCTCTATTTCCTCCTCCTTAGGTGTAAGTTCATATCTTTCCTCCTCATCTCATGAGTTCCTGTGTGGAGAACACAAGATAAGGCTATAAACATTCCTAAAAATTCTAATGCATTATTGCTATCTATAATAGGTTCAAAAGTGCTGTGAAGGGGTGCACATTTCCTTTTAAATAGCTTTACAAAGGATCTTAACATTTGTACAACCCTGAAAATCTCTTTTCAGCCCCACATTGCAGAGTAGTTTAGCTACAACTTGGGCTGTGGTTGCAGAGGAAGATGTATTATACTCCCCTCTTACCAGAAGCAACATGTTGATATTTTGAAGAACTTTTTTAATGGACAAAGAAATGTGGAAAGAAGCCAACTACAAGAGGAAGATGATATCTGAGTCCCAAAATATGAAAAAAGTTTGGCTTAGGGCATTTTGGGGTAATTGACAAAGTGCCAGGATTAACCTACTTTATTAAACCTTTGAAATGCTTAGAATAAAAAATTTTAAGGATACAATAGCACTTGAATAAAATACTTGAAATTTATATAAGATATTGCTGACTTGTAGAAAAGAAAATGTTGGGAGTTGAATAGATAAATTAAAGGCAGAAGATACTGGTTTCAATTCTAGGTTCATTTATGATAAAGCGAAACCTCAACATGAGTATAACACTTGATTCTTGATTTCTACAAGGGCTGAAGATACCCCTTACTCTTATCATCTTACTGCACACAAGCATGTCTCTGAGTCTTTGCTTCTATGATCAACTCTATTTCCAAGTATTTCACATTTAAATTTCCCAAGAGAAGATTGGGTTCATCAGCCTGTTCAGTATTCAGCACTCCTCTAGGTCTCAAAACAGTATTCAGTGCTCCTCTAGGTTCAAACAGACCACTTCAGAGGCCACAGATTAGCCAACTGCTGTCCCAGTTAGTGTTGGGGTCAAATGATGCAAAGCATGCCTGGAAGATTCCTGTGCACACAGTTTCTATGGTAAGTGCAAGAAACACTAGTTGGGGTCTGGGGAACTGGGACAGAGAGGTGGGGACAGGCATCCAAGAAAGAGTGCAATATCAAGCACTGTGAGTGACTAGAGTTTAATCCTCAGGGGAAATCTGGGTACATGATGTAAAACACATATCCGAGGGTTATCCCAGTGCTGGGTTGAAGGCTGCTGGGAGGGAAGCTGAGGAGGGGTGTTCACTTTTCTATTCCCTAACGTTTGTAGCCTCAGGCCAAGAGATGCAGTTGAACCCAGCAGTTGAAAGAAAGAAAGAAAACCCAGCAATGTGTGTTTGACGCACCACAGCATTCACTCTACCGGTACGTATGTGTAAGAAATCACTCAGAGTCACTGCCCACGAGAAAGGCTTTTTATGTGAAAGGCTTCATGGCTTGTCCAGTACCATTTTTATTAGAGCAGTAATTCAATTTAAATTATAAATTAAATTAAATATAGGTAGTACTAGATTTTTGAGTTTGATGTCTTTGAACAATATTTAAATATATATATATATATATATATATATATATATATATATGCATGTTTAAATGCCTGAAACCATTCTTTATACTGAATTTAAAGTTTTATACATTAGCTAATAAACATTAAGCTTTTCTGTGGGTATGCTGGGAGCTAATCAATAATTCAGTTTTGGCAGCTTTGACATTTTTGAAAATTAGTTGAACTGGGCAGTTACTTGACTATTTTATTTTTATTTTTGCCCCAACTTTAATGAAACATAGAAGTGCTAGTATTAATCATAGGGCCTTTCATATGTGAAACAAAATAGAGATAAAGATGTAAACCAAAAATCATGCCCTGAAATGGAAATCTTTGGTGATACTTGAACTCCAACTTTATTTTAAATTTCAAGAACAAAATTAACAGCAAAACAAAGCCATGATTATGAGCATATGATTCTCATTATGATCATGAGATTAGGGTTTTGGTGGTTCTTGACTTCTGAGAACCAGCACCTTTTAAAAAATAGGTCTATAGTTTGACTTTTTTCAACTTTTGGGCATATTGTTTCAAGACTGCACAGAAACAGACATTGGAGATTGCATAGCAAAACTGCTTCATGAAAAAGAAGTAGTCAAAAATGTCATCTTACTGAAAGTAAGATTGAGCCCTGGTAGAGAAGGAGTGTTTGACCAAGAGACCATGCACTTGGACCTGTCCCTCAGGATCTGAGTTCTGTCAGTCATAAGATCAGGAAGATCCGGGAGCCAGCAACATGAGATGACATGGGAATGTGCACAAGCAGGACCAGAGCACACAAGTAGTTTGTGTAAGCAAAAGCCCAGACCCTATGTCTGGAGAAGCACCTAGCTGATGTGTACGGTCATATGGGAATCCATTACAACCAGCTGGTGGAAGACAAAATAACATGAACTTGACTTACAGATGTTTCTACCCAATTTGTGGGTACAGACCAAGAACTCTGTAGTGACTTTGAAAGACTCATCCCTCCAGTAAGCCAGCTGCTGTGGGTCTTGTAGGATATGATATAAACAGTGGATCCCATAGCCTTAGAAGACTGGCAAACTCTCTGCTGTGAAGTGGACCCCTGGTCTCTGTGGAACCCTCTGCTGGTGGACCAAACACTCGATCAACCTACAGATGGTGTTTCTGGTTGGGGTCCTGCAGGCAGGAGAGGCAAACCCATATCTGGAATACGTGTCTGTTGGTGGCAGGACAGATCTCTGGTCCTTCAGGGATGAGAGCGCCATGTAGTCAATGGCCGACATCAACAGTCCAAAACATTTTGTCTACTTGGTTAGTTAACATCTTATCTGGTGGGTGCTGACATGTGATACAGAGATCTACACCCTTTGTGCCCACTCCCACATGCCTCTACCTTAGACTTCATTGTACTTAATATTTCAGTTTTTGGTTTCCCTGGTCCCATTTGATCAGTTTTTGGCCTCTGGCCAAAAAAAACAGGCCATTTGTCACTGTCTCTCAATCATATATATTCTAATCTTGGGTCACTTTTATCTTCTACCTGAAGTGGATAATAATCAAGTGCTGGAAGCATTTATGTATGTTTACATGCCTATGTTTTCATTTTTCATGAGTAAATATTTAGAAGTTGAATTGTTGGGTCATATGGATAAGTGTATGTTTCATCCTATGAGAAACTGACAGAGGGTTTGAAAAGTAACTGTAACATTTTGCATTCCCACCAGCGAAGTATGAGAATTACATGTTGATGCTTAGCCTTTTCAGTCCTTAATTTTAGTCATTTTAATTTGGATGTGTCATAGCATCTCACTGTGTTCTAATTTGCATTTCCCTTGGAACTAATGATGTTGACTCTTCATGAGCTTGATGGTCATTTATATATTTGCTTTTGTGATGTGACTATTCAAATCTTCTCTTCATTTTAAAAAAGTGGATTACTTTTAAAATTATTGTTGAGAAATAAGATTTCTCTATATATTTTAGATTTGAGAAATATTTTCTCCCAGTCTGTAACTTGTCTTTTCATTGCTTAATGTAATCTCTTGAAGAGTAAAACTTCTAACATAATAAGGGCCAGTTTATTAAGATTTTCTTTTATTTCTCATTATTTTTGCATCCTATCCAGGAAATGTTTGCCTACCACAACACTACAAAGATTCTCTTTTATGTTTTCATCTAAAAATTTTATGATTTTAGGTCTAAGGCTATGGTCCACTTAGAGATTTTTGCTTGTGTACATATATTGTGAAGGATAAATTATGACTGAATTTTGTTTACATGGATATCCAGTTGATCTAGCACCTTTTAAAAAAAGACGATGCTCTTCATATTGGGTAACCCTTGGCATCTTTGACAAAAATCATTTTACCATATAGGTGAACTGAGGACTCTCTGGTCCATTTTTTTATACCTTTCTTCTCATGCCAGTACCACTCTGTCTTCTGCTTTATGCATGCTTGCATGCTAAGTTGCTTCAGTCGTGTCCAACTCTTTGCAACCCTATAAACTAACCCACCAGGCGCCTCTGTCTATGGGATTTCCAAGGTAAGAATACTGGAGTGGGTTGCCATGCCCTCCTCCAAGGGAGCTTCCTGACCCAGGGATTGAACCTGGGCCTCTCTATGTCTCCCGCATTGGCAGGGAGGTTCTTTACCACTAGTGCCACCTGTGAAGCCCCCTTTTGCTTTATAATAAGTCTTAATTTACTTCACGAAAATTATTGAGATCAGATATACAAGTTCTCCAACTCTGTTCTATTTCAAAATTGTTCTGTTTGTTCTAGGTCTTTACAATTTCTACACAGAACACGCTGTGTTTTGATTGACATTGCACTGAATCTGTAGATCAATTTGAGCAGAAATGACATCCTAAGCATACTGAGTCTTCCAATCTAGAAAAATAGCATATCTCTCCATTTCTTTAGATATCTTTATTTTTTCATTTTTCAGTGCACAGATATTACACATATTTTTATTTAGTGTATTTCTAGGTGACTCATTTTAAATGGATGCTATTGTAAATGGAATTTTTCTTTTAATTTTCTAATTGCTTATTGATTATGTGTTGAAATACAGTTGATTTTTTTACATATTTGTTTTGCATTTAGCAATCTTGCTAGATTCACTTATTTGTTTTAGCCTCTACTTTGTAGAATGACATTTTATTTCTTCCCTTTCAATCTTTATTTACTTTTTTTTGGTTGTGCTGTGTCTTTGTTGCTGTGGCTTTTCTCTAGTTGTGGAGAGCAGGGGCTACACTCTAGCTGTGGTGTGCAGGCTTCTCATTGAGATGGCTTCTTTTGTTGCAGAGCAGAGGTTCTAGATGCATGAACTTCAGTAGCTATAGTTCGTGGGCTCTAGAGCACAGGCTCAGTATTTGTGGCAGACAAACTTAGTTGCTCCACTGCATATGGAATCTTCCCAGACCAGGGATTGGACCTGTGTCTCCTGCATTGGTAGGTGGATTCTCATCCACTGCATCACCAGGGAAGTTCCCCTTTCAAAGTTTATCTATCTACCTATCTATCTAATTATCATTTATACATCTATTTGTTTGCCTTATGGCACTGGCTAGGATGTCTAATTAATGTTGAAAAGAAGTATTTTGAGCAAACATTCTTTTTTGATTCCTGATCACAAAAGAAAAGCAATCAGCCTTTTGCTATTAAATATGATGTTATCTTATGCTCTTGTAGACATCCTTTATCAGATCAAGGAACTTTCCTTTTATTGAAAAAATCTTTATTGAGATATAATTCATACACAATAAAATTAATAACGTGCAACTCTTACCACAGTGTAAGTTTAGAATATTTTCATTATCCCCAGAGAAATCCTGTGCCCATTAGCAGTTCCTTCCCATTCTTCCATTTCTCCAACCCTCCCAATGGCAATTGCTAACCTACTTTTTATCTATAAATTAACCTGTCCTGGACATTTCACATAAATGGAAGCATGCAATATGTGTGGTCTTTTGTAATTGCTCTTTCATTTAGCATAATGTTCATCTAAGTTGTAGCTATAAAAGTACATCCTCCTTTTTATTGCTAAGAAATGATAACAACAATAATATTACCTTATGATACACTTTATTCACTCTTTAGTTGGTTGTTTTCACTTTTTGACTATTATGAACATACATGTACAAGTTTTTATATAGACATGTCTTTGTATGTTCTCTTGGGTATACACCCAGGAGTAGAAGTCCTAGGTCATATTATACACTAACTTTAAATATTTGAAGAATTGTGAGACTGTTTTCCAAAGAGTCTGAACACTTTAAATTTCTACCAGCAATGAATGAGGGTTACAATTTCTTTATTTCCTGGCCAACTCTCATTATTTTGTTTAAAAAATTTTTTTTCTGTTTTTTTTTTTTATTATAACCATTCTAATGGGTATGAAGTGGTATCTCATTGCAGTTTTGATTTGCATTTTCCTGATGACATTGTCCATCTAGTCAAGGCTAGGGTTTTTCCATTGGTCATGTATGGATGTGAGAGTTGGACTATAAAGAAAGCTGAGTGCCGAAGAATTGATGCTTTTGAACTGTGGTGTTGGAGAATACTCTTGAGAGTCCCTTGGACTGCAAGGAGATCCAACCAGTCCATCCTAAAGGAAATCAGTCCTGAATGTTCACTGGAAGGACTGATGTTGAAGCTGAAACTCCAATACTTTGGCCACCTGAATAAAGAGCTGACTCATTTGAAAAGACCCTGAAGCTGGGAAAGATTGAAGGCAGGAGGAGAAGGGGATGACAGAGGATGAGATGGTTGGATGGCATCACTGACTCAATGGACATGAGTTTGGGTGGACTCCGGGAGTTGGTGACGGACAGGGAGGCCTGGGGTGCTGCAGTTCATGGGGTCGCAAAGAGTCGGACATGACTGAGTGACTGAACTGGACTGAACTGATGACATTTGTGCATTAATTTGCACAATTCTCCAAGCCAGGCTTCAAAAGTACATGAACTGTGATATGTAGATGTCACCACCCCTATGGCAGAAAGTGAAGAAGAACTAAAGAGCCTCTTGATGAAAGTGAAAGAGGAGAGTGAAAGAATTGGCTTAAAACTCAATATTTAGAAAACTAAGATCATGGTATTGGTCCCATCACTTCACGACAAATAGATGGGGAAACAATGGAAACAGTGAGAGACTTTATTTTGGGAGGCTCCAAAATCACTTCACATGGTGCCTGTCCACATGAAATTAAGAGACATTTGCTCCTTGGAAGAAAAGCTATGACCAACCTGGACAGCATATTAAAAAGCAGAGATATTACTTTACCAGCAAAGGTCCATCTAGTCAAAGCTATGGTTTTTCTAGTAGTCATGTATGGATGTGAGAAGGAAAGACATAAGTCTTGTCTGACTCTTTGCGACCCCATGGACTATAGCCTACCAGTCTTCTCAGTCCATGGAATTTTCCAGGCAAGTGTACCAGAGTGGGTTGCCATTTCCTTCTCCAGGGGATCTTCCTGACCCAGGGATCAAACCCAGGTCTACTGCATTGCAAGCAGAGGCTTTACTGTCTGAGCCACCAGGGAAGCCCTATGGATGTGAGAATTGGACCATAAAGAAAGCTGAACACCAAAGAATTGATGCTTTTGAATGTGTTGTTGGAGAAGACTCTTGAGAGTCCCTTGGACTGCAAGGAGATCCAACCAGTCAATACTAAAGGAAATCAGTCATGAATATTCATTGGAAAGACTGATGCTGAGATTGAAACTGCAATATTTTGGCCACCTGATGCGAAAAACTGACTTCTTGGGAAAGACCCTGATGCTGGGAAAAATTGAAAGCAGGAGGAGAAGGGGACGACAGAGGATGAGATGTTTGGATAGGATCACCGACTCGATGGACATGAATTTGAGCAGGCTCCGGGAGCTGGTGATGAACAGGGAGGCCTGGGGTGCTGCAGTTCATGGGGTCGCAAAGAGTCAGACACGATTGAGTGACTGACCTGAACACATGATATTTGTAGCCTGATAGTCTAAAGATAACTAGAACTGCAAAGAAAATGTAAATTTAAGCCAGTGGTTTTACTGTTAATATTAATATTGTTATTATAGCTTTGAAACTTTTTATATACAGTAGGATAAAGCAAATAAGACAATTTGTTAATGTTTTTAGGGAGCAATATTTTTAAATGTAAACAGGAGAATATAGAAGTAAAAATTAAAGCAGTTAAGGGAAGCAAAGCTCTGACACTTAGATCTGAATTGGACACATAAAACTCCTGATTTTATATTAAACTTTACACATTAAAATTGTCTAGAACCACCGACACCCTAGTAGTAACAGTTATACTTAACACCTTCATCTCCGTTTATAAATACCTTGGAGATTAAAGAAATCATCTTCTTGGAGAAATAGCTGATTCTTAGTCATGTGACATTCAGAGTATAAAGTGAGCCTAGGATGTCTTGTAGTTGTTGAAAGCAAGAGGAAATGCTCGAAGAACAATAGGCTTATAACAAAAGTGTATAAGGGCCAGATTGAAGAGACTCCCATTGACCAAATAAGGGACAATTCTAGCATTAAAAAGACTATCAACTGTAATTGATTATAAATCCAAAGTGAGAGAGAAAAGAGCACATGCATCGTTTGTCATGTTGAAGGTGACTTTTACATTAAATTTTCACTCTGAAAACTTGAACTTAAAGGGAAAGAATGATCGTTGAGCATATCTTGTTAAAAGATGATAAGGGGAAGAGTGTCAGCTAATTAACATAGAAGGAATGAAAGAATTAGAGTTACTGCTGATTGCTAATGGAAAAATAAGACTGCTTTTGCAATACATGAATCTAATTGTTAACCCTTAACCAAATCAATTTATCAAGATTGCTGTCCTTTCCAGCAAGAAGATCCATTCCAGGATAACATGTTACTTACTTGTCATGTCTATCTAGTCTCCTTTAACCTGTCTATCCTTGAGTTTCATGTCCTTGACATTTATGAAGCATTTGTTTTTTAGAACGTGACTTTAATGCGAGTTTGTCCAGTTTGTTTTGTAAGACCCAGGTTATGCATCACAGAAGAGGTACGGCGTTCTCATTGCATGCACTCAGCTGATATACCAAATCCATTTGTACCATTACTCATGATCTTACCTTTGAGTCTCCTAGATGTCTCTATTATTAAGTTTCTTTCTTTCCTTTGTAATTAGGAAATATATTATGAAGAGACATTTTTGAGAGCAAGTAAATATTCCATTTTTCATTCTATTTTCACCTACCAGTTTTAGCGCTCATTGATATTTATCTGAATTATTTCTCTGATGACTGCCAAATGATTTTTTAATTTCATCATTTCTTTTATTTTTTGACTTTCTAGAGTAAGAAAGTGTTTTCTCTTCTCCCTATCTCTTTATTGATTTATTTGAATCAGTGTGGACTCAGGGACTCATCCAATAAGAGTAATCCATTGCTATCTTAACCATTTTGATACTTACATTGTCCAAATTTGGTTATTAGAAGCTCCTTTAAGCTGTCTTCTATGTCCTTTTGACATGTTCCATTGAATATTTTCTTACTTTTTTGGCACAGCATGATACCTAGGTTCACCTTGTACCTTTCCTGCCCTTCCCTGAAATTAGCCATTTCTCCAAGTCCTTCTTCCTGTTAGTGGAAAGTGTGATTTGCAAATCAGGATTTGGGTACCAAGTGTGCTCATAGTTATTGGAATATTACTTTTCCCAGACCTTATCAGAGGAAACAGCAGGAGATCAAGGGATAAATCTTTATACATGGATATGTCCCTGAGTTCACATAGCTCCGATTTTAATTTAGCTCCACAGGATCCATTCTACTTTCATCTTTTCCATATTTGTATTCTCTGTGCCCATCAGTGAGAACCCTATCTTCCATCATCCTTAGGATATTTATTTATTTGTTCAGTCACTTGTAAGTAGTTAATTCTTGATCCTGCCAGACTGTCTGTGCTGCCCCATTACAACATTGTCCTTGAGGAGGACACAAGTCCTGCCCGACTCTGAATTGTTTTCCCTCCTGTTCTGATACTGTTCTCATTACTACCATCTGCCACTGGGCTTCCCCTGGTGTCTTACTCCAGCCTTGTGCTCATACAGACTGCCATTACCCATCTTGTTTCTTATGGTAATGGAAATAAATATAATGATCTGTATTATGTAAGGTGTTAGATTTTGGTTATATATGTAAATGCAATATGCACATATACATGTATGTGAATATACAAGTTTAAAAATACATATGTATATATAAGAATAAAATGATAGATATGCATAATCATAATCATTTATACATAATACACATACAATCATATATACATTCATATATAATGTGATCATGTTATATATAATATTTGTGTATATGCATATAATATACTCATATATATATGTACATGTATATACACACAATTTTTAAAACAGGGAAGGATGTTCAACTTTGCAAAATACCTTCTCACTATTTATTGAGATGATGAAATAAATTTTTCCTCTAACCCATTAACCTATTAACGTGATAATGATAGCTTAATAGATATTCCAGTTTTGCACTATTCCTTCATCCGAAGAAGAAACCCTATTTGATCATTGTGTATTAAATTTCTTGGTGTTTTGTAGAATTACCTCACAATATATAAATTATGTATTGTTCTGTAGTTTCTGTTTTTGCACTTTATTTGTCAATGTCAGTGTCATTCTTTACCTCTCTCTCCATGTTCAGGGGCCACTTAGGATTGAAATAATGTGTTCCTAGATGTTTTGAATGCAGTGATTAGTGAGATTGATGGAGCCTGGTGCTTTTGTGAGGGGTTAATCTTTGATAACCTTCTCAATTTCTTGACCGGTAATTGGCCTGCTTGTTTTAAAACAAATCTTTTATTGGGTCAGTTTGGTAATTTGTATTTCTTTAGAGACCAACTTATTTTATCTAGGTTTTCATGTATATTGTGTACCTTCATGCAAAGTATTTTCTAATAATTATTTTGGTTTCCTTTTAACTCATTACAACTACAAATTTTATGTTTGTGCTTTCCTTACACATCCTTTAAAAAACGAGGTAAGCTACCATTTTATCCATTTTGTTTATATTTTTCAAGTGACCAATTCTTATGCTTATTATTTTGATATGTTTGTTTCAATATTATTCATATGTGATTTTTTCTGATTTATTTTTTCTGCTTTCCTTGCATTTATTTTCTTATTCATTTTTCTTACCTCTTCCTCTAAATATGAACTCTTTTCTTTTTTTTTTTGATATTTTGGTTAAGACTGAATTTTTCCTCAAAGTATTACTCTTAGACATAACACATGGATTCTGATGCATAGTGTCTATATTGATATTATTTTCTAAATATCCTTCAATTTCATTTTCTATTAACTTTAAGTCAACTTTTAAAACAGTTTTAATTTTTTAAGCATTTGGGGATTTTATTTTCTGTATTGAAATTTAATTCTGCATTCTTTGTATTGTAATTTGAGAATATAATCTGTACTATTTTTACTTGTTGTAATATTTTGAGAATATTTTGTGGTCCAACATAAAATGTTTCTGAACATACTCTGGGTAATTAAAGATGGTGTACTGTTTGTTTTCAAAGTGAAGAGTGTAATATATTAATACTTTACAGAGTTTAAAATTTTAGAGAGATGATGAATTATAGAATTTGATTCTATACCTTTATATTTTACTGTTTACTTGATTTGTCATGGGTGAAGAGAATGAGTGAATTTTCTTGTTACTTCTGTATTCTCTTTCTATTTCTTCTTCTATCTTCTGCTGCTTTTGGTTTAAGAATTTTTTATGCTAGGATATTTGGCATTAATGATTTACAATTGATCTTCCTTTAGACTGCCTCTTTTAAAGTGAACTTATTTGTCTTATTTAATGCTTTTTCTGTGAATTCAACACTTTGATATTAATAATGTAATTACTGCTTTAGTAATTGCCTGCTATATGTGTCCAATACTTAATCTTGTTTTAAGTGTATCTCTGGCACGCAATAAATAGTTGTTTGATTTTCTAATCTACCTGAGAATTTTTTTCTTTTAATATGTGACTTTATCCCATTTATATATATCATTATGCAGGTATTTTTGGTCTTAGTCCTCATCTTTTATAATTTCTGCTATTGTTACTTTATTCTATAGTTTTCCAAATTATCTGTGCTTTTAAAATTAAATAAGTTTGTCTATTTTCCTTCTGATAGTTCAGCAGATTTATAATGTGTTTTAAGCCCATTAGTGGTGACTTTACAGCTTTTAATAACATACTAAAGCTTAACTTTTTGGATTTGTTGACTTTTGACACTACTCACTGCCTCCCTTCTGTGAATAAGAAAACTAGTTTTTGTTCCCTTCCACACACCTCTCATCTAATTCCTAATTTAAATTAATTATATGATTTTTTAAATTTTTCTTTATATCTACAATTTACATGATTGTATAAATTGATTTGTTTTTGAACATCAGATTTATTGAGGTATAATTTACATACAGCAAAATTGACCCTTTTTAGATATAGACTTCTGAGTTTTGACAAATGTATGCAGTAGTGTACACCACCACCACAATCAATACATAGCAGAATATTTCCATCACATCGTATTTCTGTGACATTATAAAGTTCCCCTGTAGGCCTTTGTAATACATTCTCTACTCCATCTGCAGGGTCTGGCAGCCACTGATCGGATTTTTATCCCTATGGTTTTGCTTTTCAGGAATGTCAAGTAAATTGAGTAATCCATTATGTAATCTTTAGTGTCTGCCTTCTTTCACTTAACACAATAATATTGAGATTCATCCATGGTGTTGCATGTGTTAGTAGTCTCTTCTTTCGTGTTGTTAAGTATGGACACATCACAATTTGTTTATCCCTTCCCAGGTCAATTGACATTTGGGTTGTTTCTAGTTCTTAGGGATTATGAATAAAGCTGCTTTAAACATTTGCACACAGGCATTTGTGTGGACATGTGTTTTCATTTCTCTTGGATAAATATCTAGTAGTGAATTGGTGAGTATATATTTAGCCTTACAAAAAGCTGTCAAACTGTTGTCTGAAGTGACTATCATTTTACAGTTCCAAAAGAAACATATAAGGATCCAATTACTTTGCTTCATTGCCAGTGCTTCGTGTTGTCACCTTTTAAAATTTTAGCTATTCTAATTGGTGTGTAATGATGTATTATTAAGCATCTAATTTGAATTTTCCTAATGGCTATTAATGTTGAACATACGCTCCCATATTTGTCTGCCATTTGAATCTTTTTTTGGTAGTGTTCGCTCAAATTTTCTCTTAAAAAAGAGTTCTGTTGTTTTTCTTATTATAGCATTTTAAGAGTCATTGTATATCTGGGTTCTAGTCTGTATCATCTTTTCTTTTATGGCTTGACTTTCAGTATCTTGTTTGAGAAATCATTGCTAGCCTGACGTCACAAAGATTTTTTTCCCTTAAAGTTTTATAGTGTTAAAGAAAAATTGTAGCTGGATAGTAGTTAAAAAAATAAAAACAGATTTTGTTCAGGACTATTGCAAGAGGGGAAAAGAGACCTCAGAATGGAACTGGGCTCAGTTCTGAAATGCAGCATGGCAATTGGGAATTTATAATCAAAGAGCAAGAGTGGGGATAGGGGGTCAAAAATTACTAAGCAGAAATGTCAGAGGTAAGGGAAATTCCGGCAAAACCGACCTAACAGAATTCTTGCTGAAGACAGGCAGGATGATCATACATCACTCCGGGGATCCTGGAAGGTGAGGAACTTGATCAGACATGATATTGAGAGTGGGGGTTTGTGGTTAAGCCAGTATAGATTACTAAAGCGGAGTTTTATAAGGAATGAACAAATGAAGCTGGGATAAGGTGTCTGACTAAAGTTTCGTCAAGCAAATTATCTTTGTCAATAGTTTTAGGTTTACATTTAGGTCAAAGTTTCATTTCAGGTTAGCTTTGTACATAGTATGAGATATGGGTTCAACTTACCAAATTTTTTCTTTTATGGTTTGGGCCTTTTGTATACTAAGAAACATTTGTTAGCCCAAGGTTCCAAAGATTTTCTCACAGTTTCTTCTAGAAGCTTTATAGCTTTAAGTTTTACATTTAGGTCTGTGATTCATTTTGAATTAATTTTTGTTTATGATTGGAGATATGGGTCAAGTCTCATTTTAAAAAAATATACAAATCCCCAATTGTCCAGAGTCATTTGTTGAAAAGTCTATTCTTTCTCTGTTGAATTACCTTGGCACATTTGCCAGAATTTCACCATAGATACATGCATATAACTCTGGACTTTCAATTCTGTTCTAATATCTGTGTGTCTATCCTTTTGCCAATATAAAATTTTCTGGATTATAATAACATCATAAGAAGTCTTGAAGTCAGATAGTATGAGTACTTTCAACTTTGCTTCTCTTTTTTGAAATCATTTTGACTATTCTAGGACCTTTGGTTTTTCTTATAAATTTTAGAATCAACAAGTTGATTTCTAAAAAAAATGTCTCCTGGATTTTTTTTTTCATTTATTTTTATTAGTTAGAGGTTAATTACTTTACAATATTGTAGTGGTTTTTCCCATACATTGACATGGATCAGCCATGGATTTACATGTGTTCCCCATCCCGATACCCCCTCCTGCCTCCTTCCCCATCCCATCCCTCTGGGTCTTCCCAGTGCCTCCTGGGGTTTTCATTGGGAATTGCATTGAGTCTATAGATAAATTTGAGTAAAAATGTATTGAACTGTGTATTGAATCTGCTGACCCATGAACACAGAATATCTAATTATTTATTATGTCTTCAAATTCCCTCATCAGTGTTCTGTAGTTTTTAGTTTTTTTTTTTTGGCAGTTTTGAGGAGGGAATATTATAGACTGGGAGTAGATGGGGAAACAGTGGAAACAGTGGCTGATTTTATTTTTTTGGGCTCCAAAATCACCGCAGATAGTAACTGCAGCCATGAAATTAAAAGATGCTTACTCCTTGGAAGGAAAGTTATGACCAACCTAGACAGCATATTAAAAAGCAGAGTCATTACTTTATCAACAAAGGTCCATCTAGTCAAGGCTATGGTTTTTCCAGTTGTCATGTATGGATGTGAGAGTTGGACTATAAAAAAAGCTGAGCACCAAAGAATTGATGCTTTTGAACAGTGGTGTTGGAGAATACTCTTGAGAGTCCCTTGGACTGCAAGGAGATCCAACCAGTCCATCCTAAAGGAGATCAGTCCTGAGTGTTCATTGGAAGGACTGATGTTGAAGCTGAAACTCCAATACTTTGGCCACCTGATGCGAAGAGCTGAGTCATTGGAAAAGACCCTGATGCTGGGAAAGATTGAAGGCAGGAGGAGAAGGGGATGACAGAGGATGAGATGGCTGGATGGCATCACCAACTCAATGGAGATGAGTTTGAGTAGACTCCAGGAGTTTGTGATGGACAGGGAGGCCTGGTGTGCTGTGGTCCATGGGGTCGTGAAGAATCAGAGATGACTGAGTGACTGAACTGAACTGAACTGGACTGAAAACAGCTATACTTCCTCCTTTCCAATCTTTATGCCTTATGTTGCTTTCCATTGCTTTATTGCTCTGGTTAGAATATTCAACACCATATTGCACAGGAGTCGTGAAAGCAGACTTTTTTGTTTTGTTCTCAATCTTAGGGGAATGCCCAAAGTCTTTCATCACTATTAACTGTGACGAACAATCTTCACTGGTTTTCAAATAGTTTAATTGATGCACCCTTACCATGAAAGCTGATTAAATTTCTACTCATCAACTTGTAAACTGAGTAATATTATCATTTCTATATTGCCTTGGCTCATAACATTTACAGTTTATTTTGTAACTTCATTGTTTAGTCTTAGATCTACATTTGAGTCAACTTAAAGAGTACTACCAGTACTTTCATAACATTTTCTCTATTTATCTCTTGGTTAGTGACATTCTTTTTGAAATTTTATTTAAAAAGATTCAGATGAACTATATTCTTAAATCCTTTCACATTGGAAATAGCTGCTGTTCTTATTTCTGAATGAAGATTTCCTTAGTCATTTTGCTAGGGTCTGTGTAACTATTCCTCTTCTGGAGTTGAGCATTGCTGTAGAGAAATCCGAAGCTAACCTTTAAAAAAATTTTAATCCTCCTAGGCGATTTTGTTATTATTACTACTACTGCCTAGACTTTCACAAGAATATCTTAATCATTTAAGTATAAATTGCTTGCTTAGTGCCTTTAATTGTTTGGTAAATGTTAGCTCTCTGCTCTGACTTATTGTTGCATGAAGACCATTGTGTTCTTCTAAGTTCATTTATTTAATGGAGAACTCTTTCACTCATTCTACAGTGAAATTTTGTGTGTGTTCTTCATTGACTTTTTGTGAGCTGCTTTATTTGCATAGATTCTAAGCTGATTCTGTTTTTGAAAATTACTGATTCCTAACAGTTGTCTTTGTATTGCTCCTTTCCCCCTCATTGATTACACAGTTCTGTTTCTGATTATCACTCATCTCTGAAGGAGGATAGTCTGGTCATAACTAGCTATGGCTTCAATAATTTGGAGGGGAGGGACCCAGAGGGTGAGCAGGAGCAGCAGGCAGTTTCAACCTAGGGTACTAAGTTGAGGAAACAGTCTATTGAGAAACCTTACAGTCCATGAAACCTCTGAGCCTCAGAGAACTTTCTAGTGCTTTCTGTGAAGGGCTCTGCCTGTGAACATGTCTCTTCCTAGTGTTTTTGTCATTCTGGGGACCCTCCTTCTATGAGCAGGATGCCTTTCTTCTTATAACAACAAAGGGTTTTGTGTGTGATGATGTCTGCTTCCTCCCACCCTCCTTCCTTCTTTCCAACCTTCCTTGCTTCATATCTCTCTGCAAAGAGACACCATAAAGTAGTGGTTTTGAGCATGAATTCTGGAGGCATTCTGCTCTGATTTGAATTCAGCTTCTGCCACTTACAAGTTGCAGTCCTGGGCAAGTCACTTACCCTCTGGGTGCCTCAGCATCCTCACTTGTAACACAGGGATGATGATAATAATAGTACCTACCTCATAGCCTACCAGGAATATGTGGTTTAAAATCTGTAATATATCCTAAACAATTCTCGTCAGAGTGTAAGAGCTAAGAGTTTATAAATATATGTGAAGCTGTGTGTGACCATAGGCTACAAAGTCCTATTGATTATTATCATTATTCTCCATCCAATCACACAGGCAGACTTCTTGTATAAATGTCACATGTTGGTGTTTCTCACTCAGCTCCACAGCCCCTGCTGCTGGCGTGTCAGCAACTTTTCTGGGCAAACTCCAGGAATTTGCTGTGCTATCCAAAATATCATTGATGGAGGCCTTCAGGGACACATGGTGCTTGGGGGGAGCTTGGCCTCCTGCACAAGATCTGTCAGTTTGCTGTCTTCCCTCCCAACCCCTTTCAACTTGGTCCAGAGACTGCTGTCATTTGGCAGCTGGTTTTCATAGTCTGTGGTCTGAGACTGTGATTATTTTCCAGCTTCACTGGAAATGAAGTTCTGGTCCCTGTTTTTATCATTCTTCTTGTTGTTTAGGTTGGTTTCAGGGAGCAAAGCAGGGGTAAAAATGTCTTTACTAGCTCATTTAGAATTAGCAGTTGAGTCAATTGGACTTAAATTGATTTTATTGAATCAAAATTTAAATCACTATTCAGAAATTGCAAAGCTGTGTATTTATTTTCTGTAAATCAACCACTCATTCATGACAAATTACAGAGACATGTTTCATTTTGTCGTTTAGTTGCTAAGTCATGTCCAGGTCTTTGAGACTCTTTGAACTGTAGCCTGTCAGTCTCCTCTGTCCATGGGATTTCCCAGGCAAGAATACTGCGGTGGCTTGCCATTTCCTTCTCTAGGGGTTCTTCCCAACCCAGGGATTGAACCTGCATTTCCTGCAGATGGATTCTTTATCGCTTAGCCACCAGGAAGTCCACGTTTCATTTTAAGCTTTTATATTTTAGAGGACAAGCTACCCCACGCCCAAGGTCAGGGGCTGCGGCCGAGAGGAGCAACCCCAAGTCCAAGGAGCAGCGGCGACGTGGGCGCAAGAGGGCCGAGAGGAGTTACTCCACGTTCAAGGTCAGGATGGGTAGCCATGAGGGGATACCCTTGTCCAAGGTAAGGAGCAGCGGCTGAGCTTTGCTGGAGCAACCGTGAAGAGATACCCCACGTGCAAGGTAAGAGGAACCCAAGTAAGACGGTAGGTGTTGCAAGAGGGCATCAGAGGGCAGACACACTGAAACCGTAATCACAGAAAACCAGCCAAGTTGATCACAGGACCACAGTCTTGTCTAACTCAATGAAACTAAGCCATGCCGTGTGGGGCCAGCCAAGACAGTTGGGTCACGGTGGAGAGGTCTGACGGAATGTGGTCCACTGGAGAAGGGAATGGCAAACCACTTCAGTATTCTTGCCTTGAGAACCCCATAAACAGTATGAAAAGGCAAAATGATAGGATCCTGAAAGAGGAACTCCCCAGGTCGGTAGGTGCCCAATATGCTACTGGAGATCAGTGGGGAAATAACTCCAGAAAGAATGAAGGGATGGAGCTAAAGCAAAAACAATACCCAGTTGTGGATAGAAGCAAGGTCCGATGCTGTAAAGAGCAATATTGCATAGGAACCTGAAATATTAGGTCTATGAATCAAGGCAAATTGGAAGTGGTCAAACAGGAGATGGCAAGAGTGAAAGTCGACATTCTAGGAATCAGCGAACTAAAATGGACTAGAATGGATGAATTTAACTCAGATGGCCATTATATCTATGACTGTGGGCAGGAATCCCTAGGAAGAAATGGAGTAGTCATTGCGGTCAACAAAAGAGTCCAAAATGCAGTACTTAAATGCAGTCTCAAAAATGACAGAATGATATCTGTTCGTTTCTAAGGCAAACCATTCAGTATCATGGTAATCCAAGTCAGTTACCCAACCAGTAATTCTGAAGAAGCTGAAGTTGAATGGCTCTGTGAAGACCTACAACACCTTTTAGAACTAACACCCCCAAAAGATGTCCTTTTCAGTATAGGGTACTGGAATGGAAAAGTAGGAAGTCAAGAAACACCTGGAGTAACAGGCAAATTTGGCTTTGGAGTATGGAATGAAGCAGGGCAAAGGCTAATAGAGTTTTGCCAAGAGAACACACTGGTCAGAGCAAACACCCTCTTCCAACAACACAAGAGAAGACTCTACACATGGACATCACCAGATGGTCAACACTGAAATCAGATTGATTATATTCTTTGCAGCCAAAGTTGGAGCTCTATACAGTCAGCAAAAACAAGACCGGGAGCTGACTGCAGCTCAGATCATGAACTCCTTATTGCCAAATTCAGATCTAAATTGAAGAAAGTAGGGAAAACCACTAGACCATTCAGGTATGACCTAAATCAAATCCCTTATGACTATACAGTGTAAGTGAGAAATAGATTTAAGGGACTAGATCTGATAGACAGAGTGCCTGATGAACTATGAATGGAGGTTCGTGACATTGTACAGGAGACAGGGATCAAGACCATCCCCATGGAAAAGAAATGCAAAACGGCAAAACGGTTGTCTGAGGAGGCCTTACAAATAGCTGTGAAAAGAAGAGATGTGAAAAGCAAAGGAGAAAAGGAAAGATATTCCCATTTGAATGCAGAATTCCAAAGAATAGCAAGGAGAGATAAGAAAGTGATCAATGCAAAGAAATAGAGGGAAACAGTAGAATGGGAAAGACTAGAGATCTCTTCAAGAAAATTAGAAATACCAAGGGAAAATTTCATGCAAAGATGGGTTCAATAAGGACAGAAATGGTATGGACCTAAAAGAAGCAGAAGATATTAAGAAGAGGTGGCAAGAATACACAGAGGAACTGTACAAAAAAGATCTTCAAGACCTAGATAATCACAATGGTGTGATCACTCACCTAGAGCCAGACATCCTGGAATGTGAAGTCAAGTGGGCCTTAGAAAGCATCACTACGAACAAAGCTAGTGGAGGTGATGGAATTCCAGCTGAGCTATTTCAAATCCTAAAAGATGATGCTGTGAAAGTGCTGCACTCAATATGCCAGCAAATTTGGAAAACTCAGCAGTGGCCATTGGACTGGAAAAGGTCAGTTTTCATTCCAATCCCAACGAAAGGCAATCCCAAAGAATGCTCAAACTACCGCACAGTTGCACTCATCTCACAGGCTAGTAAAGAATGCAAATTCTCCAAGCCAGGCTTTAGCACGTGAACCGTGAACTTCCAGTGTTTTAAGATGTTTTAGAAAAGCAGAGGAACCCAGAGATCAAATTGCCAACATCTGCTGCTGGATCATCCGAAAAAGCAATAGTGTTCCAGGAAAACACTATTTCTGCTCTACTGATTATGCCAAAGCCTTTGACTGTGTGGATCACAACAAACTGTGGATAATTTCAAAACAGATGGGAATACCAGACCACCTGACCTGCCTCTTGAGAAATCTGTATGCAGGTCAGGAAGCAAGAGAGAACTGGACATGGGACAAGAGACTGGTTCCAAATAGGAAAAGGAGTACGTCAAGGCTGTATATTGTCACCCTGCTTATTTAACTTATATGCAGAGTACATCATGAGAAATGCTGGGCTGGAGGAAGCATAAGCTGGAATCAAGATTGCCAGGAGAAATATCAATAACCTCAGATATGCAGATGACACCACCTTATGGCAGAAGTGAAGAGGAACTAAAAGCCTCTTGATGAAAGTGAAAGAGGAGAGTGAAAAAGTTGGCTTAAAGCTTAACATTCAGAAAACTAAGATCATGGCATCTGGTCCCATCACTTCATGGCAAATAGATGGGAAACAGTGGAAACAGTGTCAGATTTTATTTTTTTGGGGTCCAAAATCACTGCAGATGGTGATTGCAGCCATGAAATTAAAAGATGCTTACTCCTTGGAAGGAAAGTTATGACCAACCTAGATAGCATATTAAAAAGCAGAGACATAAAAAAAAAAAAAAAAAAGCAGAGACATTAATTTGCCAACAAAGGTTCGTCTGGTCAAGGCTATGGTTTTTCCAGTGGTCATGTATGGATGTGAGTTGGACTGTGAAGAAAGCTGAGCACCGAAGAATTGTTGCTTTTGAACTGTGATGTTGGAGGACTCTTGAGAGTCCCTCGGACTGCAAGGAGATCCAACCAGTCCCTCCTAAAGGAGATCAGTCCTGGGTGTTCATTGAAAGGACTGATGCTGAAGCTGAAACTCCAGTACTTTGGCCACCTGATGCAAAGATTTGACTCATTGGAAAAGACCCTGATGCTGGGAGGGATTGGGGGCAGGAGGAGAAGGGGACGACAGAGGATGAGATGGCTGGATGGCATCACCGACTCGATGGACATGAGTTTGAGTAGACTCTGGGAGTTGGTGATGGACAGGGAGGCCTGGGGGGCTGTGATTCATGGGGTCACAAAGAGTTGGACATGACTGAGTGATTGAACTGAACTGATTTTAGAGGAGCAATTAAAAGTCTTCTATTAAATTAACATAATCACCTATTTATAAATCATGTAATACAGAAATGCCTAAATAAAATCCCTTTGCCCCTTCCCCAAGTGTTCACTCCCACTTCTGAAGAGCAATCATTTTACTTGTTTCTTTTTTGAGTTCTTTTGGCAGTTAGCTTGGTACATTTAAATCATCAACAATGTATTTATATATACATATATATGCATATTTTCCCGGTTACGTATTGCACTACATAAAATAACAAATAGCAAATTAGCGTGTTAGGACGTGTGTTCCATAGACTGCTGTCACAATTCTTCTGATAAAGTTACACTGTCTGAATGTTACATGCAACTTCATTAACCTAGTTTCAAGTACAGACTCCTTACGGTTTGCTATCAAAGTAGATTTTCACTTTCACCACAGAACTGATTCATCTGCTCTCAGATAAATGGGGATAATAAATATTATCCAGAGGAATCTGTTTGAAAGGTTTCTCTTTCTTTTTTGGTAATTTCTGTTTATGTTCAAGTCAGACATCACTTCCCTACCCAGATTTACTCAGTGTTTTCCTGAAAACACTTTAATTTTCATCCTTGGTTTTTTTTTTTTCCTAATTGGTCTTTTGATTAGTCGTTTGGTAGTTTTGCATAATACCAGGTCAGAACAGTTTATCCACAACTCCTAGTTAAAAAGTTCTGAAAAGCATAAGTTGTTGCTGGTGATGCTGTTTCTTTGTAACTCATTTGGTTGCAAAACCTGACCTAAAATGAGTTAAGGAATTATTTATTCCCTCAAGTGTTTAGTTATGAGGGAATCCCATACTCCATTGGAGTTATTATACAATTTAATATGTATACATTTTTACCTTACTAAAATCTGGAATATTCTGAATTCTGAAACAGTTTTGGCCTTGACAACTTTGAGTTAGGGCCTTTGACCTGTATTATAATAGTTGAGTACTATTAGTATTGGAATTTTCAGCTTAATTAAATAAATTAACTCTGTTTGCTAAATACCACTTTAAACCATCAGTGCTGTCTATATTTGTATTCCTTAATGTTTAGTCAGGTAAAGAAAGTATGCTGGCCATTTAACAGAGAGAATTTAATCTAAGACCTTAGCTGAATGATTGCTAGAGAGTCAAAAAGCAAATAGAAGACAGTGCATTGAAACAGAGGTAGTAACGGAGGGAAGAGCTAACACCCTGGGGCTGGATGAATAGAGGGAAGAATGTGGAATTATTAGAACACTGAAAATTGGATAAAGACCCAAGGGGTTGAAATTCAAGCCTGAAGAAGTGGCACTACTTGTCTGATTTCAGTAGGTGTAATGAAGTTGGTTCTGGAAGTGCCAGAAAATGACAGCTAGAACCACTTGCTGTTGACAGGAGGGAGGGCAACTGTTGGAGCAACATGGAGAGGTAGGGCAAGCAAACAAGGGGAAGTCCTTTCTTCCTCCTTTTGCCTTCCTGACTCCCTCTAGTGCCCTCTGTTAGTAGAATCTATCAAAGAGCCAGCTGGCAAGGGAGAATGCAGTTGCAGATTTTTATTGACAGGATTCCAAAGCAGAGTACAGAATGGTAGGTTTGGAACTGAGAGTTAATAGTTGAAAAATGGGTACAGTTCAAATTTTAAGCTATTCAGCATCCATAGAAAAGCAACTAAACATATTTGAATTTCCATACAACAACAATAACAAATATATTCACCTAATCCTTACACAAAAGAAGTTGTCTTAGTTTCACAAGTCTGTATTGGTCTTATAACTTCTTTTTCTTACTAAACATTTCATGTTTTCTTTCCCTCAGATAGTACTTCAACTTTCCCAAGTCCTTCACTTGGTGGTATGATCAAATCTTCATTCTTTAAGTATCTGAGTCTTTAATGGTCAAACTTTTCTTAGTTGTGATAGTTTTTCAAAAACTTTTGCTATTGCAAAAGAAAATACCAGGAGGCACCTGAAAGAATACTGGGGTTCCATGTACATTATCCTTACTGCCTCACTGTGTAGCAGCAACGTAACTTCCCCTTGGTAACCAGGATCAATCGCTCTGTCAATAAGTGACCTTTTTCTTTGGCTGTTGATATAGCAGCACAAGGAACTCAACATGGCCATGTGGTATTCTCAAACTTCCAATTCAGTGGAATCATTGTTGTGTCCCTAGGTGGAGGCATTCCTTTCAGTCCTTCAAACCTACAGAATTCAAAATTGTGAGAATAGGAATCAAATAATCTCTGAGTAGTTATCATATTGAAAGAAGCCACTCCTACTTCTATACCTTGATGATTCTTGGATGCATTTGGCTCTAGGAGAGACAGCATCACGTTGGACATGGAAGCAAAGCTTATACTGTAGCCTATAAAGGAGAAATGAAGCATTTCAGGAACTGATGTTGTAACTGAATCTTCAGCAGGTCATTCTACTGTTCTTTCAGACCAGCCATTTCTGGGTGATGGGTTTATACCCCACTAGATCACCAGAAACACAAAGTTATGTTTATTAGCTTATTGCGACAAGGGTGAATGCACACATTGGGAATCATGGGATGGTTCAGGATTAGTCAAATCAAGGAAATTTTATAGGGTCTATGGAACTGTAGTTAGCCACAGAGTGGTCTTGTCAGAGATTGGTTAGAATTTATAAAACAATGAAGTTGTAGGGATGTCGGTGTTATGTCTTTAACATAAGAGTCCATGCAGTTACCATGGTATCAGTTCATCAGTGGTCTTGGATCATAGGAATCTAAATGAGCTGCATTAAAACAGTGTGAGTTTAGATTGCTTGTTTCAGATGTTATGGTTTAGAATAGTTTATCTGTTTTGTGAGTCCTGGTGCATTTTTTCAAGTCAGGGTCTCTGCTTTGATTTTCAGAAACTTTCTTACAGCTACCATTTGTTTTTCTTTCTTTCTTTTTTTTTTTAAACTCAATTTCATCAGACTCTCTCTGAAAGATGGACTGTTATCTTATGGGGATATGATTAGTCCAGGTCTGCACTGTCCCTTGAAAGTTTCTTGTCATATATTGAGTTTTTAGGGGTAGTTGTTTTCATCTCTTTAGTCATCAGGCCTTCTTGTTCTCATTGTCGGATGACCATTTGTTGAATTGCATGGCGTGACAGCAGCCGTACAGCAACAGTTAAGAATCTGGAGATCATATCTTTGGCTTCCACCACACAGTTGCTGTGATTGTTGTCTTGTTGTTTCAGTCATTAAATCATGTCCAACTCTTTTGTGACCCCATGGACTGTAGCCCTCTAAGCTCCTCCGTGGGGTTTCTCAGGCAAGAATACCGGAGCGGGTTGCCATTTCCTTCTCCAGGGGATCTTCCCAACCCGGGGATCAAACCCGAGTCTCCTGCCTGCATTGGCAGGCAGATTCTTTATCACTGAGCCACCAGGGAAGCCCAAATAAGTAGATATTTTTGTCTGCAACACAAACATTTAAAATAAGGATTATTATTAAAGTTTGATGCTACTTCAAAAGCAAAATACAAATCTTCCAAATATGGGCCACAAAGGTTTGTCTCATAAACTATTCAGATCTTCCTTAAATAATCAAATGATGTTTCCCTTTAATTAAGATATGGATCATTCAACTTTGCCAGTGTCTGAATAATCAGCCCCGAATCTAGTGACCATTATGCGTGAGAACCTTAGAAGTACTGTGATCGAAGGCCAGGGATGCCTATGAACTATCTGGAACCTTAAACCAACTAAGAAGGAAGAAAATAATCAAGAGTTAAAGTAAAAAATATGCAAAGGAATGAAAGCCTACCAGAGATTTTCAGCATCTGGTTCAGCATCTTGTTCTGATGGTGTTGTGTGAAGTGAGTTTATTAGTCTTTTCCTCTAAAGTCCAAGAACCAGAGCAGTTTGCACTACAAACTGGACTTGTTGCAGAGCCTTTTCTTACCCTGAGCCCATTAAAAAATTGCAGCCATACAAGTTATTTGGTAAGTGGATCAGAGAAGCACCCACAAATGTAGTATGTATTTTCCTCTGAATCCAGAGATTTACCAGCTTTGGAGCTGAGAGACAAAAGCTAAAAAACCAGGACAGTATTTAACCTTCTTGAACTTTACTGAGTGAGAAGAAAGTTGAACTTTAAAAAAATACCAAGATGATTAAGTCTATTGTCTTTCATTTCCATTATAATAGGAATGTTCAAAGTAATTGCCCGTGGCACATGCTGACTATATGAAGTCCTTTCATAACCATCATGTCATTTAATGCTGACCAGATTATCAGGAAGCAAAATTAGGAAAATTTTCATGTTTATCCTAAAGATCCTCGACTGTCTTTGGAGACATAGATCCATAATTTATAAGCACAAACTAGCATCTTCTTTGAAACTCAGTAAGAACTGTGAGATTTCCTCAAGACTGGTCTGAAACTACTTACATCAGAATCACCTCAAGAGCTTAATGAAGATGTAGACTTCTGGATTTCATGCCCAAACTTTCCAAATGATATTTTTAAGAATGGAACCCTGAATGTTCAGTTCACCAAATTTCCTAGATGAGTCTTATGCTCATTAAAATTTGAGGGCCAGTGTTCTACTTACATACCTTAATTTCAGATTTCCATTGGTTATATTAAATTTGTTAAAAAGAATTTCCCTAAATTATCTAGTGCAGTGCTTAAGGAATTCTCTAATATAAAGTTTTTAATAAAATATTTAACCTTTTGCACTCATTAGTTGCATCTTAATAAAATAGCTATATGAGTAGATATATAATATGCTATATGATAGTCCACCTGATTTATGATGCTTAGGTTCCTAAAAAATGTCTTGGAAGGAAAATTCATGGGTAAGACATTTTAGAACTTAAAGGAAAAAAGAGGTTGGGGAATTCAAGTCCTATATGAAATTATTGTTTTACACATTTCCTTCTGTGAATGAAAAATTAAAAGGGTAAAGATATCTGATTAAATAAAGAGTCTATCATTGGGTGCTTTATTGTCGCTTAGTCACTAAGTCATGTCTGACTTTTTTGTGACCCCATGGACTGTGGCCCACCAGGCTCCTCTGTCCATGGGATTATCTCAGCAAGAATACTGGTGTGGGTTGCCATATCCTCCTTCAGGAGATCTTCCTACTCAGGTATCGAAACTGTGTCTCCTGCATTGGCAGACAGATTCTTTACTAATGAGCCACCAGGAAAGCCCATCATTGGACACTTTACATGTCTCATGTTAGTGTTCTAGTTTGAATTCCATCTGCTATAAGTGGCAGAAGGCCAAATCAAGCTGCTGCTGCTAAGTCTCTTTAGTCATGTCACTCTGTGCGACCCCATAGATGGCAGCCCAGCAGGCTCCCCCATCCCTGGGATTCTCCAGGCAAGAACACTGGAGTGGGTTGCCATTTCTTTCTCCAATGCATGCAAGTGAAAAGTGAAAGTGAAGTTGCTCAGTCGTGTCTGACTCTGCGACCCCATGGACTGCAGCCCACCAGGCTCCGCTGTCCACGGGATTGTCCAGGCAAGAGTACTGCAGTGGGGTGCCACTGCTGTCTCCAAAATCAAACTGACTTAACTTAAAAACATTTTATGAATGGCCTACATAATTGAAAAGTAAGGTTGGTAGTTTCCACTGGGCCTGGTACACAAATGAGACCTTCAGGAATCTGTGTCCCTTTCCATTTTTCTTCCCTCCTGGTTCCTGCGTTGTCTTCATTTCAGACAGGCCTTGCCAGTAGTGCAAAGAGATGGCCACCACCAAGTCCAGGGCACATCCACTGGCAAGCCCTAGGGAGAATCCTTCCTGTTCCCATAATAATGAAAATCCCAAGGCTGAAAACTCCCCATACACACTGATCAGAGGGATGAAGAACATTTAGTTGCCAGATATGGGTCATGGGTCCTGCTGGGTGTGGAGTCGGTTGCACCAGAATTTGCCCTGAGAATGGAGGAGGATAATATCTCAAAGGAAATGAAGGAGGTTCTTTTCAGAAGAGAAGTATGGATCATGGGCAGATGAAAATAACAGCTACAGGGTGTAAACTGAGTAGTGTGAAATTGATTTCCATTTGCTGCCTTAAGCTATTTTAGGGAAATCTTTAGAATCTTCCTCCTTTAATGTTGCAATCAGATGCTTATTAAATTTATTTGTCTTTGTTGTCAACAACCTTTATAGAAAGAGGCTTCCTCTCTTCCTTTTCTTTCTCTTTCTTTTTCCTCATCTTTCTTTCAAATAATCACTTTCTAATTTTTGACTCAATTTTGATTTTCTCCTCATTCTGGGCTCAGAGATAAAGAATAACTAGAAATGCTGGGGTGTAAAAACCTTTACTTACCTTTGATTTAACCTTTTTGACATACCCAGCTGAGTCTATTTCATGCCCTGCCCCAGTACAGGGAATTATACAGATTTAGCCACAAGGACAGTGTCATATGGTGTTTAAGCCCATAGTCCCTGGAGTCAGACTACTGGCTTCAAATCCTGTGTTTGCCATTTGCTAGCTGTGACATCATTGCCTTTTAAACCTTTCTATGATGTCTCAGCATCTTCACTCTAGAATGAGATCAAGCAGTGCCTCTTCAATAGCATTGCCAAGAAGATGGATTAAATGATCTGATCTGTATGGTGGATGATAAGGTTCAGTGAGTGTTGACAAGGGTCTTTATTCATGTCCAAACTCATGAAGACTGCTGTTGCCTTTACAAGTATCTCACTCTTGCTTTCCTTTCAGACACCTATATGCAACTCCAAACACGAAGTCTACTCTCTCTCAACACTCTTTTCTTCTCTGCAAAAAACTCCATTGCAAAACTCTCTACTCCAGCTCTGCCATGCACTTTACCGTCCTCTTCTATTTCTAGCTCTCTCAGATTTTGCTTTTCTCATTACTGCCAAGAAGACTGACTCAGCATTCTCCTCTATGGAACTGAAATTCTTGAAGTTGTTGAAAACATATATAAAAGTAAATCCACATGAACAGCTCACATGAGTTAGTGAGGCCAACTCAAGGAGGGGGAGAATTTGTTCTATTATGTATTGATTCTTTCATATATTTCACAAACAAATCTCTACTGCCATAGACCTGTGACTACAAGAGAGTTTGTAACATGCAGCTGGAAGTAAAAAGCTAAATGCTGTGTAGACTCAGCCCTTAAGGATGGGAAAAGTTTATATCCTTTTCCATTATTATGCACTTGACTTTAATGCAAATTAAACTCATTTTTACAAAATATCTGATTTTAAATATCTTATTTCTTTGCATCTAATGTATCTGCTGAAGATAATTATCAAAATTTTAACTAATAGGTATTAAATGCTGACTGTATACTAGGCCCATTGCTAACTGGTTTATGACTAGGAATCACTTTTTTCTCAGTGTTACTGCCTTAAGATTTAAGCAAAATCTTCAAGAGGTGGTAAGAATTTCCAAGATGGCCTCTAAAATGTTTCATGTTATTACATACACTTGATAAAAATAGTTTAGATGAATTTCTTTATTGCTGTTCACTAATCTGTTTCCAAAATTTTTCCTATTAAAAATAATGCCATAGAAAAATTATTTGCTGTAATAGATCGTGGCAAATACTTACTTCTTAGGATTGTGTATGACATTATTTAGGAAAACAAAAATTCTAAAAAACAGATCTACTTGGTGATATAAAGTATCTTATTTCTGTTAATATTGTTTGTATTCTTATTTTTGACTGTTTCTACCTCACCTTTGATGGAATTCCTAGTGAAACAAAACAAAACAAAACATCTCATGTCCTGAGTATACTAGTAGAGGGAGTATTTCTCAGTTCTTATAAAGGCATCTGGATCTAGGGGCAAAGATACTTTCTAATAGGAACCTGAGATATCTGGTCTGGGATGTAATGAACTAAAAAGTTTTGGATTTAGAGGTGAGAAATGTGAGTCCTGGATCCAGATTCTCACAGGAGAACATCATATTTTAAACTGCTACAAGGCAAAATCTTGCCGACTGTCAATTTAATTTATTACTAGTTTCTGGAAGCTGTGCTAGTCTTTTTGGTAAAATTTGGAAGGAACAGTCTGATTAAACTTCAAGATTTAAAAAAAAAATCTCTCCTGCCTTCAAGATAATCCTTTAAAATATATATATTTAAGCTATTTTCTGTGAGTAAAACATAATACCTAATCCAGGGTAAAAATATGACATATTCAACTGACAATTCGTGCTTCCATCTTTATCTTTGATTGGAGGGCAGTGACTCTGAACCTCGTTTTTGATCATTTAGTAAGATCTATAAGCCTAGGTGTAGTTAAAGAGGACCAGCTTGAAAAACTCGTACCGTTTGGTGTAAACCTCTCAACTCCTGTCAGAGTTGGAATACATTCCCCTGGCTAAGCAGCAGAGCCAGTTATTGAGAAAGAAATGAGGCACTACTCCATATACTGTGTGAATGCGACTTTTCAGGCTTCAAAAGATGCTTTTTGATTGAAAACCGAGGCCATGCAGGGTTTGAGCAATTAGCTTGTTCATATAAAGGTGCCAGAACTAGTAGGATTTCTCTTCTTTGTCCCACCCCACCTCTCCCATTGAGTATTAATGGAGTCAGGTATGGTGAGTAATTTGGACATCTTAAGATTCAAATTTCTGAATTTCTCTAGAGGACCTAGCACAGAAAACTTTGGTTCTCTATCTAGGTGCCATTGGCGTCTAGCCCAACATATTTATGCCTTAAATAAGCTAAGAAATTTCTTCAAGATTTTGAGGATAGGAAAGACAAAGTACCTTTTAGCATTAAAGGTATCTGTAAGTTTCTAATTTTCTGTCCCTGTTGTATTCACCATCAATATTTCTTTCCTATCAACAGATTTCTAAACAGCTCTCCAATAGCATTCCATTTGAAAAGGAAAAGGAATTGATTCTGTCTTGAGGTAGCTAACATTAGGAGCTAAGTGCATATTTCCTGTTTAATCATTTCAACTTCATTTCCTAAAAATGAGCACATTGAATATTTAACCTATTTGGTGGTGGGGGAAAAAAAAGTACGGACCTTTGGCCTACTGCCTAAAAAAACCCAATAAGAGCTTAAGAGGCAGCAGCTTGGGAAGCAGTTAAGGATGTAATTAAAAACAAACCCAGAATCCTCAGATAGCCTTGGATAAAAATCTCAGGATTTCTGGGGTTCATTCTCACAAAGCACCCAATCCAATCACCTATCTGGGGTCTGAATCCTATTACACCCTGCCAAGTGGTCACTCTGATGTATAATGCCTTATCATTGCAGGGACAGGAACCTTAACCTACCACAAAGCAGCCCCCTGCAAGTCTGATCACTAGGAAGATTTTCATTATGTGGATTCAGAATCTGTGTCAGGGTAATTTTAATCGCTGGTTCTAGAGAAATCAATGGGGGACACACAAAACAAGCTCAAAATTCTATTCCACAGCTCATTAAATTTCTAAAGACAGAGTGACACCTCCAATTCTGTCAACAGTTCCTGTGTTCCAGGTCTGTGTTAAGCAGGCACCAATTTGTTTATGGTATTTTGTGGCCCTGGCACCTGAGCTCAACCCCTTATTCCAGTAGCTCTCTGAGGAGTGCAGAGTCACTCAGGACTGTCATCAACTTCATTTCAGGCAGTGGGATTCTAATTAAATAAAACCTTAAATTACATGGACAACTTTGACAAGTCTGTCCCACGACTGCGATCTATTGGGTGTAATATCAATTACTAAGTCATTTTCATAGCTATTTAGTAGGTAATATTGCTACACTCGCTCTCACACACATACGACACACATATCACTAATAACCATTAATATCATTTCTGTTACTCTGTGTCAGGGACGATTCAAATGCTTTACATATATCGATTCCCTTAAGCCACTATGAGTTGGTTATTACTTTTACCACTTACTGATGTAGAAATTGAGGCAGTTCAGGAGAGAGGAAGTAACTTGCTCAAGTTTATGCCCGACATGAGTGACAGCAACAGAGAGTGAACACAAACTCTCCAATTACATACAGAAAACATCTCACAATCAGTTATCTCTTCTGGCTTCCAGTAAAAGGTTGGTCACATAATTCTATTAGGTGTCAATTTATATTGGTTCAACATTCTGATCAGTTCTTCCTGGATTATGAGCTCTCACCCAAGGTTTTATGTCATCAACAATTATAATCTGCTTGTTTTCTAATTCTTATCCAAGATATTGATAAAAATGTAAAACTGGACAGGGTCAAACAAGGACAGACCCTATGGTGTATTACACAGGCTGACAACTATCCATTAACCAATAACTTTGGATAGAAGTGTTCAACCACATATGTGGCTTTATAATTATACCACTCTTCTAACTGAAGCTTTCTTAACACTAATGTCACAATACACTTTGTGTTGCAATCATGTGAGATTTTCATAACTAAATTATTCCTTTAAAAAACAGCAGATTAAAGATTATCATCAAATTAAACTCATTCTCAGTTCATTTAATCAAACTTTCTTGAGTATGATAGATAAGGTAGGCAGTTATAACTGACATGGGAATAATGGTGGATATGTCCTTGGGAGGGCTTCCCTGGTGGCTTAGATGGTAAAGAATCCACCTGCAAAGTGGGAGACCTGGGTTTGATCCCTGGATTGGGAAGATTTCCTGGAGGAGGGATGGCAACCCACTCCAGTATTTTTGCCTGGAGAATCCCCACGGACAGAGGAGCCTGGCGGGCTACAGTCCATGGCATTGCAAAGATTCAGACATGACTGAATGACTTTCATATTCATATGTCCTCGGGAGAGTGGCAAGTAGAAAATTTAACTCTCAAATGTGAAATGGTGGAAAAAAGGATAAATGTTGCTCTGGCTCACATTTTTCCATATGAGTTACAAGGATTTACTGAGAAACTTTGTGAAATCCATTTTGAGTTTTTCTTCTCTCCATTCCTGTGGCCTTGACTTGGTATTTCTTTCAGAGTATTAGAATGGATTTTTCACCAGCTTTATTCTGAAAAATTTCAAAATACAGGGAAAATGTGAAGGAATAGTATAATGAACAACCATATATCACCTAGATTCAGCACTTTATTATATTTGCCTTATTTGTATTTATAAAGCAAATTTATATTTATATATTATGTTTTATGAACTATTTGAAAATAAATAGCAAGCATCAATACAATTCTGTCCTGGGCCAGTTATTGGTCTATTTGATCTATTTCCTGCTCCTCCTCTGCCCTGCTCTGTATCACAGGGAGCTGGTACTTGCAAACTACATTTCCCAGACTCCCTTGCAACCGGGTTCTGTTTAGGTTTGAGCCAATGAGAAACACTGGCTAGGAATTGGTCCCGAGAAGTGAGTTGAAGACAGAACATTCCTACCACACTCCCTGAACTTTGGGTAGTGTGTTTGGCAATGTCTTTATTTTTGTCAAACAGCTCCTCTCTCCATAGTCCAGGCTTACACTGGGGACCCCATGCCAATTTCCACTGAAACAGCCCTGGCTCCTAGGCTCTGGTAACACCACCTTTGAATTGGCAGGGGCTTCTTTTGTGACTCGGAGTTGACCCCTTGTCCTTTTGCACTTTAAACTGTTCCAACACCTTTTAAACAAATTCCCTGTATTGAATGCTTTCTTTTGAACTCCTTTTCTTAGGAGTTGTTTCCTGATTCTGAAGAACAAAGGCTTTAAATTCTTTGATACACTTCTTCTAAAATAAGGATATTTTCCTATCAACCTCAATACCATTATCACTTAAGAAACTTACTAAAAATGTCTCTAATATCATCTATTAGAAAAATATCAATAACATCAGATATGCAGATGATACTGCCCTTAAGGCAGAAAGTGAAGAGGAAATAAAGAGTCTTTTGATGAAAGTGAAAGAGGAGAGTGAAAGAGCTGGCTTAAAACTCAACATTCAAAAAACAAAGATTATGGCATCCGGTTCCATCACTTCATGGCAAATAGATGGGGAAACAACGGAAACAATGAGAGACTTTATTTTCTCGGGCTCCAAAATCACTGCAGATGATGCCTGCAGCCATGAAATTAAAAGACGCTTACTCCTTGGAAGGAAAGTTATGACTAACTTAGACAGCCTATTAAAAAGCAGAGAGATTATTTGGCAGACAAATGTCCATCTAGTCAAAGCTACAGTTTTTCCAGTAATCATGTATGGATGTGAGAGTTGGACTATAAAGAAAGCTGAGTGCCAAAGAAGTGATGCTTTTGTACTGCAGTGTTGGAGAAGACTCTTGAGAGTCCCTTGGACTGCAAGGAGATCAAACCAGACAATCCTAAAGGAAATCAGTCAATGAATGTTCATTGGAAGGACTGATGCTGAAGCTCCAATACTTTGGCCACCTGATGCAAATAACTGACTCGTTGGAAAAGACCCTGATGCTGGGAAAGATTGAAGGTGGGAGGAGAAGGGGATGACAGAGGATGAGATGGTTGGATGGCATCACCGACTTGATGGCCATGAGTTCGAGTAAGCTCCGGGAGTTGGTAATGGACAGGGAAACTTGGAGTGCTGCAGTCCACGGGGTCCCTAAGAGTCAGGTACGACTGAGCGAATGAACTGAACTGAACTGAATATCATCTGATACTCCAGTCCATATTAATATTTATCTACTCGTCTCCAAAATGGTCTTTATAGTGACTTCTTCAAATTAAATCCAATCCTTACATTTGATTATCATGTCATTTTCAGTTCAGTTCACTTTAGTTGCTCAGTCATGTCCACCTCTCTGTGACCCAATGGATTGCAGCACCCCAGGCTTCCCTGTCCATCACCAACTCCCAGAGCTTACTCAAACTCATGTCCATCGAGTCACTGATGCCATCCAACCATCTCATCCTCTGTTGTCTGCTTCTCCTCCTGCCTTCAATCTTTCCCAGGGTCAGGGTCTTTTCAAATGAGTCAGTTCTTTGCATCAGGTGGCCAAAGTATTGGAGCTTCAGCTTCAATATCAGTTCTTCCAATGAATATTCAGGACCTGATTTCCTTTAGGATTGACTGGTTGGATCTCCTTGAATTAAAAAGGACTCTCAAGAGTCTTCTCCAACACCACAGTTCAAAAGCATCAATTCTTTGGTGCTCAGCTTTCTTTATAGTCCAACTCTCACATCCATACATGACTACTGGAAAAACCATAGCTTTGACTAGACAGACCTTTGTTGGTAAAGTAATGTTTCTGCTTTTTAATATGCTATCTAGGTTGGTCATCGCTTCTCTTCCAAGGAGCAAGCATCTTTTAATTTCATGACGGCAATCACCATCTGCGGTGATTTGGAGCCCAAAGAAATAAAATCTCTCACTGTTTTCATTGTTTTCACATCTATTTGCCATGAAGTGATGGGACCGGATACTGTGATCTTAGTTTTCTGAATGTTGAGTTTTAAGCCAACTTTTTCACTCTCCTCTTTTATCTTTATCAAGAAGCTCTTTAGTTCTTCTTCACTTTCTGCTATAAGGATGGTATCATCTGCATATCTGAGGTTATTGATATTTCTCCCGGCAATCTTTATTCCAGTTTGTGCTTCATCCAGCCTGGCATTTCTCATGATGTACTCTGCATATAAGTTAAATAAGCAGGGTGACAATATACAGCCTTGATGTACTCCCTTCCTGATTTGGAACCAGTCTGTTGTACCATGTCCAGTTCTAACTGTTGCTTCCTGACCTGCATACAGATTTCTCAGGAGGCAGATCAGGTGGTCTGGTATCCCCATCTCTTGAAGAATTTTCCACAGTTTGTTGTGATCCACAGTCAAAGGTTTTGGCATAGTAAACAAAGCAAAAGTAGATGTTTTTCTGGAACTCTCTTCCTTTTTCAATGATCCAGTGGATGTTGGCAATTTGATCTCTGGTTCCTCTGCCTTTTCTAAATCCAGCTTGAACATCTGGAATTTCACAGTTCACGTACTGTTGAAGCCTACTTGGAGAATTTTGAGCATTACTTTCCTACCGTGTGAGATGAGTGCAACTGTGCAGTAGTTTGAACATTCTTTGGCATTGCCTTTCTTTGGGGTTGGAATGAAAACTGACCTTTTCCAGTCCTGTGGCCACTGCTGAGTTTTCCAGATTTAGTGGCATATTGAGTGCAGCTCTTTCACAGCATCATCTTTGAGGATTGGAAATAGCTCAGCTGGAATTCCATCACCTCCACTAGCTTTGTTCTTAGTGATGCTTCCTAAGGCTCACTTGACTTCACATTCCAGAATGTTATTTTAGTTTCTTTTAAATCTGGAAAAATTCCACAATCTCTCTTCATCTCTTGTTAAGGATACCAGATCAGTTGTCTTCTCGAATGTCCCACGTTCTAGATTCTTCTGATTTTTTTCTTTTTGGTGCTGCTAAACATCTTCTTCTTCTTTTTTTGCTGCACCACATGGAGTGCATGCGGGATCTTAGTTCTTCAACCAGGAATGAACTCCCACCCCCTGGAGCAGAAGCCCAGAGTCTTAATAACTATACCATCAGGGAAGTCTCATCTAAACTTATGGACTTTATAAACTGCAAGTTAAGTATAACATCTTGATTAAATTCAAGTTATGTTTTGGTAAGAATGATTCATAGATTTATTTCATATTATGTCATACCAGGAAACAACACGACAGGATGTAATGAAATGCTTAATCACTTAGGTAAGATTATGACTATTAGATCTTATAAGTAATCAATAATAAGGGTATTTTTTGTTTTTGTCATTTTTTTGTAGCTCATATGATATCTGATTGAATATTAGTGTTGTATTGAATTGAATATTAGTATTGTTTTTCTATTAATGTAAATACAATACAAATATTCAATCAGCCATCCTATGGACTACAAAAAAATGGCAAAAACAATGCAAATGTTGGAAAATACCCTTATCTGGATAAGCTTATGTTAAAATGCAAAAGAAATACAGTACTAATATTCAACACACATATATATAATATATATCATAGTGGTCTTTATAATTTCTATAGAATACTACCTTGGGGACTGTACACATTCTGCAAATGAATGGCCAGGCATGAACTTTATAGTCGTGTGATTGCTTTTCTTATCCCAGTTTCTCTTTCACTGATCTCTTTCATTTTTTGCTGATCTCCTTTCCTTTAACCTTTACATTTAGTAAGGAAGCAATGACATAGAAGCAGGTTGAAACTAAAGTTAACTTGCTTTCTGCCCATTCAAATCAGCTGACTCAATGTGTCTGAAAATGAACCCATTATCTTTCTTACCAGACTTGCTCTTCTCCTTGTATTGCTTAACTTAGTGATTAGCCTCACTCCACAACCCCAGCCACCAACAGAGAACTCATTTTTGACCCATGCCTGTCACTCACACCTCTCATCCAATTATTCCCCAAGGTGTGTCTATTCTGACTTCCTGGCTGTGTCTTCCTCAATAACTTGAAACTTATTACTATTACACAAGTTAGTTTTTCACCAGCTCTCATGTAAGCTACTTCAAAAAACTGGCCTCCTTGCTTCCATGTTCTTGCCTTCAAATCTTTCTTCTACGTTCCTCTCAGGAAGTTTGTTCTAATGTGCAGTTTCTCATCTCAATATCCTGCTTAAAATCTTTTCATTATTTTTACCACCTGCAGGAGGCAAAGCCCTCCATATCAAGATACTGTTCAGGTCTTCAGTCCCACACATCAAAGCTTTGCCTCTTGCTCTCTCTACAAGAGCCCCCATATGTTACAGTTACACAACAGGCTGTGCTATGCCCCCTCATCTGCACCCTTGTGCCCATGATGCGGAATGTCCCTCCACATCATACTCACTTCACTTCTCAGCTAAAGGGCTGTCTTTGTGTGAGTCCTTCCCTGACTGTCTCAGACAATGTATCATTGAATCTGGATACCTAGCAGAGGGCTGACACAAGAAGGTGATCAGTGTATGTCCCCCTATCCTACTGAAGTGGGTACCCAGCCACACTTTTCCCAACAACCTTCAAAAGACTTTTCCTCATCCTTTTTTCCATCTGAATCAGCCCATCCCCCTGAATCTCTCTTTTAACAAAATTTTCTTTTACTGCCTGAACTTGTAATGGCTAGATATAATATAAAGATATTAAAAATATAAAAATATGTCCCCCAAATGGACACTTAAGGCTTAAAGATCCTCAGACCAGCATCAGGGCCCCTGCCTAGGCCTGTAGAGAAAGATAGAAGTCTAATGAGGTCCCAGAAACCATCAGGACAGAGGATGTCACTGCCAAGAGTCAAGGGCCTAAACTCAAGTCAGGGTTTGGGAGCCATGGCAAGGCTAAAAGCCTAGAAGAAATAGCCTTAAGAATTCCACTGTATCCTTCCTTCCATGTCATCTTTGGGGATACACAAGACAATGATGAATCTAGAAGTTTATAGTTTGTATCAGCTCTGTGAAATCACACAATAGGACTGAAAATAGTTGTATAAAAAGGAAGACTGAGGATTGGTCTTAAATTGCAGAACATTGAATAACCTTTTTTTCTCCCCCCTTGAATGAATCTCTGTTTTTTCCGCCTCTTTTAGAGCATAGCAAATGAAAGCCAGGGACCTAGAAAAGAATAAAAATAAACCAATGGTGAATTTTAACAAGGCCAATTCAGAAGAATGCAAATACGATTGCATGAATCTGGATAGGAGAAGGAAAAATGTTCAAAGAAAAATGATTATACAAAGAATGATAAAAAATAGCAGCACAAAGTGTGGGAAAGTTTAACACATGAAAAAGAAGAAATTTCTATTTTCTAACTTCTTTGTGTGCTTAATATCTGGTAATCATGTCACTTTTCCTAAAATCCTCCAATGCCTTCCTAATGTATTCAGAATAAAACCCCACATCCTCAGCATGACCTGCAGAATCTTGGGATTTATCCTCTGTCCAGATTTCTAGCTGCATCTCATACCTCTCCCCTTCTCCCTCACCAGGTTCCAACTACAGTGGCCTTCCTTTTGGTTTTCGTATTAACCAAGCTCCTTCTTGCCTCAAGGATTTTGCAGATATTCATCCCTCTTCCTGAAATAGCCCAATCCCAGGCCAACCAGTTCTGTGTTGGCCTCCCCTAGCTGTACTTCTCCTTAAAAAGGCTTTGCCTGATCCCTCTTTCCATGTAAACCCCCATCTCCATTAGTCTCTCTCTTAGCAAAAATTTCCTTGATTGTACTAGTCAAAAGTTGTACTCATATATTCCTCTGGGTGGTTATTCATTTAATGTTTGAAAGCTTTATGAATGTAGGAATCATGCTTGTCTTGCTTACTGCTGGACAGTGGGAACTCAAAAGTTAAGTTTTGATTGAGTATGGACTGCAAAGGAGGATGAAAAAATAGACTCGTGTCTATCTTTGTAGTAGAGGCTGCTATTACCCCTCGATCTCTCTCAATATTATCTCTTCTTCGTTAGTAATAGAATCTCAATTTTGACACAAACACAAGCCTTACCAGAAAAATGTGCATTTTCCCAGAATCCCTTGTATAGCTTGGTGACTAAGTTTTGGTGAATGGGATGTAAGAGGAAGTATCATTTGCACTCATGAGAAAGATCTTCACAAGGAGTTTTGGGTCATTCCTTGATCTCTCACTCTTCCTACTGGCTGGAGTAGAGACATAATTGCTGGAAGAAGCCGACTTGACTTGAGGTGGTATGTGAAGTGAGACAGTGCCACACAGAAGGACCTGGGTCCCTGGTGACTTTGTGGAGCGGACTTGCCCTTCTAGGTCAGGACTATGGAGCTGCTACTCACAGCTGTACCTAATCCCTATTGGTAAGCATTGGTAAGATGCTGTGGGACAGGGCTTGGGGCTTCAGGAAGTCTAAGTTGAGTCTTGAGAAGGCTGGAGTTAAATGGAGCAAGGACATTCCTGGGAGAGCAAACTTCATACACACGCACACACAGACACACACACACAGACACACAAACACACACACACACAATGTAATTCAGGGTTCCCTGGTGGCTCATTTGGTAAAGAATCCATCTGCCAATGCAGGAGACCACCTACAATGCAGGAGACCCAGGTTCGATCCCTGGGTCAGGAAGATGCCCTGGAGAAGGAAAGGGCAACCCACTCCAGCATTCTTGCCTGGAAAATCCCATGGACAGAGGAGCTGGTGAACTACAGTCCATGGGATCACAAAGAGTCAGACACAACTGAACTTCCACCACCACACTATGTAATGAAGTAGCATAGCATATTTAGGCAAGGACAGTTAGAACTCTAGAGTCAGCAATGTACAAGAGATAGAGCAAAAGCAGATTACTAATAAACAGTTTATAAGAGCAGGTTATAGACACATAAAAGATTGCAATTATGGCAGAAACTGCTTCCTGCCCCAGCATCTGCTCTCTTCGTCCCTCTTAATTGTGGCAAGTCTTACAGTCATATGAACTAGACATTCTGTTTCTCTTCCTTTTGATAAATGGTAAGATTCCACCTCCCTGCTGCCTTGTAGTTAGACATGACCATGTGACTTGCTTTGGCCAATAAAATATGAACTTTAAACCCAGAGTGAAATTCATGTTTTCTTCTTCCCTCCCTCCTTCCCTCCCTCCCTTCCTCTTTTCCCCCCTCCCTGTTCTTCTCTCTCTTATGATGACTGTCAGTGTTTCTGACCTTGGTTCTGGATTTCAGTGTGAGGATATCATGGATCAGAGCCCTAACAATCCAGGGTGGTCATGTAACAGGAGAGGAAAGTAAGTCTTCAGTGTGTTAAGCCTCTATGGTTTTAAGATTGTTAGGTCCTGCAGCATAACCTGGCTTATTCTGACAGGACCATGGTTTTATTTAGAGTGGCAATGCACTCAGAGGCGATAATATTTCCCAGATTCTTTTGCAGGTAATAATCATCAGAGAAGGGATTCCCAGGTGGCACTAGAGGTAAAAAAAACCCACCTACCAATGCGGAAGACCTAAGAGATGCAGATTTGATCCCTGGGTCACGCAGGTCCGCTGGAGGAGGGCATGGAAATCCACTCCAGTTATTCTCGCCTGGAGAATCCCATGGAAGACAGCGGAGCCAGAGTGGCTACAGTCCATACAGTTACAAGGAGTCAGACATGACTGAAGTGACTTAGCATGCATGCATGTGTTGTCTGATAACTAAAGGCTTGATATAAGACATAGTGGATGTGTTGTCTATAATTTCTGGAAAGATGCATAAAGAAAAGTGACATAACTGGAGAGGACCCTTTTTGGCCTCTTGTCCTTCCTTGTTTTTGTCATCTGAATTCAGGCAGTGATCACCAAGCGCTATCTTGGACCATGAAGCTATGTAATTCTTATAAAACTGAACATGCAACTACCATACAACCCAGTAATTGTACCCTTGGGCATTTGTCCCAGAGAAATGAAAACTTAAGTTCACACAAATACCTGTTCAAGAATGTTCATAGCTATTTTATTTGTAATAACCCCAAACTGCCAAACAACCTAGAATTTCTTCAAGAAGTGAACTGCTAAATGAACCATGATACACCAATAATACGGACTACTACTCAGCAATAAAAAAGAAGCAAACTCTTAGTATACAACACACATAACAACATTGATGAATCTCCAGAGAATTATTCTGAGTGATAAAAAACCAAATATTATATATGATTTCACTTATATCATATTTTTGAAATTATACAAACAGAGAACAAATTACTGATTATAACTTGTACTGATGAAAATGTTCTGTATCTTGACTGTTATCGTTATCAATACCCTGATGTGATACTGTGCTATAGTTTTGCAAGATGATACCATTGGGGAGAACTGGGAAAAGACACATAATATCTCTCTCTACTATTTCTTACAATTGCATGTGAAATGATTTCAAAACAAAAGAAAACCTGCCCCCCAAGGTAAAAAAAATCACAAAAACCTGAGATTTACCCCAGACCCTTGTAGGAAAAGGTCTCTAGTATCTGGACCTGGAGACATATGACATTTTTAAAATAGTTTTCCAGATGAATCTAATATTCAGCTAGATTTGCACTCTCTAGAGAGCTGGTTAAAAAAAAGCTACCATTTGCTTATCAAAAAGCTACCATGGCTTATCTAAGACTATAAAAACAGCCTTATCCCCACACCCAAACCAGGTCATACACAGATCTTCCTCAAATTACAATGTGGTTACATCCCAATCAACCCATCATAAGTTGAAAATATCATATGTTGAAAATGCATTTAATAATCCAACCTACTGAATATCTTTGCTTAGTCTAGTTAGCATCACCTAGGACCTTTAACACATACTGGTACCCAAACTCACCCCCAGATACCTCACCTCAGGTCTGTCTGACTCTAAAACCCATGGGACATTACCTTCCAAAAACATAGCACAGGGCATCTTCCTCACGGAGCTCCTCTTCATTTGGGGTGCCAGTCACCCATCAAAAGTGGGCCAGAATGCAAGACTCTTAGTCACTTGTTCCTATAGCTACTCTGTGCAGATATAATCATAAGACAGCACAGACAGAGGCAAGCTAGGAGATTGTAAAGTAAATTGAAGAGAGTGCTTGGGAAACATGACAAATGAAAGCCATACAGTGGGAGGATGGAAGGATCGCCCAGAGGCTTGTAGCTCCTATTTTACATGCGCACAAGGAATGAGTTATTAGTGAAAGGGACAATAGGGCTTTCTCAGAGATGGAATATGCCTTTTACTAAAGGAGAAAGTAAACATTACTTAGAGCAAATCTCATATCATACCTTAATGTTTACAAAGGAGACAGAGGGAGAGAGGCCAGGAAAGAACAGATTTCCCAGGGGAGGAAATTGCAATGAGAACAAGTAATCTGGATCAAGCCAGAGCATGTTTGAACAAAACGAATACCCGAGGATAGAGGAAACTCAAAGGATAACACAGGATTTTACACAGTAGGAACCTCTACTAGATTGATTTTGGACGGTTTTAAAGTGGTAAATGTAGTGGAATGCCAGGGCAAGAAGTTCTATGAATGAATGCTATTTTCTACAGATTATGATGCTTGAAGACTTCTCCCCAGTTCAAAATCAATATTTAAAAATTAATTTTAAAATTTAAGTTTTAGCTTTCAGCAATAGGGGAGTGGCTAAATGAATCATAGCACAAACTGTGAAATTGAATAGTCTGTAGTCTTTAAAAATGATGCAGAGGACAGTATGCAAATGACATAAACCCAGGATAACTCTGATGAATTAGGTGAGAAAAAAAAAGATACAAAATATATGTGCTTACAAATATATGAAAAATATGTATTTTCTTTTATACTTTCTTTGCTCATTTCTAAATTTTCTTCAATGAGTATGTATTATTTTAATAAACAAAATAAAAAAAATAAATGTTATTTATAAACTTGTAGTCCTCTTTCATGTTATATATCCTTTTCTTCCTCCTGGGTACTCATAGAAGGTATTTTTGACACCTCTGTTAGGTTCCTAACTTTTTATCTCTTCCCTGGGCTATAAGCACTGCTTTTTTCCCCCCTCAGTCTTTCTTCTCCCAGTTCTGGCTTTGCTAAGATTTTGATTTCTCCTTTCCTCAGGAAAGTCTCCTAGAATACCCTGACTTCCAGGTGGACATACTCTAATATATAGCACATGCTGTCTTCTATAGAGTTTGTACTGGTTTGCTATTGCTGCATAACAAATGAACACAAACCTGACTTAGAGTAAATTCATTATTATCTCACAGTGGATCAGGAATCTAGGAATGGGTCAGTCGGGTCCTTTGCTCTTCTCAAGGCTGAAATCAAGGCGGTGGCTGGGACTGTGATCTCATCTGAGGCTCAGAGTTCTCTTCCAAGTTCCATGTGTGGTTTTCCTTTTTGCTAAAATTCAGTCTTTCTGTGGTTTTAGGTCTGACATCCCCATTTTCTTGCTGTCTCTTGGCTGAAGTCACTCTCAGCTTCTGGGGGCCACCCTCAGGTCTTAGCCATGTAGCTCTCCCAAAGAGTACTGTTCCATAGTTGTCACAAGTCCTGCCCACTCTCAATGGAAGGAGATTACATTACAGAGTCTGTACAACAGGGAATGCAAATCATGGGAGCCACGTTAGAATTTTGCCTACTATAAGATTACATAGGTAAATTAAGGGTATTGCAAACATTGGATTAGAATTTGCTTAAAATATGTTTTAACTGAAATTCATAATAAAAAATGCTTTCTCAAGTACAAACCATTTTTGTGCAGATTTCAGCATAAAACTTCTTCTGCCATTTATACTTACTTGAAGAATTGCCCAAGAATGCAAGGTAAGCTACTTTAAAAAAAAAAACACAAAAGTACCATTTGCAACAGTTATCCCTGGTAATCTGGTTTTTCTTGATTTTTATAAAACCAATGAATGAATAAAATAATCAGTCAACCAACCAAACACAGCCTAGAAATGAATGCTGAGGAAAATAAAAGGATGCTTATTATCATTTTTTTTTATATTGGAGGGAAATTGCATTTCAGATTTTCTTTGAAACAAAGAAGTCCTGCTATTAAAAACTTTGAAACTCTTTTCAGAAATATCCACTTGAGGTAGGGTAGGGCTATGTGATGAGTATTAAGATGGGGTTGGGGTAGGGCAAGGTAATGAAAAGATATGCCTGATCTTTCCTAGTTTTGTTTGGGATTCAACTGTTCTCCTTATACCTTGTGCTGTAATAAGCTGCTTCTGGGAAAGAATTTTAAAATCTTGCCTGTTCTCTTCACAGCCAGGTCACACCCCAGTATTTCCAACCCAGCTGGTATGATAGCAATTAATGGCTGGCACTTTTATAGCACTTACTATGTCTCAGGTATTTCTCAAAGCCCCTTTTACATAGTAACTCATATAGTCTTTTCAATAACTCTTGTGAGGTACGTGTATTATGACTATTATTATTACAAATTAAACCCACAGCTGGTTTTAGCTTCATTTTTCAGCTTGGCTTCTCTATCCTTAATTTTCAGTACTCTATCTCCTGCCTCTCATTCTGGTTTTCCCTTTTTTTGTATCGGCCATTTTGTTCAGTCACTGGTCTTGGGATTAACTCCTTCACCTGGAATCTTTGAATACTTTTGAAACAAACATGTTTATGTCTCCACTAGTATTCAACCTATTCCATGCTCGCCTTAATTAGATGAGAGCTGGGCTCTCTTATGTTGTTTTTAGAATGACCTTACGGACAATGCAGTCTCTAGAATATTTCCACAGCCCACGAGGGAAGAGGTTTTAGTCACAGTATTTTAATTGCAAGTGGCTGAAACCAACTGATCCTAAGCATAAAATATTAGATCTCACAGATCTTAAGGACCTGGGGCTCCCAGAGGTGAACTCACAGAAGAAGCTCAAGAAGACACAATAGTTCACAGAAATTTAGAGCCCCAAGGACAAGCACAGTGAACTCATCTTTGAGTCCCGTCTCTTCTAGGCCTCATTTTGTGGCTTGGTCCTCTTTACATGGCAGAAAAGATGGCTGTCTCTAGCTCCAGGGCTGCACCGTCCCGTTTTATCTAAACCTGGTACCAACAGGACTGCTTTCACCCAGTGTCTGAGTATTACTTTCAGGGAAATGTTCTGATTGGCCTGGCCTGGGGGACTGACGGCACCCTGTGATGGGCCCATGAGCCTGTGTCTCAAGAGTAGCGGTGAAGCTCTGCCACTAGGCTCACCGGGGAGGATAAGAGCTCCTCAGAGGAAAGGGAGCTGGTCTGAAAGCAGACGGGGAATCCTGCTGTGAGACAAAAACCCTCGCTGCCACTACCCAATGTGGTAGGGAGATCTTCAAACATAACTTAGTTTCCAATGAAGTGTCTAAATAATTCTCTCCCTAAAATTCAGTGTTCATTTATGTGACATAAATTAAGACATGGCTTGCACTGAACGTAAACTATAGAACACAATTCAGCATGAAAATCACAGTGCTGCTAAGTCGTATAGGGCTTTATGACTATGCAAATCCATAAATTAAAAATCACCGGTAGTGGGAATTTTCTGTACAAGATCTCAGCCCCAGGAGGGAGAAAGCAGTAGGAGCTGGCGCAAGGGACCAAAGGAGGACCATCTGGAACCCCAAGTGAGCATTGAATGTACTACTGTTTAAGCTGGTGACAGATATGGCTGGTACAGAGCCCACTGCTTGAAGGTGCACAAGAGCTCAATAGGAGATGTCAGGCCACTCAGATTGGAAATTGAAGGTGTCTCAACAAGTGACCAGGGTACTTTCACCTTGCTCAGGAATCAGCAAAAAGAACCAGTAAATTCCCTGCTCCAATACTGATTTTTGCTGCAGTTAAGAATCAAGAGTCTGGAAGTCATTTAAAAAGGAGATAGAGGAAAGGGCAGAGAAGGAGAAGAGGCATTTAAGAAATACTTCACTAATCTGAATTTGTGGAAAGGGTTCTGAGATTGCCTCGTAAGATGACACCTTAAAAGCCTAGATCTGGGTAACAATCAGATGCAATGTCCGAAGACAGCTTGTACCCTAAGGGTGGGAAGTTCCTTTGAAGAGTTTCTGAAAGCTTCTTTTCAAGGAAGCCCCTGTCATAAGACAGTAAGATGTTTGCAGTTTTCTTCCCCCTTCCCCTCCTTTCTGAGGTAAATTCTGGCAGATGGTAATTCAGAATCATGCTTTTCCATGTTTAGTTTTCTTTTATGCAGACAGTGCAATGCTTGGACATGTCACGAACTTAGCAAAGAAGAAGAATATACCTTTTAAAAAATTCAGTACCCCAAATTTGGAACCCAGAAAATTGGAAACTATGAAGAGTGCACATTTAAATCTTTAACACTGCACCTCTAGGGGGTTGGGGGTGGAAGTGGGATGGGGAAGGATGTAATTCAAATACCAGCCTGGAGGAATCATTTCGATTATGATGTGTAAGAAGAAATGTAAGAAGTTATTGTAATGAGGTCAGTTCTGGTCCTTATGTTATTAGCCGACCAGTGAGGACACAGATGAGGCAGAAGAGAAATTAATTAGAGTGTTGTGGAGGCTTTACAATCTGAGGTATTCAGAAACTTAGCAAAACTAGGTCTGTGTTCTTAAAAAAAAAATAAGATTATAGAGAGACCTTATTAAAGCACAGAAGGCTTAGCTATTTAAGATGGTGACATACATAGAGGTAGGAATGTGCAAAGAAAAGCTGAAAGGCAGCCAGGCCCTGAAGGAATTTCAGTGGAATTTCTTCACCGGAGGAGCAGTTAATAAATAGAGCAGATATCTAAGGGCAGAAACTAGAGCAGCTACTACAAATAGTTTTTTTTTTTTTTTTTTTGAGAAGGGAGTGATAGGAAGTCAGAGACAAAAATGGGGAAACAAAGAAAAGCAAGCTTTTTAGCCAGCAAGCCCAATGAAAATATCTGTTCCCAAATATTGAGAATGTCATATCATTTAATAATCATAAAATACACTTAGCCATTGGCTTTGGGTGCTACTTTCTGATTAATACTAGATATCATTAAGGACTACATGGAATATAATACTTTTCAAAAGTCTGAAAGACCATTTGCTTGGTTTTGCTGCCAACATTTCCAGTGTTTTCCATGGCATGGAAGGATAGGAACAAGGGCTAGAAAATCCTCTGTGCTCTGAAGTGGTCCTCTTCCCACTTTTGATGGGGGGCACTTCCTTATAAGCATACATCAGGCCTTGTCTGTGGCAGTTTTAATACAATGAATGCTTATGAATCTGAAGCTCTGAGTTTTTATTACTGTTCCCCTTGGTCAGGTAGATTGGGATGGCTACTAGCTCATTGTCTGCAAGAGTGTTATCCTTTGAATAATCAAACAATGACAAAAGGGAATGGATGTTAAGTGTGCCTAAGTTTGGCTAGCATATCTGTGACTTCATCAATATACAGATTTCCTCTCACCTCACCACTCAAAAAAAATTTTTTTTAACTGAGATTCAACTTGGCAAAAACTAACTTTAAAATTTGCCAATGGATCCACAAGAATGGAACTGTTACTGGTTATTCCTGTTGTCATGTCTCTATTTGTGTCTATCTCACTGTCCATGAACAGTGAAAGAAACCTTTATTGAAAGCCTTGAGATTTTGTGGCAGAAGGATGCTGCCAGGGTAGCAGCTGCAACAGCCACTGTGAAGGGCAAAGCTGATGGGTGTGTGGAATGTCTAGAGTGGCCACACTGCAGCACTTCCCAGACCCTGGGTCTCATGATCACCTGGGATGTTTGCAGAGATGCAGATTCCTAGGCTTCACACTAGAGCTGTTACAAAGAATTCCTGGATTTGTGGCCTGGAGAATTAGGATGTGTAGTTAGTTGAAAGGGAAGACATGACAGGGCCTAGGGAAGCAATTTTATGGATCTCAGCTTACATTTAGCCCACACCTTCCTGGTAAGAGCAATGGCAAGCAAGGGTCATGGTGGTCCTCAACAGCAGTGATTTGGGAGTGCCAGTCAATCAGGGCACGTATGAAATTGCAAGAGCCTATGAGGCATGAATTGGGGCCAAATGGCAGGCAAGCATTCAGGGAGCGTGTTAGGAAGTATAGAATCAGCAATGAACAGAATACTCTCTGATATCCTGCATGTACTGGAAGTTATTGGTTGCAAATCTGGCAGATGCAAGCATAAAGCAATTCACTGAAAGGCTTGGGAAGGTACTTGCTGATTGAAGGTGAAACTGAAGAGTGAGATAATCCAGAGGAAAGGAAGGTACAGCATGTAAGCTTTCTTGTGGTTCCCTTGGCTAGAAGAGGACATAGCACTTTGATGTACAACCACCCAGTCTGTATCAGAGGAAGAGAGGAATTCCCATAAAGGAGCTCATGGTGTACTTACTGAAAGTAAGGATGCAAAATGGGGGTGGATACAGGGCAGTCAAAACAAATGACTCACTCAACCCAAAAGCAAGCAAACCAAGGAAAGTCAGCTTCACCATGCGGATAGACAGCAATGTGGGACATCCCAGTAAGCAGGGCGACAAAAGGGCAAGAGAAGAATCAGAAACTTCACAGGACCAGGGGCAGAACGAGACAGGGTTAGCGGGAGGACAGATACTCTGAAACTAAGAGGAGAGATGCTGTGATGTCTTTCTGCTTAGGAAAGATCTACAGAGCTGGCCCCTGCTCCTCAGCCACTGGATTCTTCCCAGTGAGCAATAGCTCCACTCCGGGAGCCCTCTCTGGGCAGAGGTGCTCCTTGCTCTGCAACCTTCACTTCAGCTTGGTTGCCCTCTGAGACACCATTCAACCTCTTCCTGGAACCATCCTCCTTTGCCACCACACTCGCCCCTTCCACGTTGCCATGGGAACTGTTAAATTGCCTGGGGCTTCCACTCTGTTGCCTATCCCCCCTCCCCCAGGGTCAACCTCTTTAGACTCCGGGGACCCCTCCACTGAGGACAGCTATGCTAGCTCCATGGTTGGTTAAATAGGCCTTTGTGGGCTGGCCTGGGAATCATACCACTATTTATAACAATTTTTTTCTATGGGGAAATTCTTTGAGTTCCAAACACCCCATTGACTGGTGACCTTTTAGAACACAACACTCCTATCTCGACTCCACAGTGGGGTGAGATCACTGGGAAGTTTCAGAGCCAAACTGGGAAGAGGAAATCAAGGCTGGGGCAGGCTGGGGTCAGAAGCCAGGAGCAGGGAGATGTCTGTGAAGGGACAGCAGGGTTGGGGAGGCAGGGGTTAGATGGCAAGTTCATAACAGAGAGATGTCAAAGTCAAGTGGAAGTTTGAACATGGATGGATCTAAGAGAAAACCTGCAGGAGTGGGGATGGGCAGGGAGACAGTAGATGACGTGATGAGCAGACAGGAAAACCAGGGTGAGTAAAGAGTGGTCAGGCTGTCATGGGGCTAGAGACACATTGTGGCAGTGTCTTTATTATCTCAGCCCCCTCCTGGGGCTTGACTACTTAGAGCTGGGCAACTTGGCCTTCTCGTGTTTGTATCTGTTCTTGCATTGAGTGAAGTGCAATCCCTAGGGAGCTGTGGGCAGGGAGGGCTTACTAAGACCCATGGTCTTGGTTGTTGGTACATCCCTGTTGGTACCATTTCTTCCAGTTAGATCCCTCAGGCTCATTGCCCAGATTCCCTGTTGCTGCTTCTTTCATTCTGGTTTCTCTTTCTTTCTTTCCTTTCACAAAGAACTTCCTCAAGCCTGCAGTATCAGTCTTCCAATCTCTCTGCATCTATGACCTTTACTCTCTGCCTGCCCCACTGCAATGGATGAGTCAACCTGCAAGGTTGTGTTTACACATCAGGCCAATTTCTCTACTTGTGCAGTGGATCTCATTACCTACTGGCTATTTGCAAGCGTGCTCTCTCTCTCTCACTCCTGTATCACTGCCCATTGTGACATTACTTAAGGTAAAAACATATGTAACAACTTTTCCTTAGCAATTAGGCACACCTTGACCTCACAGTTCTCTCCAGCTTTCCTCCTGTTTCACTGGCCTTTTGTAGCAAACCCCATGAAAGAGCTGTTCCTTTCAAGTCTTCTAACCCTCCTCTCCTTTTCTCCCTCCCTTCTGGCAGTTGCAGCTTTATTGAGATATAATTTATGTATTTTACATTTCACATATGTAAAGCATTCCATAATTTTTAGTGTATTCATCTAGTTGTCAACCATCACCACAATCAGTTTTAGAACATTCTAATCACTTCAAAAAGAAAGCTTATACCCAATAGCAGTTACTCCTCATTTTTCCACAGTCATGCCTAGGTCCTAGGTAATCAATCACTAATCCATTTTCTATAGTTTTGCAAAGGCAGTGTTCATTGTTTCTTTCCTGATTTTAGTGATTTGAGTATTCTCTCTTTTGTGCTTATTCTCTCTAATCTGTATTCTCTCTAATCTGCTAATTTTGGTCTTTCCAAAGAATCAGCTTTTGGTATCATGGTTTCTATTGTTTTTCTCTTCTCATTTCACTGATTCCTGCTCTAACTTTTATTGTTTCTTTATTTTTGGGGGTTTAGTTTGCTCTTTTTTCCCCTTAACTGTTTTAAAGTAGAAGGTTAAGTTATTCCTTCTATATTTTCCTTCTTTAATAATGCAGATTTTTACAAGGATAAAATTTCCTCCAAGTGTTGCTTTATCTCCATCCCATAAGTTTTGATATATAGAGTCTTCATTTTTATTCATCTCAAAATACTCTTTATGTGATTTCCAATGAAATCTTCTTTGAGATTTTTCCTTTTAACCTATTGACTATTTTGGAGTGTATTGTTTAATTTCCATATATTTTCAAAGTTTCCAAATTTCTTTGTTAGTCATTTCTAATTTCACTTCATGGTGTCTGAGAATGTACTTCAAATGATTTTACCCTTTGAAATATGTTGTTGCTATACATGGGGATAGGCAGCAGTTCAACTAGTGCTGACTACTCCTGATTTTCTTTCAGTCTATGCTTTAAAAATTGGAGATAGTCTTTTTTATTCTAATATTGTGGAATTAATTGAAAAATTAAGCACCTGCCTTAAGCAAGCAGATTATTGTAAGGGTTAATATGGATCAGAGCCTCTCTTTCTACCCATGATCAATCAATTATCAACTGATTTAAAAACAAATTGTGATTTACTGTGTACTACCCTGGTGTGACTGCTGTCTAATGCTAGCTAGTATTTGTTGAGTTTGAGCTGCATGGCAGGTAGAAAATAGGGGTTCAATAAAGTTAAATATTTTATCTAAAGATACATCTCTAATTGGTTCTGGGCTGAAGTTACAACTCTTGTTACTATCTCTGATCTCTCATTCACAACTAACAAGGGATAAAGGAACAAGTTAAATGACACCATGAGGCAAATTCAAAAGATGGAATATTTTTTAGGATAACTGGCCTAGTCACTTCAACAAATTAATGTCATTTAGAAAAGAAGAATTAAAGGAGTTCATATTAAAAGAATCTTGAGACATTTAAACAGTTGCAGTGTGTCATTCTGGAATGGACAGTCACTTAAACAAACTGCCTGTAAAGAACATTGTTGGGTCATTGGGAAAACTTGAATATGGCCTCAGAATTAGATAAGTAGAACATTTACTGATGTGCTTGCTAACTCAAAAAGCAGATTTTTGAACTAGATGACAGTATGATCTCATTTTGATAAAAATAAGCATGTATATAGAATAGGGTTTAAAAGTACTTACTCTAAGCATTATAGTAATGATATGTAGATAGTAAGAATTTTAATCACTTCATATGTGCTTCTTTGTATTTAAATTTTTTAGCATACATGGACTGCTTATTGTTGGCTTCCCTGGGGGCTCAGATGATAAAGGATCTGCCTGCAACGTGGGAGAACCGGGTTCAGTCCCTGGATTGGGAAGATCCCCTGGAGAAGTAAATGGCAACCCACTCCGGTATTCTTGCCTGGAAAATCCCGTGGAAGGAGGAGCCTGGCAATCTATAGTCCATGGGGTTGCAAAGAGTTGGACATAACTGAGAGACTTTACTATCACTGCTTATCTATTAATAAAATGTTACTTTTTTTTTTTTAAGAGAGTCAAGTGCTGGATTTCAAATGCTTTGATTGCAGTTCACAATCCTGATCCTGATTCAATACTGTGATCTTGGGCAAGTTACTTACCTTTGTAAGCCTTGTTTTACTCAGTTCTAAAGTAGACTTGATCACAGGATACTTTTACACAGTTACTGTGAGGATTAGAGAGGTAATGAATGAGAAGTACTTAACACAAAGTCTGTTATCTAATAATAAATGTTAATTATTATTATTGTGCTCAAGTGTTGCCAGCAAACATTTGAATATAGCCTTTACCCAAGAAGCTGAGCCTACTTAATGCTTAAAATCATGGCTTTGGGTCATCTTGAGGCATATTATAGAGTGAGATATCCGTGAATGAGTTTCCGTGAATGGCTTAGCTATAAACCAAATAAGGTCCCTGAACTAAGGCACACTCTGTTCCTAATGATCTGTAGGATCCAGATACATGCCAATGCCTGTCAGGCCACTGATGTACTTGGGAGTTTATCCAAAGCATGCTTCTCTCCAGTACCCTTAATCATCATTCAAAGGTTTACATTTCCCAGAAAGGAATTTCACCATGATAAGGGCACTACTACATACTACTTATATTACAGAGCTATGTTATCTGTCATAAAACCATAATTTTATAAGCTTTTTTTCATGACATATTGTAGGATTGCTCTGTATATGAAGTTCAAGATGAAACTCTTTAGGGAGGCTTCTTTGAATGAATCAAAATAAACACAATGACTTTTTTTTTTTTTTTTTTAGAAAAAAGGTTAATATCCATATTCTGCTTGAGGAATCAAGGATGCAGTTTACAGATTTTGTGAGATGAAGGTTTGTTTTCATCAGACTGATGAAATTGTGTTAGTACTCTAGATCATTTTGAGTCAGGTAATCTTAACTATCCACACAATGCTCAAGGCTCCCAGGAGTTGGATCAGGTTCAACGGAATTGTTGGCTTCCCATCTTACCCTTCACCCACCCTTCTCCCCTTCAAATGTCCCAGTAAATATCGAGAAAATACAATACAGGAAGTTTCACAAGTCCTAGTTGATGATTATTGACATCACCAGGCATTACCCAGTTCAATAAATGTTTGTTTAAAATCTAATATGTGCCAGATTCTACTGGGTGCTGAGGGAGATAAAGATGAATGAATTTGGTCTGAAGGAAAAGTGATGAGAAAGATATATGAGTAATTGACATTTATTGCAGGTAGGATAGTGCTGAAATTGAAGTGTAAATAAAAAATGGTTAGTGAATGCCAACCAGGAAGATTTTAAATCCTGAACAAAGAGCAGAGAAACCTGATCTCTAGGCAGGGCTCTTTGTTTTTCATTAGAAGAGACCTACTCAAGCTAACTCAGGGAAAAAGGAGTTGTTGAAAGAATATGAAGATCACATGAATGAAAATACCCCCCAGGCTTCGTGAGCAATGGGGCCTGAGGCAGCTGAACTCTGGAGGAAGCAATTTCCAGTCCCTCTTATCTGTGTTTTTCCCTGTTCCCTCTCTGTCTCTGCTGCTGCCCTCTACTTTTGCTCAGCTCTACCGAATTGCTAGCCCTCGTTTAACAGGACCTTTTGGGTATGGTGTTCAGTACTATTTGACTATAGTCTCTGTATTTGGGAAGGAATCTGATTTGTTGCTGATGAGCTGATAGACATGCTGGCCTTGGCTCAGCCATTGCTGAGAAGCAAGAGTGTGCAGAACAGTGGGAACCTGTAACTTACTGAGTTAACCCTTAGGGAGCTTTAAGCAAATTACTGCCTACTATAGTGAGTCAACTTTTAATTTACCATTAAAAGAGGTACTGGATTTCAACTGGGTACCAAGATTGGAGGACATTTCTGATCTGAGCAGAGCATGAGCAAGAGCAAAAAAAGAGGAAAGTCCAAGGATATTTAAGTGCCTCAAGTAACTGGAGTACAAGCACAAGATGGGGACCAATGGATTTTGAGATTGTGAGGCCAGAACCAAGGAATTTAGTCAATAGAAAATGAAAAGAACTTGAAACTATTTTTCAAAAAGATACGTACAAAAGATAAAAAAAAAAAATGTTCACACAGGTGATGTTATTAATGGTCAGCGTGGTTTTTTTTCACGAATAACTTGTCATCCAGCATCTTAATGGTCACAAAAAACCTCTTGGTATGGAACTGATCACTCTAACCGGAAGACACAATGGGACAAAAAAAAAAAAGATCTCGGGCTTTGGAATCAGGAATATATGTGTTCAAATCCTGACTTTGCTATTTTCTAGCTGTGTGTCTTGGGCAGGTACTTAGTTTCTCTAAGCCTCTGTGTTCTCACCTGTACAATGTGATTTACTGTTCAGCTAATTTATACTTGTATGACATCATGGCTGGTTAAGTGTTCATTAAATTAATTTGTCAGTGTCTGTGTTGGATTATGGTGGAATGTTAGGAGCGTCTTCCCTGCTCCTATGTTTGTAGTAAGTATTAAGTGCCACAACGTTTGTAAAATGTTTTGCAAAGTGCCTGGCACATGGCAAATAGTCATTACATATTAGCTTTTTTTTTCTTCTATTTCTCTTTGAAAATTTCAAACGTCTAGTATCATGAGAACTTGAATCAACATGGAGTCTTCGAGTCAGCTAGTTATATTGTGACTATCTGAGGTAACTAAACAACCTCAATCCAGCACAGAGAGGTAGAAAGCTCCTCACTGCTCTATGGGAGGAATTACTTTTTTCAATAAAGACTCTTGCCCAAGATCTTGGATGTAAATACTTCAGATGTCCAGTCATCCTTCCTGGACCCTTTAATCCCTCAATATTATTGATTTCTAGAGCTCAGATGTGGTACCTCATTCCAGTGATTCCTTATTTTTGCAGTTGACAAAGGACAAACTCATGGTTAGACTTTAGATGGTTATTATACTTAATGACTAGGGGAAAAAAGTGATCATCTCCCAAAGTAATGAGTATTAATTTCAGTCAAAAGAAAGAGAAAAAAGAATTTGTGATAGGCCTTATCCACAGAGAAAGAAAGAATGTGGTCCTCTTTTTTGTCTTCCTAGAGTTCCTCAATTTTACATACTTGAAGGAACCTAATAACTTTGGATTTCCAAGCATGAGGATATTTTCTGAAATATTTTTTTAAAACTCCATAAGCTTTTGACTCTGTAGTATTGAAATCCACACAGTTTTGGACGAGACATGGTCTGCTGGTAATTGCTATGGTCATTTATTGTAGGAGGATATTTATTAATGTTACACAGAAAGTATCATGGTGTCCATTTTTTTTTTTTTTAACTCAAGAGGCTTGACTATTCTCATTGCTATGGTTTAAAGAAGAACGCAAACTTTTCACAGAGAATACAGATTCTGAGCAGGATTTGACAAGAGCAAGATACAACTTTTGAAAGATACTTCAAAAGTATAACCCCCCTTTCTTGTCTCTTGAGACTCTCCATACTGAGATCAAAGATGGAGTGAGAGAACCAAGTTCAAGGTCAGTGGGCTACTGGCCTGGAGCCTGGTAGTGGTGTTGTCCCACGAGGAACAACTTCTTCCCTCTCCTTTTTTTTTGTTTCACCTACATTGTTATGAGTCTCTACTTAAGTGAGTACATTTTATACTGTTTGCCCCAGAGACAGAACTCTGAGGGTGACAAAGAGCTGCAACTCAAGAACTAACTTGAGCATCAGACTAGCACATATTGGAAAATGGAGGATGAGAGCAACGCAAGGCTCTGAAGAGGATCCAAACTGGGCCAGAACTATTCTCTTCATCACTCTTGCTAAAGATTTGTCACCAGTTCCATAGTGAGAAAGAGCTGGAGATTGATTGCTGAATCACTTATTTACTATTTACAGTTAATTGTATAAAAATGTGTAAAGTAAAAGGAAAATGATTCTCACACTACATGTGGTTTAGTCATTTTCATTAAGTCCTTCTATCTTCATACAATCCTAAGCTAGAATTCAGAACCCTTCAGGAATTGGTACTTGTGATTCCTGAGCTGTTATATCTGCCTGACCATGTAATTCAATGCACAGGTGTCCAGAGCAAGAGAGCACTGAGGCCCTGATTGCTTATCTTAAACAGTGTAATTTGTAAAGCGGAACTACACAGAAATTGACTACAAAGCCCTTGCTCTTGACAATTTCCTTAATAAACACTAAATGTGCCTCTAAAATATGTGTTAAGTCTCTCTCCTCTTCTAGAAAGAAACCAAACTCTTCAATTATGTCCCTTTAAAGAAGTTTAGAATCTTTTGTCCAGTCTTTATGACTGCAATATTTTTGTAAGTCTGGAAGAACATTGTCAAATATCTTTGCCCTCAACCCTGATTCTCTACAGATTCCAGGTTCCATATTGTGCTAACATTCCTAGAAATGTTAAAAGACTTCCCTGATACCTCTCTGACTGATTAACTAATAATAATATATAGAATTCCACGTATCAAATCTTGAAATAGTTACGGAGGAAGTGGAAAGCCATCCTGGGGAACTCAAATCAGTTAACATGCCTTGTCATTTATGAAGGATCACTTTTATGGTAACTTGACAGTTATTCTGGAAAATAATCAATGTTTTTTCCTCCTTTTAAAGAAAGTGAAAAGAGAAAGTGTTACTTGCCCAGTCCTATCCAACTGTTTGCAACCCCATGGACTGTAGCCTGTCAGGCTCCTCTGTCCATGAGATTCTCCAGGCAAGAATACTGGAGTGGGTAGCAATTCCCTTCTCCAGGGGATATTTCAGACATAGTGATCTAACCCAGATTTCTTGCATTGCAGGCAGATTCTTTAGTGTCTGAGCCACCAGGGAAGCACCCCATCCCCTCCACAGAAAAACAAGACAAGATCGAACCCAGGCCAGGGCGCACTGCTAGACCACCAGGCAGCATCAGGTTACATGCCTGGCCTTTTTATTTTTTTAAGTCATGCTACTTAACATCACTTTCAGGAATTATTTGTGTAGAGGAAGAAGTTTTAACTCTGAACAATGAATTTCTGATTTTTATATCATTGTAAGTGAAAAGGTATTAGCACATCCTCAACTGATTGGCAACATATACCAAAGACATTGACTTTTCCATAAAAAAGAGAACATAAATTCTTGATACATAATTGATTAATGATTGTTGTATAACAGCAATAATTTGAATGATTCTTCAAATTTGGAAGAATTTTTTGGTTATAGTATCCTGTGTTTTGAAACAAGTAGCATTTTGAATTATGTAATTCCAAAGCTCTGCATAACAAATCAAGCCTAATTTGTAATACACAGTTTATAAAACATACTATCTGGAAAAAGTTCTGCACTTACTACCTGAGGCCCTATAGACTGATATTATAGGATTCTTAAAAGGGTTTCAGTGGTCTTTGGTGGGGACTGCTGAAAAGACAGCTCTGCCTTTTCTGGATCAGAATTGCTTGACAGATAGTAGTGGAGCGCGTTTTGTTATTATAAGTAGTAAAGCAGCAGCAGCCTTGGGCACCATGAAATTAAGGGACAGCTTCTTTTCCTGCTCTGAGGCATTACATAAGTGCCTTGTATCCTGTAGTGCTTGAAGGAGTGGCACCTAAAATTTGACCCCTCACTGTGATGAGGGGAACTTTGTGCTAGTATTAATTTCATTTAAAAATCTACAGGTTTTGGGATGCTTCTTGCTCCTAAGTAGTGCTGACAGGTTCATACTCTCTACACAAGGTAAAATTTATTTTCTGGAGAATTTGCACATATAATCTCTCTTTTTAGTCTCAGTCTCACTGGGCATTCTCTTCCCTTTAGTTGTAAAATTGGTGTTGAAGAGTTCTTTACAAAAATTTCATTCTTTCACACGCGTCTGCTTTTAGAATTCACAAACACAATTCCATTAATTCTTATTGTAGTTTTTCTAACTTAGTTCTTTCTTCGGACTTCCCTTTTAAAGCCAGTTTTAAAAGGCCCAATCTTTGTCTACTGTTGAATAACTGGAGTCATTATTTCAATAATAGCATTGGAGAGGTGCTAAAGTTTTTCAAAACTGCAGATTGACCTAATTAATGTCTTTTCTGAGTTGTGCTAATTCCCCCATTAACCACTCTGGGGCCTCTTAAAACTCCCCAGTCTCTGCCGCCATCTATTCAGAAGTGTTATGTGCTTAGAATAGGTTGTGATTGCTTTGATTATGAGTAAAACGGCAGTGTTTTAAAAATGTTTGCAAAGTGTTTTCTTTCTTGTCATTTATTTCTTGTATTAGTCGTAACTCTCACTTATTACTTTGCCAACTTTTAATTGTCCTGCATTCTGCTTTCCTGTACTCACCAAAGTCGTCTCTACCACGGTCACACAGGAGCTCCTATTTCTTGATGATTGACAGGGAAGAGGATTAAGCATAGACCTGGATCAGAAGTATTCTCTTAACCACACTGACTGAAGATAATTATTTCCCAGTGAGGAGAGACCAAAGATTGATGCCAGAATCCTTGTATTGCCTTCATCATTTGTTACTTAGGACTGTGTACAGCAAACTGTACATAAAAATAAGTTGGTCTGTCATCTCTCTATTACATCTTTGTAGAGCTATAGTTACACATGGATCCCGAAGTAGGGGTGTTGACCTGACCATGGGATTAATATTTGTGTGCAGAGAATATAAATAGCTGTTCTGGCAGAATGATGACTTAAAGCTTATGTCAGGCTGAATGGCTTCTATGCTACACAAGTGCCTAGATGATACAAACAACCCTCTCGTATAGTATTGTGCTTCATCACAAATTGTGATTGAATTTTCTCATGCAAGACTCTTTTTTTCCCCCCCGTATGGGAGAGTTAATTCTGCACGGACAGCTAAGAACCAAAATAAAAAAGCAAAAGGAAACATATAAAGGTAGTTCAGCAAAAATGTGGATGCTTGTTTCATGATTTGTTTGATAAATATTCTAGTTTTGGTGATGGCTTTAGTTTCTCATTCTTATTTTCCATGCCCTGCCATCTTTGTTTTTCAGAGCATTGTATTAACCGTATGTTTCATATGCTTTGACATCTGGTGTCTTGTGAACCCTGGAGAGACTATCCCTACCAGGGCTAGCTGATTCCTAAATATAGTAACTGACTGGCCTGTGAAAGAATTTTTTATATACAACCCAACCCATGCAGAGCCCATAGGCCCAGCTCTCTGTTTGAAACAGCTCTTACACTCTGGGACAATATTCCCACACCCAAGATCATCCCATTTACGCCCTCGGACCTGCTGAAATTATTCAAAGTAGTCAATCCTAAACTTGTTTAGCCTGTCTCACCTGTTACTTCCTGCAGAAACCAAGATGATGGCTCTTGCCCGCATTTCCCCTTGCCTCTCCTGACCAATCCTGGTACTTCACCTTGTGTCTGTGCCCCGACCCCTGCCACGAGACGGTATACCCCTCCTATTGGAATTTGTGAGTGTAGCAACTGTCTTTTCAATGCAGGCATCCCGTAATCTGTTGGCCTCACCGTTTGTGTGTTTGTGCGTGTGCTCAGTTGTGTCTGACTCTTTGTGACCCCATGCAGAGGTAGCCCACCAGGCTCCTCTGTCCATAGAATTTTTCAAACAAGAGTACTGGAGTGGGTTGCCATTTCTTACTCCAGGGAATCTTCCTGACTCAGGGATTGAACTCACTTCATCTGCATTGGCAGGCAGATTCTTTACCACCTCTCCACCTGGGAAGCCTTAGCCTCACCATATCTGAATAATAATAATGCTTACGTTTTATAAGAACCTATTACTTTCAAAAACTGTATTATTTAATCGTGTTAATTTTAACTGTCTAATTCCTTTGCTCTCTGCCCTCGGTCTGCTAGAATAAATTAGAAAACAGATACTTGTCTCTTGTTTACTGATGAAATTCTAATGTGCTGAATACTTTGGCCTATAGTCTATGCTCAGTAAATATTTGCGGAAGGGAATTAGTTACTTATTTGATTTATTTTGTTATCTTTTTTTCCTTTTCAGAAGCACTCTGTAGAGACCAGATGGGCTGTGGCTTTAGCAAGGATCAGAGTGAAGGAGAAATTTCTGCCTTGTCTTGTGTTTTCTACACGCATGGAAGGAGCAAACAAAATAACCCAAGGGGCATTATGTGTTCACTTACAGTTCACAGTACATAGCTGCTCTTGCCTGTGAGAGCTATCCAATATTAGCCTAAACTCAGGATCCTGACCAAAACATATCACTTCTCTCTTGGCTTATTCATTTGTAAACTGAGGAGATGGATAAGACTGATGGACTAAATAATTTTCAGGAATTTTCTGTTTAGTATTACAAAGCCAATAAACATTATTGTCTTCATTTTAAAGATAAAGAAATCGAGGCTCAGGGAAATCACATAAATTGCCCAAGGTCACACAGTTTCTTAATGAGAAATCCAAGAGTCAAACCTTTGGGAATGAGTCTATGTCTCTAAACCTATAGCCTCTACATCTTTTAACTTTTTTTTAAAGTCTGATATGCTTAGAAAGGTATACAGTGAGTTATCACAAAATGATTACATGGGTGAAACCCATGCCAAGACTCTTGTTAAGAAATAGAAAAAACACAGAAGCACTCCTCTCTTGAATTCCATCTCAATACCATGCCTTCCATCTTCCCCAAAGGTAACCACACCTTGAATTCCAAAGTTTAACCTAGTTTTGAAATTGATATAAATGGATTTCTATTTATATTCTTTTGTGCCCGGCTCTTTTGCTTAACATAATGTTTGTGAAATTCACTAACATTTTGCATGTAAGTGCAGTTTGTCATTTGATATGTCATTGCATGAATATACTCTCATATGCTTATCCATTTGATGATTGATGAATACTTGGGTTGGCTTGTCATACTTCCAATTGGCTTGTCATGACTAATGCTACCATGCACATTTTTTGGTACATACTTTTGGTGTACGTATGTGAGCAATTTATTTGAGTCCTTGCCTGGAAATGAAATTGGTAGGTCCAAAGGTGTCTTCAGCTTTCCTGTAAGCAGTGTGTGGAAGTTCCAGTTGCTTCACATCTTTGCAACATTTGGTGTTGTCAAGCTTTTTCCATTTTTGTCTTCTAGTGGATAGTTGTATTTAATTAGATGTGAATTTGCATTTTTAATGACTGAGATGAAGTATTTTGTCTTTTATTTATTGGCTATTGGCTATTTTTTGAAGTGTGTCTTTAAGTATCTTTTCCATTTTTCTACTGAGTGGGCTATATTTTTCTTCTTGATTTATAGAAATCTTGAGTATCTCTGGATAGATTTGATTTTATGTATCATAAGTATCTTTTCCTCCTGCCACAATGTTGCTCTGTCTCTTGATTGGTGACATCAATACTAGAACTAATATAAGTGCTCCAATGTTGGACAGACACAGATTGACTTAATATTTACTGTTCTATCTTTTGTGTGAGTGTCATCACTAGGCATATTAAATTTCTCAGGGTAATTCTGGTCTGATTTCCTCAGGGTGGTTTTTGAGGGGGAATGGGAAGATATAGATCTATTTACACATATATGGACTTAACAGAGACTGAAAACAAATTTCTAGAATTCATATTTTGATAAGAGGACTGACAGAAAAGTGTATAGATTCAATGATCTTGAAATAAAAACTCCTTAGCTACAAATACCAAACCATCCTTTCCCCTCATTTCACCTCTGAGCCTCATGTTCATCCTGACCCTGTCTCTATTGCTTGATCCTCACCTATGAGAGTTGGTGATATCCATTCTCTAATGGTAAATTCAGGGTTATATTATCAAGGATGAGACAATGTCAGGGATAAGCATGAGGATTTTACGGAACATTATATGATAATTTAAAAAACTGAAAGAATATTTTAGGTATGATGTCAAATGTTTTATTTTTGGATGTCAAAATGGTGGAAGCCAGAACTCCACAGCGTAGACTAGCACAGACAGTATATGGAAATGGAAGTTGGTTGGTGTAACACTGTCTGACTATATCCAGAGTTATAGACATCACTTTGTACGTCTTTGTTGAATGCAACCTGCCTGTGCTTTACATCCTTAGAAGTTCTGATTTATTCATATAGGTAAGTGTGGCTTATTTTATCGTGGTACAGATTGATATTTGATGTACTAGAATACATGTTAGCTTAAAGCAAAATCTCTTCATGCTCATACTGTGTAGAGGCAGCTGACCTGAATAAAGGGGAAAATATCTACCTTGGTCAGTCAAGAATAGAGCTCGGGAATGCACCTAAGTCTAATGTCTAAAGAACATTATCTCCACATATAAGCTGGTCAAAAAACCAAAATCATAGAAGGTTTTAAAGCTCAAAGAAGGTTTTAAAGTTACCTGAGGTTATCTGCTTCAAAAGTTTCAAGATCCAGGATTCCTGATTAGGATTCTGTTGCTTTATTCCTATTATTGTTTGCCACACGTCCTGTGCACATGTGTACATACATTTTTCTGGGGAGAGGATCCAGAACATATATATGATTCTCAACAGGAGTCTTTGACTCCTCCACAGTTGCATCAGCTGATCTTGTCCAACACCTTCTAGGCAGATGAGGAAACCATCTTACTTAAGACTCCACTTCTAATGTCTGGAGAAACAAGAACCAGACATCACAATTCCTGACTCCTGGACAGGCACTTTAGCCAGGACTAAAAATGAGGTTAAAAGCGGAAACTTGCATAGGGAGCTAGCTCACAGTCCCTATTAATGGGATTAGATTTAAAAAAAAAAAAAAATCAAATCTCACTTTCATTTATAAGAGGATTCAGTAGAAATCCAGGATTCAATAAACCAAAAAAGTTGCTCTATTGCTAAGGCATCCATTTATTTTGTAAGTTGGGGGAAGTCTGTAATTAGAGTTAACAGTAGACCTGATTAGTAAATGTTATCTGCTCTCACACTGTGCTAGGTTTCATTTGAGTGCCGGGACATACTTTATTAACATGGAAGCGCTGTCACAGCTCACCTCTTGTCACTTGAATCAGTTGCCTGCTGGCCTGGCACTCAGTTTTGTGTGGCAGAACCTTACTGAGTCTGCATGATAATGGACCTTTTAAATCCTAAACAATAAACATTCATTTCACCACTCCACCCAGAACAGAAATGCTCTCTAACCTCATATCAGCCACAAATAAGACTTTGAAATCAATTCATGGTGCATCGGCTTCCTGCCTGGTTCATACTTTGCAGCAAATAATTTTAGTAAAATATCCACAGAGCATGTGTGTTTTGAATATGCACAAGTCGAGGTATGGCATGCAATGGGGCCTCAACCTTTTTGTGGCATTTCTGTTTTTATCCATAGAACAAATTTTATTGCACAAAGCTGATTTGTATGCATTGGTAACTAGGCTTAGGAAGCCCTGAGATGGGCTTCAGGGGAGAAAAAAAAAGTCTGTGATAATTTCCCCAAAGTTTAAGGGAAAATTTTAGCATCCCCAAATCCTCTGGTTGTTTGAAAAATTATGTTTCATGGAAAACCAATTTATTATATTTGTGCTTGTCAGATTCATTAGAATATTCTCATGCATAAAGTATCAGTTGTTGAAGAAGCCAAGATGAGTGCCTTTGGCCCTGAAGAGAAATATTTTGTCAGGCTGAGACGGAAGATCAAATAGTTATGTCTCAAATTCCCTTCTGCTGGGGTTTGAAGTTTGAGTCAGACCTTCTTCCTCGTATCTCCCAGGCCAGACTTCCATTATTTCATCATGCTCCAGTGCTCCTGGGAGAATCTGATTTCTTAAAATTCATGAGAACTCAAGGCCAGGAGGGGCAAGTCTCAAATGTTTTCAGTTAGAGGACCACTTAGGGAGGCGAAGAGCCTTGTCCCAACTCTTGCTATTGTAATCACTCCCCTTCTTCCTCCATCACCCCAGTGCTGCTGCAATTAGTGGCAAAACTGATGCTACTTTTGGGAATTTCAAGGAGCTGATATGTGGTTTTCATTAGCATAAGAAAATTAGTAACTTATGCCAGAAATTGAAGCTTTGGTTGTGTTCAACTATAACATAAACCTTAATATGCAGGAGACCAACCCCAAACAACATGGAGGTCTTCTTGGCCTCACTAGGATGGATATCTTAAAATAAGGCCTTGTAGTGCAGTCACTGAAGATTAACTAGGCCTTTCCTTATATTCATCCCTTCCCTCTCTCTCTTTTTCTGGCCACGTGTTTGCTCTCAGGCGGGGCTTTTTCCTAGTTCTGATCATACATTCTAATTAAAAATGGGGGCCTCTCCAAGTTTATTGTATGCTCTTTATTTTATGTTTCAAGAGCATCTTAAAAAAAAAAGAGAGAGAGAGAAAGAGAGAAGGCACGTGCCAAAGCTATTGTAAGGTATGAATTCTATTTTAAAATCACTGCAGTGTGTTTGAGATAGAGGCATGATGCAATGGTCTTCCTTATTGCAGTTATGATTAAATATAATGAGTAGGATCAGCCTGCAAGCTTATCACTATTCTGTGCTGTAAAATTGCCCAAGAGTAAAATGCAAATACAAACAAGGAGTTTTAATGAGCCAATGTAATAAAAGATTCAGGCAACAGAAAGCTGGTGGCTGTGCTTTGGCCCCTTCCCAATGGGTATTTTGAACTGGACTCCTTTAGAGCAAGTCTGAGTTGAGTTGAGTCAGTTTCCAAATATACAAATATTGCAGATGAGCTCTAAATAATATTATTCATTTAGAAGGGTGGTTTTTTTTTTTTTATTTCCATACATGTGAGAAGTAACATTGAACTAACCCACAAAAAGAACTTTATGAAAATAAGTAAAGCCAATTTTCTTATTTTTTCCTTTGTGAATTAGTATAAATGTTTTAGGCATTTTAATTGACTATAACCAATAATTCTAGATTAGGAAAAAGGCTTTTTTGGACCATTAGAATTAGAACTCTACCACCCAGACAATACAGACAGATAATAGAGCTCTAATTAAGATTTACACTAAATTATCATCCTAAACTGAAGGGTTTTGTGTGTGTGTGCGTGTGCATATGTGGTAAGAACTCTTAAATCTACCTTCTTGACATATTTCAATCTGTCACCATGCTGTGCATCAGCTCTCCAGTACTTATTCATCTTGCATGACTGATATTTTGTACCCTTTGACCACATCTGCCCATTCCCACCCTTGCAACCATCATTCTGTTCTCTGCTTCTGTGAAATTAAAGTTTTAATACAATATAAATAGTATTTTAATGGTCAGACTGAAGTGTATTTCAGTTATCTCTTTTAAAACGGCAAAAGCTCTTTAGATTTCCTCTCTGTGAATTTCATACTTTGGCCAGCATATAAATATTCTAAAAGAGCCAAAGACGGATCATGATAAATGGAACGAACATTTGGATTGATTCTGGCATATGATGAGTTTTCCTTTCTCTCTTCCTTTTTTTTTTCCACAAGAACTGGTTGATTTTAGACTTTGGCCAAATTGAAGGCGGTGGTAAGGTAAGTCCGCTCACTGTATCACCAAGGGACTATTTTACTGACAAAGGTTCTGTGATGAGTAAGGAATGTGATGGACATTCAGTCACTGATAGGGGAACTGATTTGCATGGCTCAAGGCCATTCTGGACATTCTGTGTTTGTCCTCTAAGGCCTTTGGAGGACAGAGCTGAACATCCCCAATAGTGAAAGAGACATCTTGAATAGTGGTGGGCTCATCAAAGAATGTGCACATATTAGACATTTGGATCCCAGTGGGCAGTTCTCAGGAAGCTGGGACATACACTGTCTTCCTTCATGGTGAGATTTTAACTTTTGGAAAAGAAATGCTTTCTAATATTTTTCATGATTTTCTTTTTAACCTGGGTGCACATCCTGGAATGTTGGAATTGTAACTATATCCTGAATTTTGACTAAAATTCCTCTTGACAGAAACATTTAACTCAGTGATGATGCATTTTCCCTTTGTGATTGCAGAGTCTCTGCCCAGGCTGATCAGGAGTTCTTACCCAAAATAGATTCCAAAATGTGAAAGCAGTAAATCAAGTCACCATTTTAAGAGGTGCAACTCATCTTACTACCTCACTTGGGGGGCAAATACGTTGTTAAGGAGGATTTTCTACTTGTTTTGAAGCCAAGAATATAATTATCACTTGATAATTTATGGGGTGCCAACTCTTTAATGGCATCTAGTAAGCACTAAATTGCTTTAAGGGACAGAGATACTGTGTCACCTGCAATTCATTAGAAGGTCACAGGCCTTTGTAAAAAAGCGGCAAGTTGGAGCTTCTGCTCCAGACAGATATTATTGTGTTCTGTCTGTGAAGATTCCAGAGTTTGAGATTTTCCTGATGTCTCCATTTCCTGGGAACATGATGCTGAGGATCTGCTATGCATTGGGAGGTTTGAATGGAAACAGAGTGGCTTTTCAGAGAGATGTCCTTTAAAGCTCCAGAGGACCCAAAACAAGTGACTTTCAATATATGTTGATCTGACTTCACCGCTCATACAGTTTTGATGAACGGTCTCCTGGTTATAATGCTTAATTAAAAATTCCTTTTGTGTTATGAACTTTCAACCTTATGAATATGCCAGAAACTTCAAAACTGTTAAAGGAATATTTTACCTGCTGCAAAAGTACATATTTGGGGAAGATAAAGGATTTCTAAGACATGAAAAGAATAAAATCTTTGTAATACTAAAATCTGCCAAAAAAAAAAGAAAAAACAACCCATCTAAATTTAGATTTTCACAGGGCTTAGGTACAGATGTAAAGGTGTTGCAAGAGAAAATTTGATACACACATAGGAGCGGCAGCTGTTACTCTTTTAGCTTCTTTCACCTTCTCTTTTAAGTCAGATTTCCCTGACGGCCCTTTTATTATCCAAAAATCTCTTGGTTGTTCCTTCAAATGCACCACTGAAAGTTGTCAGGTGCACATACACAGCATATATAAAGAGTCACATAGTTCCTAAAATGTTGACAGGTGTCTGCAATACTCATCACTGGAGATACTTACTGCTCTAGTTAAGGCACAATATTAAGATTGATAAAGATTGAAAGTGATGGGGGAAAAGAGACTGAGCTTAGTTCATGAACAGCTGCAACCATTCCCAAATGTTTTTCTGCATAATCATGCAAGAAATTCATCACGCATTTCCTATTAAATATTTATGCAACTTGCTCCATAGGAGGGCTGTGGTATTTATTAATTCCCCGGTGTTTGGTACGTTTTGGTACATCTACTGCCAGCAATAAATGTGTCATGCCTAGCAAATTCAATTCTTGGCAGAAAATATTAGAAGATAATACTTACTTACAGGATATTGCAAACTTTAATTATGCCTAAATGATTTTCAAGACTATTTTGAAATAAGCAACTGATTCCCTTGGCTTTCAGATGAAAGGAAGGGTCAGTGAAATGGGAAGTGGAAGGGCAGACAGAGGCATTTCACTTTAAGTGCCCCATCTTTGTGGGAGGTGATCCATTTCTACCACATATTAATAATTACCACAAAAAGTAATTTGGTCTAATGGTTGTCAGCAAGTGTTCTTCTACACAACTGAGATTTCCTTATTCTAAGACTTTATTAACTGAAAGGATGAAATAGAAAAAGCTAACTATAAAAAATTGTCCCCTAAATTAATCAGTACAAAACATTAAAATCTCTAAGCTGAGGTTTTACCAACATAGATTGCAAAATATCAAAATGAGCATTGTTGTCTGTAATTCAGAATACTTCAATATGGGCGGACACAGGATAAAGTGGTATTTTGTTCAAAAACAATGCTTATTTTGTGAATCACACTGAACTAGAAACCACCGGAAATAAAATGGACAAGACGTGGGTCTTGTCCTTGAAGTGTTCCCAAACAGTTTAGTTGGGGGAGAAAGACATTCATCCAATGAACAGTTAGAAAAGACAACCACATATGTGATCGTGTAGAACTAACTAACTGTTTTCCTAATATACACCTTATTTACTTTTCCAAAATACTTAAATAAACACTTTTTCTCATGACTACTCCATCAAATAAGAAGAGCAGATAATGTCCTCATTTATTACGTGGGGAAAGTTGAACGGCTGGTCGATATTTATTCAGCAGGTTATTGAAGATTTCTGGTTAAAATTACTTATTCTGACTCTTGGATACATAGGTAAAACATCACCTAAGGAACCTTTAGAGGATGCATCCAATGCGTGCTAAGCTGCTTTAGTCATGTCTGACTCTGTACAACCCCATGGTCTGTAGCCCGCCAGGCTCCTCTAACCATGGAATTCTCTAGGCAAGAAGACTGGAGTGGGTAGCCATTCCCTCCTCCAGAGGATCTTCCTGGCCCAGGGATCCAACCCAGTCTCAATGCATTGCAGGCAGATTCTTTACTATCTGAGAAACCAGGGAAGTCAAGTAGCTCCCTTTTCTTCCACAGCAAAGGCTACTCAGAACTAAGTTTAAAAACAATATGGATTTTTGCTTCTGTTTCTGAAGAAGTGGTTTGCAGCAGAGAACTCTTTAGCTGGAAACAACTAGAAAAGTTAGATAAAACAAAATAAAATAGTTAGTTTCAGGATATAGGAGAACTGTTGAAACAATCAGGAATGGGGAGGGAGGGGATTTGCCAAATATGGGGGAAACCTCAGAGATTTCAATCATTGGTCTGCACTATTCCCCTTTGGGGTATTGCTGATTCTGGCTGTGGGGAGCAGGGATGAGAATCACGAATTTGCCTTCCATCTGTTCAGTTCAGTTCAGTCACTCAGTCGTGTCCGATTCTTTGCTATCTCATGGAATGCAGCACGCCAGGCCTCCTTGTCCATCACCAACTCCCGGAGTTTACTCAAACTCATGTCTACTGATTCGGTGATGCCATCCGACTATCTCACCCTCTATCGTCCCCTTCTCCTCCTGCGTTCAATCTTTCCCAGCTTCAGGGTCTTTCCCAGTGAGTCAGTTCTTCACATCAGGTGGCCAAAGTATTGGAGCTTCAGCTTCAGCATCAGTCCTTCCGGTGAACACCCAGGACTGATCTCCTTTAGGATGGACTGGTTGGATCTCCTTGCAGTCCAAGGGACTCTCAAGAGTCTTCTCCAACACCACGGTTCAAAAGCATCAATTCTTCAGTGCTCAGTTTTCTTTCTAGTCCAACTCTCACATCCACACATGACTATTGGAAAAACCATAGCCTTGACTAGATGGACTTTTGCTGGCAAAGTAGTGTCTCTGCTTTTTAATATGCTGTCTAGATTGGTCATAACTTGCCTTCCATAGAGAGAGCTATTTGCCAGGGGACAAAAAAAAACCAGGAGAGATTTTATTGAGAAGGCAGGGAGTGGCTAAGATAAGAATGGAGTGGAAAGCTAAGACTGACCTAAGGCCAGACTTCTCCAAAATACATTTGATAAAAATATAAACGTGTAGTTCAGAAGGTCAAGAGATTGAATAGAAAGCCTGAAAGAAACTTTCTGAAGCAGTTCTTGCCATGCTAAAGCATAAGGATTAGAATTTGGGGCCCATCCAGAAGGAGGGTTTGATCCCTGGGTTTGGAAGATCCCCTGGAGAAAGAAATGACAACCCACTACAGCTTTCCATGTATCTATCTACCTATCTCTATATATATGTATCTCCAGTATATATATACATATTTATATATATACCTTATGTTTATTTATTTATTTTTCTAGTATTACATAAAAAATTACTGAACATACACTGAGACAAAATCATAAGAGAAAAACTAGAAGACAGAAACAGATCTATAGGTGATGCAGGTATTGGTGTTAGCATACAAGGATCTTAAGTATGATTAGGATATTAAAGAAAAAAGACAGAAAAATATAAAAAATTAAAATTTTGCCAAACAGCTGGAATACATTTAAGTAGGAATTGAATAGGAAATTCCTGAACTGAAAAACCATTAACTCAATAGATGGGTTTCACAGAAGAACAGATTCAGCAGAAGAGATGACCATGTTGACTGGAAGATATGGCAGCAGAAAATTATCTAAATTGTAGCACAGAGAGAAATAAGAAAGGAAAATATAGGAAAGAGGATAATAGACACGTATAAAGGAGTAAAAAAAATTCTATCATATGTGTCAATTGAACATATACAGAAAGGTGAGAGCACTAGCAATATTTGAAAACACATTTGTCAAAAATTCTCCTAAAATGATAAATACATGGATTTAAGAAATGCCTAAAAATCTAAACAGGGTAAATTAAGAGAAAAACAAACCAAGACATATCACAGTAAAACTGCTAAAAGCCAGAGATGATAAGAAAAAATATAAAGCACCAAAAATAGGTTAATTATCTCCAAAGAAACAATCAGAAGAATTACATCTGACTTTTTATAGAAATGATAGAGATCAGAAAACAACATAATGCCATCTTTAAGGTCATGAAAAATATATATCTGGATTCTACGTTTGACAAAAAATTCTTCAAAAATAAGCTGAAATAATACATCTTTTAGAGAAACACAACAAAGAGATGTTTAAGTAGTATGTGTTAGCTGCTCTAACTCAGCTCAAATGGTAAAGAATCTGCCTGCAATGCAAGAGACCTGGGTTAGATCCCTGGGTTGGGAAGATTCCCCTGGAGAAGGAAATGGCAACCCACTTCAGCATTCTTTCCTGGAAAATCCCATGAACAGAGGAGTCTGGTGGGCTACAGTCCAAGGGGTCGCAAGGAGTCAGACACGACTATCTTTCTTTCACTTCCCATGTTTAAGTAGTAGATAATCCCTAAAAAATAGAATTCTTATGAATGAAATTTTAACTTAAAAAAAAAAGGCTTCAGATGGAAAAACAGAAATGCAAGGAAGAATGAAGAACACAGAAAGGTAAATATATCAGTAAAAATAAATCCTGACTGTAAAAACCATTAATACTAATATCTGCTAGGTTTATATATACATACATGATAACAATGCCAAGGTAAGAGGTGCTGGGCTGTATAGACTCAAAGTATTCTAAATTCTAGAGTTGTAAAGGGAAGTTGTAAATAAATAATTTAATCTTATTTTACTACGTCTTTGATGCATGCTATAATTTCTAGGGCTACCACTGAAAGAATATTAAAAGAAAATATAAATACCAGGTAACACGGAAAAAATGAAATAACAGGTTTGATTATTTTAAAAGAAAATGGGAAAGGAGAGATAAAGGAAAATAAAACAGATAGGACAAATAGAAAACCAGCAGAAAAATGGTGGCTGTAAACTCTAATTTACTATAATTACACTGAATAAAAAAGAGTTACATACTACTGCAAAAATTTAAGAATTTCAGATGATAAAGGTAAAACTCAACAATATTTTTAAAAATACTAATTTTAAAACACATGCTTTAACTATAAGGACACAAAAAGTTTAAAAAGGATGGAAAAAGATATATCAACACTAACCAAAAGACAGATATGTTTCAGACAAAGTAGCCTTTAAAGTAAGAAATGTTAAAACAGATTGAAGGAAATAAATTCATAATGAAAAACAGATAAATGTACCAAAAGACATCACAATTTAATATCTGTAGCTGCCTAGTAACATAGTTTTGGGGATTCCTGGGTGGTTGTGTGGTAAAGAATTCGCCTGCCAATGCAGAAGACACAGGAGATGTGGGTTAGATCCCTGGGTCAGGAAGATCCCCTGGAGGAGGAAATGGCAACCCACTCCAGTATTCTTGCCTGGGAAGCTCCATGGACAGAGGAGCCTGGCAGGCTACAGTCCTGTGAGGTTGCAAAGTGTTGGACATGACTGATTGAGCACACCTGTACACAGCACAGTTTCAAAATGTATAAAGCAAAAATTGATGTAAGTAAAAGAAGAAACAGGCAAATCTGCAATCAAATCCATAGCTCACCTTTCTTAATGGGTGATTAGATAGACAAAATAATCATGAAGTTATAAAAGTTCTGAACAATAAATCAACCAACTTAGGCTAATTCATACAGAACAATGTACCACACAATGTCAGAATAGTCATTTTTTCAACTGCAAATAAAACATTTGCCAAAATCGTCCACTTGCCACATTATCAAGCAAGCCTCAGCAGATTTTAAGAATTTGGTAAACTAGAATATGTTCTCTGACCATGGTGGAATTAACTTAGAAATCAATTAACTAGAAAATTCCCAACTTCATGAGAATTAAATAATCTAAGTTGTCACACATAAAAATAAAAAAATACTGTGTATTGAATGATAAGGAATATACAATTTATCAAAATTTTTATGATGCCCCACCTAAAGTACATACAGTCACATACTAGGAAAGAAGACAGAAAAAGAATGATCTAAGCTTTCATTTCCAGAAACTAGGAAAAGAATAGCAATCTAATAAAATAAAAGAAAGATAAAACAAGTTATCAGCAGAATAGAAAACAAACAACACAGAAAACAATTTCGACAAAGTTAGAAGTTGGTTCTTTGGAAAGATGGATTAAATTGTTAAATCCTAGCAAGATTGTTCATGAAAATGAGAGGACACAAATTATCAATATTGGGAATGAAAAGCAGACATCATTAAAGATCATGGACATATGAACAAATGAAACTAGAGTAGTATAGACAACTTTATACTGTTAAGCTAGGTAATTTAAAGGAAATCAATAAATTACTAAAACTTTTAACAATTAAACCTTTTATTAAGGACCTTTTTTATTAAAGAAATCAAATCCATTATTAAAAGCCTTGCCACAAAGAAAACTTCAGGTTGATTAATTATTCTAAGCAGTTGAGAAAGAAATAATACCACTCTTTTATAAACTCTCCTAGAATACAGAAAAGAAAAGAGAAAGCATTTTCCACTATGTTTCATAAGGCCATTATAAACCTGTTACTGGAACATAAAAAGTTTATGATAACAGAAATTACAAACTAATCTTTTCCATTTATTTAGAAGCAAAAATCCTAAACAAAACAGCAATTAAATCTAAATATACAACTTGGAAAGTTGCATGAAACCAACTAGGATTTATTACAAAAATTTATCTTAAGTTTTTCTTTAGGAAAAATGCAGGCAGCCTAAACAAACGGACAAAAGAATTGTATAGGCAATCCATAAAGGTAGATATCTGAATTTCCATAAATATATAGAAAGGTGCTCAACTTCATTGAAGTTCAGGGAAATGCAAATTAAAACCACAGTGATAGTTCAGTTCAGTCACTCAGTCATATCCGAATCTTTATGACTTCATGGACTGCAGCACGCCAGGCTTCCCTGTCCATTGCCAACCCCTGGAGCCTGCTCAAACTCATGTCCATCGAGTCGGTGATGCCATCCAACCATCTCATCCTCTGTTGTTCCCTTCTCCTCCTGCCTTCACTCTTTCCCAGCATCAGGGTCTCTTCCAATGAGTCAGTTTTTCGCATCAGGCGGCCAAAGTATTGGAGCTTCAGCTTCAACATCAGTCCTTCCAATGAATGTTCAGGACTGATCTCCTTTAGGATGGACTGGGTGGATCTCCTTGCAGTTCAAGGGACTCTCAAGAGTCTTCTCTAACACCACAGTTCAAAAGCATCAATTCTTCGGTGCTCAGCTTTCTTTATAGTCCAACTCTCATATCCATACATGACCACTGGAAAAACCATAGCTTTGACTAGATGGACCTTTGTTGGCAAAGTAATGTCTGCTTTTTAATATGCTGTCTAGGTTGGTCATAGCTTTTCTTCCAAGGGACAAGCATCTTTTAACTCCACGACTGCAGTCACCATGTGTGGTGATTTTGGAGCCCCCCAAAATAAAGTCTCTCACTGTTTCCATTGTTTACCCATTTATTTGCCATGAAATGATGGGACCAGATGCCATGATGTTCGTTTTTTGAATGTTGAGTTTTAAGCCAGCTTTTTCACTCTCCTCTTTCACTTTCATCAAGAGGCTTTTTAGTTCTTTGCTTTCTTCCATGAGGGTGGTGTCATCAGCATACCTGAGGTTATTGATATTTCTCCCAGCAATCTTGATTCCAGCTTATGTTTCATCCAGCCATATAAAGATATATACTATATACTCAAATGAGGTTTTTGAGGTAGTTGGTAGTGAGAGTATAAATTCGTTTAATTATTTTGGAAAGTCACGTATTTGACAGCAGGCTTAGAGGTTAAAGCGTCTGCCTGCGTCTGCCTGCAATGCGGGCAGACCTTGGTTCAATCCCTGGGTCGGGAAGATCCCCTGGAGAAGGAAACGGCAACCCACTCCAGTATTCTTGCCTGGAGAATCCCATGGACGGAGGAGCCTGGTGGGCTTCAGTCCACAGGGTCACAAAGAGTTGGACACGGCTGAGCGACTTCACTTTCACTTTCACTAAAGCTGGTCAAGCAATAATATATATATATATTATACATACACACTCAGAAACACATATATATCTTTCACATATACGTTCACCAAAAAATATGTACAAAACTGTTCAAAGCATATGATTCATAATAGCTCCAAACTAGAATTAAACCAAATGCTTGTTAAGAGTAGACCACTTTTGTAGTAGCCTACAGCATTGACAATGAACAAGCTAAGCCATACAAACAACATGAATGAGTCTCACAAACCTATATTGAGCTAAAGAAGACAATCAGAGAAGAGCACGCAGTACACGAATTCATTTGTATAAATTTCAGAAACAAGCAAAATTAATACATGGTGTTGGAAGTAAGAGGGTGGTTTTCTTTCAGTTCGTGACTAAAAGTGGACACCGAGATGATTCTAGGGTGGTGACGATGTTCTCTTTCTTGATCTAGTGCCTATTATATGAGTGTATTTGCTCTGCACAGTTATGATTTACTCACTTTTTGGTATTTGTTGTACTTTGACACAAAGTTTACTTGAAAAGACTGCTAGGAAGCTTTTAGATAAAATGTCTTTCAACCAAAGAGCAATTCTCTCAGTTGACTGAAGAGAATTTTTTTCCAGTGAAGAGAACAAAGGAAAACAGGTAGCAAAGCTGTTCTTCCTTTACCCACAGATCCTGTGCGTGCCCAGGTATGAGAGGATAATGTCAGTGTGAGGCAGGTGAGAAAGAGAATTCCAGATAAATGGAAGATTGGTGCTATAGAAAGGAAGATTTGAGACAGACGCCTTCTGAGTGAGATGAGCACTCTGTTTGAAGCAATTTGTCTTGCTGACTATTAGCTGGAACTATGTGACCATAGATAGAGAGATGTCCATGAGTTGTGGCAGATGCGGACGTTGCCTCAAAGCAGCTACAGAGTTGGTTGAAATCATTCACCATAGGGTGGATGGAAGATGGGCAGATAACTCACATCTTCACATAGATTGTCTGTTCATCTCCCATCTGCCTACCTCTAGGGAAATTTCTTCTTCCCTAGGAGATGAAGAGCTAGTTTACTTGTTTTATTATTTTGGTTTCCCAAGTACTCTTGTTTTAGCCACAACAGGAAGTGTTAGACTGCAAGAGAAATCCCAAATTCCACACTGAAAAATAATAAGCTTTTCTAAGTTTTAAATACCAGTTGAATTTTCATTGTTAGCATATTTTTTCCCCTAATTAGAGTTCTGATTTTTTTTTTTTTGATGAGTGTGGCTGTGGGCTTTGTGTGTGTGTGTGTGTTGACATATACTCTGCTAACAGAGTGGGATATTAATTTTCTCCTCCTTTCTTTGATCATAAAAATAGTTCTTAGTGTATATAAGGTACAAAATCTGAGCTTCCTTGATCTCTTGGGCAATTTAAATCTTGTTTCTACTTGTGTAAGTCCCCTGAAAGTCATTGTTAGCTTCTTAACAGAAACAGAGAATGACATGAATAAACTTGTTTTACTATAGGATGCAAATATATGCTTATCTGAGCCTAAGACATGTTTTTATGTTGCTAATACACACATAAATGATCTAAATGGCTACACTAGAAGAATCAATTTAAAAATATAACCTAAGATGAAAAGAAAACCCACTCAGGACAGTTTATAATTTTAAGCTCTAAGAAAATTGTAAATGCTCAGCTGCATTAGATTAAAGAAAAAAAAAACCCTCCATAATATTAGCTGAGAAAATAGTGCATTTGTAATAATGTATATACCAATTTACCACTCAGAAGTCTTACACAAGTAAAACAATAAATTGGAGCTCAACAATATATACAACCTAAAAGCCTTTCATAAAAGTCCTCTGCGATGAGTACATTATTTTCAGGAGTTACTATATGCTGTACCTATGCTGGTTTGTTAATCCTTTCCTGAAAGGAAATAGATAACAAAAGAAATAGGTAATAAATGAAATCCCCATGGATACCCTTGACAAGAGAATCAGCGGGCTGCTAAAGTAGGGGTTCTGCCCTCTGAGCACCTAGGGCTGGATGGTTAAAGCTGGAAGAGAGCTCCAAGTCTCTCCCGGGCTGCTGTGAAATGAACACACACCACCACCAGCAGAATCCTGGGACTCATTTGAGCAGGTTTTGGATTTTGATCCAGAATCTCTGGGTATGAGGTCTGGGAATATGCATTTTCATTTATTTATCTTACCAAGCTTTTCCCAGGGATGGAGTGATGCTCACTGAAGTTTGAGACCTGCTCCCTAAGAGGCTATCTAATGAACCTCCTCATTTTCAGATGAGGTGGTTGAGGCTCAGAGAGGGGAAATGACCAGCCATTTCGTGGCAGAACTTGAGTAGATCTAAGTTTTTCACTCCTCCTTTCCACCATACCTTATAGCTTCTGAAGCAGTTTGTTTCTTCTTTCAGTGAACGCCATAAACATCCTAAGAACTGATGCTATATACCCAGAAATAGGACTCTGGATAATTCTCAATTTCTCTAAACTACTGAGGTGACTTAGCACGTGCCACACATGCACACATATTTATTTAATTTTAAAAAACACCGATAAAGGGAAGTCCAAATGGTATGGAATGATTAAAATTAGCTCCTTCTTTTTCATTCTCTAGAGAGTAAGGAAACTCTCCCTTTGACCACTCATAAAAGTGTGGTGGTGTTTAGTCACTAAGACGTGTCCAAAACTTTTGTGACCTCCACAGACTGTAGCTCACCAGGCTCCTCTGTTCACGGGATTTTCCATGCAAAATTATTGAGTGGGTTTCCATTTCCTTCTTCAGGAGATTTTCCCAAGCCAAGGATAGAACTCGTGTCTTCTGCATCGACAGGTGGATTCCTTACCACTGAGCCGCCAAGGAAGCACTGAAAATGTGGTAGAGATGTAAATAATTTTCATCTAGTGACAAAAGATAATTCCAAGGGTTACAGTTTATTAATTTGTATGACATTAACCAGTTTTGTATATAACCAATCTTATCCTAAGATTCCCTTATTGATTAAGTTGCTTATAAGCACTTACTTCTCCAGTTCTTATTTGAACCAGGTTTAACACCTATGAATGGATGAACTGGTTCCTTCATTAATGAATGAGTTAAATACAATCTTTGACAAGTATTTATTATGTAGTTGGAGTGTTCTCTAAACTTTTAAAAATTGTGCTTTTAACATGAGAAATAAATCACTGTAGAAGTCATGGAGGAGTGAAGAGAAACTTTGTGACGTCTTCCCTAACTTCACTGGAGTTCATGATGTTTCCTGTTCTCTGTTCCCATGACGCTCCACGCGTGGAGAACATGCCTCTCATGTGTGTTTATTGCATGGCTGCAAAGGCTTTCTTAAGGCAGGGGCTGTTAGTGGGCTTTGTTTATTTTTTGTGTTTGCTTACTGGTGGATGCTTTTTGTTTCACGGCAGATTATTAAGTTGACTGGTTCTCTTAGTGAATGACGATCCATTACAAGACTTAACACTGAATGAGAGTCAAGACCCAGTCACACACATTTTTGCACTTCTCACTGTACACTGTTCCAAACAGATTTGCTGAAACAGGGCCAAGGTGGGGAAAATTGTGAAGAAGTTGCTTTGGTTTTCCAGACCTGCGTCTTAGTAGAAATAGTAATAATAGCATACACTATTACTCAGTTCAGTTCAGTCACTCGGTCATGTCCGACCCTTTGCGACCCCTCAGACTGCAGCATGCCAGGCTTCCCTGGCCATCACCAACTCCCGGAGTTTACTCAAACTCATGTCCATTGCGTCAGTGATATCATCCAACCATCTCATCCTCTGACATCTCCTTCTACTCTTGCCCTCAATCTTCCCCAGCATCAGGGTCTTTTCCTTTGAGTTGGCTCTTTGCATCAGGTGGCCAAAGTATTGGAGCTTCAGCGTTAGCATCAGTCTTTCCAATGAATATTCAGGACTGATTTCCTTTAGGATGGACTGGTTGGATCGTCTTGCAGTCCAAGGAACTCTCAAGAGTCTTCTCCAACACCACAGTTCAAAAGCATCAGTTCTTTGGTGCTTAGCTTTCTTTATAGTCCAACTCTCATATCCATACATGACTACTGGAAAAACCATAGCTTTGACTAGATGGACCTTTGTTGGCAAAGTAATGTCTTTGCTTTTTAACATGCTGTCTGGGTTGGTCATAGCTTTTCTTTTTTTTTTTTTTCTTCATAGCTTTTCTTCCAAGGAGCAAGTGTCTTTTAATTTCATGGCTGCAGTAACCATCTGCAGTGATTTTGGAACACGAAAAAATTAAGTCTCTCACTGTTTTCACTGTTTCCCCATCTATTTGCCATGAAGTGATGGGACCAGATACCATGATCTTAGTTTTCTGAATGTTGAGTTTTAAGCCAACTTTTCCACTCTCCTCTTTACTTTCATCAAGACATATTACATACTTTGCAAAGATAAGTGCTTTTTGTTGTTGTTTAGTCACTAAGTTCTGTCTGATTTTTTTGCGACTACATTGACTGTAACCCACCAGGCTCCTCTGTCCATGAGATTCTCCCGGCAAGAATCCTGGAGTGGGTTTCCACTTCCTTCTCCAGGGGATCTTTTCAACCTAGGGATCGAACTAGTGTCTTCTGCATTGGCAGGCAGATTCTTTACCACTGAGTCACCTGGGAAGCTCTAAGCACTTTTAGTTATATATATATATACCCCTGCATTGGTAGATGGGTTCTTTATCAGCTAAGCCACTGGGGAAGCCTATATATATGTGTATATATATATATATATTTCAACCTCAATATATATATAATATTTCAGCTTCATAATATTCTAGAAGCTAAATAAATTTTATCCTCAATTTCAGAGGAAGAAACAGAAAACACAGATTGGGAACTTACTCGACAAAGTTATACATCTAGTAACAAACAGAGGATTTGAACTTGAGTCTCTAATTCCAAAGCCCAGGACTCTATCAAGAGGTCATCAATTGCTGGCTTTAGATGCCTAGGCAAGTCGCCCAACCTCTTTGAGCTTCCTTATCCTATCTGCATGAAGTTATGGAGATTAGAAACAATATATGAAAATCACTACCACGGTGTCTATCATTATCAGTGTCTAATTAAAGCTAGCATCATCAGGATTTCACTGTTACCCTTCTGTACCTTTTCCCCTGCTTGAGCTTTGCCTGTTCCATTCACCTAATCTCTCCCTCACTTTCAGCATTTAGCCCTCATACCCCTTCCCCCGGGCTTTCCGAGTGATTCATCAGTAGAGAATCCACCTGCAGTTCAGGAGCCTCAGCAGAAGCCCTGGTTTGATCCCTGGGCTGGGAAGATCCTCTGGAAAAGGAAATGGCAACCCCCTCCAGTATTCTTGCCTGGGAAATCCTTTGCACAGAGCAGCCTGACAGGCTGCAGTCCATGGGGCCGCAGAAAAATTAGACACAACTTAGTGACTAGACACACACACACACACACACACACACACACACCCCACTTCCCCGAGCTGTCAGGGCTCCAGGCACCTGCACCCTACCAGGGTTTATTCTTTGGAGGTTCTGCCTCCTGCCCTAGAGCGGTGCTTCTCAGATTTAAACCTGTTGCAGGAACAGCCGCAGCGTCTTATTGAAATGAAAGCCCTGATGCTGAGGTCTGGGGTGGAGCCCAAGAGTCTGCATCTCTAACAGTGTCTGCATCTCAAGCCAGTGTTTCTGCTCTCAGTCCTAGCACTGCACTTGGAGAAGTACAACCCCAACTTTTTACCACTTTCCCTCTCTGCCCCCTTTCTCTCCCCAACCCAGTCTCATTCACTCAAAGTTTTTGTTTTGTTTTTTGCTATTGTGATTTTGCTCTTTTTTTTCGCTATTTATTTTGCTATATATTCAAAAAATATATGTATTTTGCAATTTGTTTTTGGCCATTGTGATAACAGAAAACTATAGGTATTCATGATTTCCCCAGGGGAGGTTAACAAATTTACAGTTAAATCATTTTCTGCAGATCATAGTTCCCATCTCTCTATCACCTCAGGCTTATGAAGAAGAGCTCACTGATAATTTTAAATATGTGTGAAGAGGAAGCAATACTTGTGAGTGAGGTGGGGATAAGGTCGAGTGTAGGGAGGATGCTTTTCGGGATAAGTCACATGTCCTAATGGCCATTTACTTGCATAGGCTTATTGATCAATTAAATTAAGTAATTCATAGTATTAAATAACTTCGAAGTTCCTAAAACAGGCCAATGAATTATCTTATGAACTTACCTTTCATCCTAAAACTGGGTTATGGATGCCAGCACACAGTCTTCCTGTTGAAAATGCTGATTAACTTTTTGTACAGTGGCACTGTTAACAGGCAGTACTGTAGCTTTGGAAACTCTAACAAAGATTGACAGAGCCCAGTGAAATGGTGTGATTGTTATATCGTTTCTACCAAGACCAACTGGGGCCCTCCCAAAGCAAGCCTCAGGCAAACTCTGCCCAATAATTGACGCAACCAAAATTTATCCAAGTTTAGAAATAACTATCAGAAAAGAATTCATTATATACATATGTATGTATGTATGTATGTATATGGACTTCCTTGGTGGCTCAGTGGTAAAGAATCTGTCTGCAGTACAGGAGACCTGGGTTTGATCCCTGGGTCGGGAAGATCCCCTGGAGGAGGGCATGGCAACCCACTCCAGTACTCTTGCCTGGAGAATTCCTTGGACAGAGGAGCCTGGTGGGCCGCAGTCCACAGGGTCAGACAGAGTCAGACATGACTGCAGCGGAAAAGCAGCAGCAGCACCACTTTCAAATGTTGTCCATTTTTACAGATTGGGACATTGGGTCATAGGGTTTAAGTGTCTGGATAAGATCCCAAAGGAATTAACTGATATCTAATGCTAAAAAAAAAAAAAAAAAAAAATACCCTAAAATCAACAACCATTCAGAAATTCCCAGTTTTATTGACCATTACTTATAAATATAATTCTCATTTTTTAAAATTGAGGTATAGCTGATGTACAATATTATATACACTTCAAGTATACAACATAGTGATTCACAAATTTTAAAGATTATACTCTATTAATAGTTACTATAAAATATTGGCTATATTCCCTATGCTATATAAGATATCCTTATACTTTATTTTATACACAGTAGTTTGTACCTCTTAATCCCATCCCCCTATTTTTCCTCTCGCCCATCCCCTCAATGATAAATGCTAGCTTATTGTCTGTGGGTCTGTTTCTTTTTGTTATATTCACTTGTTTATTTTTTGGATTCCACATGTAAGTGATATCACACAGTATTTATCTTTTTCTATCTGATTTATTTCACCCAGCATAATATTTTCCAAATGCCAGTCAGTATCTTATGCCCTCACAATCATCATCAATACCATCATCATCTGGAAGGTGGCTCTGCTTCCCTCATTTATTACCTGAGTGTGCAAACAGAAATGCATGCTGGTAAAGGATGTTATTGTAAGTACAAAGGAGCAGACTTTAAATGTTTATGTTTAAACGGAGCTGCCATTAAAGGCAGTTAACTTTCCACCAGCGACACTGCTGGCTGTCCACCCAGTTGCACCCCGCAGCTGCTCCTGCTGCCCGCTCAGCCACCACATCTATCTTACTGTCAGACTTTGACAGGCAAGAGTCAAAGACAAGAAAATAACCAATATTGCTCTCCTCCCCTCCAGCTAGGAACTGAGCATGGACACAAATCCGATGTTAAGGACCTGAAGGCCATTCAACAAGGACATCTTGAGAAAGGTCTTCCTCCAAGATAAAAAGACATGCATGGAAAATCTGTCTTTCATCTGCAGTTTGGAGTGACTCTGTGAAGACAGAATTCGCTGGAACTGAGGCAGCCATTTTGTCATCACCCAAGAAAAAGCCTGAGGACAAAACCCAAGGTCTGAGTAAAACAAACAGAAAGATGCAAAGAATCTGGGGCCTCAGTGGCTTTGTGGAGATCTTGCTTCAATTGTGAAACTGCCCCTGTTTCCAGACTGATTGTTCTGCGGGATGATAAATGCCCTTTATGTTTTCGCCGCTATCGGTGGGCTGTTCTGTTCCTTGCAGCCCAGAGCTTACCAGCTGGGATTGCAGTCCTGGGCCCTTCAGGGCAGAGTAAGCTGTGCTGTCTGGGCTCTTCCAGAGGAGGCAGAGAGCATAGTGTGGTCAGCTGCCCTTGGAAACAGGCTCTAGTGGAAGCCATAGGAGTTTTCTCTGCCAGCCCTGATCAGGCAGCCTGACCCTGCTTGCTTTCTCTGCCAAATTCTTGGTGTCATTTGCAACAAAATCTCAGTCTGGGGGTCAATGGTGATTTTTTTAGAACTTTCAGTTTCATGGAGAGATGTTTGAGGGAATTTATTTCTTTTTAAATTATTCCTTTATAATTTGTATAAATTATAGTCTCTCCAGTTATATGAGTGGAATGGAATTTAAAAGCAGATTATTAACAGATAGTGGCCATTTATATCCTTTGCAAGTGAGGTCATATATAAAGGTCTTTTCCTTAATAAGGGAAACTGTTTTCACCATTGTAAGAATTATCTGAAATTGAACCCATGACCTCAAATTATATTGCAATGTGTTTCTATGTGTTTACAAACAAGGTAGTAACTCTGAAGTGAAACACTGTAGAAACTTATAGGAGCTGTTTGTGAAAAATAAATTATAAGGTATGCTGATCTTGCCTGTCCACTTTCCTTTTGATTTTTATTACACTCAAAGTTGCTTTTTGATTTAGACTGATCCCCCTTTACACAGAGATTTACAGACTTCTGACTCTCTATAATCATATGTTATTGCAGTTACTATTTGAGTATATGACTCCTAACATTTCAAAAAAAGATGATTTTAGAATTAGTAAATCCTTACCATTTTGGACCTACATAAAGCCTCATTGGTTCAAGATTTTAAATGCTCCCATGGATCTTAGATCTTGCATTCCTCTCTACCCCGCCTAAATTTGGTCTTGAATATCCAGGGCCACTTCTAGCCAGATGCTAGAGATGAGTACAGTTTTAGATATATTCAGGGGTGATACTAAAATATTTAATGAGGTATGACATGGCATCATCCAGTCAGCACAGATGCTGGTGTTAGGCTATCCGGGTGCCTATCAGCCTGGGATATATTACGCTGACTGGAGGGAGTAGGGTAAAAAATAGAAGAACTTACTGGAAGTTCGGAGGGGTCCTCAGCTTGGGCAGGATCAAAATAAATTTCAGATAAATGTCTCATTTGAATTTCAACCTTCTTATCCCTTTCGCTCTTCAGTTCAGTTCAGTCACTCAGTCGTGTCCGAATCTTTGTGACCCCATGAATTGCTGCATGCCAGGCCTCCCTGTCCATCACCAACTCCCAGAGTCCACCCAAACCCATATCCATTGAGTCTGTGATGCCATCCAACCATCTCATCCTCTGTCGTCCCCTTCTCGCCTGCCCTCACTCTTTCCCAGCATCAGGGTCTTTTCAAATGAGTCAGCTCTTTGCATCAGATGGCCAAAGTATTGGAGTTTCAGCTTCAACATCAGTCCCTCCAATGAACACCCAGGACTGATCTCCTTTAGGATGGACTGGTTGGATCTCCTTGCAGTCCAAGGGACTCTCAAGAGTCTTCTCCAACACCACAGTTCAAAAGCATCAATTTTTTGGTGTTCAGCTTTCTTTACAGTTCAACTCTCACATCCATACATGACTACTGGAAAAACCATAGCCTTGACTAGATGGACCTTTGTTGGCAAAGTAATGTCTCTGCTTTCTAATATGCTGCCTAGGTTGGTCATAACTTTTCTTCTAAGGAGCAAGCGTCTTTTAATTTCATGGCTGCAATCACCATCCGCAGTGATTTTGGAGCCCAGAAAAATAAAGTTAGCCACTGTTTCCCCATCTATTTGCCATGAAGTGATGGGACCAGATGCCATGATCTTAGTTTTCTGAATGGTCCCTCTTGCTAACAGTTAGATGTGCCTATATGCTAATGAATAAGTAGTCTTAAGCTTTTCTTGGGTTCCTATCAACCCTTAAGTAGTTTGTCTTAAAATTAGCCCTTAGGGAATTCGCTGGTAGTCGAGTGGTTAGGGCTATGCACTTCCACTGCAGGGGGCACCTTTTCTATCTCTTGTCCAGGAAACTAAGATCTCAAATGCTGTGAGGCACAGCACCCTGCCCTCCCCAACTCTGCAAAAATTACCCATGGGTTCCTAATTAAAGCACTTTGTTGCATACTATACCCTAACACCATTTTTCATGACTTTGTAGCAGTATGGCCAACATTTCCCCCTTCAGCATATAAAGACCTTTTTTATCCTCACCAACAAGAGAAAGCTGACTGCTCTGAATTTATGCAAATTCAGTTTTTAACCTGCCAGCCAAAGAATAGGGCACAGAGATTAATTCTTAAGATGCTTTTCAGCTTTTGAATCTGGTGTTGCAAGAGAAGATGCTTTTGATTTTTTGTTTTGGCAGATTTGATGTAGACATAAAGATGGGAAGTTAATTGTTAGCTCTGGGCATTCAGAAAAGGTGAGGACTTTTACCCACCCTGCTTAGAAAAGACATATTTACTGCCTAAGGATTTAACTCCAGATAGTAGCATCTGATTCAAATGGAAAATACAATAAATGTCAAATAAGCAAATTGGTTGCATGGGGGTGGGTGTGACTCATTAGAGAGAGAAGAGAATTAGCATCACTAATGAGAAATATTTCTAGCAAGACTGTTGGATCCTTGTCTCACTTTTGCTAGTGTCATACTAGGAACTCTGAAATATGAGATTTTGATTTCCCCCAGTTCCTTTACTTTTAGCACCGATCAAGGGGAAATCTGTTTCCCCTTTTACCTCACAGGTGTGTTGGATGTTTGAATATCTGGAAGACAATAGCTTGTGTGTCTACTGGCACCTCAGGCTGATTACAAGTTTTTATCCTTTTGTTTCAACTGGTTTAGTGGGTATAAGGGACACCGATAGCAGGACTGTTTGTCAGGCAAGGCAGTCACTTTCTTATTCAGTGGAGACAGATTGCCACCTGGGTCTTGACTCTGTTGTGAGATTCGCTGAGGGATGACATGAACACCCACTGAAACGTCTATGAAATGTCTGCCTCTTAAGTGTTCCAGCTGATCTGTTCCCCACCCTCTCCCCTGACACTCGTTTCCTCGCTGACCTCGCTCCAGTCCCAGGAGCGAGCTTCCTGGCCTTGGTCCTGTGCTGGCAGAATCAGCTACCTCTTCTGAATGTTCAAAAGGCCCCTCTTGGCAAGCATGTCTCTCCCGGAGGAGGAGCAGGGAGTCAGGCACATCACTTCTTACTGATCTTCTTAAGAGTTCACTTTACTTGGCTTGAGGCCCAGGGTTATCTGGAAGGAATGATATGTCGGCTGACTACCACATTTGCAGAGATGCTTAATGACTTTCTCAGTGTTTTGAGGTATATTCTTTACAGTTAAGACTGACTTCATGAAAAAAAAGCCTACCTATTCTCTGCCTTGACCTATACCTATGTTTTTTCTTATCTTGGAATATAATGCTTTACTTCACCTCATTGACTTATCACACAACTACAACAACACAACCACCTTTCAAATTCCTGAACACATAATATATATTTACTAATTTTGTTAATTTCTTCATCACCTCTTCTCATATTAAGCCTTTGCAAGCTGGTTTCCACTTGTACCAAACAACTGACATAATTTTTTCTGTGCTTCTCTACCAGCCGTTTGTCTTTTTTTCTCAGTTACTACCCCATCAAGTCTCTCTGGAGCATGTGGAATTGTTGATTATCTTCTTTCCTTAAAAATTTGTTCTAGGCTTTGTCTCTGTAATGTGTAATTCTTTCCTCGTCTCTGCAAAATTTCCTTTGGTGATTCTGTTTTCTTTTTTTAGATGTTAACTCAAGGTTTTGTTCTTGTCTCTGTGCCCAAGCATTTTCAAAATTAATACTTTTATCAAAATGGTACTGAATCCCTTTAAGGGTCTTTGATTTCTCACACACACACACACACACACACACACACAAATCTGTTTCATTCTTCAGTCTACTTGATAGTCATTTCCATTTGGATGTCTAATCTCCCCTCCCAAGTTCTCCATTCCAGGAAACAGATAGATTGAATTGGGCTTGAATCTTGGATCTAAACTTATTGGTCGTGGTACTCTGGGCAAATTACTTTATATTGTCTCAACTAGAGAATGGGGCAATGATGGTAAAGTCTACCTCAGTGAGTTTAAGAAGTAATATATGGAAAAGGTTTAGCACAACACCCTGACACCACAGTAAATGCTAAAAAGTTTATTATTGGTAGTCATTACCTACAGTACTGCCTTCTCCTTAATCTTTACATCTAGTAATTCACCAAATTGTTTCTTTTCCACCTTAACTGTTCCTCTCTTTTCCATCTTGGCTTCATTTCCGCTATCCCATAAATGAATATTTTCATGAATAGAATATCAGCGTTTCTTTGCTGTGTGTTATATCATTTATTAAGCTGTTTGCCAGTTCAAAAAAATTTCCCACTAGTAGTGAATTATATTCAAATTTTTCAATTGGATATCCAAGTCTCAACATCATTGTTTCTATACTGGTAGTCACTTTCATCTGCTTCTACTTAAGACATAGAATTCTGCTCCAGTTAATGCAATCTTGTCCCCGAAAACTTCCTTGTCCCAGAAAACGCCATGCCATTTCCACTACACAATGTTCTTTAGATGGCAATACCTGCCTTGGGTGGGGTATCAGTGACATGGGCCCCATGTATTTGCCCCAAATTATCTTTGATAACTTCCTAACAAATGCATCTTTGATTGGTTGATTTTGAAGAAAGAAGAGAATCTTCTCAAAAGTTTTGGAAACAGGATACAAAGTGCTAGCAGGCATAGAAAGTATAAAAACCTAGAAATATTTGGTTCATATTATCAGTTCTCTGAACTAGACTAGTAATAGAAGGTATGGACTGAGCATTATTGCATTTTGCCAAACACTGTATAGTACATACAATCAGCCCTGTTTTCCTCTAGTTGTCATCTAACCTTTTTTTCAGTATTAAGACATAGGACTGCACAGCATGCTATGACCTCTAGATCCTCTTTATAAAGAGAAAATTACATTCTGGATTATATGCCATGGAACCCACTGCCAAATCGACTGAACTAGCATTTGAGTGGTCACTATTAAACAGTATGTATTGATTTAGTTCCTAAAATATTCAAGGCACTGTTTCACCTTGGGAACCTCAAGAAGAATAAAACACGTCTCTTTACTATGCATGTCCTGAACTTGCCAGTATTTTCAGGGCTGTATATATTTTTTCCAATATTAATTTTTATGAAATAAATACACTTACAAAATTAAGAATATAAAATACTATTTCAAGACTTCTGATGGAAAATGGCAGTCTCCTGCTATATTCCTCCCTGAGTTTCTTTACTCAGAGGCAACCACATTTAGGTCTTGTAGGTGTTTGTTGATCTAATTAACTCAATTTTTATAAATAGTGTTACTTGACTTTTTAATTCTTACAAGATGAGAATTTAGTTCTCTTATTTTCCCCACCTCTGTTCTTTCTTACCTTCCTTTTTTAAAAATAATTATAATTTTTGGCAAAGTAAATATTCAAGGTTTACATTACTATATTTATATAAGCATTGTTCTCCACCCACTAATTGTATTATGATTACAAATTCTTCCTTGCACAACTTTTTGTTTCTTATACAATCAATAATTGGCTCATCACTTTGTCATTTAAAAATCATCTTTGTTTCTATCTTTATTTTTAAAAACTATAAATTTCTTTCTGCTGTGGTCAAATGTGTTAAATAACATCAGTTTTGATCCTGACATACTCCACTCCCAGAAACTCTCTCTTAGGATTCTGGATTTCATGTTCTTATCTGGACTGGCTGTTCTCTTAGTTTACTGAACAGCTAGCATTATGGGACATCTCTTGATCTTTCTCTTAAGTTGGATTTTGTGTTTTTCTCTTTCTTGTTTTACTCTTTTTTTTTTTTTTTCTTTTAATGGGACATGCTTTATTAGCTTCCCGGGGAGGAATTTACAAGAATAAAATTTTAAGATGTCTTTTTCTAGTTTCAGCCTTGAGTGATAGCTTGGCTGGGTACAGAACTCTAAGTTAGAGATCATTGTTCCTTAGAATTTTGAAAGCATTGCTGCATTGTCTTTCATCTTTCAGTGTTGCTGTTGGTAAGTTCAACAATTTGTTGACACCATTCCTCCACTGTTAACATTTCTTTTCTTCAACTCTATGACTTTTTAGCTTTTAAAAATATATTTAACTTTAGTTTCTGTGGTAGTTGGAGATAATTTCAGGGTTCAATTTTCCATCTTTATCTGGGAATCTTTAGTGTCATATTAGTTCGAAATACTGAATTATGTCATTGTGTAGAGTTTATTCTTAAATAAATCATAGGGAAGTGTCTTTATAGGACCATGAACTGATTATTTAGTGACTAGCAATCTCATGTGTTTCCTATTCCTGCCTTATGTTTGAAATTAATCACCCCTTTCTCAGTACATCTCATTACTTTTTTCATCATTTTGAGCATAAAATATTTAATTATGCCATTATACTATTTCAAGACTGTGTCTGAGTCTGATTTTTAAAAAAACATTTATTGAGACCATTTAAATGCCACAGAATTCACCTATTTAAGCACACCATTCAGTTTTTTAGTGTACTCCCTGAGTTGTGCAACCATCAGTGTGATCTGTTCTATCACTCCCTAATAAAACCTTCTAGCCACTAACAAATTTTCCCCATTTTCCATTCCCTCCTGTCCCTACAAACACTAATCTAATTTCTGTCTGTATAGATTTGTCTATTCTGGACATTTCATATGAACAGAATCATAAAAGCTGTGCTTTTTTGGTGACTGGTTTCTTTCACTTAATATATTTTCAGCATATCTAGAAGCTATTAATGCCTAACATATTTATGAAATAGATACATGAATAATTCTAAGTTCATTTTTCAAATATGCTGTCAGTCCTTTCAAAAAGTTTTATCTAACCATGCTCCCTCCCAAAGTTTTTATTTCAAAAACATTTGAGGAAAATTTGGTTAAAAATTAAGTATTCTAAATATACATTATTCTTAATTTATCTTCACTGTATGAACAATACACTAGCCACAACCAGTTCCTTCATACTTTATGCCTTCTTTAGTTTTTGTGTTTTTTTTTTTCCACCTATAACTCAGGCACTTAATCAAGTCCGTAGTCATGACCAGGGCAAGACTGAAGCAAATAAAGTTTTTAAACTTGGTTCTAGAGTCTCTTTACTTTGCTAAAAGGGACTGCCTTGGTCACCAAACTATTATAATGATTTAGTGCTTGTGGAACTCTTCGGTTTAACAGCAGAGTGGATTTTTCCCCCTGAGAGGACTAAGTATTTCCTATTTCAATCCTTTCCATTTCTTTAAACCAAATGGAATTAGGTCAAGGCTGGGGCACTGGCATTCCTTCCAATGTCTGTCTAGAATAAGGTCAAATTTTGTGGGTTCCTTTCTTTTTATTTCTCTGTCTAGTCAACATGTGAGAACCAGAGAATCTTCTAAGACTTCTAAAACATACTGTTCTGGTTCCCTCAAAACCCTGAACCCTCAAAAGAAAACACAAATACACAATGGTTTAGAAAGGCTTAAACCTGAGTATCTAAGGATAATTTAAGAAGACAAGTTTGAAGAAAACGGAATAGAATAAATGACTTCCTCAATGCCTTTCTGTGATTCTAAAGAATTTCAAGTCCTAACATAATGATACTAAAATATGTGGAAGACAGTGGTAGGGTAAGTATGAATTGAGCAGGTATTAAAAATTAAACTCATATCTACTTGTATGCTATAGCTTCCATCAATGTTTATGATTTCAAAAGCAAGGATTTCAATTTTTTTTTTTTAATTTCAATTTTAAAACGAGTTTAATGGCCTTGAATTGTTTTTGAACAGCTGGAAAGCTTTTACGGTAACATCAAAGGTGATTACTCCTTCATGGCAAGAGATCAGGGGCTTTGTGTCTCTTGGATTGATGTTAGCTCAAACATTTTTTTTCTAAACACACACACAGTAATTTTTTTAAAATAAATCTTTTATTCTGAATTCAAGGGCTCTGAAAAAGCTTTAAATGCCCCCTATAGGGGAGTTCAAACCTAACAATGCAAACATCTGACTTTATCCTTATGTTTTTTTCTTCAAAAAGATGAGAAAGACACAGGGGAAGGTTTTGCCTATTTTTATCCAAGAAACAAGGTCACTAAATATGTTATGTCAGTTAAATCAAATTCTTTTCATTTAAAAATGTTTCTGTGTAATATGTTAGGTCTTCTTTTTGCTGAAATTTAAGAGTGACATGGGTTCTGTAATTATTATTTCCTAGTTGGTTATAAGCATCTGAATTTTTGGTTGACATTTCTGACGTAAATATAGCTAGCACTAGCATTCTGATTTAAAAATCTGCCTGCATTAGAAGGAAATTAACCTTTTAAAAAAGCCAGTGTTCTAAGGAATGATTTTAATCAAATGAGCTTTAAATGCTGTATCTGCAGTTAGAATTTTTAGAGGGATTGCAACTCCCCAGTGATCTACATTTTGAAGGAGAAGAAAATCAAATAAACCATGGAAAAATTGACTGAAAATTGTCAGGAAGATCCCAATGAAGCTAAGTTTCTTTGAGTGAAATGGTTTTTAAAATAACATCAGATTCAGAAATAAAAGTAGGAGGTAATTTTATTATAAGTAGTTTTGATATCTTCAAAAGAAATTATCAGGTTATATTAATATCCAATAAATTATATGTTTTCTGTTGGAATCATCTATGATATACTTAGTTATCTATTTATTTCATATTTGACAGATGCTTTCACTGTTTTAAATAGAAACACTGAGGGTGGAGCTAAGGAACTCTTGCAGAGAAGTGCCAGATCTATCATACAGAGCAGGTTGTTAAAATATTAAGTACTTCATATACATATTAAACATTTGAATGAAAATTATAGTGCATGTGATTTTTAGTCTTAAGTATGCTAGACATATTTTTATCTTATTTTAATTTTCTTTCAGTTGACTTAGCTGGATGTCGAAGTCCTGATCCCACCAGTTAGTAAAAAATTTCACCTTGAGAATTCTTGGGGTTCCTTCTTATCCTGTGGCTAGGTTGATGTGTTGGGGTTTGTTATGGATTAAATTGTTTCTTCCCAAAAGATATGTTTTGAAGTCTTAACCTGCAGAACCTCAGGATATGACCTTACTTAGAGAGTCGTTGTAGATATAATTAGCTAACATGAGGTTATATTGGAGGCAGATGGACCATTAATCCAGACTGGTGTCCTTAATAGAAGAGGGAAGAGACACACAGGGAGAAGACAGCTATGTGATGATGGAGTCAGAGACTAGAATAATGCAGTTACAACTAAGGAGACTCAAGGACTGGCAGTGCCTCTGGAAGTGAGAAGCAGCATGGGATGGTTTTCTCCTACAGGTTTCAGAGGAAACACGGCCCCACCAATACCTTGATTTTGGACTTCTAGCCTCCAGGACTGTAAGACAATGAAGGTCTGTTTCGAGCGAGGAGTTGGTAGGAATTACTTTGTTAGGAATTGATACAGGGCTTTATACCATGCAAGGGGTTGATGCAGGGCACCTGGCTTCTGGTCCTCTGGACACACAGATAAATGCCGAGCAGAACACTGCCCCTGTTGACCCTCTAGGCCTGGTATTCCCTGTTTGCCTACCATGCTTGGGTTTCAGGTACTGTTTAGGAGGCAGGGATCTCTGATCTCTTCACCTGGTACATCAAGTGTACAAGCTACCATTAGAGCTCTGACTCATCCTCAGGGCACTGTGCAGAGGAGTAAGACTTCCTCACTCCCTCTTCTAGCCCTGGGAGATTTTTAATATTTTGGAAGGTAGCCCCCTTCTCCTGCCTGCTCTTCTAAATTACTCTGTTTCCTCTTGCAAAATTATGTCTCCTTTATCTTTTCCTCACATCTTATAAATTCTCCTAAGGGATAAGAATTTTGGAAAACATCAGACAGAGGGTATTTCTCTGTGTCCACTCCCCGAACCCTCATTCCTACTTGGGTGATGAAACCACAAGCAGTGGAAGACTGGTTGATACAGGTGGACTGGGGAAGGAGAAAGTGGAAAATATAAATAGGAAAGGTTTATAAAGTTCTCAAATTATTACCCAGTCACAAAATTATTAACAAGAATATACTAAATCATCCAATGGATTTTAAAATAATTTGCCCAGTCTCCTTATGTCCTGGCAGTAAATTAAATTTAGCAGGCGGATGCTGGAAAAGAGAGATCAAGAAAGCAGTGTTTACTGCAATGCTTCAGTGATGGGAACCATTAATGGGTCTTTCCAAGATTCCATTTTAGGAAACTTTTGCATGAATAATTGACTGGCTCAGCCATATCCGTTACTGATCACCAGATGACAGGTATATTGATTTTTAAGACAGGCAAAGTAACCAGACACAACAAATTATGAGCCAGTTATCTTGGCCTTCTTCAGTCAGTGATTCCAAACCTGGCTCAGACTCAGTGAGGCTCATTTTAAAAATACACACCCAGACTTCACTCCTGGACGTGGCCATCTGGAATAAGATCAGGAAATTGGTGGTTTTTAAAAATCCCTACATGATTTTGGCTGGTTAGAGCATGGAAAGCCATGCTCTAAAAGATGAAGTTAATTTAATAATCTGAGCAATGATTATTAATATATGTGTAGTCTACATAAGGGCTTCCCTGGTCACTCAGATGGTAAAGAATCCACCTGCCAAGGCAGGAGATGCAGGATTGATCCCTGGGTTGGGAAGATCCCCTGGAGAAGGAAATGGCTACGCACTCCAGTATTCTTGCCAGAGGAGACTGAGGGGCTACAGTCCATGCGGTCTCAAAGAGTTGGACATGACTGAATGACTAACACACACGCAGTCTACATAAACTCATGTATTTAATCTTTTTGGATACAGTCTTCTGTCATTTACATAAACTTTGCCCTAGTAGAATTAGCTCTATATAGGTTGTACTGTCCAACTTTATTTTGGAATCTACAATGTTAATCAATGGAGTTCATTAACTTCCTGGACATAAATCTTTATTACTGTCCCATCAGGCTGGTAGGAAGAATTTTTGCCATTTGATAAAAGAAAAATCTGAGCCTATTTCTTTTTTTTAATTTATTTTTTAATTGATGGATAATTGCTTTACAGAAATTTGTTGTTTTTTCTAAGTGATACCAAAAAGTAGTCAATTAGCAAGGCATCCCAAATATTCTTTAGCCCAGTAAGTTTAAATGTATACTTCCACATTACCTCAGGTGTTTGGATGCCTAGTTTGACCTCAGTTGACAGTATCTAGTCCTTTTAATTTTACACTATTAGTATATTTGGAACTAATCATCAAAGTATTCTAAATTAATTGTGCTATTTGACTTCTAATAAAAGTGATTCATTTTCAATAGAAAGTTGTCTTTGAAATACCACTACTTTTGTAATAATAACCTACAAGGGGAAAGAATCTGAAAAATATTCTTTCTATATAACTGAATTACTTTTCTATATAACTGAAACTAACACAATATTGTAAATCAATTATACTCCAATACAAATTTTTTTTAAGCAAAATACTGCTACAAGAGTCTCACTTGTTTCAGCAAGTATTGGGGATGTCATGTGAGTGTATGTGTGTGTGTGTGTGTAGCAAGTTGTGCCTATCACACTCCTTTTCCCATCCTTGGCTAAGATAAATGCCAGTTACAAACAACAATGCATTGATACAATGATGACAACAAGATCAAGTGAATTGCTTAACTACCTGTATCTTGTAAATTTAGAACAAACTGTTGATCTAGTAGATTTAGGAAGACATAAAGTCTATCCAAGCACTAAAATTCACCAAAAAACTGAGATAAAAATATACCTGTGGAGAAGCACCTAACAAAAAGACACTGTCTAGTTAATTGTAGAACAAGGAAGAGTCTTTGTTAGTTTAGGGACTTGATAGGGAGCCCAGCCCAGAAAGCCAAAGTGCTGGTGGAAAAGGCTTCCAGGAAAGCAAGGGAAGGAATGCTAACCAACCCAACCTACTGGGGCTTATCACTTCTCCAGAGTTGCGGTATTTAGAATTGTTTGTGTAAGAAGTAATAAAAACCTGGCAGGCTGGTACCTGTTAACCTGCTGACATATGTTGTCCACGCGGCCTGTTGACTGGCTCTGCATTTCTACATGTGGGGGCCAGAGTAGCTACACAGCCCTCGTGTCGGCAAAACAAAGCAAAGTTTGCCAAGAAACTCAGCTCTGACCTCAGTGCCACCTCTTTTTCTTTCAATTCCTGTTCAAGGGTGATGCAACTTGGCGTCTGGAGGCGCATACTGCTTTGGGGAGCCTCACCTTGATGCTGTGAATTGCTTTGCTCCTCTCTTCTCACATGCCTGTTTTCCTGCACAGGATTTCTGGCTAAACTGTTCTTTGACTTGGTTTTGTTTCTTAGTCTGACTTAAATCTATGTCCTTTGGTTTTCACTGGTCCTCGAGACTCAGCATCTGGTTATTTTTGATGTGATTCAGGAGTAAACAGAGTGTTTGAGAGGAGGAGTGCAAAATGCCCCTCCAAAGGGATTTGGAGCAGGTTGCTTAAGATGAACATTTGCCACAGATACTGCTCTTCTCCACGCCGAATCCTTTAGGGAGGATGGAATTCCAGCTTGGTTTGGAGTATGTTTAAATGTTTCCACTTAGTTTATTGGGTTTTTAATAGAAAGTTTATCCTAAAATAATCTGCTGAACAAAACGAAAAGAGCAACAACCTGCTCAGTAAAAAGACTAATATATTTTCAGCAAATCAGCACCACTCATTATGGCTTTTACTTTATAGTGTTTGAATAGGGGGCTGGTGAAAAGTGGAAGGCAGGCTGACAGCTTTGTGTAGGTGGAACACCGACAACCCTAGGGTACACCATTTACACAGTTGTCTCTGAGTAATGACAAAGTGATTCGCCTTGCTCCTTGGGAAGCTTAATCTCATAGGAGAAGTTTTCCAGAATTTCATACACGAGGGAAAAAATCCTATGAAAATCAGAGAAGCTGGTCACCATTAAAATACAGCGTTGGGAAGTTTGTTTGTTTTCCTCAAGTTTGAGCTGGAAGTTTCAGACGTTCCTCAACTTGAACGCATTTTGCATCTTATTAAATGGTACCTCCATGTGTTGCTCTTGCCAGTGCTCTGGGGCTTGTCTCGAACAGCTCTGTGTCCTTTGCCTTCGTAGCCAACCCGTTAACGAATGTGGTTGCGTCAGTCTCTGAAGTGCAGTGTAAGTCTGTCAAATCTTATCTCGGCCGCGGCCATCTTCTGCCCAGACATAACCCCTCATCGGTCCTCCTGCTTTCATTTGCCCCTTCCAATCAACTCTGTCGAGAACAGCCAACATGATCTTTTGTGTGTGTGAATTTTTATTTTCATCAACGTTGTCTATGTGCATAGTTTAAGAAGTCATAATTCTACAATTCTTATAATAATGACCCAGAAATAACAAGGAGCTATCTCCTCCCCATTCTCCATTCTCAGTCCCAGTAGTAATTGTTTTCAATCCTTTTAGCTGCCCTCGTTCATTTCTCTGTATTTACTCTACATTTCTAAATTGCAAGTTTATACTACTTACTTAATTTTTCTATTTTAGACATTATTTTCTGACTTTCTGTTTACTATTGAAGATGAAAATTTAAACCTTTTAAAATTCTTCTCTGCCCCACCCCATCTTCCTAATAGAATGATATCATAATTTCAAGTTAGATCAAAATTCAATGTTTTTATAGCTCTGAATGTGATTTTTAGTCACAGCTGAGTCATGTGGCTTACTATTGTTATATTTCCTTTCCTGTTTGACTTGTTCCTCTTGTTAATAGTTGTTTGGTTTTTGTTGGCTTAGTTATCTATATACATATCACCAATCCAACCCTCATTCTCCCCAAAAAGTGGAAACCCCAGTACCAATATATGTTCATGTTCCAAAACAGTCCAGTGAGTTTCATGACCTGCAACAAGTCCCATGGGTTCTATTTTGCCATCATCCTGAAGATTTCTATTGCTTCTCTATTATATCCTCTGTTTCCTAAGATATTGAAGCAACTAAAAGGATTTTGTTCTGTCTCCATACTTGGTTAAAAGAAATTATTCTAGGTTGGAAATCATTTTTTCTCAAAATTTCAAGTCACTGCTTCTTTATTTTCTAGCTCCCGTATTAACTTAAGTAATCCATGGTATTCTGGTTCTGGATACTTTGTATGTGACACTCCCCCTCTTTTATCCCACCAGTTCCTCTTAGGAGGACCAGGGTGCCTTGGTGTGAGTTTTTTCTTGCTCCCTGCTTTGGTTTTCCTCCTTGTGTGTTCTTCTTTTTGCTATTTCTTTATTTCGTTTTTGACTCTCTCAGTAAAGACATTTCCCACTATCTAGTGATCTCTCGCTTTCCATTTATATTCGGACAAGCTGCTGGAAGCTTTTTTTTTTTTTTTTTTACCGTGAGCGCCGCGGTGCGCGTCCAAGCCCCGCGGCACCACCCTCCGCGTGGACCTCCTCCTGGACCTCCTGCTGGAAGCTTTATGGGGAGGATTTGTATGCTGGGGAACTTTACTCCAGAGCAGGGTTTGGCAACCTGAGGCCCACAGGTCAAGTCTGACCCATGGCTTATTTTTGTACAGTGATAAGGATGGTTTTTTACAAAGTGCTAAATGTTAAAGAAAATCAGGAAGAGACTAAAATTTTGTAACATATGAAACTTCTTCATATTTTACTTCAATTAGCTTACTATCGAGAACAGTGAGTCCTCTTAGCTGGAATTCCTGTATGGAAGAAAATGGTCTCACATGTCATACCCAGGTGTTGGGCTTGTATTCTTGAGTTAGAACATTTCTGATCTTTTCATAGTCTGGATCCCAACTGCTAGAGAGTCCTAGCACCAGCACAAGCTAGTCAACTCAGGAACCATCGCCTCAAGCCTACTTCCACCTGAATGGTTGGAAAAGACAGTGCTGATAGAGCTGCTCTGGAAAGAAGACTGCTATGCCCAGAGTGGAAATGTGCTGTGTCAAGATTTGCAAATCCCAGATGGGGACCTTCTGCCCCAGAGAGGAAGCAGAGGCAGAAACACAGCAGAGATATGGGAGCGCATGCTCGCTCAGCAGCCAAGATGACTTGTGTTCTTTTTAAAAAATTTATTTGTCTGTGTTGGGTCCTAGTTGCATCATGTGGAATCTTCCTCACATCATGTGGCATCTTTCATTGTGGTACATACTCTCGGGTGGTGGCCTGCAGGCATAGTTGCTCTGTGGCATGTGGGATCTTCATTCCCTAGGCCAGGCATTGAACCTGTGTCCCCTCCATTTCTAGGCAGACTCTCAACCACTGGACTACCGGGGAAGATCCCTGAGGTTACATGTAATGTCAAGGTAAATGCAACATCTCAAAAATGTTGATCAGGTCACATCACTCTACTACTTAAATATTCCCATGGTTTCCCATCACATTAGCCTCCTAGCTTTGAACCTAGAGAGCCCTTCATGCTCTGGGCTCTCCTCTCTCACTCCACCTCCTAGCCTTCTGTTTACCCTGTGCTTGTTCTGCTCCACCCATACCGCCCTCCTTGCTGCTCCTTGATCAAGCTGAGCTAGTTTCCTTCTCAGAGGCTTTGCATTTGCCCTCTCCCCTACCTGGAACCCCAGTGACTCAGTCGTAAAGGATCTGCCTGCAATGCAGGAGACACAGGAGATGCATGTTCGATCCCTCAGTCAGGAAGATCCCCTGGGAGGAAGAAATAGCAACCTTCTTCGGTATTCTTGCCCGAAAAAATCCCTTGGACAGAGGAACCTGGCAGGCTACAGTCCATGGCGTGGCAAAGAGTCGGACACGGCTGAGTAACAGAACATGCACATAAAGTTCTAACTGGTACACTCTCCAGATCTTCAGTTGATCTAATCTCTTATTTCATTCAGGTGTCTGTTTAAATATCACCTCCTTAGGGAGACTTTTCCTTACCATCTTCTGTGAAATAGTCCCCACACATTGTCTGTCACTCCAAATCCTCCTTTCAAGTGAGTTCTGTCTCCTTCGTCTCAGGTCCGTTTCCCATCTTCATCTGGTCTTTATGGACTGCAGAGATTGAGTCTTGGAAATTACAACTCCCAGCCTCTTTTGCCAATTGACTTCCAGTTTAGTTTGGTCAAGGCAGAAATTAGTCTTTGGGGACTGTATTGGGGGAGAAGAAAGGATGGGACAGGAGAATCCTGGAGGTTTCTCCCCTTTTCTCTTTGGGGATTGCATCTCCAGAAATAATTGTGTCTCTTCCACAGTTCTAGAATTCCATGGTTCCTTGACCCTTGGGCTTCAATAATAGGGCTTCCCTGGTGGCTTAAAGGAATACTTTAAGCATTTCTAACTAGGCCATTACTAATTCTCAAGATTAAATTCTGCACTACTATTTATTGGGCTCCTGTTTTCCTGCCTGGATCCTGATCGATCTATCCTGCTTTATATTTTTCATGGCATTTACCACTTCCCGCTATATTATTATCAATTTACTTTTCTTTCTCCCTTATGAGAATGTAACTTCCATAATGCCCACGTGCTTGAGGACTTTGGAGCAGGCATTTGAATCTGCTGAGAAATAGAGGGTCATGTATTTCCTCTTCCTGATGAGTGAGCTGGAAAGAAGAACTAGCTGTGCGTTATTCCTGGAGAGCAGTAAGGAAGGAAGCAGGCACATTCAGAAAGATGGGGGGTCAAGTTCTCCACCGAAAGCTCTAAAGTCTCCGAAAGTTCTCTATAATACTTCTAGCTTCAGGGAAGGAGGTCTAAGTCCTAGATCCAGGAGCCTATTAAGGGGAATGAGAACTGGCCCTTTGGAAAGAAGGAACTCTGGGAAATGTTTGAGCACATTAGGGGACCTGTGGATGGGCAAGGGGAGGAGGCAGCAGGACTTTCTATTAACCTGAGTAGGTGGGAGCTCATGTGTTAAAACACTAACAGCTGATGTTGGACAGTTTTGCATCCTGTTGTAAAGATTTGCATACTTTACTATGAATGGATGTGAATAACAATGTGTAAATGGTATAAAAATGTATATTTGAAAATACTCAAACTAACCACATGCTCTATATGTTCTTTAAAATGTTCAGAAATTTAATTTGCTTTTGGATTCCTGATGTGCTTTTCTTTATTTCTGGCTGTGCTGGGTCTTTGTTGCTATGTGGGCTCTTCTCTAGTTGTGGTGAGTGGGAGCTACTCTGGTTGTGTGAACGGACTTCTCATTGCAGTGGTTGCGCTTGTTGTGGAGCACAGGTTCCAGGATGCCTGGGCTTTAGGAGCTGCCGCTCAGGGGCTCAGTAATTGCGGCGCGTGGGCTTAGTCACTCTGAGGTATGTGGGATCTTCCTGGATCAGGGGTCAAACGCCAGTATCTTGCATTGACAGGCAGATTCTTGGCCACTGAGGCACCAGGGAAGCGCCCTGATGTACTTCTAAGAAAACAGACCAGTAATATAAATAAACAAACTGGTAAGTATCAATCCCAGACACACACCAACGTATGAGATGAGTAAGTATACCTGCTTTGATAAATATGAGGACAGATGGGATGAAGGATGAATTCTTATCTCCTCACAGAGGACTGCTTACATGTAATATGTGGATTTCTTCTATCTATATTAGGCCATTTTTAGTAGCCACTTTTATTTCCAAGTGTTATTTAGGAGTTATGGGTCTTAATTTCTAAGTAGGTAGAATTGCTTCTGTATGTTTTTTTATTTATTCTAATTTTATTGGATTATGACTATGGGATATGGCCTTAAAATATCTACTCTTAAGATTTTTGCTAGAGACCTCTTTTTTGTGGCCATTACATAATTGATTTTGTAAATATGCCACAGGCATGCAGGAAGAAAAAGAATATTGTTTATTTGAAGTATTTCTAGTTACATTATAATGAGTGTTTACTGTATTACTTAATCCCTTTTTTCATATTTATATCTTCTTATTCTTACTTATCAACCCACTTCCAAAGGAGCTATTTAAAAATCTCCCACTATGGTGGCTTTTTGACACTTCTAAAGACTTTTCTTGTTTTCATTCTGCTTTGTACATATAGATCCATAAATATTACCCTCTTTGAAAGATATGTTTTATCTTACGATTTTTGACTTTTATCATGTTCTCTCTTTATCTTGCTTGATAATTGGAACCTGAATTTTAACTTATGTGAAATTAATATTTCCTCTATTTATTTTTGTGATTGCCTAGTATAATTTTGTTCTCTCTTTTGTATTTACCCCTTTTTAAAAAATTCGACTGCTGAAAAGTACTTTTCTTATAAGCAATATATAGCTCAAGCTTAAAAAATTGCTTTTCTTCCTGAATATTGAGGTAACAGTACCTGTTTTTATTTTATTTTATTTTGGACACACTGTGCGGCTTGTGGAATCTTAGTTCCTTGACCAGGGATTGAACCTGGGCCCTGGCAATGAAAGCTCCCAGTCCTAACCACTGAATATTTAGCACCTGTTTTTAACTATAAAAATTCAACTTGGTGACACTCAGTGTTACAATTGATTTACTTAGTTTTATTGTACCTTTTTAACTAACATTTGCAGCTTAATTTGTTGTGCCTTCATTTCTTTTTTTATAAGTTTGATCAAATTACTTTTCATTATTTAATTTCCCTTGTCAATTTGGAAGTTCTCTTTAATATTTCTAGTCTATCACTGGTGTACTTCTTTTTTCTCACCCTTTTGATCAAACACATATTTACCCATTGGATTGACCCCAAGTCTTGAACTATCCAAAACCTCAGGCCTGTGGTCAATTCGTAAGTGAATGATGTTCTTCAATGATGTGGTGTTTTCCTTTCCACTGGTAGGGTTTCAGAAGTTTGAGACATTAATGGTAAAAACTAGGCACATTCTAATGGTAGCATTGTGAAGAAGACCAGGAAAATACAAACCAAAGAGAGTATACTCTTTGAGCATCAACACAGGGCTCACAAGGGCAGCCATAGATGCCCAAACATGAGATTAAGAGTTAACAGCTTCAGGTGCAGTGGAGGATCAGCAGGTGGGCCTTTAGTCTGATTTGCAGAACTGTCTTCTCCAAGTTTTCCAGGGTCTCACTTAGGAGAGAGCTTCTGGTTCAGTGTAGCCAGGAGGTCAGAAGAATGCTGACAAGTATGGGGCTTGAAAATACAAATTACTTGATAGTTTTATGGTGAGAAGCCTAATGATCAGTAGTAAGAATGATCAGAGTTTTATACAAATGTGGAATAGCAATTAACCTGTTACTGAGTCCTCATGTTCCCTAAGTTAAACATGATAGCAATGAACTAATAAATATGACCCTAAAATGCATCAATATCTTTAAAAATATAAACAAGTTACTAATCAGTGGATGTAGTTCTCATCTACTTATGAAGCAGAGCTGTGTTTCCCTCCAAATGTCTGAGACCAGCTCCCCAGGCCTCTATGGCTTTGAATTTCTACTTCTCAAGACCATCACTTTTTTCTAATGGACAGGGTATGGAGTGGGATTTGAGTGAAGGCTACAGTCCCTCCAGAGACCATCTCTCTGGCTTTTCCCTCCTCATCCCATTTCTCTTTCCTATTCTGATTTTTCAGTTAACTCTGGAGAGGCCATGTTGCCTATTTTCTCCCAACATTGTTGTTGTTCTGTCACTAAGTCATGTCTGACTCTTTGTGATCCCATGGATTGCAGAATACCAGGCTTCCCTGTCCTTCACTATCTCCTGGAGTTTATTCAAATTCATGTCCATTGAGTCAGTAATGCTATCTAACTATCTCATCTTCCCAACATATTTGGATTTTAAATTTGGCTCAAAATTTTGCTCAAGAGGCAGTTTTTTCAAGAGAATTCCATGACTAATCTTAGCCCATTTTGTAATTTTGGCTTTATGTACCCCTCTCAACTTTAAATATATATAATTTTCTCTCCCAATCTATATAATAAGCTCTTAAAGGTTATAAAAATGTGTCTTTTCTCGGTTTTCTCCTTTTAAACTCTAGAATAGATATAATGGGCCTTACATACTTTAAAAATGTTTGTGTAACTGATGTTTGCACTGGAGTTGTAGAAATATGCAAATATAAAAGTGTGATGAAGAATTTTTAAGACACAGGTAGAGCAGCATTCAAATTATTTTAGGGCGAGTTATTGGAATATCAATGGACTAAAGAAAAAAACTGTTGTTAGAACTACAGGAATCAGTGAAGTAGAATTCTAGCATTAAATGATGTTATTGAAAATGATGAAAGCACCAACAACACAATAAGAATGGATGAAAAACATAAAAGCATTCTCAGAGACAGAAATACAAAAGCCCCTTCTTAAACACATGAAGAGATACTCAACCTCACTTACAGCAAGAGAAACTAATATTCACTGATAGGAACTTCTCACTATGGCCAAGGCAGACTAAGAAAGATCAGATTTAATTTTGTACCTTAAAAAAGTAGAAAACTAGATAAAATATATGAGACAATAATTTTGAGATATTAACAACAAGCAGCCCAGTCTGTGATCCCTGAGAAAAATTTAACAAACAAAAATTAGACCTATAATTACTCTAGCTTACTGTGCCTGGAGAGTTTTCTGGCTTCAGTGTAGAAAGAGGGAACCTAACAGAGCTAGGCTATCTGCTTAAAAAGAAAAGAGAACGGAATTCAGGGAGACTAAAGGCTAGAAACTATGGGGCAGATACTTCAAAGGAGGTACTGGCTCAGAGAGATACAGATCTGCAGTGGAGTCTTTTGAGTATTTTGTATTTTACTCATCACTAATACATGGGGAAACAGTGGAAATAGTGACAGACTTTGTTTTCTTGGGCTCCAAAATCACTGCAGATGGTGACTGTAGCCACAAAATTAAAAAATGCTTGCTCCTTGGAAGAAAGGCTATGACAAACCTAGACAGTGTATTAAAAAGCAGAGACATCACTTTGCTGATAAAGGTCCATACAGTCAAAACTATGGTTTCTCCAGTAGTCGTGTATGGACATGAGAGTTGGACGAAAAAGAAGGCTGACACTGAAGAATTGATGCTTTCAAACTGTGGTGTTGAAGACTCTTGAGAGTCCCTTGGACTGCAAGGAGATCAAACTAGTTAATCCTAAAGGAAATCAACCCTGAATATTCATTGGAAGGACTGATCTGAAGCTGAAGCTCCAATACTTTGGCCACCTGATGCAAAGCACTGACTCCTTAGAAAAGACCCTGAAGCTGGAAAAGATTGAAGGCAGGAGGAGAAGGGGACGACAGAGGATGAGATGGTTAGATGGCATCACTGACTCAATGAGCATGAATTTGAGCACACTCTGAGAGATAGTGAAGGAAAATGAAGCCTGGCATGTTACAGTCCATGGGGTCACAAAGAGTCAGACGCTACTGAATGACTGAACAACAACAACAGTTTAAACATAGGGCTTCCTGGTGGAACTAGTGGTAAAGAACCCACTTGCCAATGCAGGAAAGCAAGAGACATGGGTTTGGTTCCTGGGTTGGGAGGATCCCCTGGAGGAGGGCGTGACAATCCACTCCAGTACTCTTGCCTAGAGAATCCCATGGACAGAGGAGCCTGGTGGGCTACAGTCCATAGGGTCATAAAGAGTCAGAAATGACTTAACAACTGAACAACAACAACAAATGCTTCAGATTACTTAATGTCCAAGTATTGTGTCTTTCACTGGAGTCAGTTGTCATACTGTTCATGGGGTTCTCTTGGCAAGAATACTGGAATGGTTTTCCATTTCCTCCTCTAGTGGATCACGTTTTGTCAGAAGTCTCCACTATGAGCCATCCATCTTGGGTGGCCTCCACAGCATAGTTCATAGATTCATTGAGTTATGAAAGCCCTTTAGCCATGACAAGGCTGTGATCCATGAAGGAGAACTTTAAGTAGTAGAGCTTTATTGGTCCTAGATTAAAGTCTGATCTGAACCTATCCTAATAAAGTAGAACAACAGATTGGTTCCAAATAGGAAAAGGAGTACGTCAAGGCGGTATATTGTCACCCTGCTTATTTAACTTACATGCAGAGTACATCATGAGAAACGCTGGGCTGGAAAAAGCACAAGCTGGAATCAAGATTGCCGGGAGAAATATCAATAACCTTAGATATGCAGATGACACCACCCTTATGGCAGAAAGTGAAGAGGAACTAAAGAGCCTCATGATGAAAGTGAAAGAGGAGAGTGAAAAAGTTGGCTTAAAGCTTAACATTCAGAAAACTAAGATCATGGCATCTGGTCCCATCACCTCATGGGAAATAGATGGGGAGAGAGTGGAAACAGTGTCAGACTTTATTTTGGGGGGCTCCAAAATCACTGCAGATGGTGACTGCAGCCATGAAATTAAAAGACGCTTACTCCTTGGAAGGAAAGTTATGACCAACCTAGATAGCATATTAAAAAGCAGAGACGTTACTTTGCCAACAAAGGTCCGTCTGGTCAAGGCTATGGTTTTTCCAGTGGTCATGTATGGATGTGAGAGTTGGACTGTGAAGAAAGCTGAGCACTGAAGAATTGTTGCTTTTGAACTGTGGTGTTGGAGAAGACTCTTGACAGTCCCTTGGACTGCAAGGAGATCCAACCAGTCCCTCCTAAAGGAGATCAATCCTGCGTGTTCATTGGAAAGACTGATGCTGAAGCTGAAACTCCATTACTTTGGCCACCTCATGCGAAGAGTTGACTCATTGGAAAAGACCCTGATGCTGGGAGGGATTGGGGGCAGGAGGAGAAGGGGACGACAGAGGATGAGATGGCTGGATGGCATCACCGACTTGATGGGCATGAGTTTGAGTAAACTCTGGGAGTTGGTGATGGACAGGGAGGCCTGGCGTGCTGTGATTCATGGGGTTGCAAAGAGTCGGACACGACTGAGCAACTGAACTGAACTGAACTGAACTGAATAAAGTTTAAAAGCAAACCTTGAAATAATGCAACTGATTTCAAATTACTTAATTGTGCATAAAAGTAAAATACAATATTTTTTAAAGTAATACAAGAAATCCTGCAACAAACACATGAAATCATAATGTCAGAAAAGAACTACTAGGCACGCAAAAATGCAAACAATATAATCCATTCTGGAAAAAAATTAGTCAATACAAATAGAAATGATGGAACTAGCAGGCAAGGATGTTAAAACAGGTACTATAAATATGCATCACTGACTCAATGGACATGAGTTTGAGCAAGTTCTGGGAGATGACGAAGGACAGAGAAGCCTGGCGTGCTGCAGTCCATGGGGGTCTCAAAGAGTTGGACACAACTGAGTGACTGAACAAATAAATATACTTCACCTCTGTAAGAAAATATAAACAGTACAGGAAGAGAAACAGAAGACAAAAAAAAAAAAAAAGATATTTGTATAAAGCACTTTTTATAAGTTTTCAAATAAATGAAAATTAAATATCCAAAACAGAAAATGTTTTGGATGAGGTTAATATGAAATTAGTAGCTGTAAAATAAAAGATCAGTGAATTTGAAGACATTGCAATAGAAACTCTCTGAAATGAAACACACAGAAGAAAAAAGATTAAAGAAAACTGAGCAGCAATAATTTATAGAATACTATTGATGGTTTATTATACATTTAATTAGAGTGTCATAAAAAAGTGGGGATAGAAAAGATATTTTAAAAAATATTGATTAAAAACTCTAAATTGATGAAAACTTCAAACTCATAAATTCAAAAAAGCTTAATGGATCCAGCAATTACATATACAGAAAACCAGGACAAAACACATCATAATAAAATTGTTGAAAACTGCTGACAAAGAAAAAAAATCTTGAAAGCAGACAGAGAATACAGACACATTGTGCACAGAGGAACAAAGATAGGAATGATAGAAGCATTTTTATCAGATGCTATGCAAGCCAGAAGACAGTAGAGATATATCTTTAAAGTACTAAAAGAAAAGAAATCTGCAACCTAGAATTCTTCAATGAGTCAAAATGAAAAGTGAAAAATGTCATTTAGACATATAAAAGGTGATAGAATTCATCAGCATATCTGTACTTCAAGAAATGTTTTTGTTTTTTTTTTAAATCATCAGGGAAAAAGAAAACAGTACCAGAGGGAAATGTGCATCTATGCAAAGAAATGATGAGCACTGGAAATGGTTAATAAGCATATGTTCCTTACTTTTAAAATCCCCATGAACCTAGTTATCTGTTTAAAGCAAAAATACCAACAGTGTATTGTACATGTTAAAGCATGTGTGTTGTGCTAAGTCTCTCAGTTGTGTCTGACTCTGCGACCTCATGGACTGAAGTCCACCATAAACAGCAGTAAAAGGCGTGGCAAAATAACACAAAGAACAGAAGGATAGAATCAGTTCAGTTCAGTTGCTCAGTTGTGTCTGACTCTTCAAGACCCCATGGACTGCAGCACCCCAGGCCTCCCTGTCCATCTCCAACTGCCGGAGTTTACTCAAACTCATGCCCATTGCGGAGAAGGCAATGGCACCCCACTCCAGTACTCTTGCCTGGAAAATCCCATGGATGGAGGAACCTGGTAGGCTGCAGTCCATGGGGTTGCTAAGAGTCAGATAGGACCAAGCAACTCCACTTTCACTTTTCACTTTCTTGCACTGGAAAAGGAAATGGCAACCCACTCCAGTGTTCCTGCCTGGAGAATCCCAGGTACGGGGGAACCTGGTGGGCTGCCGTCTACGGGGCCACCCAGAGTTGGACACGACTGAAGCGACTTAGCAGCAGCAGCAGCAGCAGCAGCATGCCCATTGAGTCGGTGATGCCATCCAACCATCTCATCTTCTGTCGTGCCCTTCTCCTCCTGCCTTCAATCTTTCCCAGCTTTAGGGTCTTTTTAAATGAGTTAGCTCTTCACATCAGGTGGCCAAAGTATTGGAATTTCAGCTTCAGCATCAGTCCTTCCAATGAACATCCAGGACTGATCTCCTTTAGGATGGACTGGTTGGATCTCCTTGCAGTCCAAGGGACTCTCAAGAGTCTTCTCCAACACCACAGTTCAAAAGCATCAATTCTTCGGTGCTCAGCTTTCTTTATAGTCCAACTCTCACATCCATACATGACTACTGGAAAAACCATAGCCTTAAGTAGACAGAACTTTATTGGCAAATTAACGTGTCTGCTTTTTAATATGCTATCTAGGTTGGTCATAACTTTTCTTCCAAGGAGTAAACATCTTTTAATTTCATGGCTGCAGTCACCATCTGCAGTGATTTTGGAGGCCCCTCAAAATAAAATCTCCTCCTGTTTTCATTGTTTCCCCATTTATTTGTTATTAAGTGATGGGACAGGATGCCATGATCTTAGTTTTCTGAATGTTGAGCTTTAAGTCAACTTTTTAACTCTCCTCTTTCACTTTCATCAAGAGGCTCTTTAGTTCTTCTTCACTTTCTGCCATGAGGGTGGTGTCATCTTATGACAGAATAGAAGTATACTATTGAATGGTTTTTACACTTATATTTACAGAGGGTACAATATTAATTAAAAGCAGACTGTGATAAGTTAAAGATGTAAATTTCAAACCCTAAAGAGATCACTGAAATAATAAAACAGAGAAATATAGCTAATTAGTCAACAGTAAAGATAAAATGGAATTGTAAAAAAACACTTAGTTAACCTAAAAGAAGACAGAAAATGAGCTAGTGGGGGGTGTGGTGGGGGGAGAAGAAACAAAGAATGACTGGACCAGAAAGAAACAAGTTGGAAAACAGTAGATTTAAACTCCTCTGCATTATTAATCACGTAAATGTAAATAGTCTAAATACCCCAATTAAAATATAGGTACTGTCAGACCCTGTATTAAAATGCAGGATCCAGTGATATGCTGTTTATAAGAAACTCATAAATTTAAAGACCTAGGTTAAAAGAAAAAACAGGAAAAAATAATACCATACAAACACACTAAGTAAAAAAGCTTGGTTGCCTTTATTAATATAAACAGAATTTACAACAAGAAACAATAAGCAACAAGGGAAAGAGGAATATTTCTTGGGAAAACAAGTCAGTTTATCAAGAGAAAACAAATCTAAGTGTGCAGGCACCTACTAACAGGGCTTCAAAATACATGAAGTGAAAACTGATAGAACTTGAAGGAGAAATAGATAAATTCACAGTTTTTAGGTTCTCTCAGAGCAGGAACGAGGCAAAAAATGTTATTCCTGTTTTTTCCCTACATGATATCAGAGATATTAGCTAGTACAGTATGGCAAGGAAAATAAATAAAAGACATGCAGATTAAAAAAATAAAATTCTGCAGATCTACCTCAATTTATGATAGGGTTACATTTCAGTAAATCCATCATAAGTTGAAAATATCCTAAGTCAAAAATTCATTTAATACATCTCAACATTCAGAAAACTAAGATCATGGCATCTGGTTTCATCACTTTATGGCAAATAGATGGGGAAACAGTGGAAACTGCCTGACTTTATTTTTCTGGGCTCCAAGATCACTGCAGATGGTGATTGCAGCCATGAAATTAAAAGATGCTTACTCCTTGGAAGGAAAGTTATGACCAACCTAGACAGCATATTAAAAAGCAGAGACATTACTTTGTCAACAAAGGTCCATCTAGTCAAGGCTGTAGTTTTTCCAGTGGTCATGTATGGATGTGAGAGTTGGACTATAAAGAAAGCCTGAGTGCCGAAGAATTGATGCTTTTGAACTGTGGTGTAGGAGAAGACACTTGAGAGTCCCTTGGATTGAAAGGAGATCCAACCAGTCCATCCTAACGGAGGTCAGTCCTGGGTGTTCATTGGTAGGACTGATGTTGAAGCTGAAATTCCAATACTTTGACCACCTGATGTGAAGAGCTGACTCATTTGTAAAGACCCTGATGCTGGGAAAGATTGAGGGCAGGAGGAGAAGGGGACGACAGAGGATGAGATGGTTGGATGGCATCACCGACTCAATGGATATGGGTTTGGGTGGACTCTGGGAGTTGGATGATGGACAGGGAGGCCTGGCATGCTGTGGTTCATGGGGTCACTAAGAGTTGGACACGACTGAGTGACTGAACTGAACTGAACTTCCAAACATCGTAGATTAGCTTATCTTACCTTTATGTGCTCAGAATACTTATAGATGTGAGAGTTGGACCATAAAGAAGGCTGAGCACCAAAGAATTAATGCTTTGTAACTATGGTGCTAGAGAAGACTCTTGAGAGTCCCTTGGACAGCAAGAAGCTCAAACCAGTCAATCCGAAAGGAAATCAACCCTGTATATTCACTGGAAGGACTAATGCTGAAGCTGAAGCTCCAATATTTTGACCACATGATGCGAAGAGCTGACTCATTGGAAAAGACCCTGATTCTGGGAAAGATTGAAGGTGGGAGGAGAAGGGGACGACAGAGGATGAGACGGTTGGATGGCATCACTGACTCAATGGACACGAGTTTGAGCAGACTGAGAAACAGTGAAGGACAGGAAAGCCTGGAGCACTCCGGTTGAGTTGGACACAACTTAGTGACTGAACAATACAATGAGATTGGGCTTCTCAGGTGGCTTACTGGTAAAGAATCTGCCTGTCAATGCAGGAGACTAGTGAAGATAGGTCGGGAAAATCCGCTGGAGAAGGAAATGGCAATCCACTCCAGTATTCTTGCCTGGGAAATCCCATGGACAGAGGAAGCTGGTGGGTTACAGTCCATGGAGCCGCAAAAAGTTGGACATGACTGAGTTTCTGAGCATGCATGCACAATGAGATTGGTAATAAAAGATCAAATCTATTTCTATGTGATTCTTGCTAAGCAATTGAAACTAAATGTCGTTTACAAGAGCATCAAAATATGAAATATTTGGAATTAAGTTTTGAAGAAATATTCAAATCTGTGCAAAAATCTACAGAACACTGCTGAGAGAAAATAAAAAATCAAAATTGATTTAAAGAGAAGTCATCTTTATGGGTTAGAAGACAATATTGTAAAGATGCTAATTTCCCCCCAAGTGATATATAATTTCAATGTGATCCCAATAAAAATTCCAGCAGTATTTATAAAACAGACAAGGTATGTAATACAGGTATGTAGAAATAAAAAATACACTAGAATCATCAATACACTTTTAAGAAAGTACTGAATTTGTTACAGTATTGTTTCTGTTTCTTTTCTTTTTTTTTTGGCTGCAAGGCATGTGGGATCCCAGCTCCCTGACCAGGTATAGAACCCACATTCCCTGCATTGAAAGGCAAAGTGCTAACGACTAGACCACCAGGGAGGTTTCCCAAGATGCTTTTGAAGAAGAGCAAAGTTATCTGAAAAAAAAAAGCTATCTGAATTCAAGACTTATTACATAGGTAAAGTCATTAAGACAGTGTAACATTGGTGTAAATACAGACTGAGCAATGGAACACAGGAGTGTCCAGAAATAAACTCTCATATAATGGCATTTGATTTTTGACCAGTGTCAAGGTAATTCAACAGGGAGAGGATAGTCTTTTCAACAAACTGTGCTAGACTAAATGGATATCTAAACATAAAAAGATGAAACACAACCCTTACCTTATATCATATGCAAGAATAAACTCAAAATGGTTTATAGATCGAAATATAAAAGCTAAGCTAATAACTTTTAGAAAAATAAATATAGGTGAAAACCTATGTGATCATGGTAACAGAGATTTGTTAGATAGGACAAATCATAAAGTCATAAGTGGTTACAATGGACTGAAGTCCAATAAATAAAGTAAAAAATTTGAATCTTTTTACCTCCAAAAGACTGTTGAAAAAATGAAAGGAAAGCCATAGCCTGGAAGAAAGATTTGTAAGTTCAGTTCAATTGATCAGTCATGTCCGACTCTGTGTGACCCCATGGACTGCAGCACCTCAGGCCTCCCTGTCCATCACCAACTCCCGGAGTTTACTCAGACTCATGCGCATTGAGTCAGTGATGCCATCCAACCGTCTCATCCTCTGTCGTCCCCTTCTCCTGCCTTCAATCTTTCCCAGCGTGAGGGTCTTTTCAAGCGAGTCAGTTCTTCACATCAGGTAGCCAGAGTATTAAAGTTTCAGCTTCAACATCAGTCCTTCCAGTGAACATTCAGGACTGATTTCCTTTAGGATGGACTGGCTGGTTCTCCTTGCAGTCCAAGGGACTCTCAAGAGTCTTCTCCAACACCACAGTTCAAAAGCATCAATTCTTCGGTGCTCAGCTTTCTTTATAGTCCAACTCTCACATCCATACATGACCACTGGAAAAACCATAGCCTTGACTAGAAGGACCTTTGTTGAAAATTAATGTCTCTGCTTTTTAATATGCTGTCTAGGTTGGTCATAATTTTTCCTCCAAGGAGTAAGAGTCTTTTAATTTCATGGCTGCAGTCACCATCTGCAGTGATTTTGGAGTCCCCAAAAATAAAGTCTGACACTGTTTCTCCATCTATTTGCCATGAAGTGATGGGACCAGATGCCATGATCTTAGTTTTCTGAATTTTAAGCCAACTTTTTTACTCTCTTTCATTTTCATCATGAGGCTTTTTAGTTCCTCTTCACTTTCTGCCATGAGGGTGGTGTCATCTGCATATCTGAGGTTATTGATATTTCTCCCAGCAATCTTGATTCCAGCTTGTGCTTCAACCAGCCCAGCTTCATCCATCCATCCAGCCTCATGATGTACTTTGCATATAAGTTAAATAAGCAGGGTGACAATATACAGCCTTGATGTAGTCCTTTTCCTATTTGGAACCAGTCTATTGTTCCATGTCCCATTCTAACTGTTGGTTCCTGACCTGCATACAGGTTTCTCAAGAGGCAGGCCAGGTGGTCTGGTATTCCCATCTTTTTCAGAATTTTCCACAGTTTATTGTGATACACACAGTCAAAGGCTTTGGCATAGTCAATAAAGCAGAAATGGATGTTTTTCTGGAACTCTTTTGCTTTTTCTATGGATCCAGCAGATGTTGGCAATTTGATCTTTGGTTCCTCTGCCTTTTCTAAAACCAGCTTGAACATATGGAAGTTCACAGTTCATGTGTTGTTGAAGCCTTACTGGAGAATTTTGAGCATTACTTTGCTAGTGTGTGACATGAGGGCAATTGTGCAGAAGTTTGAGCATTTTTGGGGATTGCCTTTCTTTGGAATTGGAATGAAAACTGACTCTTTCCTGGCCACTGCTGAATTTTCAGAATTTGATGGCACATTGAGTGCAGCACTTTCATAGCATCATCTTTTAGGATTTGAAATAGCTCAACTGGAATTCCATCACCTCCACTAGCTTTGTTCATAGTGATGCTTCCTGAGGCCCTTGACTGCATTCCAGGATGTCTGGCTCTAAGTGAGTGATCACACCATTGTGAGTATCTGGGCCATGAAGATCTTTTTTGTATAATTCTTCTGTGTATTCTTGCCACCTCTACTTAATATCTTCTGCTTCTGTTAAGTCCATACCATTCTGTCCTTTATTGAGCCCATATCTTTGCATGAAATGTTCGCTTGGTATCTCTGATTTTCTTGAAGAGATCTCTAGTCTTTCCCATTCTATTGTTTTCCTCTATGTCTTTGGACAGATCACTGAAGAAGGCTTATCTCTCCTTGCTGTTCTTTGGAACTCTGTGTTCAAATGGGTATATCTTTCCTTTTCTCCTTTGCTTTTGGCTTCTCTTCTTTTCATAGGCCTCCTCAGACAGCCATTTTGGTTTTTTGCATTTCTTTTTCTTGGGAATGGTCTTGCTCCCTGTCTCCTGTAAAATGTCATGAAAGATTTGTAAAGTATATCTCTAATAATAGACTTTAGCTAGAATATAGTGGAGAAGGAAATGGCAACCCACTCCAGTGTTCTTTCCTGGAGAATCCCAGGGACGGGGGAGCCTGGGGGGCCTGCTGTCTATGGGGTAGCACAGAGTCGGACACGACTGAAGTGACTTAGCAGCAGTAGCAGCAGAATATTGAAGAGTACCATTTATACTCAATAACAGGAAAGCAACATGATAAATACCGGGCAAAATATTTGGATAGACATTTCACCAAAGAGGATATATGAATGGCAAGTAAGCACACGAAAGGATGCTCAACATCATTAGTCATAAAGAAAAAGCAAATTACAACCTCAATTACCATTACACATCCACTAAAATGACTATGGTTAAAAACTGGCAATATTTTGTGTTGGTAAGAATATGGTACAAATGAAACTTTCACATTTGTTGATGGGAATAAAAAATGGTACTGCAATAATTTGGCAGTTTCTTATAATGTTAAAAGTACACACCATAGAACTCAGCAATACCACTTCTAGTAATTTATCCAAAGAAATAAAGACATTTTAATACAAACACACTCAAATATTGACTGCAGCTTTCTTCATAATAGTTCCAAATCGAAAATAGCAAATATGTCCATTTAGTTGTAAATAGATAAGTGAATTTTAGTTTATCCTTATAATGGACTACTACTCTGCAACAGAAAAGAATGAAAGATAGGTATGCATGCATGGGTGATGTTCAGAAAAATTTTGCTAAGGGAAAAAATTACAGAAGAAGAGTATATACTATATAAAGTTTATATGAAGTTCTATAAAAGACAAAACTGTAGTAACCGAAAGCAAATGAGTAGTTGTTAGGGGCTGGGGAAGTGGGTAAGGCATTGACTATCAAGGAGCATGAGGGAATTTTTGTGTGTGATAGAAGTTCTCTGTATTATATTTGTGGTTGTGGTGACATGATTACATATGCTTGCCAAAACTCATCAAATTGTACACTTAAAATTAATGTTATTATATGAATTCTATCACAATAAAGTTAATTTAAAAAAATCTATCCTTGATCAGTTTCTCATCTATTAAACTGGCAAAACCCCAAAAGTTTGATAAGGTACTGTATTCATAAGACTTTGGAGAAATAGGCACTGGTAATGCATCATGAGTATAAAATAATTTATTATATTTGGAGTGTCTGTCAAAATTATACATGTACATAACCTTAGATGTGGAACTTCTATTTTTTAAAAGTTATACCATGCATATAATTGCATACCTGCAAAAAGTTTATGTGCAAGTATGCATGCTACCTTGTATAACAGTAAATGACTGGAAACAACCTGAATGTCTATCAGTGGTTAACTGCTTCAATAAATTATGGTACATCATGTTATGGAAGGCCAGATAGCTGTTGAAAAGAATGTCGAAGACTTCATAGAACTGAAGATACACTATAAATTGGGAAGAGCAAGGTGTTGAAAAGTGTTTAAAAAAATACAGAAAAGTGGGTAGAAAAAAGAAGCCATATTGGCTTGTACATGCTTAACATTTCTCAGATGGAGTAAATAAGTTAATAAAATAGTTACCCATTGGGAAAAAAGGGAACTAAAAAAGTAGGACAGTATATACATTTTATACTTTAGAATTAGAATTCTAAATTAAATGACTTAGAATTCTAAAAATTAAATAGTAGTTTAAAAGATAAAAATGAGCTTTAGTAAAGCATATGTAATATAAATATAAATATAGGAGGAATCAAAAAAAAAAAAAAAATCCCTGAAAAGAAAAAATGTATCTAAGGGGAAAAGGAAGAACGTAGATGCCAAATAAGGATGTGGATGATGTTAATTATGATACAAATTGATTAGACACCTAATTAATGTTCTTAAATCTTTTAGACATGCATGAAAGATGAAAAAATGATGTCTATAAAAGAAGTTATGAAAATCTTGAAAACACACTCATTAAAATGTATTAAAAATATTCAACTCAGCATACAATTTAGTAGCTATGGATGACATTATTAAGATAATTGCCATCTTTATTCACGAAATAATTATAGAAAACCTACTGTGGCTATATCACTGTAACTACAGGAGATGTGAACCAGAGACATACTTCTTGCCTTTAGAAGGCTAGGAATTCTTGATGAGGGCAAGGCCCAAATACATGAAAAATTAAATAAATAGGAGCAAAAATATGGCAAGACTTGCCTGTATGATCAGGTAAGGCTTCAGCAAGAAGATGGGGGCCACAGCAGTAAGCAGGCACAAAACAGGCTGCTCATCCTTTCTAAGATGAGCTGTGTTTGAGCGGTAGGAAGTATCAAGGGGGAGAGAACAAGACATTGCATAGATTAGACCAGAGGGAAAGACTTAGTGTTAGATATGGGGAGATAAGGGGAAGATAAAGTAAGGGCGTAAGAGGTGGAGACCTTTAACAATAGACTGTGATGTCTGAACTTCTCAAAGGCAGGGGATGCCACTGGAAGCTCTGAGAAGGGATGAACTCCGCACAGAGGAGTTTTTCATTAAAGCATATCTAGCTGCAGTGAACAGCATGGATTGCAGCACTGAGCGACTGCAGGCAGAGACCAATTAGGAAACTGTTGTAATAAATTATATGTGAAGAGATATCTAAGATTCTAGACAAGGGCGTGGCTGTGGAATTGGAAAGGAAGGTGTTGACACAAAATAGATGATCTTACAAGAATCAACACATTTGGTGACTTACAGATCAGATCTGTAAGAGAAAGGGAGGAAAGGGAAGAATCAAGACGTATCCTGCATATGAGATTGTCTCAGAGAGAGAACGGTGGAGCAACGACAGAAAAAATGAAGTCAGGAAGAGATGCTGCTTTAGAAGAAGAAGATGGGGAGTAGGAATTTTAAAATACTGTGTTGGAGTGGTACACTGGGTATCAAGTAAAAATGTCCAGAGGCGAGATCAGACTTGGATAATTTAGATATGGAAGTCATCAAAGGACAAAAGGATAAAGAGGGAAATTAAGTGATTGAGGGGGAAGCTGATGAAGGAGAGTGGTATGAACAAGGAGTGGCTCTGATAACGGCTAACACAGGGGGAAGGCCAAGGGGAATAGGGACTGAAACAAGGGACCATTAGATACAGTGTTTAGCAGGTCAATTGTTCCAGTAAAGTGGGCAGTTGAGCATAGGATTCTGGGATGGTGGAGGAAGAGGCTTTAATGTATTAGAGACATGGGTACTGACGACTTGCTTAAAAAGGTGTCAAAAAAAAAAAAAAAAACAGGGAGAAAAAATATAGCCAGCGTACTACCAAATGGCCATAAATTTTGGGAACCTGAAGAGGCACTATGCCTGAGTCCTAAAAGCAAGTACTAACTACTTAATGTACACAGTTGTGTTAATTAAAATTTTTTAATGGATGGTGACATTTTTATCAGGGCATATATTTAAAAGAAGGCAAGTCTTCCAATAAAAGTGAAGAATACTGTCTTTCTTTGCACTCTGGAATGGAGGTCCTAGTTTCAAACCCCATAGGCCAAACCTGGCTCATACTCATGTGTTGTCTGCTCACATTTTTTTGCTAGAATGCCACCGTTCCCTTGTCTCTTGTCACCCATAGCCAGCCCAAGCCATGCGGACCTTGACATTTGCAACTCCGGCTGTAATACTTTTCTAATGCTAAACCATTCCAAAGAAAGAAAAACATTAAAATCATGCTAATTAATTAATTAAATACTTCAAAAATTGAGAGCAAACTCATCCTGACTTTAAGTATACCATAGTTTTTTTTTTAACAAATTGGTTTTGGTAGATTGGTAAGTTTTATTTCTCATTGCTGTTTTCTTCTGAATTATCTCAACGTGTTGTGCCTGCCCCTGGCCCCTGCCCCACAAGAGGCACTGATGAAGGGTTGGGGCCTCTTGCCCTGGCCTTTGCAATGTGCTTCTGGTTGCATGAGTGTTCCTTTTATCCTGCTCTGTTTAATTACCACGCAAACCCTCTGTTGAGCTTTTAATTAACAAGTTATCTTCATCTGAAGACTGGAAACCCTGGGCTCTTTCAGTGTATATTAGACAGCTAAAATATGAAATTAAAGAAAACAGAGTTTTAGCCAACAGAAACAAGTGACTCATTTCCTTGTGAAAACACGCAAGGTTTATGTTACTCTGGCAACGATATTCCAGAACAGCGTCCTCCCCTCCCTGTTTAGAGTTTTCCTGTGTTCCTGTTACAGTCTGCGTTCCATGGTGACCTAATGGGGAACCAAGTCACTTACTGATTCATGAGACAAGGAAATGGTGCTTTCATGCTCATAGTTCATCCTGTGTCCTTTTGACCGAAAGAGGAGAAGTTTCGTTTGTGCACAGAGATGGGCTGCAAGGAGAGACAAAGAGCTCTGGACTTAGTGCTGTCCTAGGGTCTAAACGTGATCCTGCTATGACTTTCAAAACTCCACCACTGCTTCCAATATGTTAGAATTCTAAGTGCCTGTTTTTCTAAAGGCAGCCGATTAAATCACAGTGTGTAACAAGCAGCCTGTGTGTGTGCCGCACAGGGAAATGAAGATTTAGAGACTCGTTGCGCAAAGACCCCAGATGTTTTTGGGACTCACATCATGGGCGGGAATTTCATGGTGCTTCGGGCCAAAATTTCAACCCACATCAACATCAACGCAGCTCTCCCAGGCAGAAATGTCTAGAACAAGAAACAGTTGCAGGAACCCTCTTTTCTTCTAGGTTTTAAACTCTCAGAGGTACTCAAAAAGAAGTGGAGAGGATCTTCAGCATATTAGGTTTTGCTGCTTTTGTTACTTAAAAACTGGGATCTGGATGAAGGGAGAACTTCAAAGTTTTAACTTTGGAGTCTTTTTGAGCAGCTTTATATTTTTACTGGAAAGGCAGTGAATTTTGTAACTATTAGAATGCAACAGACCAAAAATTACTGGTGTTTCAGATTTTTAGTTTCTTTCTTATACTAACAACCTATCTGCAAAAGAGATATGCAGCTCTGCTCAGTCATTTTTTCCCCGCTTACACTGTCTTGCCAGTTTCTCTTTGGAGACAAAATAGAACAGGCATAGAAAGAAAGAGAGAGAGAGATGGGAACAGTGGGAAGATGTTGAACAATTTACTGTCAATTTATATATAATGTGAATTTATGTAATGAGAGGCTAAGAGAGGGAAAATAAGTTGAAAATAGTAAAAAAAAAAAAATCATAATGGTTGAAGGTATTTTAGGGGAAATTTTGGGGGGAAGTTAGAAGAAAGATTCAGGAATAACAGTGATGGTGACAGATAGGAAGGGAGAGAAAAAGAAAATTTTAAGAAGAATTACTGGGACTCATACATACTCATCATAGTTCAGGAAATACAAGAATATGATTTATTTTGTAACTGAAATTCAGTTTATTTGCAAAGATGGTATATTTTTAGCCACAACACTGCTCTGGGACATGAACCATGCGGGTCATGGTATTATAAGCAATAAAAAAGTATTATTATTAAAAAATTGCTTGACAAAGCTAGGAATTATTCCTACTGGAAAGGTAGTCTTAACTTGGGAGAATGTTGAATATCAATTCTTTTCTATTTTTTTCTTTTTGTCCAATACCCAAATATTAAGCCAGAAGGCAGAAGTCAACAGCAACTTATTAAGTCAAAATCTTGTCATTCTGTGCTGTCGTCAAGAAGGTGGCTCTGGTATGAGGGAACTTCCCTTTCGTTGAAACAAGTGAAAAGCAGTGGGAACAATTTTTGAGTTCTAATCAGTTATTTATTAGAAGAGCATTTTTTTAATGAAACAATTTACTGATTTTTTTTTTACTGTGACTTTTCTCTTTTCCCCAAACATAATCTCTGCTTTTAGATAGTAAAAAAAAAAAGAGAGAGAGCCCATTTTTGTGTGTGTGGCTTGTGAAATTACAATTGCAAATTCCTTATAGAAATACTGATAAAATATTTTCTCTTTTGAAATTAATAATCCAAAGTAGTTGCAAAATATTTTCAATTTGTTCAGCAATGTAAAATGATAAAGATAAACTATTTGCTGCACAGGATAAGGAAAGCATGTTTCACATTTTGGAAATGTAATTTTCTGCCATAAAAATTAATGGATGACATCTAATGGATGAACATAACTGTACGAGTCAGATAATTTGTATATGATACAAACTTGAAATATAAAAGATGAGTAAATTATAATTGACTACAAAAACTGAACTTGATAGAAATAAACACTGACTACAGCCTTGGCCATTAGTCTTGAAAAAGATGTTACATGCCACAATATACTGGTTATGAGATGCTTTATTATTGTTAATGAACCAGTGAAATTAGTGTTAGATTCCCCATTTGCTTGACCAACTGTTTCTTGGATTAAGTATTATTAAATTTCATGATAATATCACCAAATTTGATGAATAATTTTACTTATGCAAATTTAGAATATTCTGGTGAATTTACTGTGTAAATAAACATTTACTGTATCTATATGATAAGAGAATGGATAAAACTGGGGAAAACTCTGAAACCATAGAGCCATAAAAGGGCTATTCCCCATTCTTCCCTCCCCCTAGCCCCTGGCAACCACCATTCTACTGTCTGTCTCTAATGAACTTAACCACTCCAGGTACCTCATGTAAGTGAAATCATGCAGTATTTGTCTTTTAGTGACTGGCTTATTTCATTTAGTGTAATGTCCTCGAGGTTCATCCATGGTGTATCATGTAAAATATTTCCTATCTTCATGAGGCTGAATGATACTCCATTCTTTGTATATACCACATTTTGTTTGTCCATTCATCCATCAGTGGACACTTGGGTTGCTTCCATTCTTTGGCTGTTGCATATAATGCTGCTATCAACGTGGGTGTGCAAATAGTTCTTTGAAGCTATGCTTTCAATTATTTTGGATATATATGCAGAAATAGAATTGCTGGATCATATGGTAATTTTATTTTTTATTTTTTTGAGAAGCCACTGCAGTGGCTAAATCATTTTACTTCCTTACTGGCGAAGCACAAGGATTCCATTTTCTCCACATCTTTGCCAACACTTTAAAAAAAAATTTTTTTTTTGTTGGTCATCCTTATCAGTGAGTCCTTGATTAAATTTAACTAAATTCAAACATTAAAATTATGACTTTTGTGCTTGTAGTGAAAACTTCAAACATTAAAATTAAACTTTTATATATGTAGAAAGAGCCATAATTCAATTTTTGCTTAAATTGTCTATTTTTTTTTTTTTTAGTTTTTATCTTTTAAAAAAATCTTTTTATTTTGTATTGAGGTATAGCCAATTAACAATGTTGTGATAGTTTCAGGTGAACATGGAAGAACCATACATATACATGTATCCATTTCTCCCCCAAGACCCACTCCCATCTAGGCTGCCACATAATATTGAGCAAAGTTCTGTGTCCTTATGGTTTTGGGGTAAGGGGAGAAGGGTGGGGGAAGGGATACTTAGGGGATTTGGAATAGGCATGTACACACTGCTATATCTAAAATGGATGCCTATTCTATTTTTAAAGCTTGTTTTTCAAAGTGAGATGTGTGTTATATAATAACATATTTTAAAATAGAATGATTTCACATTTAGGGATCCATTTATCTATTGCTGAGTAATGAAGCGTCCCAAACCTAATGTGCTGAAATGACAACAATAATAGCAATCAGTAATTTAGCTCAGGAATCAATGACCTGTGATGGCTCTGCTTTCAATGTGAGGTGTAGCCCTCTTTTCTCTCCTCTCATTTTTTCTTCTTTCTTCCTTTCCCCTTTTTCTTCCTTTCCCTTGTTCTGCTTTTCCTCTCTTTCCTTTCTGTCATTTATTTCCTCCTTTTGTTTTTCTATTTCCTTTCTATATCTTCTTAGCCCTTCTTTTTTCATCTTTGTAATGCCCAGCTCTCTGTTAAACGCTGGGACTTCGTTAGATGTTAGCACCGGCTTCTGGGATGGATAGGGTTCTGACTTCATGTTTTCCTTCATCTCCATCCTGCGTCATATCCCCACATATCGAAGTTGGAATCTGAGTCTGCATATTGGCGCTAGTTACACCCAAACTCACAGTTTTAAGCTTTAAAACCAAGATTTATCATATGGGAGCCAATTTATTTCAAGGTAACCAAGAAATGATTTGCCCTATTGACCTCCAAACATGCAGGAACAAATAACTTTTATGAGAATCGGTGATATTTGGAAAGGATATTTGGAAAGAGTGAGTCAAAGCTGTTTGGTAAGCTTGTGAAAAACATTTTCCCCCCTGGTTTTTAGTTTATTTAATTCAAGTACCTTACCAGATGCTTTGGGTTCAGTTCCAAATGGTCTCTCCAAAGCTAATATGACAGAATTAATTAAATCACTATTCACCTCCTTTCTCCCTTATCCTGTTTCATGCTCTCCTTCAAGTCTCCTTTCTGGCCTGAAATATTTTGCTATCTTGAACCTAACAGTTTATTTCCTCTCCTCAACTGAAAGGTTACTTTAGTTCCTACTGGATTTATACAGTCCAGATGGGTGATGCTAAGAGGTAACTAAACAATATTTCAATCAATTGCCTTTTATCTCTGCTGGATTTTGTGTTGCAAAATTTTAAGGCCAAAATTTTAACACTTATCTTTCTATACAAGAATGAACAAATAAGAAACAAGAAAGACATCATGACATAAACTCTTCAATATTAATTAAACGAAGAGCAGAGTGTGTGTTCGTTTCAACATTTATCCATTTAGATTTTAAGCAGGGCAGAAGCGTCTGGATACTGTGTAAATGACCGGAAGCTCTCAGTACATGCCGGATGTACAAGATTTAAGGCATTTGAAAGTGAAAACTAAATTTGATATGAAAATGGATCTAGCCATCAATTCCTAATCCACAAAGGTATAATACACTTTGGGAAGCTTTGAGAAGTTAAGCATGGAAGCCATGGGCCACTACAGAATGTTCCAGTTTTTCTCATGTGATCTGCTTGATGAATACTAATTTTTTGTTACTCTTAAGAAAATATAAATGTAAAAAACCATATTTTTACTTTCAATTTTCAGGATAGAAAACTTGGAAAACAGTAAGAGAAAAGCATCATTAACATGTTCATGAACCAAAAATACTGTTTATTTCCATGAACACATGCTTTTTCTTATTAAAAGTGGTATATTTTTTCCATGACAAAAATGTTTTACAGTAATATTTATAAATATTTTACAACTATACATAAAAATATTTTGTAAGTAGCACAAGCATATGGTAACAAAATTTCACACTATATGAGAGAGTTCAGAATGGAAAATAAAATTTTCTTCTGGAAAGTATGACACAGTTTTGAGGGTGTCTTCCAGAGGTTTCTCTCTGGAGGGAAATTTTCTCAGAGGCCCCCAGCAAGCATCTTCTTTCCTCTCATTGGTCATGTGGCCATTCTTTTTTAATTTTAAAAAATTATTTATTTAATTAATTTATTTTTGGATGTGCTGAATCTCTTGGCTATGCAGGCTTTTCTCTAGTTGCCCTTCGTGGGGGCTTCTCTTGTTAAGGAGCAAAGGCTTCAGTGGTTGCAGGGCTCAGGCCAAGTTGCTCCATCATATGTGGGGATCTTCCTGAACCACAGATGGAACCTGTGTGTCCTGCAGATTCCTAACCATTGGACCACCTGGGAAGTCCCCACGTGTCCATTCTTAAAGCAGTCCCTGTCCTCAGTGGCTTATTGGATCCTGAACCAGTCAAGAAACATGGGATCACAGTGATTGAATAGAACTAGGAAAGAGGAAAACGGATGTGAGGGAGACAGCTTTGATGCTTGTGTGTCCTCATCTACACACTCACGGCTCCATCCCTCCACCTCTGATGCCCATATGATACCATCTCACCAATTCAGCCTCGCTTTCTTCATGTCCCCTCTCTGATTCAAGGTGTTCAAGAAGCAGAGGCAGCAATTAAGCTTGGTTTCTCATTGCTCTCCAAGCCCACTAGTATTTTCTGGTCCTTCCCAACAAAGAGTAGCTTCTGTATCTCCTTAATTGAATTCTCAGCCTCAAACTAGTTGTCAAGAAATTCCCATTGTCTCCACAGTCTACCAAATGTTTTACACCATTAGCACCATCCTTATTGGTATCCCCAGCTATCTCTGGGATGGTGCTGTGACAGTTCTCCTCTATGCAGACTGTATTTTGTTAGCTGCCAGAGGATATAAACATTTCAAATGTTGTTCAACATTTCCAATCACAACTAAAAGAGGTCAGACCAATTCACACTCCCATAAAGAAATGAGTATCTGTTTCTCATCAAATTCTTGCCAACTGGGTGCACAATCAGTCTTCTGATCACTGTAACTTTTATAGGTTAAAAGCCAGAAATATTAATTTTGCTAATCTTCAGGTCATTGAGAGTACATCTTTGAGCAATTTGTGTGTGTGTGTGAAGAGTTCCTGCATGAAATATTCTCTGAGCCATTGCATATCCAGGGAAATCTATCGCCTGCACACATGAATGACAAACCTGTAAGTTCTGGCTTTACAGTACAATTATATCCTGTTTGTTGAAGCCAAGTGTGAAGGTTGGCTGATTTTTATCTTTATGTGTAACTTGATACCATTTTGGATCCTTGAAAATTGTGGGATTTTACTCCTTTGTTTCCAGACTTTTTCTTCCAGAATTTATTTAGGTATAAATGTGTATGTGTGTGTATGTGTTTGTGTATACTAGCTTACCTCAAGAACACTTTCTCATATTTTTGTTTTACTATTGCCACTGTCTATGAGTTTTAGTTTCTTCTTCAGGAAATCCCAGTTTTCATAAATTGTATTTTGGCTCCCTGTTCCCACTGTCTATTTGTCACTTTATATTTGGTCCATTTTTCTTTGCTAACTCTCCTAGGATAACACACACTATATCTTGCACATCTTCAAATTTATTTATTTATTTATTTTTTCAAATTTATTAATAACACATTTTGGTTATTTATTCATCTATTTCATTCAGTTCAGTTCAGTCACTCAGTTGTGTCCAACTCTTTGCAACCCCATGAACCGCAGGATGCCAGGCCTCCCTGTCCATGACCAACTCCCAGAGTCCATCCAAACCCAAGTCCATTGAGTTGGTGATGCCATCCAACCATCTCATCCTCTCATGTCCCCTTCTCCTCCTGCCCTCAATCTTTCCCAGCATCAGGGTCTTTTCAAATGAGTCAGCTCTTCACATCAGGTGGCCAAAGTATTGGAGTTTCAGCTTCAACATCAGTCCTTCCAATGAACACCCAGGACTGATCTCCTTTAGGATGGACTGGTTGGATCTCCTTGCAGTCCAAGGGACTCTCAAGAGTCTTCTCCAACCCCACAGTTCAAAAGCGTCAATTCTTCAGCGCTCAGCTTTCTTTATAGTCCAACTCTCACATCCATACATGACTACTGGAAAAACCATAGCCTTGACTAGACAGACCTTTGTTGGCAAAGTAATGTCTCTGCTTTTTAATATGCTATCTAGGTTGGTCATAACATTTCTTCTGAGGAGTAAGTGTCTTCTAATTTCATGGTTGCAGTCACCATCTGCAGTGATTTTGGAGCCCCCAAAAATAAAGTCTGACACTGTTTCCACTGTTTCCCCATCTATTTGCCATAAAGTGATGGAACCAGATGCCATGATCTTAGTTTTCTGAATGTTGAGCTTTAAGCCAACTTTTTCACTCTCCTTTCTCACTTTCATCAAGAGGCTCTTTATTTCTTCTTCACTTTCTGTCATAAGGATGGTGTCATCTGCATATCTGAGGTTATTGATATTTCTCCTGGCAATCTTGATTCCAGCTTGTGCTTCTTCCAGCCCAGCGTTTCTCATGATGTACTCTGCATATAAGTTGAATAAGCAGGGTGACAATATACAGCCTTGACAGACTCCTTTTCCTGTTTGGAACCAGTCTTGTTGCATGTCCAGTTCTAACTGTTGCTTCCTGACCTGCATACAGGTTTCTCAAGAGGCAGGTCAGGTGGTCTGGTATTCCCATCTCTTTCAGAATTTTCCACAATTTATTGTGATCCACACAGTCAAAGGCTTTGGCCTGTTTCATTACTAAGGCATTTAAAAATTTTATTCTTTGGAGTCACACACTAAATAATTTCAAAGATCAGCTGAATGCCACGATGTTCCTTTGTCCATAACTAAATTGAGGTTATGGACCATACAATCAGACTTTACCCAAAGTCTTTGTCTGAGACTGTGTCAGTTGCACACATAACTCGTATATGAACATATCTGTGTAAGGACTTAAAGGTCGAAATGGGTGACATGTGTTTAACTTTATGCATTGTACCAGTTATGAACTTTATTTCAAGAAGATTAATTAAGCTTTAGATAGCCACAAAATTTCTGTAAACGATCATTCCCTACTTCTTACATGCCACTGTCAGCATTTATAAATAAAAGATTCTGGGTTTCACAAATTACTAGATTAGATAATTAGGGATGAATTGGCTGGAGCAATTATGAGGAAACCATGTGCAGCCTAACCTTGATGCATTGAATAGCTGGACAACATAGAAGTTGGTCTAAAACAGTAGTTCTTCATTTTGGTTGCACTGTGGAACCATCTGGGGATGCATGAATGAGCCCAAACACACCCACGTCTCCAGACACAGTGCCCACTGCAAGCCTATCACACAGTCTGAACATACTGACCCCCCTAATGTCAAGCAAAATGTGTGATGCATAGGCCCTTTGCTCCAGCAGTTAACATTTCCAGGAATTTGTTTTACAGAAATGCTTGCATATATGCATAAAAATTCATTTTTGAGATGTTTATTCATCCAACAAAGACCCCTGGAGCCCACATGCAGGGCTAGCACTGTTCCAGACACTCGGAACAGTGAACTGCCTGCGCTCAGCAAGATTACAACTGGTAGGAAGGAAGACAAACACACAGAAAGATAAACTGGAAAAGTAACAGATATTATAAATGCTCTGCAGAGAATTCAAATATGGTCCAATGAGCTCCTCTGGACCTTTTATTTCTCACACAGGACTAGGGGAGACACTGCTTTAGGCTCCTCTCTGCCTTGACTTTCCATGTTATCTCCACTCTACTGTGGAAGCCTGTGATGGGGAAGACCTCTGTGAGGTGTCTCCACCTAGAATTCCAGAGACTATGACCTGGGAAGCGAAGCAATCTTTTTTGTTTTTGTATGCTCCCAACCTTATCTGTAGCTTCTTTTCCTCTTTAAAAATTTTATTTTTATTTTGGTAAGATACACATTACATAAAACTTACCATTTACACCATTTCAAAAGACAATCTTGTGATAGACAGCACATTCACAGCATTGTGCACCCATCACCACCATCCATCTCCAGAACTTTTTCATCTTCCCAACCTGAAACTCCATACTCCTTTAACAGTAACTTCCTGTTCCTCTCTTTCCCAGCCCCTGGCAACCACCCTTCTACTTCCCATCTTTATAGATTTGAGCATTCTAGTAACTCATAGATGTGGAATCTTCCAATATTCACCCTTTTGTGTCTGAGGTTCATTTAGCATTATGTCCTCAAGGTTCATCCATATTGTCGCATGTCAGAATTTCCTTCCTTTTTAAAGCTGAATAATATGCTATTGGGTATGTATCAACCACTTTTTGCTTGTCCTTTTATCATTCTATGATCATCTGAATTGTTTCCAAGTCTTGACTATTGATAATGTGGGTTGCTGTTATGAAAATGGGAATTCAAATATATCTTTGAGGTCCTGCTTTCAATTATTTTGGAAGTATAGCCAAAAGTGGGATTGCAAGTTTGTATGGCAATTCTATTTTTAATTTTTTGAGGAACTGCCATACTGTTTTCCATAATAGCTATGCCATTTTACATTCCCACCAACAGTGAACAAAGATTTCAATTCTCATTAACAATTATTCCCTCATCTTTTATAGGAGCTCTTAATAGGTATGACATAATATTTTGTCATGATTTTAATTTGCATTTCTTTAATGATTAGTCATCTTTTTATCTGCTTGTTTTGGGCCATTTTTATAAATTCTTTGGAGAAATTTGTCTATTTTTAAGAATTGGGTCATTGGGTTTTTTATTGTTGAGTTGTATGAGTTTTTATATGCTGTGGATATTAACTAACTCATTATCAGATACATGATCTGCAAATTTCACCCATTCTGTTGGTTGTCTTTTCACTCTGTTGATTATGTCCTTTGATGTATAATCATTCTACTGGTATTTTGATTTCTGAGAGAGGTATATTAGTCTTTGTTATGATAGAACATTTATTAATTTTTTCTTATAGTTCCATCATATTTTATGTTATATTACTAAAGTTTTATTGTTTGCTGTGTGAAGTTTCTTGATTGACCATAAGTTTTATTAATGAAAAATATAACTTTATTTGCCTGTTCTTTAAAAATGTTTTTTTCTAGAATTCTGTTTTGTCTTGTATCATCCAGTCTTAACATTTCCACAGTTGCTTTTAAAATATGATTCTTGTGTCCTCTTTGATTTCTTTCATCAGTGTTTTATAGTTTTCTATGTATAGGTCTTTTGTTTCTTTAGGTAGATATACTCCTAAGTATTTAATCCTTTTTGTTGCAATGGTGAATGGTATTGTTTCCTTAATTTCTCTTTCTGTTTTTTCATTGTTAGTATATAGGAATGCAAGGGATTTCTGTGTGTTAATTTTATATCCTGCAACTTTACTATATTCATTGGTTAGCTCTAGTAATTTTCTGGAAGAGTCTTTAGGGTTTTCTATGTAGAGGATCATGTCATCTGCAAACAGCGAGAGTTTCACTTCTTCTTTTCCTATCAGGATTCCTTTTACTTCTTTTTCTGCTCTGATTGCTATCGCCAAAACTTCCAACACTATGCTGAATAGTAGTGGTGAGAGTGGGCACCCTTGTCTTGTTCCTGATTTCAGGGGAAATGCTTTCAATTTTTCACCATTGAGGGTGATGCTTGCTGTGGGTTTGTCATATATAGCTTTTATTATGTTGAGGTATGTTCCTTCTATTCCTGCTTTCTGGAGAGTTTTAATCATAAATGAGTGTTGAATTTTGTCAAAGGCTTTCTCTGCATCTATTGAGATAATTATATGGTTTTTATCTTTCAATTTGTTAATGTGGTGTATTACATTGATTGATTTGCGGATATTAAAGAATCCTTGCATTCCTGGGATAAAGCCCACTTGGTCATGGTGTATGATTTTTTTAATATGTTGTTGGATTCTGTTTGCTAGAATTTTGTTAAGGATTTTTGCATCTATGTTCATCAGTGATATTGGCCTGTAGTTTTCTTTTTTTGTGGCATCTTTGTCTGGTTTTGGAATTAGGGTGATGGTGGCCTCATAGAATGAGTCTGGAAGCTTACCTTCATCTGCAATTTTCTGGAAGAGTTTGAGTAAGATAGGTGTTAGCTCTTCTCTAAATTTTTGGTAGAATTCAGCTGTGAAGCCATTTGGTCCTGGGCTTTTGTTTGCTGGAAGATTTTTGATTACAGTTTCGATTTCCTTGCTTGTGATGGGTCTGTTAAGAGCTTCTATTTCTTCCTGGTTCAGTTTTGGAAAGTTATACTTTTCTAAGAATTTGTCCATTTCATCCAAGTTGTCCATTTTATTGGCATAGAGCTGCTGGTAGTAGTCTCTTATGATCCTTTGTATTTCAGTGTTGTCTGTTGTGATCTCTCCATTTTCATTTCTAATTTTGTTAATTTGGTTCTTCTCTCTTTGTTTCTTAATGAGTCTTGCTAATGGTTTGTCAGTTTTGTTTATTTTTTCAAAAAACAAGCTTTTAGCTTTGTTGATTTTTGCTATGGTCTCTTTAGTTTCTTTTGCATTTATTTCTGCCCTAATTTTTAAGATTTCTTTCCTTCTGCTAACCTTGGGGTTCTTCATTTCTTCCTTCTCTAATTGCTTTAGGTGTAGAGTTAGGTTATTTCTTTGGATTCAAAAAATTTTTCAGAACTTTGATAAACCTCTCTACTGTCTTCTTATACTTGGCATTGCCAATAAGAAATCTGCTACCAATCTGATTTTTTTGATGATATTTTTTTTCTTCCTGAAAAGCTTGAAAGTTTTCTCTGTAACTTTAAAATTTCACTACAATATTTCTAAGTGTTACATTTTTGTTATTATTCTGCTTAGCCTTCAATGATCCCTTAAGTCTGAGAAACCAAGTCTTTTTAAGCTAAAAGACTTTACATTGTGACTTCTGGAGGACCTCCAAGGTGACTCTAGTGGTAAGGAACCTGTCAACGGAGGAGACATAAGATACTTGGGTTCGATCACTGGGTTGGGAAGAGCCCCTGGAGGAGGGCAGGGCAACCTACTCCAGTATTCTTGCCTGAAGAATCCCATGGGCAAAGGAGCCTGTGCGCTACAGCCCATAGGGCCCCAAAGAGTTGTAGATGACTGAAGCAACTTAACACACTCACACACAGACTTCTGGACGAGAGGAAGTTCTGGCCGACATGGGGAGGAAGTATGGGTGAGTGGTCACTGATGAGGAAAGAAACACCCAGAACTCACACAGCGGGAGGGAGCCCATGGGCTCAGTCCATGGTCCTGATTCAGCTTCTGCCTGAATAACTTTCGAGCTTCCAGTTGTTCATGGTCTATATTTTAACATAAGGGATCTCATATTAATTTTTAACTTAAACCTGATATAGGTGGGAGCAGACCCAGCACTGAGCTCCACACTTCAGATGTGATCCTAGACCCACATTTTTGAAGGTTTGTCTAGTGCCCAACACTGCACATACTACCTACTACATGTTTACTGAAGTCTTGTGATTAAACAAATAAAGTGCAAACAGCTGAAAAGGAAGAAAAATAGATTTTAATAGTAAAAAAGAGGATGTAAATGAAGTAATGGGTAAAAATAAAAGAGGTCTAAAATAATACATGCATGTTAAGTTGCTTCAGTCATCTCTGACTCTTTTCGACCGCATGAACTGTAGCCTGCCAGGCTCTTCAGTCCATGGGATTTTCCAGGCAAGAATTCTGGAGTGGTAGCCATTCTCTTCAGGGCATCCTTCCAGAACAGGGATCGAATCTAAATCTCCTGCACTGTAGGGGGATTCTTCACCAATGAACCACCAGGGAACACAAAATAATACAAACAGTTTTAAAAGTACAGTTTTAGGTTCAAAACAAAATTGAGAGGGATGTATAGAGATGATCCACATACCCCTTACCTTCATACATGTATAGCCTCCTCCATTATCAACATTAAAATCACACATCTTTTATAATTATAGCTAAGAAATAGGACACATGTATTTTACTCCAGTTATCTACTGCTGAGTAGCAAATATCTTAAAAATATAAAATAGCAATCATTTTAATATGGCCAAAGATTCTTCTGGCCAGGAATTAAGCAGTCTGAGCAGGGACAGGTTGTCTTTGCTCCACAGTGTTAGGGTTCTCACTTTGGAAAACTTGAATGGTTGGGAGTGACTGGATCAAATGATCCTGGAGTTACTTGGAGTCTCCACACAGATTCCTGGTACATGGGGTGGAAGGACTAAAAGGGTGGGCTCAGCCAGGACAATTAGCCACAGGTTCTACGTGTGGTCTTAACATGTAGCTTGGGCTTGCTCTCGCGTGGTGGCTAAGAGGGGCAACTTCTGATGGAGCATCTGAAGGATGAGAATTCCCAGAGAACCAGGTGTGTTTGAATGACCTGTTAAAGTCCAGCAGTAGAAATTATGTAGCATCACTTCTGCCTCATTCTATCGACTCTCAGTGAGTCCCCCAGGCCAGCCCTGATTCAAGAAAGTGCCATGGGGGAGTGACAAGGACACATGCAGAAAAGCAGGGGGATGGAAGATGTCATTGCAACCACTTTCAAATAGAACAATCTGCCACACCTATGACTCGTGTTTGGATAAGAGGACAAGAAACTGATAAATGTTTCTCTGGAGAAACTGGAATGTGTGTGCATATATCTCAAATTTTTTTTTTTTATAAAATGTTTGTTTTTGCAAAAACATTTTTAGGTGGTGATCATGCCCCTTGGCAATGTGTAATCTGCGCAGAAATGTTGGCTCCCGCTTTCCGGTCTACTTATCACATCTTCCCGTTAGAAGAGGAAACCGTAGCACTTATTTCCTAAACTAAATTGAACTTAAAGAAAAAAGGCAAAGGAGAGGTGTTATCTAAACAGGAGGGATGTGGCTTATTTGTCTTCAGGGTTATCACTGTGACTTATTAGAAATGGTTTAAACTGTTGCTGAAATGATTTAGAACCAAAGAAGAACCTCTGGTACAATAAAGTTTGTTCAAAACTTCAGTGAGTTTTCTGGAGGAAGATCACGAAATCCCCTTTCTTTTAACTGTCAGTCTCACTTGAAAGTTTGCAAAAATGTGATAAACACAGAATGAACAGGATGAATGATAGCCCATTAGTAGTCAAGCAGATGTTCTACCTTGACCTTGGGAGGCCCAGCTCTCTCCGTGAGTGCTGCAGGACTAAATTTACTCTTCCGGAAGAGGGAAGTGAAAGGGAGGTGTTTGAACTCTGAGGTAGATTGTTTCTGTGCTTTGAGTCTAGAATTTTCCCAAGTCTTGTAATAAGGATGATTGAGTTTTGTGGTGTCATTAAAAAGATTCCCATTGCTTCTATTTAGAAAAGCATTGCCTAGATTTTGCCCAAATATTAGTTTATGAGTTGAAGCATTTTTCCAAGTCTTAGTAATTTTTGGTGAACTTCTGCTACTTCGTTATAGTAAGCCAATGTAAATGTGAAATTACATCCATAGAACTAAATAAATGTGCATGATGAATGGAACTTTGGCTTGTGTTGAGTAGTCTCACTTAGAGTATTTCTGAGCTTGAAGAAACAGGGAGCAGCCATCAATGGAAACGTTGTGCTCTGCAGAAACCAGCCTACATAAATATTTTATTTAGCTGAGATAATAACAGATTCTTAGAATACCTTCTTTTTTTTTTTTTACTGTTGCAATCAAATGTGATTTGGTCCATTAAATTTTGACTATAAATTTAATACCAGTGAAGTTAAGCAATTATTTAGGCTTATCAAAGATTAATTTTGATTAATCTTTTAGAACAATACACAGAATCTCATACCTAGGTGAGATCCATAGCTCTTTTTATAAGTAACCATTTTGCCAGTTACACTGAATATATTTTGCATATAATTTTTCAGAAGAGTAACTTTAGGGTTGTTACATAAAATGTTATTGTTTTTTTAAAAACAATTCTTAAGAAACCCAGAGATTTATATTTTGGAAAAAAGCATTATGATCCGAGAATTTCTAGGAGTATAAAATACAAGTAATGGACTGTCATTAAGCTATGCTACCCTTCCACACTCTCCTTTATGCCCTCCCAGATTTCTGTCCTTCATCTCTACTGGAAGAAAGAACAAAGGAAAGCAGTTTAATCCCCAAGAAGAGAGATTATCTTTAATTACAAGGCAGAAGAGCCTGTCCTTGAGAGTTATTAAACAGCAAGCACTGCTGTTTGGGAATATCCTTTTCATATTTTAAAGTTGGATAAGTTCCCAGGTCCAGCCTGGGAAGATGGACAGCAAGCCTGGCACTCTACTCCCAAAAGAACAGCTTCAGTGCTGGAGCACTCATCAGTCAACGTTGTCCTGCTCAATCTTGGTCCCCTAGGACCCAGGAATCTCTGCCAAAACAAAATGACCAGAAAAAGAGTGCTGTCCCCCAGCACAGAGACACAATTGACTTCTTTTCTGGCTCCCCACTCAGTCTCAGGACTCTTGTTCTATTTTCCTGAAGATGGTGGTGCAGACATGGAACATCAACAGCAATTCTGATACCACAGCAGCAGCAAACCACAACCGCAACAAAGACTGTGGAACCCACTCATGGAAATGGCACCACCTCATTCGTGTGAAGCCATGTAAAAAAAAAAAAAAAAAGCCATGTAAAATCAAGCCTTTGCATTTTATTCATACATGGTTTTAAAATAATGTTCTATTTTGATGATTCACTAGAAATTACTGACGTCTTTTGCTTAAGGGCTAATATTGATACCCATACTTCTTTTTTTGTAAAACTAATCATGTAACTCAACTGATTGTGGTTTTTTTTCACTGTTTCACTTAGGTGGATAAAACAACATGAATGAGATTGATGAAAATTAATAAGCATTAGTAATAGTGAACATATATTGAGTACTATGTGCCAGGCATTTGCGTGTACTTTATCTCATTCTATATTAATAGTCACCAGAAGTCTATGAGGTATCACCCATTATTGTCATCCCATTTTACAGATGAGTACCCTGAAGCTTACAGAGATGAGGTAAATTGCTTGAAATCACAAGCCAGTAAGTGGCATAGCCAGAATTAGACACTAGCTCTGCCTGACTCCCAAACTCAACCTGGTAACTGTCTTCATGCTCATGGGGTTATGAAGAATGACAACTGAATACAATGTCATGCTGATGTGGCAAATTCAGAAATTGCTTGGTTTCAGTGATTGACAAAAACAGTTAGCTCAAGACAATTCTTATCCATCTAAAACTCCAATTTAAGGCACACTGAAGTGACGCCAGGAGGCCAGGGACATTAATTTGACAAATGAAGAGTGTACATTGTCACCCCTGGGCAAGGAAGTATGCTTTCAGAATTCTGCTGCCTGTCTCTGTCCTAGCTTATAAATCTCTAGCTTTCTATACTCCAACATTGAGGTAAAAGTCCAGATGGGCATTACAGATTTCAGACCTAGACTGGGGCAATGATTCATGGCCAATTCAAATATTCTGCCAATTAAGCAAAGGACACACTCTCAAGGTAGAAAATCTTCATTAAAATCTACAACTTGTAGCAAAAATATTGTCTACAACTTTTTATGTTCTGAAGGTAATCCTTAGCAAATATTAATTTCTCCAGATGTTAGTTATACTAAAAGATCACTTTTACTGAGTGTTTACTATATACCAGATACCTTGCTGAACTTTGTTATGTATCGACCCACTATATCCTCACATCTACCTTATGCATGAAAGACTATTATTAACATTGTTTCCAGCTGAGAAGATATAGACTTAAGAAGTTAAAGAACTTGCCCAGTCACATGGTAATTAGGAGAGCTTGTATATATGATTCAATAGTCAGTGCTTACAGTGTAAGGAGGACATGGAAGAAGAGAGAACAAGCTAAATTCAGAAAGGGAAGTGAATTTCTACCTCTTCCTTTTTCTTTATTTATGGAGATAAATTCATCAAGGGCAGCCTTCAGGTTGATAGGAGTTAGACATTCCTTGGTCATTAATTTTCTCCTGTCTTCTAGTGCCTTCCTAGCTCCTATTTCCACCTCTGCAACTAACGCTCTATATTCTGTATCCTCACTTATCCTCTCCTCTGCACTGTCATTTTCCTTTTCCCTTGTTTTCTCTCAAATCCTGGCATATAAACCTCCAGTCCTGATGAATCCAGCTCTTGCTTCTCTTCAAACAAAGCCCCACCAGCTCCCAGGAACTGACAGAGAAAACTCTGCCAGCCAAGTGGACGTCTCACTCCTTATGCTCGAGTGGTACTTAATAGCACAGAACCCTGGACATGTGCTTAGTTGGGTTTAGACACTCAGTAGTGTCTGACTCTTTGTGACTCCTTGACGTGTGACCTGCCAGGCTCCTCTGTCCTTGGGATTTTCCAGGCAGAAATACTAGAATGGGTTGCCATTTTCCATTTCTCTAGGGGATCTTCCCAACCTAGGGACTACACCTGCTTTTCTTGCATTTCCTGCATTGGCAGGTGAGTTCTTTACCTCTTCTCCACCTGGGAAGCCGTCCCAGGGCAGATGCTTCATTAATTCTCCTTCATCTCATTGCTGTATTTTTAGCCCTTGTCCTTGTTATTGCACATCTGCCCCTCAGTCCCAAGAAAAGAACTCCCATCTTCTTCACCAAGAAGCTATCTAAGCTTGACCTTTTTTTTATCTCATCCCTACCTCACCCCTGTATGGACCCATACTTCATGGGAACTTCCCATGGGAAATTGTATGAATGACAGCCAAATCTTGAGGGTGTGTGAGATTGCTCCAGTGTACTGTGAGAATCTAAAGGAACTAAGATAGAAGTTGACATTTATTAGATGGTCAAAGCAACAAAGATAGTGGAGTGGAGAAGAGAATATCAGAGGAGGGATCCAGGAGGAGGTGGTGTTGGATAAGTCAGAAGAAGAATGGAAGGTCCATAGTATTAAAGGCTGTAGAAGGATCGACTTAATTCTTGAAAGTCAGTTGGTAGATTTCATTGTGAGAATTTCAGCAAGTACACGTGCCCAACACTATTCAGTGAAAGGACAGGAATACGAGGTCAGAATGCTGTGGGTTGAAAAACAAATGGTAAATTTTATGAAAGTCATGAATCTGGAACACTCTGTGTTTAGGGGAGTGTTCAGGATTCTATCATACTTTATTTTCCTGGTCTCTACTTGCCTTCTCTGCCTAACTCCAGCTCTGCATGATTCACCAGCACTTACAGGCAAAGCACTAAAGCATCTTTCAAGATGTTCAGTTGTAAACAAAGCAGAAATAGGTGGGAGAGACTAAAAATGAATGTGGGGCTGGGAAGAAGTTATTTTCATTTTTTAAGATGGGACAGGCTTATGCATCACCAGATAATTGGTTCCTATCTACAGGAATGTTTTAGCTGAGCTCTATGCAAGGCAAGGCCCTAGCCCTCATGGGGCCAACGTCCATAATGATTAAATAATTATATTAATTAATTAAATAATTAATTCTAAGCAAATTATAATTGGATAAACTGTGGCGTAACAGATACTCTGGGACTATAAGAGAAGGATTACCAATGGGTTTGAGGAAGGACACATAAGAGCTAGCCAAGTGAAAGGAAGAAAGGAATGAAGAGAGCATTCAACTATAGTGTAAAGCCACTGCAAAGGCCCTGAGGCAGGAGGGTGCATACCTGGAACCAATAGGCAGTACAGTGTGGTTGGAGCACAGAGAAAGAGAATAAAGAATGGTTGAGGGGAGGCTGGAGATGCAGATGGGAACCATGATGGGAATGTAGCTCCAAGATACAGGGGAGGAGCTTACAGAAAAGGTAAGGTTGGAAATAAAGAAGGGAGGGGATAATTGCCATAGCAACCTCCTGGAGAAATCAGAAAGAAATGGAATACTGACTACCTCTAGGCAATTCCACATTGGTTTTCCAGAGTTTTCTCCAACACATCAAAAATGGAATTCATCTCTTCTCTTTTGTACCCCTCTTCTGAGATTTCCTCCCTACTCCATCCTTCTGTGCTGGCTTTTTACCCTGTATTCTCCTTCCTGGTAAATGAGATCAATCATGACCAAGATGCCTAGTTTAGAAAGTCATGAACCCAGAGGTGGGACTACTCTAAACTGCTAGTAACTCTTATCTGCTTTATGTGATCAGGTCCTGAGTCCTGAGATGTCTAAATCCTAACTGCTTTCAGATCTGTTCCCTCTTCTCTACCCCCAGACACTGTCTTACTTCAGTCTCTCAGCTTCTCTTGGCTGAACCATTGTAACAACCTCTCATCCCCTCTTCCTGTCTCTAATCCATCAAGTGCACAACTGGTAATGCAGTCTTTTTAATATTTGCTTATATGATGTGACTCTTTTCTATAAGAGAAAGAAATCCTTCCTACTTTCTCCATTATCTGTAGTGTAAAATCCAAACTCCTTAGCTGAGCATGATGCCTCTGGCATCTAGAAGACTTCCGTATCATCTCTTGCTTTGTTACGTCATACATGTTTCAGAGCTATTTGCAACCTCTTCACTTATGCACATCAGCCTGGAAATCCCCATCAGCCTGGAAATCCCCTCCAGTTACGCACATCAGCCTGGAAATCCACAGATATGTGCTAATTCAAATCATCCTCCAGGTCAAGTGTAGTTCCTCCAGAATGTCTCCCTGTCCTTCCCACCCCAGGCAGGTTATGGTCCCTCCTCACTCTCTCAGAGTGCCTTGTGTGTGCACCGCCCATATCACTTATCACACTGCCATGGCTGTTGGCTTGCTCTCTGATTTTTCTACTTAACTGTGCCTCTTCGGGCTAGGAACTGACATAGACTTCTTAACTATCAAGTTTCCAGAACTCAGCATAGTGCCTGGCATAAGGCAGATACTCAACACAAATGCTGGACTCCATATACAGTCCATGGGTTGCAAAAAGGCTCAGACATGATTTAGCAACTAAATAATGACAACAATTATGAATGATGAATTGGATCTGTTTCTTTGACAATTAACCAGGAATAGGAACTATATATAAAATTTTGCCAGAGTGCCCCAAATTATAGCAATGAAACAGTGTTTAGATTTTGATTTAGAAGTCAGATTAGCCAGGAAATTATACCCCGTACATCTGAGTTGTGATTACATGATATCAGAAATTATCTGAGAAACGTTTGTAGTAACCTGTTGTAATTTGATGTATCTAATTTGTTATTATGACCTTTCAGATCCAAAGAGACTTAAGGTGGTTTGTAAAGATAACATAAAATTCCAGAAGATGATTATGTTGGTCTCTACTGATTGTGAGTTTTCTACTCTTTCTAAATCAAACATGGATTTTGTTCATGTGGCCATGGGCCCAGCAAAGCAAACTCATTTCCCAGTGTTCCTTCTATCTAGGGTTGGTCATATGATAAAGTTTTGGCTAATGAAAATAAGCAGAAATGGTATGTGCCTTTTATATTTGTGTTTCTTCTTCATTTTTGGAGTGAGGAGAAGAATTTCAGTGCTGGAGAAGAATAGCCACCTCGAGTGCACACAATTGTGGAAAGGAAAACCTCCTTATCTCCTGAAGGAAAGAGTCATGGTTATATGAGCAAAATAAAACTCTCCTTGTTTGGTCATCTATTTAAGGAGTTTCTCAAGTTCATAGCCAAACCTAATTCTTAATTGATAGAATGTTATTGTTGTTTAGTCACTAAGTCATGTCTGACTCTTTTGTGACGCAATGAACTGTAGCCTGCCAGGCTCCTCTGTCCATGGGATTTCCCAGGCAAGAATACTAGAGTGGGTTGCCATTTCCTTCTCCAGGGAATCTTCCTGACCCAGGGATTGAACCCATGTCTCCTACATTGGAAGGTGGATTCTTTACCACTGAGCCACCTGGGAAGCCCTAATTGATAGGGTAACGAATATTAAAAGTAGATAAGAAATATGAGACAAAGGTCATGTACATAAAATAGAACCAGGGATGTACTTAATACAAAAAGTCTAGACTGTGAAATACAGTATACTTTGCAAGGGCAGACCACACGTTTGTTTCTAAGGTGACTAGAAGACAACAGCAAGAGGGAAATGTGGTCAGTTACCTATCCATAAGAGAAAAAGCAAAGTCACTTAGAAGAAAAAAATGAATTTTGATAGCAACACAAGACAGATATTTCCTTCCAAGGCTTCTTATACAAGGAACAGCATGACATAGTAAACAATGTCCTTGTTAGCTTCCTTACAGAGGCAAACAGCTCTGGGTTGTCCTAATAACTGATGGCCTCATCCAAAGTGCAGTGAAGCAAAACAGAACATCTAGACAAATGATGGGTCACACTCCAGGCAATCCTCCACAGATATACTTTCTTTAAATTTTTAGATGAACTACATTAAAAATCTGATAAAAACTGTAGGTCTTCCAAAGAAAACGCACACCTGCACCACACTTTAACTACAATTTCAAGAAGCTGTGTACTTTCTAAGGATTTGGAAGTTCTAGGCTAAGAACCCAGCTTCAATCTGAATTTTTTATATCTAGTAGCAATGAGGACTTATTTTTTTACATGTCCATGTTTTCATGTAAGAAGGGTAATTAACTACCTGGTTTTAGTTAGTTAGGCCAAGGGGTTTTCTGAGATGCAGGACTTTTAGTGCTAAAACCAGGTCAGTCTCAGGCAACCTGGTAGAGCTGGTCATAGTATATATAAGGGAAGAACCACATGGCTTAACATTCAGCCACGTTTCTGTGTATGTGTGAGTTGTAAAGGTTGGCAGACTTCTTTCTATGAAAATTAAGGAATTCACCAGGATACATGTTTGAATTCATAGTCATGTATGATACCGAGGAACTCTCACTGGCAAATCCAAGAAGCTTCATTAAAGTCAATTTTGAATGTACCCAAAATTTATAAACAAACAGATAGACTTGTTTCCAAAATCCAATTCTTTTTCATAAATCTACAATAATTTGTATCCAGCACTCATCCTGATGGGTTTTTGTTGCTGTTGTTGTTCCCGGGTACTGACAATTGTAGCTTCTTGGTATATTTTCTGAAATAAATACTTTGCAAAACGTATTTCAAAGTAAGTAAATTGAGAGATTTGCTATGTGGAAATAAGTAGCCATAAACCATTTACAAGTTGGGGAGAATTATTAACAATATATAACTTTGGTTGTAGGATGGTTGGTTTTAGCTTTTAGAATCAATGAGGTCCTTCTTTGTGGTAATATTTGTGTAGCAGGGCCAGACTTGATTAAAACCACAACTAGACTCTCATAATAAAACCATATTACTAGGTGTAAAGCAATTGTTAATTTTATAATCTCTCTAACAGGAAGGTTGGCTCTCAAAAGATGGTTAAGCAATAAAAGTAGTTATTAAATTAAAAAATGGTTGTTATATTGGTAGAGAAGTCAAAATCTCTTTGCTTCATCTGTTTGGCAGTTGTTAACTGTCTGGTCAAGAGGGCTTTCCTATCATCTTTCTTACAGTAGGTAGTATGCTCATAAAATTCTGAAGGAACATTGATGGTCAGTGTTCTCAATTCAAGTAGTTTGCCCATCCCCCAAGTTCAAACTCTGTAAAAGTCAAGAAACCCTGAAAACAATCATATAATATTTCTGACGATTTCTTCACAAGAAGATAAAGAGCCTCTCACTTGTAGGAGATACAGAGGATACTGGCAGGGGCCAGTCATGTTTGGATTGGTAAGCAGCAGCCAGATGGTGACTGCAAACCCTTTGCATGAGCATTTCTGGCAAGAGAGCTCCCAGAAAATCTTCAAGGCTCCTTAAATCTCTTGTGATTGCTTCTCTCATTCTAAAATGTACCTGATTTTGTGTTTGTAATTTTATATTATTCTTATTAAAAGTGGCCTTCCAAATTGTATAAGCTTCCAGTCCCATGAAACAGAAAACTACCTCATGTGAATACCACTAGATCTTTCTTTCCCTGAGACACTTTCTGTCTTGCCAACAAGAGACTTGCATATGTCTTTTCTATAGAACAGTTAAGAAACTAACTAGGGCCATGGTCTAACTTTCAGTAAGTAACCTGTTATACCTTTTAGTTCAACTCCATGGAGCAAAGGCACTGAAAGGTGGAGCCCAGAAGGTTAATATGCTCCACAAGTTCCTCTGAGCACCAGAAACGGCTATTTATCGTGACTCAGGCAAGTTCCAGTCCTTAATACAGAGTAAGCTGGGACAAAGTAAGAACAATAGGCATAACCCTGGTTGAGTAGGAGAGAAAAGTGATAGAGTTGGAGCCAGAGGCATTATTTTGCATTATACTAATAGAAAGTACAGCACTGGGCTTGCCTAGAACAAATGTACAACTCTGTTAGAAAAATTGCATGTGCATGTGTGTATGTGTGTATGTGTGTGTGTATCCCCAATCTTCCTTCTCATCCCAAAATAGAGTTTTGAATGTGGGCTCTCCTATTGTAAAAGATAAAAATCATTCAAGAGTCCTCTTGAGTTGGTGTTTTAGTCAGTATATCATGTTTGACTCTTGTTACCCCATGGACTGTAGCTTCCCAGGCTCCTCTGTCCATGGGATTTCCCAGGCAAGAATATTGGAGTGTTTTGCCATTTCCTTCTCCAGGGGATCTTCCCCGTGCTGGGATGGAACCCATGTTACATCATTAGATATTATCACCAACTCAATGGACTTGAGTTTGAGCAAACTCTGGGAGATAGTGAAGGACAGGGAAGCTTGGCATGCTGCAGTCCACAGGGTCACAAAGAGTTGGACAAGACTTAGCGACAAAGCAACAACAAATCAAAGTAAATGACCTCCTATAGAACTGATCAATCTGGGATTCAAGTGTCAGAAGGTCATCAGGATAAGAATAAGTACATCAAGAACAATAATCTTTGTGTTTACTTTATGGATAAAAGATATCATGTTGATTTGGTGGAGCAGTGGTTAATTATAGGAAGATGAAATTTCCCTTAAAACTCCAAACAGCCATTGCATAGGTAGAATACACTTTGCCTTTCAAAACTTTTCTAAGTTTAGAGGGGCAGATGGAAAGAATTTGTAAGCAAAGTTAGTCTTAGCACCAGTGACATATAGAAAAAACAGCACCTGTTTGCCAAACCCCAGGTTATATCCCAATAGTGTTTGGAAAAATGGGAGTTAATAGTATTAGTCAGTCAAGCACATTATCAACACCAATGCAGAGGTGCTTTGTCATTCATTCCTCATCTCATGTCTCTCGTTGCATGTTTCCAGATTACTGATGCTTCCTTTCAAAGGAATAAACTACTGGACAAAGAAAAATGAGCACATACTACTTTGGGATTTCTGAGTCAATAAAATTTGACATTTTAGGTGTCCAAGTGGAGAAAGGAAGATAGAGGGTGGGAAGGATTTTTAAATGAAATTGTTGTAAGCTGAATATGAAGAACTTGGTGACTTTGGGGGTTAACGTCTTAGTTCTTCTAATCTAAATGGTGTTTCTGTCTCTGAATTTCTGCTATATTATATAACTTAGGATTTGTGAATACCTTTATTTTCTTTTTAAATTAAAAATGTCTTTTATTGCCTTACCAAATAGCTTCCTGCTATTTGTGATGAGGGCTCCATTTCCCTTTGGTTAAGGGATACACGAGTTGGTCTTATTATAACCACTATTCTTGAGCCAAATTTGAAGCAACGTTATTAACGCAAACCTAATCTCTTCTGTGTGTCTCTGTTTTACAAGGGCATGTTCTGAAACATGATAAGAAAAGCTATCCTTGAAGTATTTCTAGACAAATTAAAAGCAGGAAATACCAGAGATTTCATGTGCTGAACTCTCATGAGATTTACTGCCCAATTTAGCAGTTTCAGCATGAGCCTGGGACATGCCTCTGTACATTTTGATGTGAATTCCAAGTGGACTGAACTTGTAAAGCTTTAGAATTTCATCCATCACTTAGCATTTCTTTGATTTGGGGTTACATGTCACCATTAATCATAAAAATACAAGGTCCCTTGAAGTATGGCTACTTGGGCTCTTCTGTGGAATTAATGGTATAAATGAACAAACCAACAAACAAATCAAGCTGATCTGGGAGTATAATAATCCAGATTTAAGTCTAAAAATTACTTAAAATTTTCAAATTATTTTCAGAATGACTTAAGTATAGCATTCTCTGAGGAGTCTGATGTGACTTTCTGGAATGCTTTTCTTTGCCTTGGTGAGGAAATTTAGCAGCAAATGTGAAACCTGAAGCCACATATGAAGTCTCTTGGGTGTCCTACCCTCGATATAGCTATCACCACACTGTTAATGCCCCTCTGACATCCTGGTCCCTGCATTGTTAAGACAATGAAGCAGGCGATTATATGAAATAAAAAAAAAAAAAAAATACATGTGAAATTCGTGGCTAATGGTTCCAATGAAATATGAGTTATTTTTACTTAGAAAAAAGGATGTTTGCTTAATTCTCTTACTTGAAGTTTTTCATTAGTTCTTCACTAGCTATATCTGAGGTTCTAAGATTCAAGCTCATTAAATAAGCACTAATCTGTGATAAAAGTTTTAATGTATTGAGGTTAAAGGAGAAGCAAAGACAATTATTGGGAGCTTCTTTTTCATAGAATAAATTTACTGATTTAAAGGATCTTTGCTGGGATTACGTTCTTTATACTTTTTTGACATTAAAAAAATTCCTTTCCTTTATGAAATGCTGGTATTTGTAAATGTAAATTTGAGGAAAAAATGACTCAATTGGACAAGTAAAGACTTGGTAATCTTAAAATGTCTTTGAAATTTACTGGTCTGTAAAAGTCAAAGTTTAGGAATCACTGCCCTGTGAAATGACAATTAACTTCTTATTATGGCATGTAAGACCCTTCCTAGTTAGGCCGTTGTTTGTTTTGCAACCTCATTTTCACCACTTTAAACACAAGAATTGTGGAACAGAGACATGCTTAATGAGTTGTGTCACACACTGCGAAATTCCTTCCATTCCTTGTCCTTCTGGAAAACTCCTAATTATTCTTCAAAACTCAGGGAGGAAAATGTTACCTCCCCTGTGAAGCTTTCCCTGACAACCCCATCTGGTCTCCCCAGGAAGAAACTGGACACTCCTAGTTTTCCATTCCTACTGCTTCCAGGTATGACCCTGGTCACATTTCATCATAACGGTGTATTTGCTTGACCATGTGCTCCATACAGAGTGAGATCCTTAGGCTAGAAATTTTTATCTTCTTGTTTATTTCTTTACCCTCTGCATATAAGCCAATGATTGACACTTGGTAGGTACACAATAAATGTATGATTGGATTTTGAATAAATGAATGACTGAACTATATTTTGCAAATTGTCTTTTCATTCATCTCTTTAGTCATTTATAAAGAAACATTTAAGTGCCTATTATGAAATAGCTTTATGAAGCACCCTAATAATTGCCTAGTGTAAAATACAACCTTTATTTGTGATTTGCTTATAATCCAATTGGGAAAGACCAAAAAAATTCACATAGATAATGTTATATACCAATACACAAAATGATCAAAGATGAGGGTAGCATGTTTTTGTGAACTAGTGAATCCTAAGGTCAGTGTTTTCTACTTTTACTAGGAGACTTTGTAACAGTTTACATTGGCCAAATGTTTCAAGGAGGATGTGGGAATTGGTACAAATATTATGAGCCCTCTGTGCTATGTGGTCAGGGCCTCACAAAATCAGAACTCTTGTTCTCTGTCCCAAAGTTTCTCCCTCCATCCACTCCACAACCCTTTGACTCATCTGCCTGTTTATAGCCTCACCTCATCCCTCATGCTTGACATCCAGGACTGCTTCTCTGTCTCTGATCCTTCAGTTTTTCTTTCTCAATAGTAATTGATACTTGCTGGTTGATTTTGCAGCCTTTCATAAAGGCTTAGTGTAAATTATCCACCTGGTATTTTCCAATCCATTCTTTTATTATGTTGACAAGAAATCTGAGACCTGGGGTGGCTACGACTCACCTGGGATCCTCCAGCTATGATTAAGTTTCTACCTCCAGGATTCTTCCCACTCTCTTACTCTGTATGCACATGAAACATCTTTAAGATGATCAAAACAAATTAAAATGTGGGTCTCTCTGAATCGGGTTTTGTTGCTTCCATGAAAGCTTGGTCACTGTCCTAGTCACTTGAGGGCAAAGGATCTATAACTTATTGAATCAAATGTTCATTAGATTTTTTTCATATGACTTCTACTTGACTTTGACACTTTTTATTAAAAATGTTAAATGTTAAGTAGAAATAAAAATAAAAAGAAGCTAAGAGAAAACTGAATGATGAAATTTGCATTGTAAAGGGCTCCCTGAGTGCCACACTGTACATTGTGTGAGAACCACTGTTTTTTTCTGGATCTCAGTTCACTCATATGTAGGAGGAAGCAGAGATTATTTATTTAAATACACCTGCATGCATGGGTGCTCAGTCGTGTCCGATTCTTTGGGACCCCATGGACTGTAGCCTGTCAGGCTCCTCTGTCCATGTGGATTGGGCTCCCATTTCCTTCTCCAGGAGCTCTTCCCGATCCAAGGATCGAACCCATGTCTCCTGCATCTCCAGCAACTGGCGGGCAGATTCTTTACCACTTGAGCCACCTGGAAAGCCATTATATATACCTATTCCTAACATAAATATGTACATTACACACACTCACATGCACAGTCATACTCAGAAATGTAATTTCCCTTTATTAAAATTCACTTGTGGGGTATCTTTCAGACTAGTTTCCTTAAGGACGCAGAAAGTAAACCCTAAAATACCTTTCTTTCTTCTTAATTTAGTCTATGAAAAGTGGCATTCAAATAATAATAATTTGCAGAATTAAACACCATTGAATCTTAGCAATTATTTGGAAGGAAATAACTACTTTCATTCCTAGTTGCAATAAAGTAGAAAAAAATCGAAGGTCATTTTCATCTTTATTCAAGCCACTGGGTTTACTTTATTTCTTTTAAATCAACTTTCAAGCAGCATTTAAATATGATTTTGTTTAATTTAAACCAATTTGTACCCTATTTGTATTTACTGAGATGTGACAGAAGTCCCAGCTTTCCATGGTTCTGTTTTTGTTTTTGGATGAAATCTTAGTTGTTTAATGAACTTCAATATTTATATTTAGTTAAAGCTCTGCTATCATTTATAACCAGATGAGACAGCCATGGGAAGATAAATTGATAATTTATTCCTTCTGCATTAGGGAAACAGTTCTTGTATTTACAGTATGCTTAGCATAGCAATTCCCTGCCTAGCCTCCTAATATTTGTGTACATTTTATGGTGGCGTGTGACTTTCAAATTAAAAATGATTTGTTGCAAGAATATTGGCTAGGAAATACATTCTGAGAAGAGATAGCAGAGAAGATGTAATGAAATTTTTCACCACTCTTAGCCCTGGGCTATTCAATAATTTTTGTTCTTTAAAGCTAAGAGGAAGAAAGGGAGCCTCAGACTGAGTGGCAGATGTTAAGTCAGGAAATGGGAACTCCGCCTTCCTCAGAGCTTCCAGTCGTCTCGCTGACCTTTGTGGCCTTGCTGAAAGGATTTCTCTGAATTGAATGACAACACAGAGGCGGTGGGTAGTGTTGCAAATCAGGGAATGCGGGTGTGATGGAGAAGCCGTGACCTTTGCCCTGCATGGTAGTTCAGACCTAGGTTAGGGGAGAGGTGTGAAGGACTTTGCAGCACTGGGTGGTCTGGCCGGGTCTGAGATCCTCCCACCAGGAGGACTCAAGAATCTTACTCAGTGTGCTCCCACCCTGGCTCCTGCCCCACGTCTCTGGGTCTATCCTCCAAGTCTTCCTTCAGTATATCTCCAAATTGAGTAGCGTTTGATGCTCAGGCTTGCAAGCGTAGATACACAGAATACGTCAGAAAACCAGTCCTCCCTCCCACCTCAGGGCGTCCACACCATGGTGTGGCTCAGAACAGATGCAAAGTCTTGCAGTAAGAGGACACCAATTGGTACAGGATTCAGTAACAGGAAAAACGATTCTGAGGAGAGTCTTCCCTCCCACGAGCTTCACTGGGATACGATTGACACATAACACTATGTAAGTTTAAGGTGTACAAGGTGAGGGTTTGATACACGTTTATATTGCAAAAGGATTACCACCATCCGTCACCTCACACAGTCACCTGTTTTTGTGCAGTGAGAACTTGGTAAATTTTAAGTACTATGTACAATAAAGTATTGTGAACTATAGTCACCATGCTGTTCATTCAGTTCAGTCGCTCAGTCGTGTCCAACTCTTTGCGACCCCATGAATCGCAGCATGCCAGGCCTCCCTGTCCATCACCAACTCCTGGAGTTTACCCAAACTCATGTCCATCAAGTCGGTGATGCCATCCAACCATCTCACCCTCTGTCATCCCCTTCTCCTCCTGCCCCCAATCCCTCCCAGCATCAGGGTCTTTTCCAATGAGTCAGCTCTTTGCATGAGGTAGCCAAAGTACTGGAGTTTCAGCTTCAGCATCAGTCCTTCCAATGAACACCCAGGACTGATCTCCTTTAGGATGGATTGGTTGGATCTCCTTGCAGTCCAAGGGACTCTCAAGAGTCTTCTCCAACACCACAGTTCAAAAGCATCAATTCTTCGGTGCTCAGCTTTCTTCACAGTCCAACTCTCACATCCATTCATGACCACTGGAAAAACTATAGCCTTGACTAGATGGACCTTTGTAGACAAAGTAATGTCTCTATTTATAATATACTATCTAGGTTGGTCATAACTTGCCTTCCAAGGAGTAAGCGTCTTTTAATTTCATGGCTGCAGTCACCATCTGCAGTGATTTGGAGCCCCCCAAAATAAAGTCTGACACTGTTTCCACTGTCTCCCCATCTATTTGCCATGAAGTGATGGGACCAGATGCCATGACCTTAGTTTTCTGAATGTTGAGCTTTAAGCCAACTTTTTCACTCTCCTCTTTCACTTTCATCATGAGGCTTTTTAGCTCCTCTTCACTTTCTGCCATAAGAGTGGTATCATCTGCATATCTGAGGTTATTGATATTTCTCCCAGCAATCTTGATTCCAGCTTGTGCTTCCACCAGCCCAGCGTTTCTCATGAGGTACTCTGCATATAAGTTAAATAAGCAGGGTGACAATATACAGCCTTGACGAAATTCTTTAGATCTCCAGAAATTACTCATCTTATAACTGAAAGTTTGTTTTGTCCCCTTTTATCACCTTTACCCATTCTTGTTGTTCAGTCACTAGGTCATGTCCGACTCTTTGCAACCCCATGGACTACAGCACTCAGAACTTACTTGTCCTTCACTATCTCCCAACTTATAAACCCCTAATCACCAAGCTACTCTCTGTTTCAATGACTTTGGTTATTTTAGATTCCACATGTAAGTGAGGTCATGTGATATCTGTCTTTTTCTGGCTTATTTGAACAGGGCCTTTTGAGGTAGAATTCTGTATGCCATTTTTGTTGTCACTACTGCAAAAATCAATGAAATAATCCTGTAACAATTTAACTTTTCAAGTAGGAAATTCGAGAATTTTTTTTTTTTTTTTGCTTTTATGTGTTTTTAAGAGATACCAGTTACCAACTCTAAGCAATTTATTGCCTTCTTTATTCAACTTGGTCTATTTTTTCAAAACCTGCATCTTTTACAGAGTATCACAGTTTGAGCCACTCCTGTCTCTCTGAATGTATTTGTCCAATATGGATTATCTTGTGTTCTCCCATCATTGCTTGTTAACCTTGTAACCCATTAGAATATGTGGCTTTTAGAAGCTTTCCCTGCGCTTCCCTATGTGAAACCCACTGCCAAGCAGATGAGAATGGTATTTATTACAGAGGGGCAGGTTTTCACTGCTGATAAGCATCAGCTGTCTAGAGATCAGGCATGGAAAAGTGATATGAGCAGTTTCTATGAAGAGGAGAAAACATGGAGAAATGAGGACCCTAAAGGGAATTCCCAAGTGGGTTGAAGAGATGGGGGAGTTCTATGAAAAAAGGGATTCTCCAGAAAGCAAAGTAGTTTAGAAAAGGAGAGCATTAGCAGAAAGAAAACACCTTAGATCTCAGAATGAGGCACAATGATTTTATCTGAAGTGATTGGGCAAGGCCATCAGCTACTAGGTTTCTGAAGATATAACCTATCACTTTTCTTTTATGGGGTTCTGTGATTTTGGAGAGAGGCTGAAATACATTCCCTTCCCAAGGGGGTAGGATTTACGCTAAGAAGACTCTTTTGGACTTCTGCTGAACTGGAAAAAGAAAAGATTAAAAACCCAGGCAATGGCAGGACCAAGGCATTGGCTATGACAAGACTCTGAAATGGAGGCACTTCTGATTTTGAGAGTACAGTGATGACAAGTTTGGGGGAGGGGGTGGCAAGGGCAATGGGAAGCAAGAGTGAAATAGAGATGAAAATCATCAAGACTTAGCAGTAGAAAAGTTTCAAGTCAAGATGTTGAGGTTTGTCCACACAGTTATAAAAAAAAAAAAAGACAAAAATTCGAACAATGTAGAAAGGTGTAAAACTAAAAGTGGAAAGTTTCTATCCCAAACCCCACCCCCTTCTGACACTTGAGGTATTCATTATTTAAAAATATTTTCATGTGGGTGGTGTTGGAAGTCAGTACAGTGAAAAACCTTTGCAAGGGACTGGGTACTACTGTTCTGGTGGTATTACGTTTCTTGATCTGGGAGCTAGTTATACAGTTGTATTGAGTTTATGAAACTTTTGTCAAATTTTGCATCAAATTTTTTTTAGCCTATATTATACTTAAAGTTTAAAAGTTGATTTATTTAAGCTGTATTTATTTTTAAATATCCCAAACTTACAATAAGATACTGAGAATAATGCAGTAAGCACAAGCATGCACATAACCACCCTTTTTAAGAGATGCAGTATTACAGAGACCATATGCATCTTCACTTGAGCACATTTCCTCCCTCTTCTCCAGATAACTACTATCCTCATTTTGATCATTTTTCTTTTCTCATGAGTTTCTGCTTTCCTCAAATATATATGTACCACTTTCCTCCCACTATTGGACAGTAGAGCCATTCCTATGAAACCTTTCACAAGCAGAAATGGTGTAAAGAGAAGAAGCAGTTACCTTAGGACGTCTCGATAATGGATACACAAAATAAATCAAGATAAAGCACAGAGACTCCCGCACTTTGAAGCTCTGGTGGCCGGATACCGAATGCTGAGTTCAGTTCCAGGGAAGGAGCTCGGCTGTGTCGCTCTCGCTGCTTGGGATGTGCTCCCATTCTACCATGGCTCCCCATAAAACAAACACTGAACGCTATTTTCACTTTTTGCCTTTTTCCCTAAAAGCAAAAATCCACTTCAGTTTTCTCTTGGTTAGTGAAACAGGTGCTAACATAAGTCTTTTGTAAAAGTGAACTGTTATAACAGGTACTTTGAAAATTAGAGGTGCTTGTATTCCTAAACAATTTACATACTGTTTTGAGTGTTCCATGGTTTCCTCCCATATGTATCTCTTTGCAATTTGTCTCATTTTAAAAAATTGAGGTGAAATTCTCAACATCCAGTTAACCATTTTAATAGTACAATGAAGTGATATTTAGTATATTCACAATGCTGTATAGCTGCCAGCTATTTCTAATTTCGATACTTTGTCATCACCCCATAAAACACCTCATACTCATTAAGGAATCACTCCCCATTTCCACCTCCTCTTAACCCCTGGTAAACTCTATAATCTACTTTCTGTCTCTAAGGATTTGCCTATTCTGAATATATCAATAAAAGGGATCATATTATATGTGACCTTTGTTGTCTTCTTTTACTTAGCATAAAGTTTTCAAGGTTCATCCAAGTTGTAGCATGTTTCAGTATTTCATTGATTTTTTATTAAAGCCACCCTAGTGGGTGTGAAATGATATCTCATTCTGGTTTAATTTGCATTTTCTTAATGACTAATTATGCTGAACATCTCTTCATGTGCTTGTTGGGCTATTTGTATATCGTCTTTGAAGAAACATTTATTCAAGTCTTTTGCCCAGTTTTAATTGGGTTGTTTTTCTTTTTATTATTGAGTTGTAACAGTTCTTTATATATCCTGGATACTAGACACTTATCAGATACATGATTTGCAATTATTTTCTCCCATTCTATAGGTTGTCATTTTCACTTTATTAATAGTGTCCTTTCATATACAAAATATTTTAATTTTGATGAAGTCCATTTGTCATGTTTTTCTTTTGTTTCTTGTGCTTTTATGGTTCTATCTAAGAAGACTTGCTTAACTCAGTTACGTAGATTTACTCTCATATTTTTCTGAAAAATTTTAGAGTTTTAGCTCTTACATTTTAGGTATATGGTCCATTTTGAATTAATTTTTGTGTGTAGTGTCAGAAATTCATTTTTTTTCACTATGAGGCTATCCAGTTGTCCCAGCACCATTTGTTGAAGAGACTATTATTTCATCACTGAATTATCTTGCACCCTTGTTGAAAACCAACCGTATTTGGGTTATTCTTGCACAGCTTTGACTTCTGTAACTTTGCGTTAAAATCTGAAATTGGGAAATCTGAGTTCTCCAACTTGTTCCTTCTCTGGATTGTTTTGGCTAATCCAGGTTCCTTGAGTTTTCATGTGATTTTAAGATGGCCTTTCAATATCTGCAAAATACCAGCTGGAATTTTGATACAAACTGCCTTGAATCTATATATCTGTTTGGGAATTGTTGCCATCTTAGCAATATTAAGCTTTCATAAACTTGGGATGCCTTTATTTAGGTCTTGTCTAGCTTTTCCCAACAACATTTTGCGATTTTCAGAGTGCAAATTTCACATTTCTTTATTAAATTCATTGCTAAGTATTTTATTCTTTTCAATGGCATTATAAATGCATTTTTTTTTCTAATTTCATTTTGGAGTTTTCATTGCTAGCATATGGAAATATGATTGATTTTTGTATATTGATCTTGTGTTCTGCAACTTTGATGAACATGTTCAAATGGCATTTTAGTGGATTCATTTGACTTTCTTCGACAAGGTCATGTCATTGGCAAAGATATATAGTTTTATTTCTTCCTTCCTTTCAAATGCAGATGACTTTTGTTTCATTTCCTTACTTAATTTCCCTGATCCTACCTTCTGTACAAGTGGCAAAAGTAGACATCCTTGGCTTATTCCTGATCTTATGGGAAATTTCATTGATTTATGTTCTCATATTTATTATAATCTCCTTTCTGCCTGATTTAGGTTTCATTTACTCTTTCTTCTAGTTTAAGTTGGAAGCTTAGATGAATTATTTGAGATATTTTTGCTTTCTAATATAGGTATTTAATGCTGCACATTTCCCTTTAAGCACTGCATAGCTGCATACCACGAATTTTGGTATTTGTATTTTTACTTAGTTTAAAATCATTTAAAGTTTCCCTTGAGATTTCTTTGACCCTTCTGTTATTTAGAAGCTTTTTCTTTGATTTCCAAATAGTTGGGAATTTTCCAGATATCTTTCTAGTACTATTTTCTATTCATTTTTATTGTGGTCTAAGAACAAACTTGTATGATTTCTAATATTTTAAATGTGTTAAAATTTTGTTATTGCCCAGAATATGGTGCACCTTAGAGAATAACTCACGTGCACTCGAGAAGAATGTGTATTCTACTACTGTCCAGTGAAATGTTTTATAAATATCAATTACATCAAGTTGTTTGATTGTGCTGTTTGGGTCATGTTTATTCTTACTGGTTTTCTATCTACTTGCTCTATCAGTTCCCAAGAAAGGAATGTTGACATCTCCAACTATAATTATGGATTTGTCTATTTCTCCTTTCAGATATATCAGGCTTTTTCTTTGTGTATCACAAAAGTCTATTGTTGGGCAAATACACGTTTAAGATTCTTACGTCCTCTGGGAGAATTGGTTCCTTTGTTATTGTGTAATATCCATCTTTATCCCTGATAATCTTGCTTGTTCTGAGATTTACTTCGATCGAAGTTACTAGAGCTATTCCAGTTTCCTTAGATCAGCATGTAATAGTTTATCTTTATTCTTTTACTTGAAAACTTAGTCTTTATATTTAAAGTAGATTTATTATGAACCATATATAATCTATAGTTTTCTATGTAAATTAATGCAATTTATGAATTTTCCTGACATTTCCCCCAAGAAAGTCAAGATCTTTTTCTTCTTGAAATATATGTAATCACTGGACTATAACAGAAAATTTTTATAAACAGTTTCCTTGGATTTTCTCAGAGTCAAAAATACTTATTTTCTAAAGATGCTTACTTCAGGTACACTTATTTAATATTGAACATGATGAGTTGGCACAATTATGTGGCTAAGGGGCCAGAGGACTCCAGAAAGATAAAACTACTAAACTAAGGAATCCTGAGTTTCAGGAATCTTTTCTTAAATTCAGAAAGGATTACTTCATCATATGCTTATGCCTTAACATAGCAACAATTTGAGCTGAGTGCAAGCATAGAGTTTAGATGCGATCAAGTTCAACACTTTTTTGATTCACAGATGAGGAATCTGAGAACAAGGGCTATGTGGCTCTTTCCATCTTGTTTTCCTGGTGGTTTCAGCAGACTGGAGAAAGTTACGTTGTTATATTGTTTCTGTGAGTGTTTTACCAGTAAGATCCCACCCCAGCAACTACTTAGATGAATGCTTGTGAGTGACCACGAGTGTAGAGAGAAATTGCTTTCTACGCTAAGGGTCGGGCTTCAGGAAGTGTGTTATAATAAATAATTTGTCCCAACCTTGAGGTGTGCTCCTTATCTAGTCTCTTTTTCAGCCATTTCTCAACATTCTTGTGTTGATTTTCTTATTTACAACTTTGAAATTTGAATTAAGTTTTTCCATTTGTATTTGCCAATTCCAACTTAAATTGCTTTTTGTGAGACTAATTTTCTCTTTGTTTCTGCATCCTATATCTTCCATCTAGAAGGTTTATTGTATAAATGACTACTACTTGGCTATACACAGCTAACATTTCAGACTTACCATCTCTGGTATAAGTTATATAAACAAGGGCCTGAGAATTTCAGAGTCAGTTTTGATTTGGTTACAAAAAAATCCAAAACTTGAAAAAAAAAAAAATGAAGATCAGACTTGTGCAAAGCTCAAATATAAATATAAATATGTTTTATATTTATATTATAAAAATAACAAGAGCTCTTCCCTAGATATTTTAAGTTTCTTATTCTGATTATTCATGATAACCAGCAAATAAAAAGGGTCTTTAATTTAGAGAAAACAATCACCGAGTATTTGCAGCATTTTTCTTTTCAAACGTTTGAATTGTTGGTTTTGTTTCAGCATGGTTCTTAATTTATCCAAAGAGACTTCTCAGCCTGTGCTGTTACAGGGACTCCTCACAGTATAAGTAGAATGACTGTTAGTATGTCTTTCCATTATTACAGAAACTCTATTTTTTGAAAGTGCCTTTAGCAGGATTCTGGGAATTCAGTGTAGGTTAACAGTGGGGCTCCCACCATTTAGAATTCTTTTCTCCTAATGAAAGGAGTCTGAACCCTTGAACTCTGTCAGGGACTTAGGCATGTTCCCTGGGCCTGATTTTCATCCTCAGAAAATGGAGGTCAGACACATGTCAAGAATAAAGGAAGGGCAGATTAGAGTACTTAAAGACTTTGTACATGTCCAGATGACACTAATGTGTTGACCATAGTGTCTGGAACCTGCTAGGCACTTGGTGAGTGAGTGAATGAACAAACGAATCAATGAGTAAATAGTGACTAGAAATGACAGCGAATAATCAGGGAAGCAACTAATTATACACATTGTCGAATGTCTTACTTTCAATGTGTTAGCCTGGGCTAAATGGAAATTGTTATAAAAAATGTAATGTTTCCCAGAGATGTTCCTTTTCTAAGGGATTAAAGCAGTATAATTTGGTAATACATTTTCATAAAGAAATGGTTACTGGAGATGCTAATTTAGGATGATAAGAGTTTCGTCATTTCTATAGAAATTGGCTTTATGACCACCTTACCTGATGATAGTACTTGTGCTCCTCATAGCTACTTTCTTCCTTCATTGATAGTTTGATAAACATGTGACATAAAATAAAGAGGACAGTAATGGCTGCATTCTACCTCTGTAATTACAATGATACTTGGTTTATGAGTGCAGGTGTGCAAGACATAAAAGTTTCTTCATTGACTCAACTTCTATTAGGTTGGCAGAAAAGGGGAAAAAACTTGAAATCTTTGTTAGACTCCACCACACACATATACACTCAGCTCTTGGAATTGTGCCAAGTTTCTGGGAATTTACATCTGAATAGCACTCAGATTTGAATGGGGGGACGGTGCAGTGTACATTATTCCAGTCATTGTACCCACGTGATACTGCCAAGATGTCCCTCATCCTTGTTTGTATGGCTTCATCAGGTCCAGATGGCATCCTGGCTCAAACTTGGGGCACAGGAATTTTTTGGTAAAGCTGCCTAAAAGACCATTTTGCTAGATATGTGCCCTGGTGCCCTTCCTCTTTGGGGTCTTCCTCTGTGGGGCTTCGCCACCAGCCTGGTGAGCTTCAAGGGATGTATTTCTCTCCCTCATCTCAGCCTGCACTATCTATCCTTCACTTCTCCTGCTGCTCCCCAACCAAAGAAACAACTCTATCTAGCAGAGGGGTGATCCATCTGTATGTTTTTCCAAGGCACTCAGTGGCTTTTAGTGAAATATGTGAGAAAGACTTACAAGAAGCTTTAATATTTTGCTCTGCCACTTATCACCCTGTCACCAACTCCCTGCTTGAAGTAGGACAGGAAAGAGAAGTTGACAAGGAAAAAAAAACAAAACACCCAAACAAAAAAAAATTCTTTTAATCCATAAACAAATATCTCAAAGTAACAACACAATCAGAGTGAAGTGCAAGGGGGAGTCAATGTTATTATTTTACTATGTTCCAAGCCTTCTGCTAGAGTTTTTCAGACATTTTACTTCATTTCATCATTACAACAAGACTGTGAGTGGACGTGCTAATTCCAATTTTACAATGAGGAAACCGAGAGTTAGAGAGATTAACTAGCCTACTCAATATTAAATTTGAAGTCAGGGAGTGAAATTCTAAATTCTGTACTTTTCTCTATTTACTTTGTTTCACTTCACAACCATACACATGTGATAATCAATGAAAGCAAGCATTGCAAATGAGAAATATGGGAGGATAGCTATTTAGGATTATATTTGACCAGTTAAAAGCTATATGGGGACATATGGAATGAGAATGAAGGTCAGAAACTTAAAGTTCAGTTAACATGGACCTCACTCTTTGTGGAACATACAGTACAGTGTTGCTCAGCCCAAATATTTGTCAACCGGGGAACTGAAAAATAGACTGTGGTGCATCACAATGGAATATTACTCAGTCACAAAGAGGAACATACTACCAATACACTCAACAATGCAGATGAATCTCAAATGCCTGATGACAAGTGAAGAGAGCCAAACTAAAGGCTACCGAGTCTGTGATTCCATGTATATGGCTCTCTGGAAAAGCCAAAATTATGAGGATTGTTTCATATTTTGATTGAGGTGGTAATCACATAACTAAACGTGTTTGTCAAAAATTGCAGAAATGTACAGTAAAGGAGTGAATAATACCATATGCAAATTATACTTTAATCTTTAAAATGAGAGAAAAACACAGAGTTATTTAAAATTAGCTGTTTTACTAATTTCATTAGAAATGTCTTACCTTATGGTTTTTAGGTAAAATTTGAAAAATAGAATGAATTCAATCCCATAATCTTAATAACCAACTTCTTCTTAATATTATATAAAACCCACAGACCTAAGGTATCCCAAAGATCATCTTTCCTCAACTAAATAACGATACATGATGAGTTGTCTCAGTCATGTCTGATTCTTTGAGACACTGTGGACCATAGCTCGTCAGGTTCCTCTGTCCATGGGCTTCTGCAGACAAGAATACTGGAGTGAGTTTCTGTTTCCTCTTCCAGGGGATCTTTTCCACCCAGGAATCAAACCTGTGTCTTTTGTATCTCTTGCATTGGCAGGTGGGTTCTTTACCACTACTGCCACCCAGGAAGCCCATAGTAAAATCTAGATGCTCCTTAAACTGAAGAGAAGAGAAAATTGCCAGGTGCCTACAGACCAATAAGTTTTGAAGTAGTTCTTATTATTAGCAGACATATAAAATGTACAAAATGAGCCACTGAGTAATTAAAAATTAAACTTAAGTTTATTAATTATTGCTTCAAATACTCATAAAACAACTATACTTGGCTGTATGTTATTTTTACACAGAAGATTGACAACTGCCAGTAATCCAATTTAAGGCAGAAGAAGCTGCTCAGTCCTGCATAAACAAGATGCTTCAAAGCTGGGGGAGTTTGAGGGTCATCATTTGATGTTTTGGAGAATCATTACTCAAGCCCTGAATATCTACCTTTGCTAAGACAACATAAGCCATAGACTCTCCTTCCTGCCATGGAGAAGTCTCTTGATCATCCCCTTGGTTTTTGGGCTTTGTAGTGGCAATTTCACAGTGGGTAAGAGGAAGACAGTCAGCTTGGCTAATTCACACTGAGAAAAGCAAAGGGTTTCTTAAGGATGGTAGAAAGAGAGCCAGAAAGAAGAGGGAGGAGAAGAAAGAGAAGGAGAGCTTAAACATACATGGAGAAAGAATATTTGAATTTATTTTTCCGTGTGGTATAAACAAAAGCCTCTTCTGGCATTTTTAAAAGACTGCAGTAAAGATTTAAATTGCTTTTCCATTATTTCTGGACATGAAGATTGCTTTTTCTCCTGAAGGTGACACCATGCCAGGATGAGCTGTGAAGAGGCTCAAGTTTTATAAGTAACATATCTGTCAAAAGCTTCAGGCTGACTTTCAAGAAAAGCTGTTTAACTTCCAGTGATGTGTAATTTAATGAAGGAAAAATATAAAACTATTAGTTTAACCAAATAGGAAATGCAGAAGAAACTCTAATATTTTCAGTATCTCTCAGAATTATACTGTCAATCTTCAAGAGCTAAAGAAACCAAAATGATGAGCCCTGGTGATGCAAAACAGCTTGTCAACATGATTCCAGGCATATCTGTCAAGGGCAGGTGTGAATCCAAAAACTCTTTAGACAACATATATGAACAAATCTTTGACTCAAACTTTGGTCATTACACTGAAGAGGGAAGTTAGTCTGTAATTATCTGGGTGTTTAAATGCTTTTTCAGTTATTAAAAGTACACACTTACAAAATTAATATGTGGGCCTCCTGAAAAGCTACTATTAAATTGATGACACATCACACAATTTATGGCATCTTAGAAACGGGTGCACAATACTCCAAAAGTAATTTTTCAGCTACCGTATTTTTATTCCGAGAGACTCACAGAAGATATTTGACTAACATGTTTCTTTGGTCCACATTTGTTTTCTAGTATTATTCTCATGACCTCCAGACATCCTGAACTGTTCCGATTTTGGATGCTCTAAAAGTTTGACTAGCACTTCATATAAGAATTTTACTGGGTGGGGTATGTGAGTGGAGGAGGTGGAGGTGGAGAGGCAGAAAAGGAACTGATGGTGGACAAAGAGAGGTAGGAGGAAGAGAAAGGGCAAACAATGTTGGCAGGTGTGCCCTGCTTTTTATAGAACGTGGCCCTGAACACCTGCCCTCAAGCATGGTGTGTGTGAGAGACAGAAGGGTTGACAATGAAGTGACGGTGCTTGTTGGTGGCTCTTCTTTTCATCCATACCCACAGGGTTTGGCAGGCTTTGCTGCTTGCAGTTTGGGGTCCTGCTTTCTTAACTATCTCTGTGGTTTGTGATGAATCCACAGGCATCACAAAGCTAGAGTCCCCTCTTGTAAATTTGGAGCTGTCTCTCCCCTGCACCAGCATCTGCTGACATTTCAACTAGGATTGTGGGAAGGTATGGGCTTATTTGAATGGCTGAACAACATCTTGGGAAATTTTCTTTAGTACGAAGAATGTCTCTGAATTGCCTGTAACTTGGTTTTTAGATGCTTTTGGCTTGTACCTTGCACTCTTGTTGATCAGACTGATTTGTATTTGGAGGGAGCAATAATGATTAAAAATTGCTCTATAATTTGAAAAATTCATCATTTTTTTCTGAATTCTAAGTGATAAGACTGATCTCTGTTTCCTTGACTATTAACAGTGTGGTAGTGTTTAGTTACTTGCTTCTATTAATCTTCTATCGAGAAAAATCAAGACTAAAGCAAGAACTCAAAAACCCAAGAAAACCTGACTTTATCAGTAAAGCAACTATCATGTGCTCTACTTGATATCAGCAGAAGATCAGCTAAAGAGATCAAAGACTGACTATGTCTTTAAATGGGAGGGGTCTAGCATTTATTTATAATTTATTCAGCAAATGGCTGTGCCAAGCGTTGTTCTGGGTGGTGGATTTAGAACTAGTCCAGAGCAACTGAGTCTTGGCTCAGACGCTGCCTATGTTGTGGTGTAGGAATAATGCACGACTGTGGTTAGTAGTGTGCTGTATTCAGAGCAGGTTTCACATTGAACTTCTCTGAGCTCATTTCTCAAGGAATTTCACTTATTACTTTCTGTCAGTTGCTCATTATTTTCCTTTATAAATGAATTGGCTAAGTGACATGCATTACAGATATATCATATTTCTAAACCTCCTGAACCTTATTTCTGGTAAACATAAGCATTCGCCTTGAACAGAGGAAGTCACAGTAGCAAGCTGAAGTTGTAGAAACAATGAGAACTCTTCAACATTCAGGAATCATCATGTTTTCTAGAGTAAATGATACAATTAATGCTTGATACTGGATTGTTTACAGACTTCCTCCTGACTCACAGCTCTTCACCTGTTAGTCCCGAAGAGATGGAAGGGTTATTCAGAAGACTTAAACAATAATTCAAATATTGGTATATGGAGCTGCTTTAAAAAATCTTGACAGGCTTTTGCCTGTGATAGATTTATACTTCTTTCATTATTGTAGCAGAACATCAAAAATTGCCTCTAAGAAAATTAAACTTTTTCCCTTTCTTCAGAGGACAGCTAAAACATGTTCATCTAAGTAAGTATTTTTGCATGTCCAGAGAAGACCATGGAACAGTAGAAGAGCTTAGCACACATGGGCTACGGAGCCAAGTGGGTTAGATTTGGTTCCTGGCTTTGCTGCTTCCAGCTGAGTGACCTTGGGCAATACTTTCCTTCATACTACCTCAGTTTTCCCATCTGGAATATGGAGATGGTAAAGTAAACTTCTTTCATGGGATTATTTTGAGGCTAATGTACATTGCACAAGGGCATTTGCCTGAAGAAAGGATTAAAAGAAAATGTTTGCTTTTCTAATATCTGGTTCACGCACACTAAGTAGTTTCAGTCGTGTCCATACTCTTTGTGAGCCTGTGGCAGTGTAGCCTGCCAAGCTCTCTATCCATGTGATTCTCCAAGAAAGAATACTGGAGTGGGTTGCCATTTACTTCTCCAGGGGATCTTCCCAACCCAGGGATCCAATCAGCATCTGTCTCCTGCATTGGGAGGTGGTTTCTTCATCACTAGTGCCACCTGGAAAGCCCCTACATCTGATTCACATATTCACATTTGAGTAACATTTGATTCTGGCAAGATGAGGATACTATTATAGTTGCTCATTACCTTCTTAAATTTCTCTATGGAACAAAGTATTTTATCTAGACTATCTTCCCAGAGTATGGATCAAAAAGTTACTTAGAGTGCCTCAGTATCCTCTCTGTTTTTGCCTGTGGTGATTAAACGATGGGAAGCAGCATGGAATTATGGAAGGAACAAGGTCTTTGGAGTCAGGCCACTGTAGTTCACGTCTAAGTTCTGCCACAGACAATGACAAGTGCGTTTACCACCTGCAGTGGAGGCACTGATACTTACCTCCTAAGGCTGTTGTGAGGTAAGTGCAGTATATGTACTTAGCATATATCCTAAAGGTTAACAGATGTTGGCTCCTGTTTGGATGAACGGTCCTCAACCATCCCTTGAGCAGAATGGCCAACATCTGACTCAAGTAGGCCCATCTTTCTTACATTCTATTTTGCCCACCTACAAACCTCTCAAACCACTATAAACACAGCCAATTCAAATAGAAGTCAGACATTTAATAGGTTAATCTACAGCCTACAAAGTCAACTGGTATGAAAAACTCTCTTCAAATCAGGGTGATGAGATCATCTTGACCAATTAGCACCTGTTTCAGTAAAAAAAAAAAAAAAAAAAATGAAAGGAGATTTATGGAGGGAAGAAGCGGGAGCTAAAAAGCCAAGACTTGAGGTGGTCAGGCCCACAGGCATGTTGATGTGATGAGGAAGCAGAATCTATGGGCTGGCATCAGACTGTGAGACAGCAAGACAGAGTTAAGGGAACAGAGGGTGAGTTGCTTGGCCAGCAGCATGAGCATCAGGACCAACAAAGCCCAAAGATGCAAGCCATCCAGATGGCAAAACCTCCTTCACCTCCTGCTACTGAGGGAGTTCCTAGAGGTATGCTATACATGGACTCCCCAGTCGGTTAATCTCCCTGAGGTTGACCCTCCTCACTTTCCATTCTTCCATGAAACTAGAGGGTTCATTTTCCTATGAGTTTCCAAGAAGGTCTGGGCCAATGGCAGAGGCTCTTGTTTTATCCATTTCTATTTTCATTCACAGTATAAATTACCTCTATTTTATTTGGGACCACTAAAAGTAAGTCCCTATTCCTCTCTTCTCCAAAATTAGTATTTTACCTTCCAGAAATATGTCTGATACCAAAGGAAGATAGTCTGAGCGTGGGGTCTCATGTTGCCTCTGGAATTGTCCTGTTTATTTTTGGGTTCCAGCTTGGCTAGCTTTTTTTGTATAGATCCTAGTAGGAATTGGCTTCCTAAGCTTGAGTATTAGATGTCAGACACTTGTAGGGACTAGTGACTAATTAACTCTTCTTACAACCTTTAATTTTTTTGCCCTTAGATAGAGGCAGTGTATAGAGAGGTTAAGAACACGGCTGTGGCATCAGATTACCTGTGTTTTATTTCTGCCTCTACCACCTACAAGCTTGGACAGGTTTCTTATTGCTCTACGCTTCAGTTTCTTTATTACTATATGCTGTACTTAAAAATTATTGCTGAATATCATCTATCTTCTATCAAAACACTTATTTGTTTTATCTCTCTGCTTAGTTATATTTCTCTTGTTTGACTTTTATCTCCTTGAGAGTAGATGGGAATGTACTTTTGCATTTCCATTACTTAATACATAGTAGACGCTCAATAAATTATTTTAATATTTCCTTTTTGAAAACAGCATTCTTGAAAAACTATCATCCTAACAGCTAACTTTTGGTTCTCTGAATCTTATGCAGACTTTTATATCTCTAATTCTTTTACCACATATGGATGTAAACCTGTGGTATGTATTATGCTTACTTTATTAATTAATTTTAGTAATTATTCTGTTATTTAATTAACTTCAGTTCAGCAAATTTAAGGCCCTTTAGAGTTCACTTTTATTTATCAAGTTTGTCCCGTTCTTCTAACATGTTCTGTTTTGCTCTACTTTTACTCTAAATTAATTATTGTGCTTATCATTCTTTATTGTTTAAATTAAGGTATAATTGACTTAATGTTATACGTTATGTTAGTTTCAGGTCTACAACATAGTGATTCTATATTTTTATACGTTACAAAATGATCACCACTATAAGCCTAGTTACCATCTGTCACCATACAAAGTTATTATAATATTATTGACTCTATTCTCTATTATGTATATTGCATCCCATGACTTATTAATTTTATAACTGGAAGTTTGTGCCTCTTAATCATCTTTACTTATTTCATCCATTCTCCTCAGCCACCTTCACTCTGACAAGCACTAGTTTGTTCTCTTGTACCTGTGAGTCTGTTTCTGTTTTGTTTGGTTGGTTCTTTTTGTTTGTTGATTTTAGATACCACATTGCGCTGGTCATATTTGCTTGTCTTTCTGCTGGATCTATCTGCTTCTCCAACTTAGCAAGGTCATTTTGAATTCCAATCTCATCTGCTTTGGAGTACACTTTTTCTCCAGGTAACTATGCCACCTAAATCAATGAGTTTCCTATTTCTTTTTAAAAATAACTCACTGATAGAAGGTTAAATAAATAGTATCCACCTGATTTACAAATACAAGATGTATTCTTCAAAGCTATAAAACCGTAATTAGACATGTGAAGAACCATGTTTAACGAGAGTACAATCGTTTCATAGAAAACACTTTTTAAAAGTTATTTATTTAATTTTTGGTTGCACCGGGTCTTCATTGCCCACGGGCTTTCTCTAATTGCAGTGAGCCAGGGCTATGTTCAGTTGCCTCAATGTGGTGGCTTCTCTTTTTGCAGAGCACAGGCTTTATGCACATGTGTTTCAAGTTGAGACGCATGGGCTCAGCAGCTGTGGTTCACAGGCCCTAGAGTACAGACTCAGCAGCCGTGCACACAGGCTTAGTCGCTCCGCAGCGTGTGGAATCTTCCTGGATCTGGGATCAAAACCCATGTCCCCTGCATTGCCAGGTAGATTCACTGTACCACCAGGGAAGTCCCTGTAGAAAACATTTTTATGTAAGAAAAACTTCTGTTTATGAGGACAAATGGTCCAATAAATCTATAATTGCTCAATGCCCTAGAACCCAACATTTCAATTTATTAAGCCAAGAATTAGCCTCATGTAATTTTTTTTTAGTCTTTTTAAATTTAACTCCAGCCTGCCCACATCTGAGTTTATCCAGTAGATACACATAGTACCCTATATGTGAGTGTAAATAAAAATTTAGCAAACCAGCAATGAAGAATGTATCCTAGTTTTTGTGCAGTTTTGATGAACAACAGTTACAGTCTAGATCAGAACAGTTTGCATAGATTTTCATCAATAATTGGTAGAGTCTCGATTTTAATGAGGTGAAACTCTGACTCCAAGGTATGTTACTCTAAAGATGAACCAACAGATCAAAATCCTTTATTGTTTCATTTGATGAAAGTAATAAATCTCAATAATGTGTTTTCAGATAAAAGGAAATCATTCTTTTTTATCTTGGAAAAATTCATCCTTATTAGAAATCTAAGATACCATCTTAGGTAAAGTTATACTCCAAAACACCTTGCCTCATTTAAAAGTGTGTTCAGCTTTCTTGGTGTTCATGCTACTCTGCAGGTCACAGAAAGTGACCTGAGCTCTTTACCTTTGGTACCTACAGGTTTCTGTTCAGTCCTCAGGAGAATGTCATTTCATTGCTCATTCAACCAAACAGACCTACAGCAGTTTGTTTATATGATCACCTCCTGAAACAGTAAAAAGAATCATGACAAAGGTGATGATTTACAGTCATAGTTACAGTTTAGGCTGAATTTTAGTGGATTAATTTGCTTCATTGAAAAAGTCTTCCGCAGAGGTCTGAAGACCTGTATTCAAAGACTAAAACAGTCTCCTGGGGCTTTCAGCTTGATTTTTTTGTTTTGCTCAACTGGGGCTTTTCCTTAGGTTGTAAATTCCAGCTTTCTAATGTCAGATTCTTCTTTTGTTGAGCTTTAAGGCATTTCTGGAATTACTCAGCAAAGGGACTCTGACAATTCCCTGCCCTGTTCTTAGGTCATAGAGCTGATTTATGTCTGAAGGAGGTTCTCTAAACAGTAGATGAAATTGGTGAAATGTTATCCATTTATTAAAGTGGGTTCAAGAGTTCCTCCTGCTGATCAGTGGGAGTTGTCCTAAAAAAAAAATCGACTCTGAGTGCATTGACTTATTGTTATTCTGTGTTTTATTACAGGAAAGTGAAAGTCACTCTTAAAGAAAATGTTTAAGGTTGAGTAAACTAACCGTGTTTGGCACATTCTAAATACGCTATTTCAGGTTGATAGCATATAAGCAGTTATAGGAATGACTGTTCTTATTAACATGAATGTACAAACTAAATATTTATTTAACCAACATTTATGAAGTATCATTTCTCTTTAGGAAATGCTCTATGTATTGTGAACATGGCAGCGAATAAGTCAGACAAACTCTTTGCCTTTTGTAACTAAGTGGGACAAATACCAAATAATAACAAATAAATGTATAGCAAAATCATAGGTAATGTTCAGGATTATAAAGAAAAGCACAACCCAGCATGGAGAATTGGGAGTCATCGTCCTTTTAGGTATATATACATTTTCTACTGCTGCTTTAAAAAAATTACCGTAAATTTCATGGCTTAAAGTAATTTAAATTTATTATCTTATAACTCTGTAGGTTAGAAGTTTTACGTTCTTAAAATCAGTCCTAAAACCAGAGCATCGGCAGGCCCCAAGGGGAATCCTTTTCCTTGATTCCAGATGCTTCTCAACATTTCTTGGCTTGTAGTCCCCTTCCTCCATCTTCAAAGGCAGAAATATCACATCTCTCCTATCTTTCATTTGTTATCACATCTCTTTCTGACCGTGGCTGGGAAAGGTTTTTCTGTTTTGAAAGCTAGTATGATTAGATTAGCCCACCCAGCTAATCCAGGACAAGCTCTTTCTTTTAAGGTCAGTTAATTAGCAACCTCAATTCTAGCTGCAACCTTAATTCCCTTTGCCACATTAGAAAGCATATTCTCATTTATTCAGATGCTCAAAGTATATCAGATTTCACCAGTGGGAGCCTTTTCAAGCCAGGACCTGTGTTCTTCTGACATATGTCTGCCATCATTTGAATACTTTCTCACTTCCGGCTCAGTAAGTTGATCCAGGTTCACTTTTGTACATTCCCAGTCTCAGCCCAAGAATCAGTCACTTCTCCAGGAATTCTTGGTTTCTTTTAGTGAAAAACTAGTTCTTGGCTGCTAGGTCTGTTTAATGTTTTTGAGGTCTGGATGTGTTCTGAAGACAGAGTCTGAAGGCATGAGTTTAAAAAAGGGAAACAAGACGAGTCCAAATTTTTTAGTATTATTATTTTTTTTAGCCTGAGCTAACAGATGGATGGAGTTACCATAACAGAGTTGGGGAAGCCTGCAGTGAGAGGTAGGTTTGGAGGGAGGTTCTGAATTCAGTTTAACCACATTAGGCTGAGATGCCTATTAAACATTCTAGTGGAGTTGGCAAATCGGCAGTTAGATGTCTGGGTTAATAGTTTTGGAGAGAATCCTGGAGTGGGAATCATCAGAGTATCAGCAGCATTTAAATCCATGCGGAAGGATAAGAGCATCAAGGAAATAAGTGAGAGGAAGGGAGCCGAGGTCTGAAGTCTGGGGCACACCTGCAGACTTCAGAGGTCAGGGAGAAGAGGAATGAAGGAGACAAAAGGAGAGATCACTGAGGTAAATGGAAAGCAGAGAACTTGGTGTTCCAGAAAGTGCAAGTGGCTCAGTTGTGTCCGACTATTTGTGATCCCATGGACTGTGGAATTCTCCAGGCCAGAATACTGGAATGGGTAGCCTTTCCCTTCTCCAGGGGATCTTCCCAATCCAGGGGTCGAACCCAGGTCTCCCACATTGCAGGCGGATTCTTTACCAGCTGAGCCACCAGGGAAACCTAAGAATATTGGAGTGGGTTGCCTATCCCTTCTTCAGGGGGTCTTCCTGACCCAGGAATCGAACCAGGATCTCCTGCATTGCAGGCGGATTCTTTACCAGCTGAACTATGAGGGAATACCTTCTGGTATTCCAGAAGGCAGATGGAAAAAAGCATATCAAGGAGGAAAGAGTGATTGACTGGGTCAAATGCTGCTACTAGATTAAGTGAAGAGAGGACTAAGAACTGTCATTTGGTGGCAGGGGCAGTTAACTTTGTTAGAATGGGTTTAAGCCAGAATAGGAAATATGGAATTACATAGAACAAGTGTAGACAAATTCTTTTAAGGTACTTGCTGCAAAGAGGAGCAAAGGAATAGGGTAGTTAACTACTGGAGAATTAGGGTTACAAGAAGGTTTTTTTTTTTTAATAAGATGTTAGAAATACCAGCATTTCTGTATGCTCATGGAAGTCATGATTGAGTAGGGAGTGGAAAAACATAAATGGCAGCAGGTGGGGTGGGCAGAATCTGTTTCTTTGTCACGTCTAGCTGTGTCCCTTGGCTCTTGGCTGTCTTTTGGCATTTTCAAACCAGTAGTGAGTCCTTTGCATACAACTTTCACACCTCTTCTGTCACTGTCTCTCTGCCTTTGCATCCAGGGAACATTTCAGATTTTAGGATTCATACAATTAGCTTGGATCCACCTGACAATTCATGAATGTGTTCCCATCCCAAGGCCAGTAACCTTGATCACATGTGCAAAATCCTTTCTGTCACCTAAAGTAACTTAATCACAGGTTTTGGTGATAAGAACTCCCTAGGGTCATTATTCTATCAACCACAAAATCCCAGGGATATCAGAATTCTTGAAATAGATGGTTTCTTGGTTGGTTTTGTTTATTCCTTTAACCTCCTTAGCTAACTCTTTAATTATTTAAACTGAAGTAAGCTTTTTGTAAATTTGCTTGAATTCTAAATGGATAGGGCTCAATTCTATGTGCATCTATACACGGGCTTCATGGATCTGTCATTTAAGTTATGCTGACGAGTTTTGCACTCACTCAACTGTCATTGCAAGAAAAGCTCTCAGGTTCATTTCCCAATCTTCTCATGCAAATACTGTTTTCCAGACTTCCTTGCACCTGGCTTCTAGCTAAGTTCCAACAGCGGAAGCCTGGTTAGAGACTAGATTGCAGGATGAAGGAAGGAGCCTCTATTTCTATTTCTAGTCCTGAAGTGACTATATTTGTTTGTGGTTCCCACTCTCCTGGGCAGCACCACGGTTCATGGTTCTAGCTCCCACTGGAGGCCAGGCTTCTGGATTCTAGTACCATCATCCCCTCTCTGGGAATGGTGTGGCTTCCTGTTTTAGTCTTTTGTTTGCCTTCATTCCCTATTTGGTTTCTCAGCTCTTCTATCATTGTGTAACCCATTAATTATATTAAATTTCCTCTATTTGAAATATCTAGAGTAGTTTCTGTCTTCCTGACTCAACTTTCACTGATAGCAAGGAAAATAAAACTATACTAGTTTCAATCTTGCGTTTGAAAAATAATCTTCTCGTCAATCTGAAAGGCACTCTGGTATTCTTAAAAAAGAAAAAGTTCAACAGAAAATCCATTCCGCTTGTTTAGAGGTATATAAAGATATTTTAGCACCCTCTTGTCATTTCTGACATGAAATATGCAGCTTGATGTTTACTTACTGAGACTGATGTCATAGGGTGAGTTTTACTGGTACATGAGAAAGGAATTTCAGGAAGCCACTCTGTGAACTTCTGGGGATTAAATTTCTGAATGATGAGCCCAGTGGTGTTGGTATAGCAGAGAATGGGACCATATTCCACTGACAATGCCAATCAAGGACACTCAATCATGGCTTTAGGGCACAAAGAACAGGATAAAGAGAATTCCACATGTCTGAGAAGCGGTTTCCTCTATTTCAAGGAGAGGAAAAACTAGGGCAAGAATGCAATCTGGGCTGCTGGGTGGCTGGCTAATATTCATTGCTTAAAAAAAAATTATATGCACACAGTGGAAAAGGACGAAGGGAAGCCTGCTTGCCTCTGAATAGCAAGGCTATTAGCAAGAAGAAAGAGATTTAAAAATAATTTACATACATGATTATTAGGACGGAAAAGGATGACTCCAACTGCAGTTCTTGACACAACTTTGTGGCTTTCTGTGGTTGAGATAATGTACATAAAGCAGAGACCCCACCATCTGACTAATTAACTCGGCAGCAGGGAGGGAATGGATGAAAGGATAATTAATAGGTCAAAGACCCAATGCTGTGTTACGATTATTTGAATAATATTATGATAATTTGAATAACGTACAAGAGTTTCTGAAAATTGGTTGCCGGCTAGGACTCCAGCTGACAAAACATTTGAATCACGCTCATTTTATACCTCCTGGGTAGCTTTCCTTCCTTCCTGAAAGTAGTAAGCATATGTTTGACTGTGGGGGGAGGGGAGGGAAGAGGAGACCACGGGGAATGACTGTGGAAAGAGAGACTGTTTTAAATGTCCGTGACAGAATGATGCTGTTGTAAAAGTCCACAGCAGAAATCCTCCAGTTCAGTTCACATTGAAGTGACCTTAACTGGCAAGCACAGTTGCAGGCCAAGACAATAGAAACGATGGCATTCAAGCTCACAAGGACTGTTCAATGAAATGAAAAACCCCGTGCTTATTTCCTGGTTTAAAAAAAAAGAAAGAAAAGATTAATTAATTAGTTTAGATCTATGTTTGATGGATTTGTATCTTTATTTAGAAAAAACAATACCAAAGAATCATTTTTACTTCAAGCCAGTAGGGATTTTAAACCAGGACATTTATTTAGAATTTTTTAAGCACATTGCATGTTGAAAGTGTCCTACACAAAAATTTGTTTTAAAACTCATGTGGATTATTGACAAATGTGGAAGCATTTATAATATAATATTCCCACAATTGACAATCATGCTGCCCCATATAGTTTATTAGGCTTCCCTGGTGGCTCAGCTGGTAAAGAATCCGCCTGCAATGTGGGAGACCTGGGTTCGATCCCTGGGTTGGGAAGATCCCCTGGAGAAGGGAAAGGCTACCCACTCCAGTATTCTGGCCTGGAGAATTCCATGGACTACAGTCCATGGGGTCACAAAGAGTCAGACATGACTGAGAGACTTTCACTTTCACTTTCACATATCGTATATCATTTCAGTGGCTTTTCTTCCCCCTTCAATTCCTTTTACTGAGAAAATGGACTTCACTGTCAGCATCCAAGCAGCAATCTAGAACGTGGCCTGAGGGTCTTTAGGGCAACTAATAAAAAGGCCAACCTGTTTTCCTCTGCATGAGTTTATTTCCTGCAGGAGTTCTGTGTGAGTTTTATTACTTATATGAAAAGAGTAGCTTCCATCTACCTTCCCATTAATCCAGTGATTCTAATCTGGGGACAGTGTTGTCCACTAGGGGACATTTGACAATATCTGGAGACAGTTGTAAATGTCACAATTTAGGGGAGATACTGGTATCTAGAAGATGAAGACTAGGGATGCTGCTAAACATCCTACAATGTGCAGGACAGCCTCCACAATTAAATCTGCAAGGGCTGAGGCTGAGAAGCTGTATTAATCCAAATGTGGCCTTGGGTGAATCCAAGAATGATGCTGCCTGGTCCAATGGCTGCACAGTTGTCAAGTGTGAATGAAAGCATTATAAACACTGCTATGTTAGTTAATAGTAATGAATTTTTGCGTGGGACCCATCCTGCATTCAATGTGTTTTGAATGTTCAAGTAATCCCTAACATTTCTGTAAGCTTTGGTCCTTCACTTCTAAGGTTATACTTCTAAAAATAGGGGAAATGGAGCAGGCACCCCACTGCATATGACTAAACGTCTAAACTCTTACACTAGCATGTTAGGTATAGTTGTCGTTGTTATTGTGTAATCATTATGTCTGATTCTTTTGTGACCCATGGACTGTAGCCTGCCAGGCTCCTCTGTCCACGGGATTCTCCAGGCAAGAATATTGGAGTGGGTTGCCATTTCCTTTTCCAGGGGATCTTCCCAACCCAGGGATTGAACCCGAGTCTCCTTCTTGGCAGGCAGATTCTTTACCACTGAACCACCAGGGAAGCCCAGGTATAGTTGTTATATGGCTACAATTTGGTTATTACGGATTAACATTAGTGAATGAGAAAGTGCAAGTAATTCTCAGTCCCAAGAAGTCATAGGTCAAAGATGAACCTAGGTGGTAGAAAGAGTATATGTTTCCGAAGGGCTGTTCAGATAAGCAGCGACCCTCAGAGGAGCTCTAAGGCCACTGACAGACTGCTTGTGCAGCCTGGTGGGATAGAGCTGTGAGGACTGGGAAAGGCAAGCAGGACTTCAGAACAGAGCAGGGCTCTGTGCCCCTAAGATATGATGTAGGTGCCCACGTGTGCAGGGATTGCAACTCTGTGTGTTCTCCCTGGCTATTTTAAAAAATTTTCATTCTCAAAGATTCAGTTGACAGTGTGCCTGCCACATATTATTTATTATGACTGGTAGGTAAATGAGACAGACAACTTCATTCCTGAAGTAGAACCACAAACAAGGACTACACACTTTCAGGGGACAGCATTGAGAATAAAGAATATGTTGTGCTTCGTATTTAAGAATGCTTATCATACAATTTGATTAAGAATTTCACTTATATTTTAGAAATGGTGCCAGGACTTTAGACTAGATTAGAATTTCAGTTTTCCAGCTTAAATATTCTCTCCTTGTTTTTCATCCCAAAGCAAACATTATTAACATTTAGGTTGTCAAGCAGCCCACAAGAAACACCTGTGTCCACCATCCAGTTTCTGTAAATAAATAGAAAAATCAAAAGGAGAACAAGTATCACTTCTATATAGTCAAGTTGCTTGGTATAGAGCAAGAAATGATATGCATTTTAATAATTAGAATGTAATTACTGAACTATAAATATCTCTGGTTATGTACTGATATGTAATTCTTAAGTTACAAGAGTACATAGTCATATAGCTATATTTGAGAAATAGGAGTCTTCAGATACAGAAATTTTCATGATCTCATGTCGTGAGAATGTGGAATAATACATTCTCTCCTGATTTCTGTCACTTATTCAGCCTTGTATTAATATTATAAATGCATGTTTCTTTCTTTTGTATCCTTAACCTAAATGAAAATTTAATGAAGTCCTCCTGTGTTACAAAAATGGAGAATGCAAAAAAATGTATTGACTTCTGCTGTTGACAAAAAGATTAGGAAGTAAGTGATAAAGGTATACTCCCTGACAGCCATCAACACTGTGGGAGATAAAATATGTGGGAGTGCACTTTAAATTTCTATTAAATAATAAACTATATTTAAATGATAAGCATTTGCACACATTGTGGGGGCTTCCCCAATGGCTCAGCAGGTAAAGAATCCACCTGCAGCGCAGGTGATGCAGGTTTGGTCCCTGGGTTAGGAAGATCCCCTGAAGGAAGAAATGGCAACCCACTCCAGCATTCTTGCCTGGGAAATCCCATGGACCGAAGCACCTGGTGGGCTACAGTCCATGGAGTTGCAAGGAGTTGGACAAGATGAGCAGATGTGCACCACACACACTGTGGTGATAAGTTATGAAGGAATGATGGTGATGCTTTTTTTGGGAATTTAAGTAGATAACTTAAGGGAAGTTTTGGTAGCTAGAAACAGTATTTAAAAGCCAGAATTCTGTTGGACTGATATTATGAAATCCCATTAATAATACATTGATTAACATGACTCTTCTGGAACATGAGGATTGTCAATATAGGCTAGAAAATGAAGCTGAATATTAAGGAAAGTTATTTTCCTGGAGGGAGCAAAAACAACAAACAAGCAAACAAATGCTAGAAGACTATTAAAAGCTATGATCTTGGATTGATGGGCCAAATGGCAAATGATAAGAAAAATGAAGAATGAGAATGTATGTGTGTGTGTGTGTGAGTATAACAGACATTAAAGAAGGACCACTAAAATACAGAGGTCTTGCTTTCTAGAAGATTCCTTCATCAAAGCAGAGATCAGTTCTTAGGGTACAGATGCGACCATGAGCAAGATCAGGTGAAGCCTTTTCTTAATTCAACAAGGGTCAGATAGACATATGAGAAGTAGTTTCAAAAGGGACTCCCCTGTGATGTTCCTTGATGGGAAGTACTCTCTCCCTGGGGCTGGGAGGATGAGCTTTCACAGAGAAGAGGGCGATCCTAAAGCCATTTTGTCCTAGCTAGTTTTTGATAGGGCTTCCTAGGTAGTGCTAGTGGTAAAGGATCCACCTGCCAATGCAGGAGACATAAGAGACAACAGGTTCGATCCCTGGGTCGGGAAGATTTCCTGGTGAAGCAAACGGCAACCCACTCCAGAGGAGCCTGGCAGGCTATAGTCCATGGGGCTGCAAAGAGTCAGACTCGACTGAACACACAACACAGTCCTTGATAGCTCTGAGAAGATCAACTCTATTGACTTGCTAACATCAATTAACATAAACTGACAGGAAAGAAATACTGGGCCTGTGACTTACTGACTTCATGACACACTATTATAAAAGCATGTGAGCCAGAAGTGTATTTCTTACCTGCAATTATAATACCTAGCAGCTCCTGACTAGTGGAATTTTCAGTAGGGACTCCGATTTTTTCACCAAGCACTGTCACTATTTGCTAGTGGTAGTGTATCTGTGATTTGTAATAGACTCTTACTTCATCTCCTAGCATCTGTGTTGAACGCAACTCCAAACTGAGGGTTCTGGTACCCAGCTCACCAAGTTTCTCTCTAGTTCAACTTCTAAAATGATCTTGGGTAAACACAGCAGGTATTATCAAAGCAACAGCTCTAACCCTTGGCACTCACTGCTGTCAGATCCACTGTTAATGCTGATGACAAGCTCCTGTGAATCTAGTCTAGCACCAGGAGTGCCTCGAAGTTATTGCTACCAGGAGCTGCTCTTCTGTCAATGACAAAAGAGAGTTTGGGAAAGAAATACCCCAGCTTTCCAACTGCTAGAGGGAGTGTGGATCACTGTGACAGGTTCCCTGAGGTCTCTCCTAGAATCACCCAGAAGGAGTGAGCCCCAGTTGCCCACAGTGGTAACCTGCTCAATAATGCACCATAATGTTGGTTTCTTTCCTTTTCCTCCACTTCATCCATTCTCCTGCCACTGCTTTCTGGGACCACCTCCCAATAAACTTCTTGCACTCAAATCTTTATTTTAGATTCTACTGCAAGGGAGAGGCTTCCCAGGTGTCTCAGTGGTAAATAATCCACCTGCAATGCAGGAGACTCCAGTTCTATCCCTGGGTTGGGAAGATCCCCTGGAGTAGGAAATAGCACCCTACTCCTGTATTCTTGCCTGGGAATTCCCATTGACAGAGGAGCCTGGAGGGCTACAGTGCGGTTGCAAAGAGTCTGACATGACTGAGCACTGCTTTGAGGGAAACCTAACTGAAGAAAGGAATTGTGAAATACACATGGACAATTTCTCTAAGACCCTGACTTACAGAGTCACTTCTCCCCAACTTGGCCATTCCAAATCTCCTCTTTGAACTTACCTACATCTGCAGCCTTGGGTGTCCCCTGAATTTGATGTCACCTTCCCCATATCCATACCCAGTGTTGGTCAGTTTCATTATGTTCACCTGCATCCTCTCTGTTCTTTTAATCCCTTGATCACCTTCTACTCTGGTCTTGAACATCATCAAACATAGGTTAACTAGATCATATTCTTTACATTCAACTTTCTATCACCAATCTTGACCACATGCTCAATATATTCCAGCTACATACACCGCCTCATTATTTACTGAACATACTATATTTTTTCATACAACTCAGTCTATGTTTCCAGTATGTTCTTCTGGTCTTTGGAACTCTTCTCCTGCTTAAAGATCACCCCCTCAGTGGTGCCTTCCCTGACACTCCCAGGCAGAATTAATTGCTATCTGTTGTGGGTTTCATATCATTTTTATATATGACTGTTAGAATAGTCACCACATGGAACTGTAATTATTTCCATGTCTACCCTCTTAGCCAGAGTAAGAACTTGAGGACAAGGATTTAATCATCAATATCCTGAATTCCTAAGACTAGATTGGCTGGAAGATAGCAGGCAATAATTTAAGTGAGATGAATGAATAAAAATTACTCATTAAAGTCACGGTCCTTGTTTCCCCAATACACTGATTTTCACAGGAAACAAATTTGTCTCCTGTTATTTCTGTGGGACCTAGTTTTTTTTGTTGTTGTTGTTGTTTTTTTAAGTAAAAGTCCTTTATTTTAGCTTACCTTAACAGGTGGTTGGTATGTGCCATCCCCAATTCTGACATGATTGGCCCACTGGTTTCTTCTGCTCACATATCTTAAATTTCAGCTAGGTATTTTAATTACTAGCTTAGCTCAGACTGACAGTAATCAGATGGGCTTCTGCCACCACAGAAACCATGAAACAGCTTAGTGTCTAATTTGAACTGCTATCTCCCAGGCATAGTCCTACTTCTAGACTTCTGTTTTGGTAAACAGTAAATGTCCTTATGGTTTAAGTCATTGTTAGTTTGACTTTTAATTAATTATAGCTAAAATAAAAAAAAATTATAGCTAAAATAAACCCTAGATGATGATCATATGAAATACTTTTAAGTTTCATTAAGGGATGGACACGTATTTAGAGAAGGAGACCGGAAGGAGCAGTAGAGGAAGTGAGAGGAGTGTGTGAGAAGTGAGGAATGAGGAAGAATTGACCCACGGAGGCTTTAGGTCCTTGATAAGTCTTAAACAGATCATTTTTTTTTTCATTTATTTTTATTAGTTGGAGGCTAATTTACTTTACAGTATTGTGATGTTTTTTGCCATACATTGACATGAATCAGCCATGGATTTATATTTGTTCCCCATCCCGATCCCCCTCCTGCCTCCCTCCCCATCCCATCCCTCTGGGTCTTCCCAGTGCACCAGCCCTGAGCACTTGTCTCATGCATCCAACCTGGGCTGGTGATCTGTTTCACCCTTGATAGTATATTTGTTTCAGTGCTATTCTCTCAGAATATCCCACCCTCGCCTTCTCCCCCAGAGTCCCAAAGTCTGTTCTGTACATCTGTGTCTCTTTTTCTGTTTTGCATACAGGGTTATCGTTACCATCTTTTTAAATTCCATATATATGTGTTAGTATACTGTATTGGTCTTTATCTTTCTGGCTTACTTCACTCTGTATAATGGGCTCCAGTTTCATCCATCTCATTAGAATTGATTGAATTCTTTTTAATGGTTGAGTAATATTCCGTGGTGTATATGTACCACAGCTTTCTCATCCATTCGTCTGCCGATGGGCATCTAGGTTGCTTCCATGTCCTGACTATTATAAACAGTGCTGCAATGAACACTGGGGTGTATGTGTCTCTTTCAGATCTGGTTTCCTCGGTGTGTATGCCCAGAAGTGGGATTGCTGGGTCATATGGCAGTTCTATTTCCAGTTTTTTAAGGAATCTCCACACTGTTTTACATAGTGGCTATACTAGTTTGCATTCCCACCAACAGTGTAAGAGGATTCCCTTTTCTCCACACCCTCTCCAGCATTTATTGCTTGTAGACTTTTGGATAGCAGCCATCCTGACTGGCGTGTAATGGTACCTCACTGTGGTTTTGATTTGCATTCCTCTGATAATGAGTGACGTTGAGCATCTTTTCATGTGTTTGTTAGCCATCTGTATGTCTTCTTTGGAGAAATGTCTGTTTAGATCTTTGGCCCTTTTTTGATTGGGTCATTTATTTTTCTGGAATTGAGCTGCAGGAGTTGCTTGTATATTTTTGAGATTAATCCTTTGTCTGTTGCTTTGTTTGCTAGTATTTTCTCCCATTCTGAAGGCTGTCTTTTCACCTTGCTTATAGTTTCCTTTGTTGTGCAAAAGCTTTTAAGTTTCATTAGGTCCCATCTGTTTATTTTTGCTTTTATTTCCAATATTCTGGGAGGTGGGTCATAGAGGATCCTGCTGTGATTTATGTCGGAGAGTGTGTTGCCTATGTTCTCCTCTAGGAGTTTTATAGTTTCTGGTCTTACATTTAGATCTTTAATCCATTTTGAGTTTATTTTTGTGTATGGTGTTAGAAAGTGTTCTAGTTTCATTCTTTTACAAGTGGTTGACCAGTTTTCCCAGCACCTCTTGTTAAAGAGGTTATCTTTTTTCCATGGTATATTCTTGCCTCCTTTGTCGAAGATAAGGTGTCCATAGGTACATGGATTTATCTCTGGGCTTTCTATTCTGTTCCATTGGTCTATATTTCTGTCTTTGTGCCAGTACCATACTGTCTTGATGACTGTGGCTTTGTAGTAGAGCCTGAAGTCAGGCAGATTGACTCCTCCAGTTCCATTCTTCTTTCTCAAGATTGCTTTGGCTATTCGAGGTTTTTTGTATTTCCATACAAATTGTGAAATTATTTGTTCTAGTTCTAAACAGATCATTAACTACAATAGAGGCATACTTTGATAAAAAGGAGAGGTGAACATTCTTGAATGGGCATTTTCAATGACCTAGAGATAGGAGAGAGTAAGGGAATTCATTTTCCCCCAAAAAACAATCTACTTGAGAGCAAACATTTGGAACACAAGTGTACATGAGTTAGCAGAACTCTATATCTGACTTACCCGATGCAATATTTATCTGAACAGCACAATGTTATTTGGGCATAATGGAGAGACGGTTGTATTAGACACCATATGGGGGTACTGGGGAACAGAGTTCCAGTGCTGCATGGGCAGTGACTCAGGAACACCCTGGCATTACTAAGATCATGTGTTCAAGAATATGTGAAGCAGATCTGTACTGTCTTGGTTATAATATCAGATAATAGTATGACTTAAAGCTAGCCACTTAATACTGCTCAATTTCTTCATTAAAAAAAAAAAACAGAATGAATGTGATGATTCAGAATCCTTCATTTGTGGCTTAATGGTCCCAAAGCTGAAAGATACTTCCTCCTACAAATTCTGCCTTAATAACTTAATATTTTCTAAATCTTTGTTTAAAATATGCTGAAGTTCTTAAACATTACAAATAAAATTGTAAGAGTAGGGCACTGGAGAAGGTTATCAAGAAAAATTATATTTCATATTCAGTAAATTTTCTGAACCAAATTACTCTTGACAGCGGATTTTCTGCTTTTACTACTTTAACTGCTCATTGCTTTTTGCCCATTAGATGTGTGATTAATGCTTAGAGTTGTACTTTAAGCACTAAGTTTTGTCAATACTAAATAAATAATTACAGCATTTCCTTTCTGCTTCTGGGATCATGGGCCATGATCATAAAATTTTTTAATTTTCAGAAGAGTGAAAACATGTCCCTTTCTCAAAGAGCACACAGTTTCAAGGATAACATGTGCAAAATAGAGTACACCTCAATTAGAAAAATAGCTGCTTTATAGTAGAGGAAAAAATGGCAGCCTATGATGCACTGGACAGGTTCTGGGTCTTACAGAAACCAATGTTTGAAGATTCTGACAGCTCATGACCACCTGCTAATTTTGGATCAAACAGCTCTACACAGCATCTCAGTCTACATTGTCAAATGGAAAATGACCCAAAACTCACATCTAAAAATCCATGAGGCAACCTGACAGATGTTGACGATGGTCTTGGACATAATATTTCAGACACAACTTAGAACCACCCATGAACATTAGAAGAAAATCTTGAGATATTAGATCTATCTGCCTCTAAAATTGTATTTGTAAGGGCAAGTAAATTATACTATCTCTTTTTCAATTGTATGTGTCAAAATTTCTTTGACTAATTGGCTCCATGTAGAATGTCTTTTTAAAAGCAGGACATGTATTTCTCTAAATTTCCAGGTGTCTTCCTAAGGATTGTCCTGTATACTCTTTGGTAGCATTTAGCTTTGTAATGTATGTGGATGTGCTCAGTCGTGTCTGACTGCAACCCCATGAACTGTAGCCTGCCAGGCTCCTCTGTCCATGAGATTTCCCAGGCAAGAATACTGGAGCAGGTTGCCATTTCCTTCTCCGGGGATCTTCCTGAATGGAGACAGAACCCACATCTGTCTCTTGCATGTTAGGTGCGTTCTTTACCCACTGAGCCATTGGAAGCATTTTGTAATGTATATGAACTACAGATACTTTGGGCCTACACAGTAATATAAATGATTAATTCTAACATGACTTAAAAGCCTTTGTTTTTAACCTTGGGGAGCATACCTATATTGAGGGTTATGTTTAAGTTGTTATTGTTTTGTTTTGTTTTAGTCTGAACTTCATCTCATTTTTTTATCCTTATGGCTATGGCATGAAGGATAATTAAATCTGTATTGAGTTTTGTGAACCCTGTGGAGAAAAGATTTATATCCACCTAGGAAATCTTGGAGCATGAAGTTTTGTACACAAATTCTGGGATTTCTGTTGCTAGCCTGTTAGAAATCTTGAGATTTAGCCAAGAAGTAGAAATGTAGAGCACATTTAGAGAATTGGGAAAAAATTGGGTATACTGACATTCAAAAATGTGAAATGTTTAGTCCTTTCAGAATTTACCCTGAAATAGTTGAAGTAAATTGTCTAGATGAGATTGGGCTGAGAATAGAAACATAGTAAGAATTGATTTTTGAGATAAAAGATATGAAAGCTCTGGGGGTATACAATCATAAATAACAGTTTATACATAACTGTTTTAAATATTTAATCATGAACATTTTTTTTCAATCATTTTTACCATTGGTGAATTTTTTAGGTGGACATACAATTAGATTCAGTAGGAAAAAATTGTAAGCTGAAATTATAATAGTAACATATTCCCTAAGCCTTTTCTTTTGTATGAAATAGGAATGTGTATTTGATACAACATATGAGGGTTAAATGATCCACTGAGCACTGGATGCATTCAAAAAACATGTTTCCAGAATATTTGAAGAACACTAAAGGTCTGAGTAAATTGTTTTATAGACGCTGGCTTTATTAGAGAAATGATTCACAAGAAACATTGTTAATTATTAACAAAGAGTACCATCTGAAAAAACACGAAGCTGAGTGGTCTGCTGAGTGTGTGGGCATAATGGTGGGGAGAAGCCAGATTGGCACAGCTGTGTATTACCTTCCAAGGCAGGAAAGAGCAGACAGGTTAAATGTTTCCTTTTCTGAAAATGTTTGTAACTTCCTGCTGGCTCGCTATTGCCAGAAAGACGAGGTACAGGCCAATTCTTTTGATTTCTATTTTGGTGACATTTCCCAACCTTTTACTGGTTTATTAAAGTGAAGTGAAAGTTGCTCAGTCGTGTCTGACTCTTTGTGACCCCATGGACTATACAGTCCATGGAATTCTCCAGGCCAGAATACTGGAGTGGGTAGCCTTTCCCTTCTCCAGGGGATCTTCCCAACCCAGAGATTGAACCCAGGTCTCCTGCATAGCAGGCGGATTCTTTACCAGCTGAGCCACAAGGGAAGCCCTTGTGTTTATTTTAAAAGGTTTGTTAAAAGTTTATTAAAAAGGTTTATTCAAAGCCAGACCTTAATGGGGCTTCTCAGGTGGCACTAGTGGTAAAGAATCTGCCTGTAATGCAGGAGACACAGGTTTAATCCCTGGGTAGAGAAGATCCCCTTGAGAAGAGAATGGCAACTTGCTGCAGTATTGGAGAATGGACAGAGGAGCCTGCTGGGCTATGGTCCATGGGCTTATAAAGAGCTGGACTTGACTGAGCACACACAGACTTTTCCTGAGTTACCTTAATTGATATTTTTGCAAGTGCATCTTCCTTGTGATCAATTAAGCCTTAGAAAACATTCCTTTCCACTGAAAACAAAACAAAATGAGATAAAAAGGTCAGAGAGTCAGCACAGACTATTTTCTCACAAAATCTGCCCTTGACTAAAACCTTTGCTGAGTTTAAAATTATTATTATATTCATTACTCCATGTTCATGGATTGGAAGACTTGGTGCCATGTCTCCCCCAAGTTGATCTCAATGCAATCACAATAAAAATTTTAACAGGTGTGTGTGTGTGAACATGACAATTTGACTCTAAAATTTATATGAACTACATAGAGCCAAGAGTTACTAAGACAGACTTAAAAAAGTGCGAAGCTAGAAGCCTTCCACTTCCAGATAGGAAGAGTTATTGTAAAGCTAATTAAGACAGTGTGGTTTGTGGCAGGAATAAACAGTCTGCAGAACAAGATAGAATTTCCAGAAACAGGACTACACATTTATGTCACCTGATTATGATTGCCTGATTCGTGACAAAAGTAACCTTGCAGTGCAGAGGGGAAAAGGTGGTCTTTTCAATAAATGACAATGGATCAATTTGGCTATCTGTAAAGGAAAAGTTTAACTTTACCCCTATGTCACACTACACATGAAAACAGACACACAGAAATCACTCAAAATGGATGAAAGTTTTGTGTAAACATACAACCTGGAACTGTAAAACCCCTAGAAGAAAACATAAGAGAAAGATTTTTAAAATGGGACACAGAAAGCACTAACAATAAAGACATAATTTGGAAAATTGGCCTATGTTAAAAGTACAAAATTCTCTTTATCCAAAGGCATCATTCAGAGAGTGAAAAGGCAAAGAACAGAGCAGAAGATTCTTTTCAACATATAAAACTTACAAAGAGCTCATATACAAGATAACCTCAACACATTGGTAAGAAAAATATAACAAACCAACCCAACAGAAAAGAATGCAACAGACTCATACAGGCATGTTTCAAAAGAGAATATATAAATGTCAATAAATACATAAGATTTGTATTGTACTAATCTCATTAGTCATCAAGGAAATGAAAGAAAAACTACAATGAGAAGTAGCTTCACACCTACTGAAAGGACTAAAATGTAGAAGGTCAGTAATATCAAGTCTTGACAAGGATATGGATAACTGAAACTCTCATATACTGTTGGTAGGCAATTTTGTAGTATCTAATAAATTTGGACATAAAGCATACCCTATGACCAGCGACTTTTACCCCTCAACACATGCTGAAAATAATTCATATCTATGTTTTTGAACCATGGTGTTGGAGAAGACTCTTGAGAGTCCCTTAGACATCAAGGAGATCAAACCAATCAATCCTAAAGGAAATCAGTCCTGACTGTTCATTGGAAGGACTGATGCTGAAGCTGAAACTCCAATACTTTCACCACCTGATGCAAAGAACTGACTCATTGGAAAAGACCCTGATATGGGGAAAGTTTGAAGGCAGGAGGAGAAGGGGACGACAGAGGATGAGATGGTTGGATGGCATCACCAACTCAATGGATATGAGTTTGAGCAAGCTCTGGGAGCTGGTGATGGACAGGGAAGCCTGGCGTGCTGCAATCCATGGGGTTGCAAAGAGTCGGACATGACTCAGTGACTGAACTGAACTGATGTTCACCAAAATAGATGTACAAGAATATTCTTGACAGTATTGTTTGTAATAGTGTAAATCTGAGAAGAGTGTATTGTTCATCAATATTTGAGTGGACAAATAAATTGAGTCAAATAATGTCAATAAAATAAACACATTTTTACTACATGCAGCAGTTATGGAGACTATCACAAATGAAATGTTTAACAAAAGAAGTCACAAAAGAGTTACACATGGTATGATTCCTTTTATATGAAGCTCAAAAAGTGGCGAAGTTAATTATGGTATAGATGTCAAGAGAGCAGATACCTTGAGAGGGCATGAGAAGGACTTCTGAAGAGTTGGCAACTCTGTCGATCCATTTAGGTCCTTGGTACATGGGTATGCTCACTTTGTGAAGAACTGATGCTGTACATTTATGAGTTATTTACATTTCTGTGTTATGTCACTCATCAATAAAATGTTCATTAAAAAGAGTCATTATCTTATCTGCACACAATTCAAGATTTGTGGTAGAAAGTCTGGCAATTTCTTTTAAAATTTTATTGCATTTATAGCCTTCAGTCAAGCAATTTCACTTTTAGGAAATTATGCTATGAAAAGACTTGAACAAAGGGACAGATATATGTTTAATGCCCACTGGTCATTCCCTTCCACTGGCGCATGGTCATTTCTCAGTTTACAGGGCACAGCATGCCTCTAGTTTCTCTCCATGACATTTCTTCTTGGTCTTCTTCACTCCCACCTCTTCATCCACCCTCTAAACTCAGGAGAGTCCCACAGCTCCCACAGTGTTGTGCCTTCATCCCTTCTCTCCAAGTTCTTTCCCCATGTGACTCCTTTTAGTGTAATGGCTTTAAGTGCCACCTGTACACCAGTGACTCCCAATTTTATTTCTCTTGTCTCCGGGTTTCCCTTAAAGTCTAGCTGGATTCATGTGTTCAACTTCTAACTTGCCATTTCGAATTGGCTTTCTAATAGGCATAGTAGATTTAATACATTCAAAAAAGCAGTCTTTATACTTAGCTTGATCAAACTCACTTCTGCTCAGTCTTCCCCATCTCTGTAAATGGCATCCTCCCCCTTGTTTGGGATCCAGATCTAGGAGTCTTCCATTACACATCCCCTTTTCTTTACAATCTATTTCATTCACCAAGATGATTGTTGTACTTGAATCTGTTTGCTTCTCTTCATCTCTGCCACCATCACTGGAGTCATTAAATTCCAATTAGGTAATTAAATATGTCCTTAGCTGGCTTCTTTAATTCAACTCTTCCCTTTTAAAAGTTCATTTTCTAGCCAGAGTAATATTTTAAATCATAAACCAGACCATGCCACTCCCTTTCTTGCGACCTTAAATGGATTCCTATTGCTTTTACGTGAAGATCAAGACTCTTTCCCACAAGTCTACAAGGTCCTGCCTTTTCCAGTTCCCCCTTATACACCTCTTATCACCCACTGTTCCCCCTTGCTCTCTGCGCTTCAGTCACACTGGCCTGTCTCTGTTCCTTGAGCATCCCAAGCCTCTCCTACCCTCTGGGTCTTCATATTTCTTTTCCCGTTGCCGAGAAGGTTTACCTCTGCAGATAGCTGGCTCCTTCTCATCTTTTACGTCTCTGCTCAAATGTCCCCTACCCAAAGAAATCCCCCCCACACCACTCTACCTAAAGTGGCCTCACAACTTCCACACTGTCTCACCCTTTTATTTCCTTCATGGCATTTATCATGAACTGAAAAATATATGTCTATTCACAATCTACAATTTATATATTTTCTTTCTTAAGAAATATAAGTGGAATGAAGACAAGTTCCATGGTTTTTTTTTTTTTTCTCCCTTAACTGCATCTATTACATTTGATAGAAATGCTAGACATTCAAAAACTTTTTAAGGTAGTGGTCCCCAACCTCTTTGGCACCAGGGACTGGTTTCGTAGAAGAGTTTTTCTACAGAGCCAGGATGGTTGATGGTTTGGGGATGATTCAAGCACACTACACTTATTTCTATTATATCTATTATTATTATATCAGCTCCACCTCAGATCACCAGGTATTAGATCCTGGATGTTGGAGACCCATGACTTAAGGAATACTTAAATTGCAACATTCCTTGTAATTATGAAAATTGTAAATAGCATAATTACTGGTTAAACAACTTATGGTGTATTCCTATATTAGAGTGCAATGAAGGCATTAAAAAGAATATCTGAATATATTGAAGTAAATACATATACATACATTGAAGAAGGAAATGGCAACCCACTCCAGTGTTCTTGCCTTGAGAATCCCAGGGACGGGGGAGCCTGGTGGGCTGCTGTCTATGGGGTCACACAGGGTCGGACACGACTGAAGTGACTTAGCAGCAGCAGCATACAGCTGAGAAATTCAGAAAGCAATATACCCAAAAAGGAGGAAATGACTTAAAGACAAATTCGATGACAGACAATATGCGTGTAGGTGGGTTCCAGGGCTTCAAGTGATAAGTCCAGAATTTCTCCTGGTCAGTGTTCTCATCTGAGGGTGTCTTGGTCCCCTAGGAGATATTTGACAATGACTGAAGACATTGCTGGTTTTCACAACTTGTAGAGGGAGAAGGTGCTTTCAGCATCTAGAGGGCAGAGACCAATGATACTGCTGAGCATCCTGCAATACCCAGGACAGCTCCCACAAAAAAAAGAATTATCCAACTGCCAATAGTGCTGGGAGGTAGGGAACTCTGGGTGAGGGGATGCTATGTCTCTGTCTGTTACTAGTCTGGGTCTGCTTGGGGACTTGAGCTACATGGAATGGTGGTTCAGTTTCAGGTCTTTACTTTTTAAAAAACTGCCCACATCCCCAGCCATCCAGACTGATAGAAACTGATATATTTATCACTAGCTATTAGAATGGCCAGGATTTTCCTAGGTCATTCAGCCTGAGTAATTTCCTAATTTTTAGTATTTTTCTGCATAGTTCAGACTAGAAACATATTTCTCAAATATTTTAGGAGGCATTTGCTTTGTGACTGCCCTTCTGCTTCTTGTCCCTAGTGGATAATTAGAAGGATTTATTCTCTGGAGATGTCAAGTAGGCACCTTTCTCATTACCCAAATTCACTTAGAGAAAAATAAATCAGTATCCAGATGAAAGTGCAGGAAGTATCCAAGGGAGCTGTTCCAATCCAGAGAAAATAATTTCTACTACATATAGTCAAAAAGATGCCTAAGAATTCTTTACCTCCTCTTTTTATAATAACCTTCCTACAGTCCCCAAAACTGTGTTGAGGCAGAATTTATAACTTGCTTAATTTACAGTGGGAAAAAAAAAAAAGAATCCTCTACTCCCTAGCATTTTTTTTTTCAATCAGTGTGGGCCAAGTTCCAGGGTCATGTGAGGTGGCAGGGGATCATAAGTTTCCCAGGATACAGTGAGGATATCACTTTCAGTAGCAATAATGTTATCATCTATCTTTTAGAAGGCTCCAATGAGAGAAAAACCAAATAAGTGCCAGGGAACAGCACTTTCTGGAAGTTGCTGCATAAAAAGAAGAAAAATATTACAAGAAGGTAGACGGCAGGCCTAAAATGGCACTTCTCCAATCCAAAGTCATGGCTCTTGAATTGAGAAGGGTCATGCCACAGAAAGACTGTCATGGTATGTGTTACACCCCTCCCTGTCTTAAGCATGCCAAGGAGGAGAGAGAGAATGAAAAATCTCTTTCTCAGGTGACACTACATTAGGAGCCCTTGTCTTGGTCATTTCATATTGCTGAAGCAAAGTATTGTAGACTGGGTGGCTTATGAACCACAGACATTTATCTCTCATGCTTCTGGAGGCTGGGAAGTCCAAGATTGAGGGGCCAGATCAAAGTGAGTTCTGAGGAGGATCCACTCCCTGGTTGCAGACTACTGATTTTTCATAGTATTATCACGTGGCAGAAAAATAAAAAGGGCACTTTTATAAACACACTAATTTCATTGATGAAGGCTCCACCCTCATGACTTAATCACCTCCCAAAGGCCTCACTTTCTAATACCACTACACTGGAGCTGAGGATTTTGTGGCGGGACACAAAATTTCATTTCATTACAGACCAAGCCCTGATTTGTTTTGGTCTCTGACAGGACAGAGAAGCTCTTAAACTTCGCTAACGCAAGGTAAAATGGTAGAACTACACTTCCTGTGCTGTGCATCCCCATGAGGCAATCATTTGGATTTCTTTTTTTCCTTCTACATGATGGGAAAATGCTGGAGGTGGTGAATATAGATGAAGAGGATCATGTCTGAAAGACTCCTGGGATCAACTTGAACCCTGCCCCAGCAACCCCCATCCCCCGACCCATTCCTCTCAGAGGATGGTAGAAGCATTGGATAGCATACCTTCCTGCACGTCCTCATTCAAACACACCTGATCTCCACCATCGCCAAGTAGACCAGAAAAGTCAGAATACGTGAGCTGAATGAGTCTAACCTCTGAGTGAATTCAGGTTTGGGGGCTGGGCTCCTGCATTTAATCCTCAGCTTCAGCACCCAAGTCAGTGCTATCTGGGGGAAGCAACTGTTTCAGCTTTCTTATCTTCAATGATTGTATCTGCTTCTTGGGTTTGGGGGACGGATTACATGAGTGAATGCGTGGAAAGAACTTAGTATGGTTCCTGGCACATAGTGAAGCCTCAATAAATGTCGTCAGCTGCTATTATCACTGTTAATAATTCTAACAGAAACAAGGGATCTGCTCCTGGATGGTGAATAAGAAATAAAGGAGGAGAAGATGTGTCACTTCTACTAGAATCCAAGTGGGCCCTGCTTAAGATCGAAGAGGGGATAATAAAAATAGGGAACAGTTCATCCTCTATCTTAAGGGTACTGAACACTTCACCCTGAGCCCACCTTACAGACGACTTGAGCCACACTCACGTCACTGCTATGCCAGTTTCATGTCCTCCAAAGCCACCCTCACTGGCTTCCTATCTTTTCCTTCTCTGATTCCACCACGTCTATGCCTAAATGCTACACTTCCTCTTCAGAATGCCCCTCAAAGTTGTCCCTGTTCCTCGCCTCATCCCAGTGAGCTGGCCTTTCTGCATCACAACACTTGCCTCTCACTCCAGGCCCCTTAAAGGCAGAGAATGTACCTTTATCCCCAGTGACTATCCCAGTTTCCAACATATGGTGGGTCCTGAACAGCTGTTGGTGAGACAGTCCCCAGGCACCATATACCTGAAGACACTACCTCAGATAATAGGGGATTGGAATATAATTCTTCATATATATGCTGTATCCTCTTAACCAGAATGGGAATTCCTTAAGAGAAGGAAAATACATTTATTTGTCTTGGTCCAATGATATTGTACAGATGCCAGCAATGCCCTGCTCCCACATCCCCAGACGTCACCACTGTGTGCACGCTGGCTCAGCTTGCCGATCCCAGCATCCCATCTCTGTGTCTAAGGGTGTTCTTTGGCAGCCAGCATCTACTCTGTCCCCTGTGCTTGTACACATGGCAGGTCAGAGATGTCAGAGGACTAATACTCACCACCCGGAGCAGCCCTCAACCAATAGCTGATGGAACAGGTGTATTAATGCCTCACCCTTTGGTGAGATAATTCTGAGTTGGATGTTCTACACTGACTGCCAGAAATCCCAGAAAGATGAAGCTCCAATTACTCAAAGAAGTAACTTGATACTATGTATTTTACTGGTGGCCAACTTAATCTGTTTGGGCTACTATAACCAAATATAATAGACTGGGTGGCTTATAAACAACAGGAATTTATTTCACATAGTTTTGAAGGCTGGGAAGTCCAAGATCAAGTGACCAGCATGGTTGAGTTCTATGAGAGCCCTCTTTCTAGTTCATAGCCAGCACCTGCTTACTGTGTCCACACAAGGCAACAGGGGCATGAGATCTCTATGGGGTCTCTCAGTTGTGTCTCCTCTGTCCATGGAATTTCCTAGGCAAGAATACTGGAGTGGGTTGGCATTCCCTTCTCCAGGGCATCTTCCCAATTCAGGGATTGAAACTGTGCCTCCTGCATTGCAGGTGGATTCTTTACTGTCTGAACCACCTGGGAAGCCCTGAAAAGAACACTAATCCAGGGACTTCCCTGGTGGTCCAGTGGTTAAGGATCTGCCTTCCAGTGCAGGGGATGAGGATTTGATCCTTAGTCAGGAAACTAAGATCCCACATGTTGCAGAGCAACTAAGCCTACATGCCGCAACTAAGACCCAGTGCAGTCAAAAGTAAAATAACTACATCAATAAAATACTTTAAATAAAATACTTAAAAACTTTTTTATAAACAACACTAGTCCCAATAATGAGGGCTCCACCCTCATGACCTACATATTTCCCAAAGGCCCTACTTCCTAATATCATCATCTTTGGGGGTTAGAATTTCAACTGGTGAATTTGTGGGAAGACTATAGACATTCAGACCATGGCAGCTGCCTACCTACCTTTTCCTGTCTCCCCTACCAGTGATTTCTAGGTAGGTATACCTTCCAAATAAACTATCACACAGAATCTTTGAATATCAGAATCTGCTTCTGGGAGAATCCAAACTAAAATAGATATGAACACGCTGTATGAGAATCCTGCCTTCAGTGTCAGTGAATGATGACACCAAGAACTGAGAAAAACAGATGGAGTTGCTCTTCCATGAGACAAGAAAAAAAATCTGTTTGCCCCAGAGAAGTTGTGAGATGGAGTCAAGTGGCATAAAGTTGTGCACTGGGATAATGGAAAGGGAAGCTGAAGGGAGGCTATAAGGACTGGGGTGAGCGCGGGGTGGGAGGTGACCATGTCAAGCCAAGTATAAATGGAGCTGTGGTAGGTGCAGTAGACTCTTTCTGTGCCTCTCTGTGGGACCTTCAGTAAACCTGCCATTGCTCTCAGGAGATCAGTGGAAGTGGATTCTATTTGCAGATGGTCAGAGGTGCTGAGTGCCATCTAATGGTGGGTGTGATGAAATCACCTGTTGAGGCAACTGGACATTTGACTTATAGTTGTGTCATTCAACAACACCTAGCTCAGGGCTAAAGTGCATAAGAATTATTTACTGAATTCTTAATGAAAAACTGCATAAATAAATGTATAAATTTCCACCTTTGGCTCAGTCGGTATAGAGTGTTTGTCTGTGATGCAGAAGATCCAGGTTCAATCCTTGGGTCAGGAAGATCCCCTGGAGGAGGGCATGGCAACCCACTCCAGTATTCTTGCGTGGAGAATCCCCATGGACGGAGGAGCTTGGTGGACTATAGTCCACAGGGTCGCAAAGAGTCGGACACAACTGGGCGCAACTAACACTTTCACTTTCCGTCTTCTGATAGATATGTCGATTAATAATCAATGATAATCATCTTCTGTACTCTCTGGTTGAAACTGCTTCAACTTCAAAGCATATCTATTTATAGTCATTTATTTCCTCCTTCTACCCTTATGTTAGTACAGATACACACACAGAGCACAGCTCTTCTAATACAATCACTTAAATACTCACAGAATTTAGTATTGGTGTTGCCCAGGAAAGCCCAGGAGAATAAAACTCATTTAATCATTCAACAAATATTTATACAACAAATATTTTTAAGTTATTGGAGACTCAAAGATGAAAAATAGGGTTCTTGTTTTCAGAAAAGTCTCAGCCTGAATTATGGTCATTATTCTCCCTCCAACACTCTTCCTTCACTGTGAACCAGTGGTGAGTCACTCCATGGAAAATGCCTGTGCCTCATTCAGTTCCGTTCTTTGAAGACAGACTTGCTTTGCCATTAATGTATCACCAGTCTTCTTTCTTTAAAGAAAACTCTTGACTATACTTCTTTTTGTCCTGGGAAGGAGGGCATATGAACTAAAATGTAAGCCCATGTATTGTAATCTTTTTCATCTTTTCATCTTTTTCAACCACCCACCTCCCTTGGTAACTTGCCCCAGTGGCAAAGCAGAGTGGCGGAACATTTGATTAGAAGAAAAAAGTTGGGAAACACACAGCTTCATTTATTTGGAAAGCACAGTCACTGTGGGTTGATGGCTATTACAATGTAAGGCAGTTACAAGTCAAAACTGAGCCAAGAACTCTATGCAAGGGTGGAGGAAGAGGAATAGGGAGCAAACGGGGATGCAGATGGTCTTAAAATACAATGTGCGAGAGCTTTGTGAAAATCTATAAGCTTTCTATAAAAAAGTAATTTTACAATGTATTACTGGCTTTGGGACTGTCAGTATTATTCTTTGGAAATTACCCATTTGAACATCTCAGGAAATCTGATGGATAAAACGAAAAAGAGAACAGCAAAAATAGTAAAGAAGCTTAAGTTGTAAGTTACAAATCCAGTGATTTTGACTTTAACCTTCAAAGAGAAAGAAAAATAGTTTCTGGCTTGAAAAAGAACAATTATGCACTCCTGCCTGTTCTCAGGCTCAATTTTTCTGTAAGCCCTTAAAAGATAAATCCGACTATAAATCACCTTGGAAAATGGACTTGGAATCTGAGAGGGACTGCATTGTTTGCTTTTTGCTCCTTTCTACTCTTGATTTGTGTTTAAAAACTTCTTTGACCCTAACAAATTCATCTCACGGATTTCAGATTATTTCTCACTAATGTACAGTGGTGTTTTTAACAACTATTTTTATCATGCAGTTGTTTCTTTTTAATAGCAAATAATAAAATGTACCTTTTATAAATATAAATCTAATATATAGTATAGTATTTTATAAAACAAATATGAATATATTTATACATATACACACACACACACACATATAAAGGAAGGCCAATGAGAACTAAAGCAGATACTAGGTTCTTGACCATGTTGTAAAGGATCTGCATGGTGGTTTTCTCTCGCTCTCTTGATTCTTTTTGATGCCTTTTAAAAAGACACACATAGCATTGTCCCTGACCTTGAAGGAACTTACAGTCTTACTGAAGACATAGTATTTTATTTACATACAACAAATGGAAAATAATCCAGAGCACTCTATGTTTGTTTTTAAAGTTAAGAACTATAGGGATTCAGAGAAAGGCAAGGTTAATCTAGGTTATAGGAATGTGTCAAACTTTAATTAGTTAATTCAATGTTCATTCAGAGAATGTCAACTAGAGGACTCTGTGATTGGAGCTGGGCATCGGGAAGGTGTGTAAAACATGTGCTGCCTAGAAAAGTGTGTGTATGGGAAGGGTGATGTGGGACAGGGCAGGCTCTGGTTGAAAAGAGAGGGTTCAAAGAATGTAATATGATCAGAGAGAAAAAATGGAGCCTGGTGACAAAGGGGCTTGAAGGAGGGACATGACAGGGTAATTTCCTTGATGAATCTATGGCAAGTAGTAACTTATATCTTCAAAGGAGCTATTGTTACAGTTTTTCTTGATTAAATCAGTAAAATCTCTAGTCTTCTAATGAAAAAAAAAAATCTGATTTTCTCCAATTGAAAGAAAAAATTTTCCTGAGGTTTAAGTAAACACTGAAGTGAGAAATCTAGCTATTTTTTCCAGCCATGATTAAGCAAAGAGTTATTCATTTCAAAAAACATAATATATATTTAAAAGTATAGCTTGATTTTCAGGCATCTTAACTATATGAAGAGCCAGTATTTCTAGGCCCTCCATGGGAAACTAAAATATGCAAGGAAAGAGAATTTTTTAAAAGTACAGGCCCAGACAAATACATTCCTCCTCTGCCATCTAAGCTAATATAAAATTAATGCAACTCTGGCTAGTGACGTGAAATGTGCTATACACAAGAAAAGTATTAGGCTGTACCTCAGGATTAGATGACTGATTTGAACATTCATCTTACCCAAACAAGTTTTGCTTGATTATTGGGAATCTTGAAGGTGGAAAGTTCAGCTAAATAAATACCCGAAGATATTTTACAATTTCTTGGTATTTATTTTTACCTCATTTCCCCTGTGTACAAATCTAAGACCATTTAAATCAGTTAATTATTATCTTCAAATCTATGTAAGATTTGTGACTTCATTTAAAAAATATACTGCTAATTTGTTTAAGGGAAATAACAGTAACCATCATCATTTAAGTCAGAGGTTGGTAAACTTTTTCTTAAATGGCTAAATAATAAATATTTTAGACTTGAAACTAAACAGCTCCACTGTTGCGGAGTCAAAGCAGCTGGTGGGGAAAAAAAAATGGAAAAAAAATGGGCAAGGATGTGTTCCAATAAAAACAAATATATGAAAACAGGTAGCTGTCTCAGGATTACAGTCTGCTTATTTCTCATCTAAATGATATTGCCACCATTCAGGTAGTTGCTAAACCTCTACCAAGTTGAACACCAGAATAAGCTCTCTTATCTCTAATTAGAACTTCTGCTGAGCGTGGGGAGTTAGTATGTGGAAATAGCAAGGGGAAGGGGAGAAATAGGCTATTGGCATAAACAACTGTATTTTATCCATAAATACTATGTACTCCTTTTCATCTTTTAATTTTTAATTCTGAAATATGTCAAGCAGGTAGATAGGTTAAAAAGTAATATAACAAATACATTATCCTTACCACACAGATTTCTCTCCACTTAATGTTTTCATATTTGCTCCAGGTAAACATTCAAATATTTCTTTTTAAAGAAATAAAATGTCACAGATATAACTAAATGCTTGTTCCAATTCCATCCTCCTTTCTCCATTCTAAAAGGCTAACTTGTCCTTTATAGATAATCTGTCTTTTTTCTCTGGTTGTTTTTAGGATTTTCTTATTGTCTTTAATGTTCAGACATCTGTAGATTCATATCTTCTCTCAATGCTGAAAAATAACTGGGGACTATCACTTTGAATGTGGTATCTTCCCATACTCTATTCTCCCTCCTTCTGGAACTCCTGTCTCAACATATGTTGGATCCTCTATCCTAATGGTTTCTAACCTCTGTTTTGTGCCTTTTTTTTTTTTTTTTTTAATGTCTCTGTGTGGCAATTGGGGTAATTTCCTAGATTAGTTTTCCAGTTTCTTAATACTCTCTCAAATTGTCTAATCTTTATTTATGTGAATTGAATTTTTAATTTAAATTTCTAAATATACATATTTCTTTTCTAAATATGTCATATATTCTTAAAGCATCCTATTCTTTGAAATTTATTTTTATTCCTTTTTAAAAAAATTCTACTCATTTTGTATTACAGATTATTTCAGATGTTTTTATTCTATCATGTTTGACCAGGGGAAGAAAAGCTTACCCAATCCTCATACATTTTGTATATGCTGCTTTCCTTCCTGGCTTGCTATTTGTTTGTGTGTGTGAGAACACATTATAACAAACAAATATTCTTGTCTTTGTGTGTTTTCTTTGTTTTCCTGTGGAGTCTTTGCACTTACAGAAGTGCTATTTTGGAATGATTTTGTATTTGTTTTTACTGAGATTAGTCTTATTATTGCTATCTCAGATTAGACATGTCCATACCCATGGTTAATAGAAATTTGGACAAGCTTGGAGTTTTTTTATTTCCATAGATGAGTTCACCTTCTCCTCAAAATCCTAGATAAACACATTTCCTTCTTGCTTTCTTGTGCCAGTAGGTAGAATTCTGTTCCCCACTTCACCAAGAGGATGTTCTTCCATTATCCCAACTTTACAATGGAGTGTTATGCATTAGCTCCCCAACCTGGCCTAAGCCCAAAGGTATGTCTTCTATACCCATATGGGCATTAAAGCATTTTTAGGTTTACCTTGGGCAATCTTCCTCTTGGTTGCTGGAGTACCAGTTCCTGAATTTACCAATCTGATTTTTGATATCTCTCTTATATCTATCATTTTCTTGCTTTCTAACGCAGGTTTGTAAAAGTAAACATTATGCTATCACACATATGCATCATTTATTAATATATGTGCTTGTGATAGAACAATAAAGCTCTGACTTTTTCTGTCATATTGCTGGAATCATTCTTTAAGTCACCATGGTATCATTTCACAGATTTACATATTTATGATATACTTTTAAAATTACAAATCTCTTTTGTGTGTGTGTTTTTTTTTAATTTAAAAGATGCTTTATTCCTTTATTGCAAATTGTATCTTCTCTCATAGAATTTGTCCAGTTGAGTTGGGTCTGAACAAAAAACTTTGTTTAATAACTATTTAACTATACAGAAATCATTTGAAAAGTTCTTGACTCTAGGTACTATTTTCCTTGAGTGTATAATATATAGTATTAGTAGTGCTATACATTCACTTTCTAAAAAACTTTAAGATTTCACAATTTTCCTCTTGATACATAATTGAACATGTTGTTTACCATTATGCCAAAAGAAAGCCAGCATACTCTACAGTAAAAATGCTTTTGCCGTGGAATCACTTTAGGAAATTACTTTTTTACATTGTAGGAAAATGTATGGCATTATACATTTGTAAATTATACCCACACTGCCAGGAATCCAAGCATTTAATGTAACTTGGAAGCAGATTTTGCATATTACATCTATAATTTTGTTAATTCCATCCCAAATAGGATCAGCATTGTAGCTAAGTTTCTGCTTAAGGTGCTTCGTTCTAATGACTGGAATACAGACCATAGCCCTCTGAAACTGGGAGCCCACATGAAAGTTGCAGCCTGGTCGTCCTTAATATCCTCTCCTCCTCCTCATCCTACAAAATAGAAATTTAGAAAGTGCTTCTGAATCCAGTTGTCTTCACATGGGCCTAGGGAAGCACCATGTGTTGAAATGCTAAACCTAAATGATTGTTAACACTAGGTCTTCCTGGAAGATGTAACAGAAAAATGGCTCTGCCTCCCACCCTCCACAAAAAGTTTATAGCATCAAATAAATATCACAAGTTTAAGCATTTTCAAACTGGAAATTTAAAAATCATGTGACAGCCAGAATCATTTTGTTAATATATTTAGGCACTCATGTTTGTCCGATTACAGCATGGATAAAACAGACGCTCAGTCTGGGTGATTGGCGCCAACAGCCAAGCTTTTCAGGCAAACAGATTGGCCTAATCCTCACTTGTTAAAATTTGTTTCCAACCCTTAGCTCATTAGCTTCTCCTTTTCTCCTGACCTCATCCTTTTGTGTTTTCTTGATCATTGGAATGCCTCCCTTGGAAATCCAGACTTCAGTCTATTCTAAACAGAGCTACAGAAAAAGTGGTAGCGCTTTCATTGTGTTTTCTTTACTCACTGGGTGAGACCCAATTTTCCCCCTCCTCTTGATATAATTAGCATTGTTTTCTCCAAGGGTCACTTGAAGAGTGATCTTTCTTCTTTATCTCTCATAAAACTCATTCTAACTCAGGTAAGTGTTAGGAGAACAGAACTAGGACAACAGATCTTTGCAATCAGGCTTAGGGCAAAATAACTTTTTTCTTCTGATTTTTCTCAAGTGATCTTTAGTTCCTTCCTCTTAAATTTATCTTATCTGATACCATAAAGGTTTTCAGTCTCAACAATGCTAAAAGGTTACAGAGGTGAGTGATTTCTCAATTTAAAATGCATTAGAGTTATTTCTATGTCTTTTTGGCTTTATAAGTGCTTCCTGATGTATTTCCTGAAAGTGAACTTTTTCATTTCTCTTTATACCCCTAAACTCAAAGCATCATTCTATCTCTATAAAAGATGCACTGACCTACTTCCCTTTTTGCATACAGAAATTTTTGAGCTTGACCTTAACATGAAAAGTAGGTAATATACTGTGCTATAAGCTGGCTCTTTTAAAGTAGTCTATAAAATAGGTTATTTACCAAATAGTGACAGATAACTATAGAATGACCTTACCCACTACCAGCATATATATTTAGATATAGTTATCTAATAACTCCTGTCCTAAGATGTACATAGCAAAATAAAAGGAAGTACAACCTCTCAAACTTATCAAGATCAGTAGACAAATAGAAAGGTATATATCACTTTTTCTATAAAGAAAATTTCAATTCACCAATAAAATTGGTGAATTCCCGTTAGTCACAGATCTCCTCTACTAATCTGCCTTCTGAGGTTGGCAAAGTCACCCACACTAGTGGTTATACCTTTTTAAATGTCGACATAAATCAAAGGAACCAAAATGGATCACAAATATTTAAGACAGTGAAAACTGCCAGGCAAAAAAGTCACTTGAAACTTAAAGAAGAATAAAAATGATATACATGGATCTGGACATTCTGACCACTTGAGTTTATCCTTTTTCAAGCCCAGGAAGAGAATGTGTCAGACCAGAATCACACTTAACACTCAATCAGGAGAGAGGTAACCACAGAAAATGAAAATGTCTTCCCTGTCCCCTGCAGTTCTAGAGAAAGTGTTAGGATTAAAAATGTCCTTAGACAGATGGATCATTAAGCAAGTGTTATCAGTGGTGGAATATCTGAGGAACAGGGCAGTATATCTTCAATAGGAGAATTCCATTAAGCAGCAAAAGCTTAACTTTTGAAAAAATAATTTATGGCTTTCAAAAAATACTAAACCCACTTTTAACTCTTACACTGGATTTTAGGTAGGACACATTTTTTTCTGAGCTACGTCCAAGACTAGTCTTAAAGAAAAAAACAACAAAAACCTTATCTTGTGTCAGAGTGTCAATCAAGTATTTTCTGAACATTTCAAATGAAATTCAAGATAGTGAGTATAATTTTTGGTCCTTGTGGGCATGAGCAGATCTTATATTTTTGTAACTTGTCACTCCCAACACCATTTGTATGCTACATATTATAATAGATTCTTAAAAACACTTTGTGATAATTTTGTGATCAACTGTTCATTACAGAACAAATTAATGTTAGCGCTGGGTATTCCATGTCCCAGTTCAAATTTTTTGATAGACACCAATAAAAATAATTTGATTGGGGGAAAGCAAATAGTATTGCCTAAACAGTTTATATGAGAGTTTCTTAGCTTAACATTTAATAAAACTTTTAAAGATTTAAAATTAACCATCTTTCCAATAGAAATGAATGTAGCCCTAAATACTCTTGGTGAGTTACTATTCAAATGGTGAATTTTTACCCTGACTTTTTTCACCACTTATTTCAATGAGTGACTTTTCATCTGCTGAAAGTGCTGGGACAGTCTATCATCCATTAATTGCAAATGCTGCTTTCTCAATGAACTCTGAAATATGAGTATTAAATTTGATTAACGTGGAATGTAAGGGACTGGAAGTTTAGTCAAAGACAGTGATTTATATATAATTGAGGATAAAACCAAAATAAGGCAAGTTTTCCAGCATTAGCTACTGTAATTGCATTGAAACCTTCAGGAATACTTATCATGAATGAATCAAAGGACCATTATATTCTCACAGTATCATTTAAAACAAAAACAAGATCATGTTGTTCTCTTGCATAAAATAGTCCAATGATTTTCCAAGAGACTTAGAATAAATTTCAAACTCCTTACCATGGCCTCACAGACTCTTTTGAGTGATCTAATCTTGTCTCTGCCTACATCTCTTACCATCCTACTCTGCTTTCAAGAGGTCTTGGCCATTGGCTGCCCAAACAAGCCACACTCATGCCATCTTAGGACCTTTGCAATTGCTTTCATCTGCTTGGAATCCTCTTCTTCTATATCCTGACCCTCTTCCTTATTCCTAGGGCTTCTCTGGTGGCTCAGACAATAAAGAATCTGCCATCAGTGAGGGAGACTCAGGTTTAATCCTTGGGTCAGGAAGATCCCCTGGAGAAGGGCATGGCTATCCACTCCAATACTCTTGCCTGGAGAATTCCATGGACAGAGGAGCCTGGTGGGCTACAAGTCCATAGGGTCACAAAGAGTTGAACACTGAACAACTAACACTTTCACTTTTTCAGAGTCCTTCCAAACCGCCAGTGTGAACATATATCCCTGAGCATGTGTATGCACACACACACACACCCCATTCATTCACTCTATCATTTTGCCAACTTTTTAAATTATGGTACTTATATTTTTCAGGGTCTATCTGTGTTTGCTCAGGCATTTTCACCTGTGATAGCTGCTTCAGGGCCACATGTCATACCCCTGCAACCCACCCTGATTTTAACTGCAGCTGCAATAGACGTTTCCCTGAAAGCTCAGACTTACCTCCCTAACAGCGATCCTTCTTAGCATCTCCACTGGTCTTTCTACTTTCTTTTCTAGGGTTTTCTCTGGCCCCAGGTGCTTTTTTCAGCCAAGCATAAGCACAGCCAATGGGAGCTGGGAACTAGTGACTGAATGCTTCAGTCTCCCATTCTTCAAGTGAACCAGGCTAGCAGGCCTTTGGTAATTACTTCAGAGATACCAGGAGAAGCCAAGACCCTGATACCATAGCAGCAACCTTAGTATTGGCTGTTCCTCTTTTCCCATCATGTACTCTCCTTCCCCTTATGCGTATTTCCTGGGATCACCCCCAAATTTACCATCAGTAACCAGTATTCAAGATTTTGCCTCATGCTCTGCTTTCAGGGGAGCCTTAATTAAGACATATTATATAGTATTAATATATATGGCCCATAAGAGCCAAAGGCCTTATCTTTTATGTGTTTTGTTGTTGTTTACAATATGAAAGGCTTGGCATACAGTGAGTGTATATTTTTTTGAAAAAATTATAGGTAAAGTAGAGGTTATGGGCAAATTTAGGGAGGAAATGGTATCCATGAGAAAGGGATGCTAGAAAAAAAAATTCAGAAGGTATAGAATAGTAGGTATAGGATAGTATGAGAAGAATAATGCTAACTAAACAAAGAAAATGTGTAAAACATGTGTAGAAGTTACTACAAAGTTCTAAGACAGTCAATCAGATAAAAGAGGGTTCAAGATTGAAAAAATCTGGGAAATTTCTATTATGTGTTGATCATCCTGTCAGAGAAGTCAGGTGGTGTTATTATTTTATTTTTAGTTGTTTGAACACCGAAAATTACATTTTCTTGGAATTTCAAAGCTGATTCACATGATAAAAGGAAGATTTTGAATTAAAAAATAATTTGCTAACTAGCACTTTTTTTAAAACAGAGGTGCAGGTCTCAGTGTTCATTGCAGCACTATTTACAATAGCTAGGACATGGAAGCAACCTAGATGTCCACTAACAGAAGAATGGATAAAAGAAGATGTGGTACACATCTGTAATGGAATACTACTCAGTCACAAAAGGAACAAAATAATGCCGTTTGTAGTAACATGGATGGATCTAAAAATTTTCATAATGAGTGAAGTAAGTCAGACACAGAAAGACAAATATCATATGATATTGTTTATATGTGGAATCTTTAAAAAAAATGGGTACAAATGAACTTATTTATAAAATGGAAGTAGAGTCACAGATAAAGAAAACAAACTTATGGTTTTCCAAGGGACAAGAGCAGAGGAGAATAAATTGGGAGATTAGGATTTACATATACACACTACTAAATATAAAATGAATAATAAGAACCTGCTGTAGCGAGCAGGGAAGTCTACTCAGTACTCTGTAATGGTCTATATGGGAAAAGAATCTTAAAAAAAGAGTGGATATATGTGTGCGTATAACTGATTTACTTTGCTGTACGCCTAAAACTAACACAACATTGTAAGTTGACTATACTCCAATACAAATTTAAAAACAAACAAACAAACAAAAACCCAAACCAAACCAAAACACAGGGATGCAGGGACTCCTACTTACAGTTATGCCAGAATAACTGGCGCTAGACCTGCCCCGCCATAAACAACGAGACAATATACATGAGGCAAGTGTTCTCAGTAATTGGAACACAGGGACCACAGGATTGGGAACTTTGAGAGCAGAAAAACATGTAAGTTGAGCCCCATATTTACCCTGGCTTTCTGCCTGAAGACACTTACCAGCTGGCACAGGCTGCCAAACGCAAAGCTTTTGCTGAACAGAAAAAGCTGAGGTGAGAGTTTGGGGTGGCGGAAGTGCCTGGAATTAGCTGAGAAGAGGGCCTGATAGGAAGGAACTGCCTGGGGAAGAGGTATCGGGGAGAGGCGCCTGACAGTTAGAGGCAGCATCAGAAGTCTTGCCATGCCAGATAATATTGGAGCTCCAGTCTAGCCACAGTGGAGAGAGCTCACTGAATTCCTCAGATGCTCAGTTTAAAACCTAGAAAGGCCAGACCTTCCAGGTATGCACCATACTCTAGAGCAAGAGCCACACCCTCGGACTAAGGCAAAAACCAAAATAGATGTGAATTAACAAAGAATAACATTAAGCTTGACAAGATCAAAATTGTCCACAAGTCATTTAATTAGTTGCTGAAACAAAACTCAACACTCTTTAAAGGAAAACACTGTAATCTGGACTCTTCACAACGTATCATATATAATGTCCAACATTCAGTAAAGAATAGTGTTTTGAAAATAGCTATTATAGAGCTAAAACCCTAATTAGACAGATTAATAAAAAGAAAGAAAGCTCAAATTACTAATAACAGGAACGAAATAGACTATGTCTTACAGATCCCACTTTCTGTAGAAAGACAATCAGGGAATTTTATAAACAACTTTATCTTAATACATTTGACAACTTAAAGGAAAAATTTCTTAAGTAACACAGTTTACAAAGATGGACACAATAATCCAAAACATTAATAGTGTGTGTGCATCTCTTTAGCTGTGTCAGACTGTTTGCAACCTCATGGGCTCTAGCCCACCAGGTTCTTCTGTCCATGGGATTCTCCAGGCAAGAATACTGGAGTGGGTTGCCACGCTCTCCTCCAAGGGAAACTTCCCAAACCAGGGATCCAACTCATGTCTCCTATATTCGCAGGTGGGTTCTTTACCACTAGCGCCACCTGGGAAGCCTCAAACTATTAATAGCAGGGGCCTGAAAGTCAAAATTATTCCTATAATCATATGAGGGACTTTGCTTTTTCCCACTTTTAGTCTCTCACGGGCAGTTTCCCAGGGACTGCTATCTTCTATTAATTTATACATGAGAAAGATTGATTAAAAACAGAGGACACATTTTTTTTGTAGGACACACCTCAGGAGTGTTTATCAGTGGTTCATTATTAGTTAAAAGAGAAGACTCCATTACTTAGATATCTCTTACTTAGGATCCCCTAAAGGTCAATTTGTTTCTATTTTCTTGCCAATAGTACATATTTATTAAATGAGTAGGCATCAAGGAGTTGCTTGGAAATAATCAGATTCTTATTTAGCCTTTTTTTTTTTCTCAACTACTTAACTCCTTGGAATCAATATGTTGACATACTTCCAGAAAAGTCTCTTGCAGACATCAAAACTTTAAAAAAAATTGAGATAGGAGATGTATAAAGATGAGTTATTGCAATTAATTCTTGTGCAGAATGTGGATATCCATAGCCATACAAACCAATTTAGCTTTACCTGCCACCAGGCAGAAGAGGGTGAATAAAACTGCTGATATTTCAGAAAGCATTTCACAGAGATCTCATGAAATTACAGCAATGAGTTTCTAATATGTCAATAGATTAGTTAATAAAAATTTTAGGATCTAAAGGCAGAAAAGGGTTTCCCTGGTGCCTCGGTAGTAAAGAATCTGCCTGCAATGCAGGAGACGTGAGTTAGATTCCTGATGGAGAAGATCCCCCCTGGAAAAGGAAATGGCAACACACTCTAGTGTCTTTGCCCAGAGAATCCCATGGACAGAGGAGCCTGCCAGGATACAGTCCACGGGGTCGCAGAGTCAGACATGACTTAAAAAACAGCAGTAACAAAAGGCGGTAAAGAGCATACCAGGAGAAACAGAACTTTCATTCTACACTAGACAAGTCATTCTCAGACTTGGAGTGTGTACACCTCCTCTGCATTTATCCTAGAATACCAAACTCTGTGTGACAGCTGAGTTGGGAAGCTGGGGAGCGCTAAATGCTAAGCAAAAACAAATACATCTGTCATAATCCTTTATTTCATGGAATCCATTGTATTAGAGTGTGCCGTCCACCAAGTAAAGGTTGATTTTTATAAACTCATCTTTCTAAGGCCAAAATTCCCTTTAGAATAAGAAAATATTCCTTGGCTCTGTCTATTTGGGCAAAAGAAATGCCCCCAGCTTATGATAAATACTTATATTGCACAGTGGTTTACAAAGTCAGCCAATTTGTGGCCTCTACAGAATTTCTCCAGTAACTTCCTGAGTCCATTCCCTTGAATACGCATATTTGCCTGACTCAGTCAAAAATGTCATCAATCAGGATTATGCAGTAAATAATAGTGTAGAGATTATTCCCTGAGCACAATGAGTGATTGTTCCAACACACAATGTTCAGGATTATTAGATGAGAAATAAAGAGTTGTGGCAGGATGAATTTTGCCTAGAGCTGAAGGCAGGTAACTCCTGCTTGCTACTGGCAGGAAGCATGTCATGGGGAAAAGACTAAAATAATATGAATATGAAATTCATACTGATCTTATTCAATAGGTATAAGTGCCTATAAAGATGACCAACACAAAGTCCTTGCCTGTGGAAATGCTCAACATTTTACACGTTATGAGAGCCACAGGCTCATAGAAGTATTTTCCTTAAAATTTTTGCAACTTTAGCATTAATTTGAAATTGCTTTTTCTATAACATATAAAACTTTATCAACATGTGTATATATCACTTGTGAAATGCCTTTGAATAAGTTAGGTCTGTGAATTTCCAGTAATAACTGTTTACCTCTATCCCTAAATAAGGTATGGACTACTTGGAAAGCTTTCAATCAACCTTCAAGACAGCTTTTTTGTCACTTTCTAGGACTTTGCTTTTTTTTTTCTTCTACCCAGGAAGATGAATTGCTCCACCAGCTTCTGCCTGTAATTATAGTAATAGCAATAATAGTTCACAATTATCAAGCGATTTCTATATGTCAAAGACTCCTCTAAGAAGTAAGTCATTTAATTCTCATAAAACTGTATAACATGAGCATTGCTATTGTACCTATTTTACATTTAAGGAAAACGAGGCATGGGGAAGTTATATATGTTGCTCAGGGCCACACAAGGTCTTCCTGAGTGGCTCAGTGGTAAAGAATCCACATGCCAATGCAGGAGATGTAGGTTCCATCTCTGGGTTGGGGAGATCCCCTGGAGAAGAAAATAGCAAGTGAAAGTGTTAGTTGCTCAGTCATGTCTGACTCTTTGCAATCCCATGGACTATAGCCAGCCAGGCTCCTCTGTCCATTGAATTCTCCAGGCAAGAATACTGGAGTGGGTAGCCATTTCTTTCTCCAGGGGATCTCCTAGATCCAGGGATCAAACCTGGGTCTTCTGCATTGCAAGCAAATTCTTTACCATCAGAGCCACCAGGGAAGCAGCAACCCACTCCAGTATTCTTTCCTGGGAAATCCCATGGAGAGAGGAGCCTGGCAGGCTACAGTCCATGGGGTCACAAAAGAATCAGATATGAGTTAGTGGCTAAACAACAACAGGGTCACACAGTCAGTAAGTGACAGAGCTGCCATGTGGACCCGGCTGATTGCATCATTTTGCTATGCGATGCTCCTTCTCACTAGCACTCATATATATCCATCACATAGTATTAAGTTGGAGTTTGGGATTTTGTTTCTCTGTAGACTGTTTTCTCTGTTAAGAGTAGGGCTACCCTTCATTATAGAGGACAATTAAACCCTATGACAATAACATCCATGGTTCACGTTTTTACTTATTCACAAGTCACTGTCTACCAAATTTATTCATGACTCCCTCCTCCCATGCCCAAACAAACAAAAGCACTCTTTGTCCTAGCTAAAGGAGTGACCCACTTCAGCATTTTATAAAAACAATACCCTGTTTCACTCCCGAGAGATTACAGGTTAGGTTTTAATGACGAAGGAAGTACTTTGTGCGAATATTTGAACAGTACCACCTGTTGAAACTTGTAATGTTATTGCCTGAGACTCTTCAGAATTCAAGATTTAAACTTTCCTTCAGTCACAAGAGAGCTTATGTGAGTATTGCCAAGAAAATAATGACCAGATCCTCTGTCCCTGAAACTCAGACATTTCCAAGTCCAGCTTCAGGGAGAAACAGCTCTCTGCACCAACAGCTGAGGCACGTTGTGTCAACAAGATGGAATGCACCCGATTTCACTTTGCAGCGTACACTGGAACCCAAGCCACGGCAGGATGACTTTTTTGACGTGTACAGTTACTTGGGAATAATGGCAGCACCCTTGCAATGCGCTCTGATGGGAAACAGCTGTCAGATTTGAAGCCTTGGTTAGATGTGGCCATCCTCTGTGTGGCCAGTGACTGCTTTTGTTCACTTCCTATTGGTTAAGGAGAACAAGGGATGGAATTGTTTATTTCTTCAAAAAAATGATTGTATGTATAGAGACTTTCTGGGCAGAGATCAAGAAAAACAAATATCAATGCTTACTGCATATTATACAGAGAAATCTAGTAGTCTGGCTTTGAAAATGTGGCATTCAACATAAATCTACAGTGATTGTGGTGAAAGGGCCATAGGCTGGGGGTTGTTCCTTTATGCAATCTATCTTGCTCTGCCCAGTTGGTTCAGAAAACATAGGTATAACTAATTTTAAGGGAAATGTTTTATATTCTTTCTGTTCATAATTGACAATTCCATGGGAAATACGGAGGAGATAATGGAAGCTGATGGAGCCAATAACAGTAATAAAAAGTGGAAAAGATGAAAAGTCATTTTATCTGCTTAAAAAAGTTGTTCAGTCCTAAGTCGTGTCCAGCTCTTTTGCATCCCCAAGGACTGTAGCCCATCAGGTTCCTCTGTCTATAGGATTTCCCAGGCAAGAATACTGGAGTGGGTTGCCATTTCCTTCTTAAGTCAGTGAGGAAATGAATTTAAAAAACAGATGTCATTAACTTTTCTTTCAAGTCCTTTATGTTAATAGAAATAAGAAGGAAGTGAAACTCAAAACATAGTACTGTATTATCTATCTGTCTATTTTTAGTCCAGTTCCTTGATTCACCTTGTCAGAGCCCAAGGACTCCTTTGCCTTCAGATTTAAACAAGAGCAAGTTTCCATTCATTTCCCCATGTTTCTGAGCATTTTAAAATGATAGCTGAGTTATGAGTCATTGCCAAGCTCTTCAGCATCATTGTACCAAAAGCACATAACATGTTTTCTACCTGTCGATGTAAATTATTGCCTGTGTGTAGAACTCCAGGAACGATTTGGCTTCCTGCCCACACAAATGACTTCTCATCATTCAGGTTTCAATTTAATGCCAGTATGTACTGTAAGATGTATGTTCAATCCTACAAATGAGTTGCATGTGCATTTCCATTTCAGAAAACCTGGACTGAATTTTAAAAGAAAGCATTTGGGATCTATTGTATTGGAGGTACTTCTGAGCTTAGCGCATTCTCCATAGAATGTAACACTACAGAAATAGAGTTAGACATTGGGTACTACACCAAATTTTTTGAAAAGAAAAATAAAAAAAAGATAAATGATGTCTTCAGTTTTTGAACTGCCTTTTCCAGAGAAAGAAAAGATATATTGTGAGTTTTCTTTTTCCAGTTACCTTTGCTTTTAAAAATTTCTGTTTGCTTTCTCTTGTCTGTTCACTGGCCTAGGAAGTCAAATCAACTTGAAGAGGGAAAGGTCTTAAACAGAAAGCTAAGGATTTAGAAAACTTTTGTTGAAAAGGCAGAATCTACTCCAAGCTCTAATAAGAAAGATGTTAATACTTTTAGACTTCCTTGCTTCTTACTAGTGATTTTGTTGATGGATGAAAATATATATTAAATCAATTAGAATGCACTCTAAATTTAATAAATTAAAAATATTGTCAAAAATGCCTTTTTGTAAATGTGGCAAAAAGTACTGTACATGCAAGCTAGTAAAAAGGTCAAAGGACTTAATAATGATAATAACAATACAAAGAAATATGATCATCCACCAAAAGAGCATCAAAATGTAAGATAAATCAGTAACAGGAGTGTTCTGAAATAACTGAAAATAAGGAATGTCTCATGTTGTTTTATATTACCAAAAATAGATGCAACATTCTACTGACCAAAAGTACATCAGTAACAAGGATTAAGGCATTCTCCTTTACAGTATGTGTATACCTTCTGTAAAATCCATCATCTCATTCTGCCACATAATCACACAGGTAATAAATATTACATGTTATGCCAATATGTTTTAATGGCTTCTCTTTCACTCAGCTGTAGAACAAAACCAACAAAGTAAAACAGAGTTTGTAAGTCACCATTGCTTAAACTGAGAAAAAAGAAAATATGGGGATTTTTACACTATAATCCTTCCTTATTTTTCATTATTTTTCCTCTTAGCAGAGCATTTGTTTGTATTATCACTGAATACAGGGTCACAATATTTTCTACTTAGTAGACTTCTATTTGGTTTCAGAGAATACATTGTTCCACATTATATCAATGTCTATGGGCAAAGAAACACTGGGGACATGATGGCATTGTTGGTTGTAAGCTACAATCTCATGCACTCTTCTGAATCTTAGATTTAAGGTAATGTTTATTCCTATACTTCATTATGTATTGCCATGTACTATTTCTCTATGTTTATATTACGGCCAAAAGTGGATGGGAAGTTTCTTGAAGATAAGAACCATTTTCCTAATTAGTTTTATAGTATGATGTCAGACTCTGACACATCACCCAGGCATAGTTTTGGCTTTAACTCTGTGTTCACACAGAGTTTTGAGTTAGGTCTTGTACTATCGGTATCAATAATCTCTTCCTTTGCTATCAATCATAACGTCCACAGAACTGTAGAACTAAAACATGCATTCCAGATAATCAAGCTCTTTACTTCACAGACAAGAAACCCCAGACTCAGAGCCATTAAATATTTGGCCCAAAGTCAAAAGGAGATTCATGGCTTTCAAACATAGGAAAAGAGTTCATCTTATATTTGAGTAAACTCTGGCCCAGACACCTGCTGTTTCTTGGCAGCCTGCCGTAACAAGGATCATAACTGATGAATGGACATTTACAGTTTATTCAAATTAAGATAAATTTCTCTCATCAGTTGGAATAAGGTAAATGAATCCCTAAGCATAATTTTTAGAAACCAAATGCTTTGGTGCAAATAAGGAAGCAAGCTCAGTAGCCTAGGTGAAGATGCCAAGTTTTCCTACAAAGTCTCCTTGCAAGGGTTTAGCAAACTACCTAAGAATCACTTAATTGCTTTGTTCACTCATGCATGGACATATGTGAACACAGCAATACGTCTGACAGCCTCCTTTCTAAAGAGTTTAAAAGAGTCATCAAATTCTCTAAAACATGCTGTCAGGATTTTCTAGGTTAGAAGGATTTGATTGAAATGGCACTGAATATTTTTCAGAAATAATTGCTTTTCCTTGGTGTTGAATAAAAAATACTTGCAGAATTGATTGATGCATGAATTAGTAAAAGGACTTTGGGTAAAAGCTTCCTGAACTTTAAATAAACAAATATTAGAACAAGAGTAAGGGCAGAGGAAGAGATTCCTAATGGATACCAGGTATCTTACTTTCTTTTTCTAGGTTGCACTGGTTGCCCTGTGGCAAATCACCAAGTTTCTTAACATTCCTCTGGGTAAGGGTAGAAGCAAAACTTGAGCCTGGAATTCTTTTCTAATAGACTTTCCAAGAGAAGCCAAAGGGGTTAAAAAGTTAGGAGAGTAAATTAAGCTGAAAAATAATAGTGCTCTTATGAAATAGTCCTTTCTAGATTTATTTCTATAGTATGTATAGAGAATACATGTGCTCCTTGTTTTTTTTGAAAATCTGAAGTTTTATCTTGATATGGATTGAGACCAAGTTCTCTAATCAATTTCTTTGTACTTTCTATTTTCAAAAATCATATTTGATATCAACATCAACAAGCAGGATTCTCAACACTGCACCCATCAGATAATTTGTTCTAATTATCTCTGATTAGAAAAAGAGAATACTTGAAAATGGATTTGACTTTCTGTCAAACTGTCAAGATAACAGAGGGCTGCATTTTTCTTTTCTAATAAACCAGGAATATTTTTTCCTCTTAATCATACTCCTTTTTATTGAGATATGATTTATATATAAGGACAAGCATGTATTTATTTAATTGTATAATTAAGTGATATTGGAAAAAATCACATCTGTGCAACCCATAATTCGGAAAGGCCCTTATTTTTTAGTGCAATCACACATTTGTTTTGTTTCTTTAGAACTTTAAGTAAATGAGATTGCACAGTAAGCACTCATTTTCTGTCAGAATTTTGCCCAACGTAACGCTTTTGTGATTTTTCCATGCCATTCCAGACATCAGAAAATCATTCTTTTTCAATGCTGAGTGGCATTCCATTAAGTAAATATGCCACAATTTGCTTATCCATTCCAATTTTGATGGTCAATGAGTCGTTTCCAATTTGGGGAAATTATTTTTAAAAATCTATTATGAACATTCTTGTACATAACTTTTTATAAAATAGTTTGTGTCTTAGGGTCATGATCCATTTTAAAATACATTGCTGGACTACTTCCCACCAGGAATGTGCGAAGAGTTTCAATTGTTCTACTTCCTCTTCATTATCTGATATTGTCAGCCTTTCTAATTTTTGCCATTCTAGTGGATGTGAAGTTAAATCTCACGGTTTTATTTGCTTTTCTCTGATGTACCATTTTACGTACTTATTGGACATTTGCATTCTTTTGCTGATTTATGACCTAGCATGAGGTCCGTTTTGGTGATAATCCCATATATGCTTGAGAAGAATCTATGTTTTACAGTAATTAGGTATAATATTTTATAAATGTCAGTGATAGTTGTTCAAATATTCCACATTATTACAAATATTTTTGGTCAATTTCTGTCCTCAATTACTGATAAAGTGAAGTTAAACCTCTGATGAGGATTGTAGGTGTGTCCATATTTCCCTTTAATTATGCTAGTTTTTGCATCATATACTTTAGAGTTCTATTATTAAATACATGTAATTAAGTACATTAGACTTTTTGGGGAAATGACTTTTTAATCATTATGAAATGTCCCTTTTTATCTATGGTAATACTCCTTATATTGAATACAACATTTGTCTGATATTAATATAGTGACACCAGCTTTCTTATGCTTAGTAGTTGTATGGAATATCTTTTTATGTCCTTTATTTTTTTAAAATAAACTTTAATTCTTTGAGCATTTTTAGATTCACAGAAAAATTGAATAGAAGACACAGAGATTTCCCATGTACCCCCTTCTCCCCGTACACACAGTCTCTCCCACTGTCACCATCCTGCACCAGGGTTATTCATTTGTTACAATTGATGAACCTATATTGTGAGTGTGAAAGTCGCTCAGTCGTGTCCGACTTTTTGCGACCCCATTGGACTATATAGTCCATGGAATTCTTCAAACCAGAATACTGGAGTGGGTAGCTGTTCCCTTCTCCAGTGGATCTTCCTAGCCCAGGGGTCAAACTGGAGTCTCCTGCATTTCAGGTAGATTCTTTACCATCTGAATTATCTACATTAATCCATTAGTATCACCCAAAGTTCATCATTTACATTAGGTTTCAGTCTTGGCGTATACATTCTATTGATTTACACAGATGTGTAATGAAATGTATCCACCAATATAGTATCATACAGAATAGTATAACAGCTCTAAAAATCCTCTGTCTACAGTCTACTCATCCCTTCCTGATCCCTAAACTCTGGCAACAACTGTCCTTTTTTTTTTTTTTTACTATCTTCATAGTTTTGTCTTTTATAGAGAGTCACATATTTGGAATTATACAGTCTGTAGCATTTTCATATCGGTTTCTTACACTTAATAATATGCATTTAAGGTCCTTCTATATCTTATGGCTTGAAAGCTTGTTTCTTTTCAGCACTTAATAATACTCTATTGTCTGGATTTACCAGTTTGTTTATATATTCACCTACTGATGGCATCTTGGTTGCTTCCAAATTTTGGCAATTATGAATAAAGCTGATATAAAAAAGATCTGTAATTTTCTTTCTTTGCAGTCTTTTCTTTCACAATAAACTGTGGGAAATTCTTAAAGAGGTGGGAATACCAGACCACCTCACCTGTCTCCTGAGAAATCTGTATGTAGGTCAAGAAGCAACAGTTAGAACTGGACATGGAATAACAAACTGATTAAAAATCGGAAAGGAGTACGTCAAGGCTGTATATTGTCACCCTGTTTATTTAATTTATATGCAGAGTACATCATGAGGAATGCTTGGCTGGATGAAGCACAAGCTGGAATCAAGATTGCTGGGAGAAATACCAGTAACCTCATATTTGCAGACGACACCACCCTCATGGCAGGAAATGAAGAAGAATTTAAAGAGCCTCTTGATGGAAGTGAAAGAGGAGAGTGAAAAGGCTGGCTTAAAACTCAACATTCAGAAAACTAAGATCATGGCACCCAGTCCTAAAACTTCATGGTAAATAGACGGGGAAACAGTGGAAACAGTTTCAAACTGTATTGTTGGGGGACTCCAAAATCACTGCAGATGGTGACTGCAGCCATGAAATTAAAAGACACTTGCTCCTTGGAAGAAAAGTTATGACCAACCAAGACAGCATATTAAAAAGCAGAGACATTACTTTGCCAACAAAGGTCCATCTAGTCAAGGCTATGGTTTTTCCAGTAGTCATGTATGGATGTGAGGGTTGGACTATAAAAAAAGCTGAGTGCCAAAGAATTGATGCTTTTGAACTGTGGTGTTGGAGAAGACTCTTGAGAGTCCCTTGGACTTCAAGGAGATCCAATCTGTCCATCCTAAAGGAGATCAGTCCTGAGTGTTCATTGGAAGGACTGATGTTGAAGCTGAAACTCCAATATTTTGGCCACCTGATGCGAAGAGCTGACTCATTGCAAAAGACCCTGATGCTGGGAAAGATTGAAGGCAGGAGGAGAAGGGGATGACAGAGGATCAGATGGTTAGATGGCATCACCGACTCAATGGACATGAGTTTGAGTAAGCTCCGGGAGTTGGTAAGGGACAGGGAAGCCTGGCATGCTGCAGTCTATAGGGTTGCAACGAGTTGGACATGACTGAGTGCCTGAACTGAGTCTTTTCTTGGTTTGGATATTAGGATAATTCTGATTGCATTGGATGTATTTCCTCTATTTGTATCCTCTAAAAGTGATTGTGTAGAATAGGTAGAATTTTTTCATAAATTCTTGGCAGAATTCATAAGTAAACCCATCAGAGCCTGGTTCTTTCTACTTTGAAAGGTTATTAATTATTGATTCAATGTCTTTATTGAAAATAAGTTTATTCAGATTGTGTATTTCTTCTTCTATAAGTTTTTACAGATTATGACTTTCAAAAAATTGTTTTAAAAGTCCATTTCATCTTGATTCCTGAATATGTGAGCACAGATCTCTTTACAGTATTCCTTTATTATTATTTGTGTCCATAGAATTTGTAGTGATATCCCCTACATTCATGTTTGGTACTAATGATTTGTGTCTTCTCCTTTTTAAACATTAGGTTGGCTAGAGATATTAATTTTAATGATGTTTCCAATAACAAGCTTTTCATTTCATTTAGTTTCTCTTGCTTTCCTGTTTGCAGTTTCATTGATTTCTACTTTTATATTTTTAGTTAATTAATTTATTTATTTTAATTGGAGGCTAATTACTTTACAATATTGTAGTGGTTTTCCCATACATTGACATGAATCAACCATGGGTGTACATGTGTCCCCCATCCTGAACCTCCCCTCCCAACTCCCTCCCCTTTGCTCTTATTTTTATTAATTCTTTTCCACTATTTGCTTTGGATTTAATTTGCTCTTTTTCTAATTTCTTAAAGTAGAAGCTTAGATTATTGGTTTTAGATTGTCTTTCCTTGCCAAGATAAATATTAAATAGTATAAATTTCCCTAGAAGCATTGTTTTCACTGCATCCCACAAATTTTGTTATGTGTTCCTTTTCATTTAATTTGAAGTATTTTTCACTCACTTCAGATTTCTCCTTTAACCCATGTTATTTAGAAGCATGTTGCTTAACCTCCAAGTTCAGGGATTTTCCAACTATCTTTCTATTATTGATTTCTAGTTTAATTCCACTGTGTCTGAGAGCGTACAGTGTATGATTCTTATTTTTTTTTAATTTGATGTGTGCTCTATGTGCCTATTTTAGAGATTTTTGTGAGGCTGGTTATTTGGGGTGAGGGTATTGCTAAATACATGAAAAATTGGTTAGACAATGCTTATTGACTGGAATGCTTTACTTGTAAACCCCTTGACATTTAATATTCAATCTTAGACTTTAGTCTGCAATACCAATTGTACCTATAAGTAAGTGAAAGTCACTCAGTCATGTCTGACTCTTTGCAACCCCATGGACCATACAGTCCATGGAATTCTCCAGGCCAGAATACTGGAATGGGTAGCCTTTCACCTCTCCCTTCTCCAGGGGATCTTCCCAACCCAGGGATAGAACCCACATCTCCTGCATTGCAGGAAGATTCTTTACCAACTGAGCCACAGGGAAAGACCGAGCATACTGGAGTGGGTAGCCTAACCCTTCTCCAGCAGATCTTCCTGACCCAGATCTTCCTGACCCAGCAACTGGGGTCTTCTGCATTGCAGGCAGCTTTACCAACTGAGCTGTTAGGGAAGCCCAGTTGTACCTATAGGCCAGTCTGATGCTATGTTTTGGCAACTTGTCCCTGCTCCAAGTATTGTTATGTAGCTTTGGCTAATATTCCACTATTTTAGTCCAGGAAGTAGTTGAAGGCACACACATTTTGGCTGGGTGCAGATTACTCTGAGAATAGCTCTCCTGCTCCAGCATTGCAACAAGCCTACAATGCAACTTTTGAAAAAAATATTTCCCTTTTGCCATCACTGGTTGAGACAGGTCAGGTCTGACATTGCCAAGGGAACCACCCGAGGGCTTTCCTCAACTCTCTAATGGCTGCTGGCTTCATACAATTTTATCTGTAATTAAATCTATTTTGTCTAATTTAAGAACAGACTCTGGTAAAGATTTCAGTTTCAGTGTGAAAGACAGGTAGAGTTCTTTTTAGCTGCAGACAGTTTAGAACTGTATAATCTTTTACTCTCATTTTGTTTAGGTTTTTCCAATTTCACTTTGGGCATTTGCTTAATCTTTTTGTGTCTCAATATGTTAATTTTCCAAAGAGGCAGTCAATTTCAAAAACGTTTGAAAAAGAGTATATATTGTTCTAAAATATATCTTTGCATAAGTATTGAAAATTTAGCTGAATTGTAATGAGGTGAATTGGCTTAATGTCAGTGCCACACATTCAGTTAACCTCAAAGTCACAAAATCTGACTTATAAATAGAGCATAATTCTACATAAAAATGATGTTTTGCACTTCATTAGATTTGATTGATCTCAAGCACAGCTATGTATATGCTACAGATTAGCTTAAATAGGATTTCAACTTTTAGGTGACTCCTTAGATTCTAAAATATCTTCCTAATTACTTGCCTCCTGATAGACTAGAAATCCTTGTACATTGAGGGGATTAACTGTTACTGTGCTTTTAAAGAGATTAGGTTCTCTCTGAGAGAGAAAAAAATGGGGCCATTGAAAAATGGAGGCTTATCACTCTGTCTGAAATATAATTCTATCCCTGTATGGGGAGGCATACAGAACATTTTGGTGAACCTTCCCCCGAACAGCATTTTCTTGCTTTGTATCATGTTGGAAAATAGAGCTTAAATTTATTTTTTGAATATCTATGTACAATTTTAGTGAGTTCAAGTTTAACGTGAAGGGTCTCTCAAAACTGACCTCAAGATTAGATTTACCAGCTTAAAACTCAAGGCTTAGGAAAAAAAAAAAACGGCTAATCTTTGTTGCATGACAAACTTGAGGGGGTCAGAGAGGTTTCTTTTCACAGGCAACTGCAGTAGCAATGATTTGATCACCATTTGCCTTTAGTGTTTACACAGACTGGGATCAAGCCGGTAGTCTTCTCTTTAAGAGCAGTGAGTGTCTCACAGAGCATATTTGTAAGATTGATACATTTTCTTGTGTTAGTTCTTCTTAAATCCAGTCTCTTAGCCCTCTTCACCAAACTCAATAAAATAGCTTCCTTGATTTAAAATTTTTTAGGAGAAAAAAAGAGAGTCTGTCAAATTAAGAGCCTAATAATCACACCATTTTAAAACCCAGCATCCTCCTTTGATGATGTTCTTTCCATTCCTGATTCCCTTTCTCCCAATATAGGAGCATAAACAAGCAAACCTTCCAAATTGGCAAGAGTATCAGGGGGAAAAAAAAAGAAATATTCTAAAGCATAGGACAGTAGCACAAGTGATTAATGGTCCCCTATACAAATTTTCCTCTTTTTGTTTGGTAGTAAAATCTCTAATTTTTATTTGGGACTATGGCTACTCAGAACAAAGATAATTTTCCCCAGCCTTGCTTTTATCTATATGTGGCTGTATGGCTAAATTCTGACCCATGAGTGGTATGTGGAAAATTCTCACGGCAGCATTTGAGAACTTTTCTTAAAAGGAGCTAGTGTGTGTCTTTTGCTCTTTCCTCTTTATCCTGTACTATCTTGTAGATGAAATTCAGATGTCATGCCTGGACGTGATATAGCCAAGAAAGACCATTGGCAACGGCACCTGTTTCTCTGAAGATCCCTTCTTTGAACTGCCTGCTACTAGAATTCTACATGAAGAAAAAAATCAACATTTATGTTGTTTCAACTACTGTTTTTCAGGTGCTTTTTACTTGCAGATAAACCTACCTCTAACTAGTATGTTTAGTATTTCTCATCCTTATTGGAAAGATTTTCCCCAAAGGTATTAATTATAACAAATATACATTTCAATTACTGTAATTTGCAAATTAAAAGGTCAACAAATATTTGAAATGTCAGTCTTTTTTATTTTTGTGCAGCAATAAGAAAATTTGCATTCCTCACTCAAAATTTATTTGTATATAAATTTTCATCTTTGAATAATCTTGACAATCAATTCTTCCATATCCTGAAATATCTCTCTTGATTTAAGGATGATCCACTCTGATACAAATGATCATTGGAAATCTACCTCATCCCAACTTTGTGTCCAATTCTTCTGTGTCTGTATTATTATTTTTTGAAACATGCAAAAAATGAAGGTGTGGTTTCTAGTTCTACACATAAGGAATTTAGAAGTCAATATTACTTCCTAACAACAAATGAAACGCTGAATAGACCAGAAAAATTAACTTTTTTTTAATTCATAAAGTATATGAAGACACAGGGCAAACGGCTGCTCCTGATATTTAAAAAAGAAGACAAATAAATACAAGGGAGTCACAGCTAACCAGGGCAAAGGCTCACCAGAAGCCATTGGGGAACCAGAGCCAGGATGGGAAAACCTGAACCGTAACTGATAAACTGATGGAGGCTCAGTGTGGACAATTCTGACCGTTAAAAACTCCAGGAGGACCCAGTCATCAGGTGGGATACCGTAATCTGTGATTTACCTCCAGGAGCTTTAAAGGGTTCCCATGGTAAATATCAGAGAAAATACTCCTTGAACTTCTGACAGGGAGAGAGAAAAACCATTTTGAAATATGCCATAGCACGCTGTTTTTCTTTAAAAGTTTGCTCTCATGAGAAATTGGTTAACCAGAGCCTAACCTGCAGGGTATTATCAGAGCCGAGCAGAACTGGGGGAAGGGAAATGACCCAACTGCAGCCAGTCTAACCCCACTGCAGCCGTCCTTTCACAACTGTGGGAGGGCAAAAGCCCTGAGAAATACTTGTGAAGTTCGTAGTGTGGGGACATAAGCTCATTAAAAGACTGAGGCCTAACTAAAAGACTACAGAACACTTTCTGCCCTCCATCTCAAACCACAGTACTAGTAGCCGATATATAGCAACTTTGTTTTTTATATCTAATACATGATATAGAGCTACCAAGAAATAATTACAAAGCGTATCAAAAGGCAAATGACCCAATCTGAAGAGGCAACATTAATATCAGAACCTGTGATATTGGAATTATCAAACTAGGAGTTTAAAACTACTGTGATTAATATAAGGCTTCCCAGGTGGCTCAGTGGTAAAGAATCTGCCTGCAATGCAGGAGATTCGAGTTCAGTCCCTGGGTTGGGAAGATCTCCAGGAGAAGGAAAAGGCAACCCACACCATTATTCTTGTCTGGAAAATCCCATGGACAGAGGAGCCTGGCAGACCACAGTCCATGGGATCACAAAGAATTGGACATGACTGAGTGACTGAGATCAGCACAGCACACTGAATTAATATGCCAAGAACTCTGAGGGATAAAACATAGGGCATTCAAAAACAGATGGCACGGTAAGCAGGGACATGGAAATCCTAAGGATGCACTAAAAAGAAATACTGGAGATAAAAAAACACTGTAACAGCAATGTCGAATGCCATTGATGGGCTTATTATAAAATGGGACACGGCTGAGGAAAGAATCTTTGAGTTTGAGGATATCTCAATAGATACCTCCAAAACTGAAAAGCAAGGAGAACAAGGGCCGAAGGAAAAAGCCAGAACAGAATATTCAAGGACTATGGAACAACTCTAAAAGATGTAACATAGGTGTAAGAGGAATACTAAAGGAGAAAAAAAGAAAGGAAAAGAGGGAATATCTGAAACAATAATGAATAAAAAATTCTCACAAATTAATGTCAGATGCCAAATGATGGATCCAGGAAACTCAGAGGGACACCAATCAAGATGAATGCCCCAAGATACACATAGCCATATCATTTTCAAACTATAGAAAGTCAGAGATAAAGAAAAAAATCATGAAAGAAGCTAGAGAGAAAAAGCACCTTACTTAAAATAGAACAAAGATAAGAATTACATTCATTTTCTCTTTATAATCATGCAAGCAAGTAAAAGAGTGGAGTGAAATATTTGAAGTATTGAGAGAAAGAAATCACTGATTTTGTACCCTGTGAAATTTTGGACCTAAATTTTGTACCCTGTGAAATTATCCTTTAAAATTGAAGGAGAAATAAATATTTTCTCAGACAAAAATTGAGGGAATTTGTTGCCAGATCTGCCTTAAAAGAGATGTTATAAGTAGTTCTTCAGAGAGAAAGAAAGTAATATAGGTCAGAAACTTGGTTCTGTATAAGAAAGGAAAAACATCAAAGAAGGAATAAGTAAAGTTAAAATTAAAACTTGTTTTTCTTAGTTGATCTAATAGGAAACAGTTGGCTCAAACTAATAATAGCAGCAATATTTAATTAGGTATGCTCATGTACAATATGTATCATATATATGTAAGCAGAGAAATACTGAGGTGTAAATCTAACAAAATATGCATGAGATCTACGAGAAAAACTGGGAAACTCTGATGAATGAAATCAAAGAACAAAATAAATGGAGAGATATTTCATGTTTATTGATAGGTAAACTCAATATCATCAAGGTGTCAGTTTTCTTCCCAACTTAATCTATAGATTCAATGGAGTCCTAATCAAAATTTCAACAAATTAATTTATGGCTATCAACAAATTCTAAAGTTTATATGAGGAAACAAATGACTATTCTTATTTCTATGAGTTCAACTTTGCTTTTTCTTTTTTTTTCAGATTTCACATGTAACTGCTATTATACAATACTTACCTTTGTCTGGCTTATTGTGCTTAAATAATGCCCTCCAAGCTCATTTTCATTTATGTTGTTGCAAGTGGTAGGATTTCCTTCTTTTTTAAGACTGGATAATATTTCAGATGTATGTGTGTGTGCGTGCCACATTTTTTTTAATCTGATCATCCATTGACAGACCCTTAGATTATTTCCAAACCTTAGCTATTGTGAATAATGCCGCAATAAACATGGGAGTTCAAATCTTTCTTTGAGATAATTATTCTGGTTTTTTTTGGATAATTATTCAAAAGTAAGATTGAAATTAGGATGTATGATGGCTCTAGATTTGTTCTTTTTCAAGATTGCTTTGGTTATTTGGGATCATTTTGTGGTACCACACAAATTTTTGGATTGTTCGTTCTATTTCTTTGAAAAATGCCATTGGAATTTTGATAGGCATTCATAGAGTCTGTACATTGCTTTGGGTAGTATTGATATTTTAACAATATTAATTCCTCTTATGCATGAGCACAGAATATCTTTCCACTTATTTTTGTCATTCTCTTTCATCAGTATTTTATAATTAGCCTTGTAAAGATTTTTCAACCCTTTGGTTAAACTTATTCCCAAGCATTTATTCTTTTTGGTGCTATTAGAAATGTTATTTTTTCTTATTTTCTCTTTCCAGTAGTTAGTATATAGAAACACAACTGATTTTGTATATCAATTTTTTATCCTGCATCTTTACTGATTTTTTTATTTCTAACAACATTTTGGTAGAATTTTTAGGATTTTTTTTATATATAATAAAAGTACAAATAGTGTAATAATTTACACATTTGTAAATAGTGATAACCTTATTTATTCCTTTCTGATTGGATGACTTTTGTTTATTTTTCTTACCTAATTGCTCTGGCTAGGATTTCCAGTACAACATTGAATAAATGTGGTAGGCGTGGGCATTCTTGTCTTGCTCCTGATCTTAGAAGAAAAGCTTTCAGTTTTGTACCGTTCAGTATGATATTAGCTGTGTGCATGTCATATATGGCCTTTATTATACTTCCTTCTGTACCAAATTTGTTCAAAGGTTTTATCATGAAAGGATGTTAAATTTTGACAAATGTTTTTTCTGCATCTATTGAGGTGACCATATGATTTTTATTCTTCATTATGTTAGTGTGGTATATGTATCACAGTGAGTGATTTTCAGATGTTGAGCCATCAGATAGTGAAGTATTATTCAGTGTTAAAGAGACACAAGCTATTAGTCCCTGAAGACATAGCAAAACATTAAATGAATATTGCTAAGTGAAAGAAGTCAATCTGAGAATACAAATTGTATGACTCCAACTATATGATATTTTGGTAAAGGCAATATTATAGAGACAGTAAAAAGATCAGTGGTTGCCAGGAGATGTAGAAAGTGGGGAGGAATGGTTGGGCAAAATACAGACAATTTTTAGGGGAGTGAAAAATACTAGATAAGATACTATAATGGATACATATCATTACACATTTGCCTAAACACGGGACATGCAACACCAAGAATGAACTCTATAGTAAACCATGGACTTTAGCTGAGTTCAATGTGTCAGTGTTGACTCATCAACTATAAAAAATGTACTTTTGGTGATGGCTGTTGATAAAAGGCGGAGAAGGCAATGGCACCCCACTCCAGTACTCTTGCCTGGAAAATCCCATGGATGGAGGAGCCTGGTGGGCTGCAGTCCATGGGGTCGTGAAGAGTCGGACATGACTGAGAGACTTCACTTTCACTTTTCATTTTTATGCATTGTAGAAGGAAATGGCAGCCCACTCCAGTGTTCTTGCCTGGAGAATCCCAGGGATGGGGTCGCACAGAGTCGGACACGACTGAAGTGACTTAGCAGCAGTAGCAGTTAATAAGAGGAGAGGCTATGCTGTGAGGCAGGGGATACATGGGAAATTTCTGTATCTTCTCAATTTTTCTGTGAATCTAAAACTTCACTAAAAAAATAATAATAAGATCTTTTTAAAAATGGCCTCAAGAAAAGTAGCCTCCAGGAACTCCTTGGTGGTCCAGTGGTTAAGGCTCCACTCTTTCACTGCAGGAGGCCCAGGTTTGATCCTTGGTTGGGGAGCTAAGATCCTACAAGCCATGCAACAAGGCCCAAAAAACAAAAACAGAGAAGATAAGAAAGAAGAACAAGACAGACAAAATGATGCTGAGAATGAAAGTAGTTTAGAGTAGAAGGTTCGGAAACAAATAATGCTATTTAGGTGTCTCTGCCTGCAGTAAGATTTTTACCCAGATGGTATCTGGTTAAACGTTATGGATCAAGAGAAACTTAGAGCTTAAACATCAGTTAGTAGGTATTAGTCATGTAGGGAAGAATTATAGTCAAGAAGAACATGCTCTCAGGAGATAAAATTGAGAAATTTGGAAGGAATATATAGGTTAGCAGCAGCAACTGAGTTTTATTCTAGTGTTTCAGCTATTTACAGACCTGCACACCTCACTTTCTTTCATAACAGGCCTGGTGCACTGGGAAGACCCGGAGGGATCAGGTGGAGAGGGAGGTGTGAGGGGGGGATAGGGATGGGGAATACATGTAAATCCATGTCTAATTCATGTCAATGTATGACAAAAACCACTACAATATTGTAAAGTAATTAGCCTCCAACTAATAAAAATAAATGAAAAAAAAAGACCCTAATGATTGCTCCAATCTACTAATCCCAATAGATGTCTTGGAATAATAACAGTGGTTTTCTTAAAGTCCAAATTTTTAACCTGTCATGGCCAGTAATTTATGACACGATTCCTGGCCATTTTCTCACCATTTTCCCTCTGGGCAACCACATGCAGTCTCTGTGTCCTCCAAATAAGCCCTTTGGCATCTTGAGTCTTTGTGCAATATTGTTCCCTCAGCTTTGACTACCCCACTCTTCTTTTTCTTATGGGTGGACACTCTCAGGTCACAGCTCGTATATCGTCTTGTGGATGAAAGCACTCTTCAATCTCCTTGTGTCCTCCCCAGGCGGAAGGGGGAACTACCTTCCCTGTGTGCCCACAACACCAGGTATGTGCAGTGTCTCTTAACTTACCGCAGTTTATTATGATAAAGTATGTGTTTGGCTTTCTCTCCCACTATCCTGTGAACTCTTTGGAAGCTGAAGCAGTCTTGTTCCAATACCCACTATGTTTTCTGGTATTACCTCTGTGAGCCCCGTTGCTGCAATGCATGAAACATGACCCCCTGGCAGAAACACACCACAGCGACCACATCATTTAGCGCTGCATTCCTTAAGCGATCTGATTCTGGGTAGAAAGTATTTGAAGTATAGGCCAGAAGATCTGGAAATGCTCTTGTTAGGGTATAATATCACAAACCAGGGATTTCTGATAGGGTTGGATATGACCAGATTCCTATGTTGCATATTTTGTTTCAAATGCAAATGCAAATTCTTAGCCAGGAATCAGAGGCTGAGAGTTTCCTTTGACTTTCCAGAAAAGATGTATGCACCAAGCCATTCGTGAGGGTATACAAGATCCATCTCTTTGTGTGGGCTTTTCAACAGCCTTGAGATATTGTGTTCATTCCCAAAGGCTTAGACCCAGAGCAGCCTAGAATTGAGCACAAAGGCAATATTATTCCCTGCTATTTTGTGCTCCAATGAGAGGCTTAGTCTGAGCGCTGAGGTACTAGAAGACAAGCCTGCTCCATTTGGCTGCTTCTGACGGAGAAACATGATGAGTATTATCTCGTTCCTTGTTCTTATTGTCATTGTCTACATGGTACAAGAAATGTGCAATCAAAGAGAAAAGCAACATTTTTGTGGCTCTCAACATCTTAATAACACAGCTAATTTTACTGGTGTACTGGCAGGAATATAGCTAAGCTAACAGAGCATTAATAAAGGCAGGTCTTTCCCTTGTTGAGTCCTGCATCCAGCACACAAACATCAATTATTTACTTAACATATGTTAGCCAGTGTTGTAAAGAGGACCAAGTAGAGACATTGGTACTAATACAAATCTCATAATTATCAAAATCAGAAAACAAGCCAACGAGCAAACTAATAAGGATAAGGAGTAAGCATAGTGTTATAGGCTTTTTGCAGAAATCTCTTATCAACTCTACAACTTAACAAGTTATCTGGGAGGAGAAAGTGGGGGAATGGCAACGTATATTAAGCTGACTATTGTTTCACATTTATGAAGCAGGATGGAACTTAAAACTTGATCACTGTAATCTAAATTGTTTTATTTAATCCATGCTATCTCCAGTTCACAGTTAAGGAAACTAAGATTCAGAGAAGTTAGGTAATGTGACCAGGACCACAGAAGTGCCAAAGGATAGAGTGTGGACTCAGACAGGTGTTATGACTCCGGTCTAGATTTTCTTCCATATGCAATTGCTGCTTCTGAAACCAAGTTTACCTTGCACATAATACAGAAAATTCTATTAATATTATTGTCATATAATCTAATGCCAAGGCTTCTCAGGTGGCTCAGTGGTAAAGAATCTGCCTGCCAATGAAGGAGACGTGGGTTCAATCCCTGGGTCAGGAAGATCCTCTGGAGAAGAAAATGGCAAGCCACTCCAGTATTCTTGCTTGGGAAATCCGTGGACAGAGGAGCCTGGTGGGCTGCAATCCATGGGGTCACAAAAGTGCTGGACAAGACTTAGTGACTAAGCAACAATCTAATGCCAGCAATTTCCAGAAACCTCTGTGCTGAATGATATGCTCAGCTCTTAGGTAACCTTCTTGCCATTCTTTTTTATTTTTATTTTTTTTTAGCATATGTTTCTATATTTATAAGACTTTACAGGGTATCTTGAATAAATGAAGAAGATTAGGGTTTCAAAGAGGATAATGATTTGTTGATTCAGACCCGAGTTAGACTCACCCCAGGTAAAGTCATACTTCAAATATAAGCAAAGCTAGAAAACTTCTTGGTTGTGCAGTTCCCAAAGGAAGCAAAATACACACTGGTGACAGGAGGTACAGCTCTCATCAGAGCCCAGGTCTTTTGCCTTGGGAATAAATAGGAAAGAAGTTGTCCTCTTTTGCCCTTGAATCCAGGAACACTTGAAGTTCTTCTATATGTGGATGAAGTGGGAGGAGAGAAAGACTTCAGTTGTCTTCTTAAATCTCATCTCTTAAATGAAATTTTTGCAAAAGCAGTCATTTCGTAGATGAAGTTCCTTGAACTCTGCATATATTCAGAATAGGGAGTACCTATTTATTGCACAATTTCAGTTATTTTAAATAAAGTTCTAGGAGGGAAAAATAGTTCTGTGAAACCCAGAATCAACATGGCAAGAATGTGTTTCCATTATTCTCTTCTGAGCACATTTATTTTAAGATAAGTTAAATGTGGCAGCGTGGGGCTTCCTGTCTATTCTCTTTTAGCTTTGAGAGTAATAGCTCATGGCAATGATGCACTAGAAGTGGGCAGGATGGAAAAGAGAAGGAAAGGAAGAGGGAGCAGGAGAAGAAAAGAGAGAAGATCCGGACAAAAAGCAGCTTGCTGTCTTGATCACAAGTTACTGGAGCAGATTAAAGCTGAATACCCCTTGAGAGAAGAGTTGAAAGGAAGAAGCAGGGGGATATCCTGGTATTTATGTGATGAAAAGACTACTTGAGGCTACCAGGGGAAACTTAACCACCCTATGGGCTTAAAATATATTTATAGTCAGCTCCAGGGAAGATGAAATTCTTTCTCATGATGGACTGAGCTCATACATTTTCCGTCTTTGTTCAGTGGGACAGTAGGATTATGGATATAACGTTTGTATTGTTTTTATTTATATTCAAGGACACATGTGACTCCAACAGACTGGTCATCCTGCTAAAATGCTAAGTGCCTAGATTAAAGAGGTAAACTACCTGCTGTATGGTGATGCTTCAGCCTCTCTTTCTTCACTAGTAGTAAAGCTAGTGTTGGACAGTCTCATTAGATAGAACACTAAACATGTGCTTACGTCACACAATAGCAGAAGCAAAATTCCTGGTCAGATTCAGGTATTTGATGTTTTTAAATATGTTAAAGGCCAATAGGCACATGAAAATATTCCTAATGTCACTAATTACCAGAGAAATGAATATCAAAACACAATGAGATCCCATCAACATAAAAAGATAATAAAGAAATACTGGGAAAAAGTCTATGTCCTCAAGTTTGATAACCTAAATGATATGGACAAAGTCCTTGAAAGACACAATCAGCCAAAATTCATACAAGAAGAAATAAGCAAACTGAATAGGCCTACATCTATTAAAGAAATTAAATTAAGTCAATAATTAATGACCTTCCACTGTACACTGAAAACTAACACAGCATTTATAAATCAACTATACTTCAATTTTTAAAAAATTGAAAAGAAAAAAGAAAAAATAATTGACAACCTTCCAAAACACAAATCACCAGGTATAGATGGGTTCATTAGCAAATTCTACCAAACATTTAATGAATAGACTATACCAATTCTATACAATCTCTTTCAGAGGGTAGAAACAGCAGGACTTAATTCCTTCCTTAATCATCACATAAATCTGCTTTACCTTATACAAACCAAGCAGATATTGCTAGAAAACTACAGACCTGTATCTCTCATGAACACACATACAACAATCCTTAAAAAATATTAACAAATCAATCTAACAATGTATAGTGTTAGTTGCTCAGTCATGTCCGGCTGTTTGTGACCCCATGGACTGAAGCCTGCCAGGCTCCTCTATCCATGGGATTCTCTAGGCAACTATACTAGAGCGGTTTGCCATGCCCTCCTCCAGGGGATCTTCCCGACCTAGGAATCGAATCCAGGTCTCCTTCATTGCAGGCAGATTCTTTACCGTCTGAGCTACTGGGAAGTCTAACAATGTATAGAAAAAATCATATACCAAAACCAAAGGGATTTATACTAGGTATGAAAGGCTGATTCAGCTTTCAAAAATCAATTAAGAATCAATCCATCACATCCAATAGGCTAAAAAAGAAAAATCATATGATTATAACAATAGATACAAGAAAAAGAATTTTACAAACTTCAACATTCATTCATGAAAAAAAAAATTACTGTCAGTACACTGACATTAACTTCATCAACTTGATAAAGAATATTTATGGGACCTCACTGAGGGTACAGTGGTTAGGACTCTGCGCTTTGACTGCTGTGGCCCCACGTTCAATCCCTGGTCAAGGAACGAAAATCCCAAAGCTGCGCGGAGTTGCCAAAAACAAACAAACAAAAAAACCAAACAGAATATTTACAAAAAATCTTTCATCAATATCATTCTTAATGGTGAAAAACGAGCTTTCTCACTACAGTCAGGTACAAGCCAAGAATGTTCCCTCTGATCCTTCCTATTTAACATTTTGCTGGAAGTCCCTGTTAATGCTAAAAACCTCCTGGAACTTCTGAGTGATTAAGGCAAGTTTGCAGATTACAAGGTTAATATAGAAACATTAATTGCTTTCCTATAACCAGTAATGAACAAGTGGAATTTGAAATTAAATACACAGTATCATTTACATTAGCATCTGAAAGTGAAATACTTAGTTAGAAATCTAACAAAATATAAGATCCACGTGAAGAAAACTATAAACTTTTATGAATTATCAAAGAAGAAATAAGTACATGGAGAAATATTTCATGTTAAAGGATAGGAAGGCTCCATATTATTAAAATGTCAGTTCCTCCCTACTTGATCTATAGACTCAACACAATCTCATTTAAAATCCCAAAAAGTCATTTTGTTGATATTGACAAACTGATGTAAAGTTTATATGAAGAGGCAAAAAACCCAGAACACCCAAGACAATGTTGAAGGTAAAAACAAAGTCAGGGGACTGATAAGACAATGTGGTTTTGGCCAAAAAAAAAAAAGAAAAGAAAGAGAGAGAGAGAAAAGGAAAAAGTAGATCTGTGGAACAGAATAGGGAGCCCAGAAGTAAATCCATGCACTTATGGTCAATTAATCTATGGCAGTGAAGATAAGAATATACAATGGAGAACAGACAATCTCTTCAGTAAGTGGTGCAAGCAAAACCTAACAGCTTTATGTAAAAGAATGAGATTATATTACCTCACATTATGTACAAAAATAAATTCAAAATGGATTAAAGAACTCATGTAAAACCTGAAACTGTAAAACTCCTAAAAGAAAATATAAGCAGAACACTCTGACACAAATCGTAGCAATAGTTTTTTGGATCTGTCTCCTAAGACAAAATAAATAAAAGCAAAACTAAACAAAAGGAATCTAAACTAAATAGAGTATTATAAATCAACTACGCTTCAAGTTTTTTTAAAAGTCTTTATTATTAGGAAATACATGATAAATATTTAGGAAGGTACTGTCAAAAAATATAAAAATTACTTTTAAATGATATGCAAATGCATGAAGCAAATATGACAAAATGTTAATCATTTAACCCAATGGTGAGTACAGAGTTTTTGAAAAAATCTTTCATGTTAAAACAATGGTATCAAAAGGAAACTGAGCTCTAATCCTGGATCCAAGGTGGGTGAGTCCCCCTCCTTAGCCTCAGTTTCCTCATTTGTAAAGTGAGAGAATTGGACTTCAGTGCATCTGTGGTCCCTTCCACTGTTCACATTCTGTAAGTTAGGGAAAATTGGTTCCTTTATAACAGATTTTTTGTTGTTGTTGCAATAACCACCTTCTACTTTGAAATCTGTCACTCCAGTATATCAAGAGGTGATTCATCAATCTGGGTGACTAAATGGGGGGCCACTTTCTCCTTCACAACTCCTTAGGTATCTCACCCAAAACAGAAGTCAAAGAGGAGAACTTCCAAGACTGAAAACTATACATATATGCTCAGACACTCAGTTGTGTCTGATTCTTTGTGACAAAATGGACTGTAGCTCACCAGACTCCTCTGTCCATGGAACTTTCCAAACAAGAATACTGGAGTGGGTTGCTATACCTTCCTCCAGGGGATCTTCCCAACCCAGGGATCAAACCCACATCTCCTGTGTCTCCTGCATTGCAGACGGATTCTTTACCGCTGAGCCATTGGGGAAGCCCTCAGTTTTTCTTAGTTTTTACCTAATACATTTTCTCTGTTGCAGGATCCCATTCAGGGTACCACATTACATTTAGTCATCATGTCTCCTTAGGCTCCCCTTGATATTGACCGTATTTCAGACTTTTTTTGTATTTGATGCCTTTTGACAGTTTTTGAGATTACTGGGCAAGTGTTTTGTATTATAGATGTCTCAAAGTTTTTCTCATGATTCAGTTCAATTCAGTTCCATTCAGTCACTCAGTCAAGTCCAACTCTTTGTGACTCCATGAACTGCAGCACACCAGGCTTCCCTGTCCATCACCCAACTTCCAGAGTTTGCTCAAACTCATGTCCATCGGGTCAGTGATGCCATCCGACCATCTCATCCTCTGTCGTCCCCTTCTCCTCCCACCTTCAATCTTTCCCAGCGTCAGGGTCTTTTCCAATGAGTCAGTTCCTCACATCAAGTGGCCAAAGTATTGGAGCTTCAGCTTCAGCATCAGTCCTTCCAATGAATATTCAGGACTGATTTCCTTTAGAATTGACTGGTTTGGTCTCCTTGCAGTCCAAGGGACTCTCAAGAGTCTTCACCAACACCACAATTCAAAAACATCAATTCTTCAGTGCTCAGCTTATTTTTCTCCTAGATATATTTCAAATTAGTTACATTTACCCTCCCACTGCCCAAAACACAAAAGGATTTTTCTTCAGTCTTCACAGGAAGAACTTGTGGGTTTCTTAGAAGTAAAACCCATCAAAGTGTGACTCCTCCAAACTCAAAACTGCATCTGCCGGAGTTTTCAAGTCTCAGCTGATCTACGTTCATCCATCAGTGGTTCAAGGTTACCAGTAAGTGTTCCTACCAGTTTATGGCTCTAGTAGCTTCTGCTCCAGGTAATTAGATCATGGCTGGATCTTTCTGGATATACCTGTCTTTCCAAATTTTGGGGTGACTTTTTGTCCTTTAACCTTAGTTTTCTGATACATCCAAGAGAAGTCATTGATTTTCAGTTTGCACAGCTTTTTCATGTTGTAAAGCTAGAAGTGATGTCTTCCAGTCTCTTTACATGTCGAAGCTGCATAGTTCACTCTGTTTTAATGCAAGTTTATTCAGCACTGCTCCTAAAGGAAATAAAATTAGTGGTCTAAAACCCTTGCTTTAATAGGCAAGTGATCTTTGAATTGAGTTATCTGCTAAGCTGCTTTCACTGTATGAAATTTAGAGTGCCTTGGAAACCAGCTTTCAACTGATTTCTCTGGACTAATTTGGCTTCATTCTGTTTAGAGGTACATGGTAAAAGATAAAAGCATCAGATTTTGAGTGCAAAGATAGAGATTTGGGGGCTCTGGAATAAAAATTTACCATCTCAATATCTGTGAGACTCAGTCTCCTCATTTTTAAATTTCTTGGCTACAAGAACGTGTCATCTGATTTATCTTTTCACCTTAAGTGTCTAACATAAAACCTGACCTAGAGTAGGCCTCCCTGAAAATTGAATTGAAATGCCTTCTCAATCAATCTCAGAGTGTTGTTTTGAGGATTAAATAAAATAATGTACATGAAAGCTCTTTGCAAACTTCAAAGAGCCTTACAAATGCTACACCTTTATTATTTATCAGTCATCAATCTTGAATGCCTGTCTACATGTAAGCATTTCACATTTCTGGAGAGTTTGTTTGTTTGTTTGTTTTTGACATTGTGCAGATAAGGAAGAAGTCACTCTAAAGAGTTAATTTTTACTCAAATTGTGGTTTGAGTTCTGTTATAGCAACAACAATATACATTCCTCAACGTGTCCAATTTAAAAACCTGGCAGTGTTTTGATATTTGACAGCTCTGCTGTCAAGTAATTCTGTTCTACAATTAATCATGCCATAGCCATTTCTTCCACTACTGCCACAATATAATGGCATCATTGTCTATGCATACGTGGTACACTTGTATACTGTTTAAAAGGAGACAGAGCAAATGAACTTGAAAAATTTACTACTCTGTAGATTGCAGTTATATTGCTAAGATTTATTATTAAACCCATTTTATTTTAATGCTATTACTGCTCCAATCTGAGCTTAGATAAAACCATCCAGACATTGCAGTTTTCTATTTCCTTGGTCGGGAAATTGAGATTCTACGTTCTTTGAGACATGTCAGCTAGGTGTGCTGTACAAACGGTGAGGATCTTTAATGATTGAATGTTAGCTCCTGGGTTTTGATTGCTGTTTTGTCTGGATCAGTGCTAGACGCAACTGCGGTGTCTATTCCCTCTGCACCCGCACTGTCAGCCACTCTCTGAGGCAAATGAGTTTGCCGCAAATCAAGATGCTGTCAACAAACATCTCTATGAACCTGTTCCATCTCTCCTTGGCAACTTGCCACTTTGCCTCAGTCTTAACATTGAAACCCTTGCTTTTACCAAATGTCTTGGCTTCTTAGTCGATTAACTATTTCATGGAACCCTAGCCCTCTACAAGAATCATATGTTTCTTATAGAGAGACATCTTACTTTTTCAGTGATCTCAGTTAGGTTTGAACAAATCCATCATCACTTTATTTTTCATGAAGATCACTTTGTGTTTAGATGTTTAATCAGTCAAGAATCAAATCACAGATCACATAAAAGACAATCTACAAAGTACAGATATGTTGGTCAAAAAATCATGTAAAAATAGATTTAATCTTTTGCCTTCAGAGGTAATTGAACTACTTAACACTAATGCTATTTTGTGACTTTTCCACTGTCTTGGCTAGTATTTTTATGCAACTGCATAATCACTTCTGGGAGAAGAATGCTATGAATTAATATGAATTGCTCAAGACAAATGTGATGCAAACACATTCACAACTTCATTTTAAGGGTTAAAAAATACATCAACAGAGAAGTGCACTTTATGTGCATACTGATAAGTACAAGAATAAGGTACCGTGGTCACTTAGGGAAGCAAGTGAATGTAATTACTGAGTATACATGGTCCAGATCGCATTGCCTATGTGTGAGGAAAGAGGGGGTGGCTGTGCCTAAGACTGCATGTGCACTGTCAGGATTTTCAAGCTCTTAATCTTATTTTTCCCCCACTGATGCATAGTTTGATCTTCAATATTTTCTGTTTTGTTTTCCTTAGAAGAGATTTTTTTTCTTAAAAGAAATATTATTTCTTAAGCTAGAAATACCAGAAATATATGACATAATTTTGCACTTAGCTCTGCATTTGTCAAGAGAAAGTGAGTTCAGTTTCATGCACCACTCTGTCATGGTCATAGAGGCTGTATGTTATGGTAGCCTCATGAGATAATAATAGTTCCAGGTAAGGTTGTTCTTGTTATGGTCACCAGTCTTAATGTGTACACAACTCAACTACTCCTAAACCAGTACTCCTACAACCAGTGTTTCTCTGGCTCCCCTACTGAAGGGATAGAAATGAAATTGTTCTCACTTTGTTTTGTTTTCCAGCAGTAAAGATTTTCATTGTTGTGGCCTCTTATTTAGTCCCTCTTATCATCAAAAGAACTTAGCTGAGTGATCACTGTACTTTGTAGTCATGGAAGAAAGCAAATTGAAAAGAATCTTTCAAGAATCAAGTTTACACATGTACCATCATTCGTACCCATGTCCATTTATGTAAGGTAAGTAGCAATTTATTAAAATGCCCCACCAGCTCAAGTTATGGAGTCAAAGTCTTTGCATATGGCTTCCTAGCTACTTTTTCATCAAGACTCTGATGAAATGTGTTTTTGGAAATTTAAGTCAACACTCAAGAAAAGACTGTCCCCAAAGTATGTAATTTTTAACTTTATCTTTTAGTCATATAAGTTCTCTGAGTCTGAATTTACTCACTTGGAAAGTGAGATGTTTATTACCTACCTTCTCTGGTAATAATAGTTATCAGTTTTAAACCTCTGCCTTGTGTTGGATGTGATGAGACAGTCCATAGTCATCACCATAATCCATTCTATTCTGTAAACTAATGTTACATCCATTTTACAAATGAGAATACTCAGGTAGGAGTTAAATAACTTGCCCTAAGTTAAAGAGGTAGATGATGGAAGGGCTAAGATTTGAACTGATGTCTCTCAGATGTTAAACCATCATGAGCTAGCCTAGGGGATTATTAAATTTTGAGAACATACAAAGAAAAATTAATATACCATATATAACCTGTCAGAATATTCTATAAGGCGGTGTTTCTGAGGTTTCAGTCACTTGCTCCCTCTATCTTCATGATTTTGGCTCTATCTGCTTACTATATTTGTTATGTATTTAATATTTTAAGTTGACTCACGTTTTTATTTGAAAATTTAAAAACATTTCTTTTCTCCCTCTACTATTCATGATCTGAATTAGGACCTCTTAAGGAATATCAATGATTTGTAAAAAATATTCCTTGAGGGGTCCAAATTCAGATCATGAATAGTAGAGGGAGAAAAGTAAATCCCTATGCATAAAATAATGTGTCTAACTGATGGGTCTTTCTTGGGAGATTTATAAGGAAAAAGAAGATCATAATGTGTAATACTGTTTTCCATGTGTAAGACTTTTAAGAAGGGACAATAATATGAAAAGGAAGTAGCAAAATTCACATACTCTAAAATATGTAGATTGACTTTCACATTAATATCTTTCAGGTAAGTTTAAATCAGATCGACTGAGGGATATCTGTCTCCCTTATATATAGTGTCTTTTAGAACAGAAACTTAAGGAAAGGGGAAAAAACACCTTTTCTCTGACATATATTAGTGAGACACAGGCTCATATTATTTCAAATCATTAAAATGTTGAAGGAATTATCAAATCTAAATTATCTCTTTTTTGTTCCATTATCCATATTATCTTTCTGGGTTGTTCCTGTTTTTAAAGCAAGCATCCCTTTGGAAAACTGCAAAATGGAATCTCTGTGGCTGAGAAGTCATTAGTCATCTCCTTCAAGTACATATGTAGCTCAAATTCTGTAAGCTAAAAAATCAACATTCAGAGAGAAGATTGGAATCAACAGTTCTCATCTGCTTATCCCTGCCTAAAACTACCCCAACAAATTAGTATCCTATTAGCTGGGTACACCAAAGTATTAATCTGATGTCTCATCTACTACAAATTGATTTAGCTCTCCCTTCCTCCAACTGACCTTTCTTACTAGGACATTGTTATTTCTCTATTAGTAAGTGTCATAAGTCATAGAACACTTTCTGTTTTTTGGAGTATTTACTATTCTTTAGCTTATTTGATTCTCCTATGCATGGTGGGAGGCCCAATAAGTATATTTTTGCTTAGTCATTAAATCATGTCCAACTCTTGCAATCTCATGGACTGTGGCCTTCCAGGCTCCTCTGACAATGGGATTTCCCAGGCAAGAAAACTGGAGTGGGTTGCCATTTCCTTCTTCAGGGGATCTTTCCAACCTAGACCAAACCTGCATCTCCTGCATTGGCAGGCAGATTCTTTATCACTGAGTCACCAGGGAATTTCAGTAAGTTTCTTGGTGGTGGTGCTTTAGTCACTTCAATCATGTCCAACTCTTGAGCCCCCATGGACTATAGCCCACCAGGCTCCTCTGTCCATGGGATTTCCCAGGCAAGAATACTAAAGTGGATTACCATTTCTTTCTTCAGGGGATCCTCCTGACCCAGGGATTGAACACACATCTCCTGCATTGCAGACAGATTCTTTACTGGTGAGTCACCAGGTAGGCCCAAATAAGTATTTAACCTGAATTTCTATGAATTCAAATAGCTTTCTTTGCATGCTGGAGGAACCAACTTCATATTTCAATTAGCTAGTTACTCCTCCCTGAAAAATCGAACCATTAGTAAAGAGCAGACTGGAAGCCTGAAAGAGTTAATATTGCTTCCAAAGGTGAATTTATAACCTAGAAGTAATTTAGGCAGCAAGGAAAAAATGTCTCACTTCAAAGATGGCAATGCTGAAGCATGCATACAAATGTGACTGCTAACTCGTGTGTGACTCAAAATCAGCAACCATGGATTCCAGGGACTAAAAAGGACCTCAAGAAGCCATCTGGTCCACCCCCACTTTCACATAATTAAAGTCTTCTCTTCAGTTTGGATGTGTGGCACCTGAAGCCCAGAGGAGTAAGGGACCTGGTAGCAGAAAGGCTGGTGAGAGAGAAAAGATGCCTAGAATTCAAGTCTCTACTTGCCCACTCGTAATGCATTTCTCTTTGCTATGGACACCATCTTTTGGCCAACCTAATTTGCTTCAAGAATGAGAGAATGAACAATATATAAAATGAGTTAAATGATAAAGAAAGAAAAGGTCACAATAATCCTTTACATTTGTCCATGTAGGGACCTTAATAAACACAGTGTTAGTGACATGGTGGAGGGGAACAGAAGACAGAACAGAAAGTTAAAAACAGCAATTTCAAGACATTGGCTTTGAAGATAAGGAAAGAGAGAGCAGTAGTTGGAGGAGAAATGCTGAGGGGAGGATGCTCTGAGGGGTTTGTTTTGGGTTTGCTTTTAAGGGGACAAAAGAGGGAAGATTTCCTTTAAGATGGAAGAGTCTACAGTCTTTTGAAGTCATGCTGGGAAGAATCCAGTAAAGAGAAAAAGGAATGTGAGAAACAGGATAAATAAAGTGTTCTTGATAAATTAACCATGTGTAAGGTCCAGAGGACAGAAGGAAATATGGAGGAAAGGGTGCCTAATGCACTGTAATAGGAGAGAGTGAAGAGGATGAAGAAACCTCAGAGGTGGAGCTGCAGACCTGATGGATTAGTAATTCAGCAATTAGTTTTTAAAGGCTTCTAATTTCTCTATGATACAGAAGGCAAGGTCAGTAGACTGACAGTAGGGAGGCATGTACTGTTGTTGGGGAGTGGTCAAAGGTTTGAGGAGAATAGGAAAACTTTGTGGTGGTTGTTGAAAAGGGTATAGAGTAGCCAGGTGGTGTTGCAAAGCCACTTTAAGTTGGAGACATGAATGTGTAGCGATCCTTGCACCCTCAATTGTCCAAGTATATGCATGAAGAGAAAGTAGCGATCCTCAAATTGTTTTCTCTTTTTAAATGTGAATGTGATGGGAGGAAAAGGTACGGGAGCTTATCATATGTTAAAAAGAGTGTTTAAAATAAAACATGGATCTGAGCTGCAGAGAGAGGAAAGTGAAGACAAGAGGAGTTTGACAGATGAAGAAGGAGTATGGTTATCAATGTTTAGGAAACCCTGATGAGGTGAAAGAACAGTGGCAGAGGGTGTACTTTACCAAACAAACTGGAAGTTTAGGGAGTTGTCATCAGAAACGGAATGTTCAAATCAGTGACTTCAGAGGGGGAGCCGAACCGCTGACAAGCTTCAAAGTGTGACTTAGCAAGAAGTGGCTGGAGTGGAATGGCAGAGACTGCCATTGGGAATGAGGAATTCAAGGGCTGAAGAAACAAGGTTGAGTGGGACAGCCCATAGGAAGGGAGTCTTCGATAAGAGGAAGACTAAACTGTGGGTTTTCACTGAACAGAGAGAAGGAGAATAACAGAAATGAGGAGTATGGTAAAGAGTGCTGTGGGCCAATGATCTGAGTCTCATAGGAACAGACATTTGTTAGCAAAGGAGTGAACATCTAGTCTAGGGCTGAAAGGCATTGTTGTAATAAAGACAACGAGGGAGAAGAGAGAGCACTGACTTTACCTCCTAATCCTGATGGATGTGTTTGTGAGAGGGCAAACAATCTCAATCTGAGAGCAATCTTATAGGGACAGTCAGATTTTAAAGACAGAAACATGTCAAGGAGACTAAGGTATAGGAAACTTTTTTTAACTTAATTTTTATCAGCGCATAGTTGCTTTATACTGTTGTATTAGTTTCTGCTGTATAGCAAAGTAAAATCAGTTACATGTATACACATATCCCTCCTTTTTTGGATTTCCTTCCCATTTAGGTCTCCACAGAGCACTGAGGAGAGTTCCCTGTCCTATACAGTAGGTTCTTATCAGTTATGTATTTTATACATAGTAATATGAATGTCAGTCCCAATCTCCCCATTCATCCCACCCTCCCCTGTCTCCACTGATAATCATAAAGAACTTATGGATCCTAAGGGGTGACTTGAGAGGGCACAGTAGGAGGGTTTCAGGTGGAGGGGAGGGTAAACTGGGTCAAAGAGGAGACCCATCAAGGTCCAGTGCCGACCAGGCTCTCTCAGGGCTCCCTACATGGGGCAGTTCACTAAGCTCCACTCCAGTGCTCCACCAGCACCAGACTTAACCCCGCTCCATCTCTGCTTTCTTCCCATGCATTTATGTCAATTACTTTATTCTTTCTTCACATCAAATTTTTCCTAAAAGAGGTTCCCTTAATCGGTTTCCATCAGTCCTCATGGGCAGAGCATTCATGTCAGAGCACAACTGGCCAGGGGCCCAGTCCTGGTTCAGCTCTCCAGAGTGGGTGGTCACATGTACCAGCAAGGGAAGTTATTTGACTTGAATCCCATGGAAAGAACCTGAGAAACTGGAACCCTCATATTTTGTTGATGAGACTATAAGATAGAAGAGCCATTTTGAAAAATACTTTGGTAGTTCCTTGAAAAGTTTAATGTATACTTAACCCAACAATTCTATTTCTAGGTACCTACCCAAGAGAGACTTCCCTGGTGGCTCAGATGGTAAAGCGTCTGCCTACAGTGCGGGAGACCTGGGTTCGATCCCTGGGTCAGGAAGATCTCCTGGAGAAGGGAATGGCAACCCACCCAGTATTCTTGCCCACCCCCGCCCCGCCCAAAAAGGGGCTCCACGGAACATTTGGGCTTCCCTGGTGGCTCAGAGGGTAAAGCATCTGTCTGCAATGCAGGAGACCTGGGTTCAATCCCTGGGTTGGGAAGATCCCCTGAAGAAGGAAATGGCAGCCCACTCCAGTATTCTTGCCTGGAAAATCCCATGGATGGCGCGGCCTGGTAGGCAACTGTCCTTGGGGTCACAAAGAGTCAGACATGACTGAGCGACTTCACTTTCACCCAAGAGAAATGAATATAATGAAAGCTATGAAAATTGAAAGCGATCTATGTGTCCATCATCTAATGAAAAGAGAAGCAAAATGTGGTATACCCATATAAGGGAATATGACTCAGCAATGAAAAGGAACAAAATACTAGGATATGCAAGGATATGCAATGACATGGATGAGCCTCAGAAACATCCTAAGTGAAAGAAGCCAGATACAAAAGACTATTTTCATTATTCTGCTTGTATGAAATTTCTAAAAAAAGCTGAATCTATAAATTCAAAAAGCTGATCTATGGTTCCTGGGGGTAAGAATGTTGATTGATGACAAACATGTAGGAGGGAGCTTCTGATGGGATGGAAATGTTCTAAAAGTGGATTGTGATGATGGTTGCAAAACTGGATGAAGTTATTAGAGATCACTTTATATTCTTACAATGGGTGAATTTTATGTTATGTAAATTATACTTTAAGTAAAGCTATTTTTTTAATTTTTAGAATCTCTTAAAGGGTAAAAGATTTGAACAAACAATTCATCAAAAAAGATATATGGGTGGCATTTAAGTACATGAAAAATATTCAACATCATTAGTCATTAAAGAAATGCAAATACAAATCACACACACCCATTCGAATGGCTTCTTTAAAAGACAAACAATACAAATGTAGGTGAGAATGAGCAGCAACTAGAACTTATTTATGCTATTGATAAGAATTAATGATTCAGTCATTTTGGAAAAGAGTTGAGCAATTTCTTAGAAAGTTACACATAACACCTATTATACAACTTAGCTTTCCCATTCCTTTGTATATATCCAAGAGAAATGAAGACATACATCCACAAGAAAACTTGTCCACAAGTGTTCATAACAAGTTTGTTTTTAATAGCCACAAATGGAAATAATCCAAAACATCCTTTAGTAGGTGAAAGGATAAACAAATTATGTATATCAATATGATAGAATACTCTCACCAATAGAAAAAAAAAACATGGATTCAGATAGCAATATAGATAAATAACAAAATAATTATGCTAAGATCATCAATAAATAAGAGTATATACAGTATGCACGTGTGTTTGTGTGTGCGCTAAGTCACTTCAGTCGTGTCTGACTCTTTGTAACCCTGTGGACTGTAGCCCCTGAGACTCCTCTGTCTGTGGGATTCTCCAGGCAAGAATACAGGAGTGGGCAGCCATGCCCTCTTCCTGGGGATCTTCCCAACCCAGGAATGGAACCCATGTCTCTTAATACCTCCCATATTGGCAGATTCTTTACCACTAGTACCACCTGGGAAGCCCATTTATAGTATAATGCCATTTATATGAAAGCAGATCACTATTTGCATGGGATAGATGTGGGAAATCAGGCTGTGAACAGAGAGCTTACAAAGGGTTGCATGGAAACTTCTGAGAGTGATGAATACATTCATTATTTTGATTTTGGTGATGGTTTCATAGGTGTATTAACATACTGAAACTCATCAAATTGTGCATTTAAATAATATGAGGTTTGTTTTGTCTATTATACCTCAATACACATATTTCAAAACTGCCAGCCACCACTACCTTTCCCTTCCACAGGGGCATCAGTATGTCATAAGAGAAAACTGAAGTGTCCCTCATCAATGCCCTTTGCCCAAGCATTGCTACAACATCAAAAAATCTACCACTGACTTTTTCATTCATCTTGAGATCATTACTGTTCCATAAGGCAGCACACTTGGGTACATCTTTCAACCCCAATTTGAAACCTAACTTGAACCCTCTTAAATTAAAACAGGGATTTTATTGAGCAAACCAAAGACAGACGAGACTTGGAAATGGCCTCGGGAGGACATCCTGCCCTCCACCGCAGTCACTTACTGCTGTCTCACTCTCCTTTCACTCCCCCAACTGCTCTCACTCTCCCGGTCTCTCTCTCTTACCTTTCTCTCTACATTTCTGGAATGTTCTAGTTTGGCTACATTCTGTCAACCTGGCTGTCCCCAAGAGATCAGAACAATGGCCTTAGTCAGTTTGATCTTGCCTTCTTAAAGCTTCAGAGCCAAAGAAGAAAGAGGGCTGTCCCCACAATTTCAGCTTTATTAAAAAAAAAAAAAAAAAAACAGAACAATGAAGCTTATATTCCAGGCTTGTGCTAATGAGTGGGCAGGCTCACAGTGATTGGGAGAGTGGGACTTGAAAAGTCTTTACGGCATACTCAAGGGAGCTGGGAGAAAGGGGAGAGTGAGTTAAAATGAAGAGCCACATGCAATGAATTTTCTATTTCATGATCTTGCTAGTATCAGCCTAGATCCCAAACTCTGGCAAGATCAAAAACTGTTGTTTGTTTTATTTTGTTTTTACAGACTGTGGTACCAGGCATGGCTTCCTTTCCCAGAACTGTCTTCACAAGTAGCTAACACTGCTAATAGAACCCTTGAGACTACTTCTCTGCCTGTCTAAAACTATTTTATGACATTCTGTTTTTCTCACCTCAAAAACAGGAAACTACCTTAAATGCTCATCCTTCTCAACTCCCTATGAAATAGTGATTATAATTTTTCATCTTCCAGAAAGATTTCTCATATTCTCTGCATTAGATGAAAAAGCCAAGGATGTTTGCATGCAAAATGACTCAGAAAGGAAGGAAGTGTTGGCAGAGGCTGCTGGCTCTTTCTGCCCTAGGAACATGTTCCCGCCCCTTGAGAAGGAAGTCAATTCAACCTACAAATGTGAGTGAAGAACTAGTTAACAAATAGTTGAATATATACCCATGCTGCATTGCCCAATAACAGTGAGAATGATGCAACCTACTATTGTGTTACTAACAATTACTGAGTTCGCAATAGGACCTATTTAGGAAAATCCAAAAGTACAAAGATTTTTCATTTTACAAATGTCAAAACTTTTACATTTCAATTTCTGTTTGGTTTTGAAAAACTTAAAGTTAAAAATTGCTACTTTTTATAAATTTTTGTTTTGTTTCCCATTACCATTAGAAACACAAAAACTCCAACTATAATCTTCTCATATTTTATTTTGAAATATGCTTGTGCATGTGTGCTAAGTTGCTTCAACTGTGTCTGACTCTTTGCAATCCCATGAACTGTAGCCCACCAGGCTCCTCTGTCTGTGGGATTCTCCAGGGAAGAATACTGGAGTAGGTTGTTATTCCTCCTTCAGGAGATCTTCCTGACCCAGGTATCAAACCTGCATCTCTTACGTCTCCTGCTTTGGCAGGTGGCTTCTTTACCACTAGCACCACCTGGGAAGCCCCTTAAAATATGCCTATTTACCTCCAAAAATGGTCATGAAAATGAGAGCCATTCCTGCCCTTGTCTAACCACCCCCCCCCCCCCACTTCAAAGAGGACATTCCTTGTAAATTGTTTTTCAGTATTTTGAATTCACTTCAAAGAGTCTGGATAATATTTAAAAGGTTTTTTCCAAAGTCTTAGACATTACCACATGAACAGTTTTGATCTCATAAGCATTACCACTGCAAACCAACTGGGAATTCTATTTGAAAAATTCAAGTTTCTCTTGTTCTGGACCATATCTACTGACATTTCTTGAAAATATCACACACACACACACACACACACACACACTCCTTGTGGCATGGCTATATAGTTTCTAAACCATGCAGCATCAGAAACTGCATTACAAATTTGGCTTTTAAATCTTTAGTTTATCTAAACCACCGTGCCCCCAAAAGTGTAGTAGATGGATGTCATTCACAAATGTGATAGGAAGATCTCCAGGATAGCCATATACTTGCCCGAAATTCATAGAAAATGGAGCAAGTACAAGCCTGAATTGTTTGCTGTTTTTGCTGTCATCATTATCATTATCTAAAATATTTAGTTTTATTATCACCAAAGTCATTTATCAGGTAGTATTAAAACATCGCAGCTTCCCAGGTGGCTCAGTGGTAAAGAATCCTCCTACCAATATAGGAGACATGGGTTCGATCCCTGGGTCAGGAAGATCCCCTAGAGAAGAAAATGTTAACCCACTCCAGTATTCTTGCTTGGAGAATCCCATGGACAGAGGAGACTGGCAGGCTACAGTCCATGTGGTTGCAACGAGTCGGACACAACTTAGCGACTGAGCGCACACGAAGGCACTAAAATACTGACAAGAAAAGCAACAATCCCTTTCTTCAGGCCCCATACTTCCTAACTTACCAGCTCAATTTATTAGAGACAGCCACTATTTATTCTCTTTGCTATTTCATCAGAGAGTTACCTTCTTACTTCCAAATAATTGCACGCTGCTACTCCTCAATTTGTTGATTTTAGACGTTAGCTTCCTCTTACTATAAACAGGATTTAGCTCTCTTAACTGGATATGCAAATATTATGTCTTAAATTTTTTTCTCCAAATCATAATATCTTTCAACAATTTATCTTGCTTTTGTTTTTCCAAGTGACCTCTCTTATCAGATGACCCTTTTCCTGGTGGCCTCCTCTTGGCACCCTCCATTCCCTGGCTGCATTCAGGACCAGTCACTCCCCAGACGGGCCATTGGGCTGTTGAGCTGCCATCTGAAACATCTCTTTCCTGTGCTCCTAAGTTTGATACGCAGCTTTCTGGATCCCATGTCATCCTTGTGCTTAATTTAGTACTTCTTTTCATTGGAACCTGCCCAGCTTCTCAAGAAAGGGATATGGAAAGTAAATTTTTCAAGTCCTCACATGTCTGAAAATGTCCTTTTCTGCCCTCAGACTTTATTAATGATTTGGCATTCCAAGTTGAAGATCATGTTCTCTCAGATTTTTGAAGTCATTGCTCCATTACTGACTAACATCCAGGAGTGTTGTTGGGGAGTCTCATTTGAATTTATTCCGCAACTGGGTATTGATTGCCTGCAGTGTAACAGGCAGTGCTGGAAATACAGTAATGTAAAAAGAAACAAACCTCCCACCATCATGGAGCTTACATTTCAGTGTTGAAAACAGACCCCCACCCCCCCGCAAAAAAAGAAAAACAAGTAATAAATAAATGAGATGATTACAAATTATAGAAAGTCTATGAAGAAAATAAGATGGTATAAAGGAGGGGGAGTGCATGTGCTGCTTTCTGATGGTGGTTGGGGGGAAGCGGTACAAGGGAGGTGGCATCTAGGCTGAAACCCGGACAGTGGCTAATGGGTCTGGAGGTGGAACCAGGTCGCACTGAAGCAACCTCAATGACTGCAGCCTGATGAAGAAGTGGTGAGAGGCCTGCTCCTGGTCTTACATCATGAAGACTCTTAGAAAGCAGAGTTCTTCTTCATGGCAACAGAGAACCACTGGAAGGTTTTAAAATAAGGTAATGAAGCAGTCCAATTTAAGTTTTTAAAAGATCATGAAAGTATGAAAACTGTAAGAGTAGAAGCAAAAATACTAGTTAGGAAGCTCTTTCCTACTCTGGATTCTGTGAGAGGCAACAGTGATCTGGGATGTGGCGATAGTAGTGGAGCTGTGAGCAGTGACTGTATTGGGGATATAGTTGAGGAGCAAATCCAACAAGATCTCCTAAAATTAACATGTGGGATAAGAGGGAAAGAAGGCTTCGAAGGGGCCTTCAACATAAGTGTGATATTTTGTGTCTTTAAAAATATGTATACAAAGAGAATAAGGGAAATGTTAATTCATTTGAGAAGCCTGGTTTGAATGTTCATTGTATTCTCTTCAATTCTCTATCATGTATTTTTTTTTTTTTTTTGCCCCCTTGTTAATCATGGCCTTAAAGAGCTACCTAGAACGCCACATCTGTGGATAAGACTTGCAGCTTCCCAGAGGGGTGGCTGGCAGAGGCTGGTAGAGACAGCTGTGCAGACTTTCAGCTGCTCCTCTGCTCACTCCTGCATTTCCTTGTGAGTCCCAAGCCTGTCCATTTCAGGATGTCTTGAGGAAGGATGGACACAAATTTTGTGAAGCCTGAAGATTTTGCAATATGGGACTCTCTTGAAAGAAAAGAATACCAAATCAGGAATCCAAATTTAGTATGAAAGTGGCTATACTGAGAAAAATTTATGATGAACAGTACATTTGAAAAAACTGACAAATTCCACAAATGTCACAAAATCTAGGAAAATAACAGTTTCTATTAATTCATTGTATAAGACCTTTTCTCCTACATTCTTTTGCAATAGACTCTGCCTCTTCATATAATAGTCATATAATATCATTTCTGTACAGAAACTAGGAAAATAATTCCTCTAGCTTGACTGAGGACTTCCCAGGTGGCTCAGTGGTGAAGAATCCACCTGCAATTCAGGAGACGCAGTTTGACCCCTGAGTCAGGAAGATCTTCTGGAGAAAGAAATGGTAACCCACTCCAGTATTCTTGCCTGGGAAATCCCATGGACAGAGGAGCCTGGCAGGCTACAGTCCATTGGCTCACAAAAGATTTGGACACAACTGAGTGACTAAACAACAACAGCTTGATTGAATATTTGAAAAAAATAGTGATAGCTTAGGTGCTTCTTTCAGCTTCACAATTCATGGCTGATGTCATGTAAATTAAGATTGCTGGCAAATGTGGGGAGGCTTCTATTATATTTCTTTCATCATAAAGTGAGAAATTTCAGAGCATTTCAAGGTGTCTTGTGTAATGACTAGTCTTTAAAATTTTTAAATTGATGACATTCATTAACTCGCTTGTCATCAGTGTCTGCATTGTGGTGGCAATTATGAATTTCGTATTATCTTTACAATATCAATATTTTATGTAAAGCAGTCAGAGATTAAATTTTTTTCCATTGTGTTCACAGGATTCTCTTCCAAAAGTCATTATTTCTATTTAAATTTTTTTTTCTCTCGAAGTGAATTATTGCCTTAATATAACCTGAAAATTGCTTGTTTCAAGTTGCTTCTTTATCTCAGAATAATTTCTACCAATGTCAGTTGTCATTGTTGTCACTTTTATTTCATGTTTCTTTAAATGACTGTCTAAATTTTCTTTCAGTCTCTAAATAAAGACCTATACCACATATTTTCGGTTATTTTCTAACATATATGAATTTTAACACTAAAACCATTTGTTTTAGAACATTTTGCCTTTAAGACAGTCTGATCCATTAGGATACCTAAATCATGTGACCTCACACAAACACACTTGCTATGTGTATGTGTTTGTATTCACACACACAGGAATTCTGACTCTTATTCTATTTTGTGCAATTCACATAAAAATATGTACATGTACAGTGTATTTAAAATTGCACAGATTGCATTATCATGGGTGTTTCTGACAAGACAGAATTTCCATTTTGATCAGACATTGATGGGAACCAAATCTTTTGCTTTCTATTTATAAGCCTGCTTATTGGAACAATTTTTCATAGATTAAATTGTTTTTTCTCCATTATTTATTAATCCTTGTACTCAAAACCATACCATTGTTTGACTTTTGTCCATTTAATTGATACACTGGGTGGTAGTTGATACAATGGACTGCTCCTTCTACATTGGAATAACTAACACACTTTAACTATACACATAAATGCCTAAAATCACATAAACATATCCTGTAAATCCATGTTTAATAGATGTTCAATTTAACTTTCCCTTAGATAAATCCTCCAAATGCCATAGTCACTCCAAAGTTGTCTGAAATGAAAGAGAGTATGATGGAGAGGAACTTGACTTGGGATGAGAGAGCAGTCTTCAGTAACTGTAGTTAATATGTTTTACTTTTGCAAAGTTTAAAAAATATACATGGCTATGTGAACACATCGTAGGGTTCCTTCCAGATGCTCTCTCTTACAAGGGGCCCGCACTTGTGTGGGACTTTGAAGTCTCAGCTTTATTACGCTCTCAGTAAATCTGCCTCTGCTGTATTGAAGAAAGTTCTGGTGTCTTCCTATGTGGAGAATGTGGGCGTGCATAGGAGAGCATTGATGTGGTGCTCTGTGTGGAGGGGGTCATGTTGGGAGTGGCAGTCTTCTTACCTAGTCTTTAACTCCGTGTCCATTTGCTCCAACTGGGGCCTCACCTCCTCCTCTGGTGCCTCCAAATGCTGAGCTTCCCACTGGTTCTGTGGTGCCAATCCATCCTCCATCCAGCCTTCCTCTCTGTAAGCACTAGAAATCATGCCTCCTCCTCCTGTTCAGTCAGCGACCACACTTGCATCTGCTCCTTGACGGCTTTAAATCTTACGTGCACCTGGATGCTTCAGCAGGTGATAGGCTCTTCTAATAGGACTTATGATCCCAGGATGACCAAGCAGGATTGTTTATAACCTAGTCCTAGAAGTCAGCAATTTTGTTCTATTATGAACAGACATAATTAGGTTGGTGTATATTAACTAGGTTACGTAATAGATTAGGTGAGTATATGTGAACCAGAGGGAAAGCAAGTCATTTGCATTCCCACTGCAAAGGAAATTACAAAAAAACCCTCACATTTCCTAATGTTAAGTCTTCAATTCTCTTGTTCTCAAGGGTTCATGCTTTCCTGACTCCTTTTTCTTCTGGGTTTATTGAGATAAAATTGACATATAACACTGTATAAGTTTAAGGTATACAGCATAATCATTTGACTTACATATGTCATAAAATGATTAGCACAGTACCTTTAGCGAACATCCATAGTCTTGTATAGATACAAATTAAAGAAATAGAAAATTTTTTTCTTGTGATGAGAACTCTTAGGATTTATTCTCTTAGTAGCTTTCATACATAATACACAGCAGTGCTAATTCTATTTATCATGATGTACACTGTGTCCCTCGTACGTATTTATCTTGTAACTGAATCCTGTATCTTATACTTTTTGACCATCTTAATTCAGTTCCCCCTCTTCCTGCCACCCCTGCTTCTGGTAACCACAAATCTGATCTTTTTCTATGAGTTTGTTTGTGAAATATGCTTGTTACTTGAATAAAGTGATATAAATAATGTCCATAATTATAAAACTGTTTTGATTGATTTACTCTATAAATGTTTTTAAAAGTCCATTATATGGCAAAACTTGGTTTTTAATCTCCATGAGACCAGAGACTTGATCTGTTTTGTCCACCTTTGAATTTTCAGCACTATGAACAGTACCAAGCCCACAGAAGGCCCACAATATACAATCGTTGTTGTCAAATAAGTAACTGAATATGTAATAGCTAATTGGGAGGCATAAACAAATGTAGTAATCTACTAGAGAAAACAGATAGAGGCATATCTAGTGTATTAGTTTATTAACACTACTATAACAGATTACCACAAATTTAAGTGACTTAAAACAACACAAATTTATTAGCTCACACTTCAGGAGCTCAGTAGTCCAAAATTCATTACGTTGGTAGGAATTCCTTCTGAAAGCTGTAGGGGAGAATGCCTTCTTTAGCTTCTAGAGGCCACCTGCTTTCCTTGCTTGGGGCCCCTTCTTTCATCTTCAAAGGCAGCAGGGTAGCATCTTCAAATCTGTTCTCTTTCTCCCTGTCCTCCCACTTGCTCCTCTGATTACATTGTCACAGCACCTTCTCACTCTGACATTTCTATTTCCCTCTTGAGCTTACATTGAGCCTATCAGATAATTCAGATAATTTCTTCTCTCAAAATTTTTAACTTAATCACATCTGCAAAGTCTCTTTCACCAGGTAAGGTAACATATTGCAAAAGTCCCAGAATGGTGGACATAAGGAAGGTCATTTATTCTTTTTGCTACACCTAGGACACAATGAGCCACAGAGGGAAGGAGTGTCATTTAAACTGGAATACAGAAAAAGCTTTGTAGAGAAGGTTATTGTTGCCCCAAGTCAAGAACATAAGCAGATAACAAAGACTTTTAAAGCACTGAAAACAGCATGAGACTAAGAAGGCAAGAAATAGCAGGTTTTGCCTGATGACTTCATGAGGTTTAGTAGGATTTGAGTGTGGAACGAGATGGATAATTGGAGAACAAGTGTTGGAGAAAAAAATAGCTAAAGAAGTCTGTCAGCATTTCATGAAGAGCATTGTAGGACTTGCTAAGGAGTTTGGACTTTATCCTGTAGACAAGTTTAATCAATGAAGGATTTTAAACAGCTTAAAACGTTTCAATGGTTTTAAGAAAACTTAATATCCTTAATATGGTGCCATGTTGGTCCCCTGTGGGAGTCTGTTAAAACCTATGAACCCCTTCCCAGAATAATATTTTTACATACATAAAATTTAAAAGAATGTAGGTTACAAAGGAAACCAATTTTGTTGAAATGTAAAGTTATATCCATTAGCCCACTGGGAGTCTGTGGATCCCAGGTTACAAACCACTCAAGTATCTGGCTTCCATGGTGGCTCAGTGGTAAAGAATCTGCCTGTCAATGCAGGAAACACAGGAGACACGGATTTGATCCTTGGGGCAGGAAGATTCCCTGGAGAAGGAAATGGCAACCCACCCCAGTATTCTTGCCTGGGAAATTCCATGGACAGAGGAGACTAGCGGCCTATAGTCTGTGGGGTCGCAAAGAGTTGGACACAACTTAGCAGCTAAACAAGTGTCTGGCTTCTCTTTCCTCTCTCTCTCTTTCCTCTCCCATCTTGAGCTCAAAACTCTAAGAAGGATCTTTGCTCTATGAAAATGCGAAGTTCTTTCTGACTTAGCACTTTACAATGTAATATTCCTTTGTTTTTAGTGTTCTTCTTCTCCTAAACCCCTTCCCCATCCACACCTAGATAACTCCTACTTGGTTTGACTATCACTTTATTGACTATGACTTTATTGACTATCACTTTATTGAAGACTAATGTAAGTCTTCCATTAGGATATCATATCATTCAGTAACTTTCTTTTACAAAATTAAGAATATTTATTGCTATTAATGTGATTATTTACTTATATCTGTCCCACTGACCAGACAAGAATTTCCAAGGGTGCAGGGGCTATTACCTGTATTCCCAATGTCTAGCTCAGTGCCAGACACATTGGAGACACTGAATTTTTTAATTCAAAAACAGCTTTAGAGAAAAATTACAAAGAGAGCTGCCAAATTCAACAGCTTCTCCTATTATTAATATCTTACATTAGTATGTTTCATCACAATAAATAAATAAATATTGATATATTTGTGCTAAGGTGCTTTAGTTGTGTTCAACTCTTTGTGACCCTATGGACTATAGCTTGTCAGGCTCCTCTGTCCATGGGATTCCCCAGGTAAGAATACTAGAGTTGGTTGCCATGCCCTCCTCTAGGGGATCTTCCCAACCCAGGGATCGAACTGCATCTCTTATGCCTCCTGCACTGGAAAAAAAACAAAAGAGTTCCAGAAAAATATCTACATCTGCTTTATTGACTATGTCAAAGCCTTTGTGTGGATCACGACAAACTGTGGAAAATTCTTAAAGAGGTGGGAATACCAGACCACCTCACCTGCCTATTGAGAAACCTGTATGCAGGTCAGGAAGCAACAGTTAGAAGTGGACACGGAACAACAGACTGGTTCCAAATAGGAAAAGGAGTACATCAAGGTTGTATATTGTTACCCTGCTTATTTAACGTATATGCAGAGTACATCATGAGAAATGCTGGGCTGGATGAAGCACAAACTGGAATCAAGATTGCTGGGAGAAACATCAATAACCTCAGATATGCGGATGACACTACCCTCATGGCAGAAAGCAAAGAAGAACTAAAGAACCTCTTGATGAAAGTGAAAGAGGAGAGTGAAAAGGTTGGCTTAAAGCTCAACATTCAAGAAACTAAGATCATGGCATCCGGTCCCATCACTTCATGGCAAATAGATGGGGCAACAGTGGAAATAGTGACAAGCTTCATTTTTTTGGGCTTCAAAATCACTGGAGATGGTGACTGCAGCCATGAAATTAAAAGACACTTGCTCCTTGGAAGGAAAGTTATGACCAACCTAGATAGCATATTATAAAGGAGTGACATTACTTTGTCTACAAAGGTCTGTCTCATCAAAGCTATGGTTTTTCCAGTAGTCATGTGTGGATGTGAGAGTTGGACTATAAAGAAAGCTGAGTGCCAAAGAATTGATGCTTTTGAAATGTGGTGTTGGAGAAGACTCTTGATAGTCCCTTGGACTGTAAGGAGATCCAACCAGTCCAAGCTAAAGGAAATCAGTCCTGGGTGTTCATTGGAAGGACTGATGCTGAAGCTGAAACTCCAATACTTTGGCCAGCTGATGTGAAGAATGGACTCATTGGAAAAGACCCTGATGCTGGGAAAGATGGAGGGCCAGAGGAGAAGAGGATGCCAGAGGATGAGATGGCTGGATGACACCACCAACTCAATGGACATGAGTTTGAGTAAGCTCTGGGAGTTGGTGATGGACAGGGAGGCTTGGCATGCTGCAGCCCATGTGGTGGCAAAGAGTCAGACACAACTGAGTGACTGAACTGAACTGAATGGCAGATGGGTTCTTAACCACTGGTACCACCTGAGAAACCCTGCTGATATATTCAGTTCAGTTCAGTTCGATCGCTCAGTCTTGTCCGACTCTTTGCAACCCCATGAACTGCAGCACACCAGGCCTCCCTGTCCATCACCAACTTCTGGAGTTCACCCAAACCCTTGTCCATTGAGTTGGTGATGCCATCTAACCGTCTCATCCTCTGTCGTCCCCTTCTCCTCCTGCCCTCAATCTTTTCCAACATCAGAGTCTTTCAAATGAGTCAGCTCTTTGCATCAGTTGGCCAAAATATTGGAGTTTCAGGTTCAACATCAGTCCTTCCAATGAACACCCAGGACTGATTTCCTTTAGGATGGACTGGTTGGATCTCCTTACAGTCCAATGGACTCTCAAGAGTCTTCTCCAACACCACAGTTCAAAAGCATCAATTCTTTGGTGCTCAGCTTTCTTTATAGTTGAACTCTTATAGCCATACATGACTACTGGAAAAACCATAGCCTTGACTAGATGGACCTTTGTAGACAAAGTAATGTCGCTGCTTTTTAATATGCTATCTAGGTTGGTCATAACTTTCCTTCCAAGGAGTAAGTGTCTTTTAATTTCATGGCTACAGTCACCATCTGCAGTGATTTTGGAGCCCCCCAAAATAAATTCAGCCACTGTTTCCCTATCTATTTGCCATGAAGTGATGGGACCGGATGCCATGATCTTAGTTTTCTGAATGTTGAGCTTTAAGCCAACTTTTTCACCCTCTTATTTCACTTTCATCAAGAGGCTTTTTAGCTCTTCTTCACTTTCTGCCATAAGAGTGGTGTCATCTGCATATCTGAAGTTATTGATATTTCTCCAGCAATCTTGATTCTAGCTTGTGCTTCATCCAGCCCAGCATTTCTCATGGTGTACTCTGCATGCAAGTTAAATACATTATCATTAAGTAAATTCCATACATTATTTAGATTTTTCTTTTTAATCTAGTGCTATTTTTCTGTTCCAGTCCCATCCAGGTTATCACATTATATTTAGTCATCATGTCTCCTTAGCCTGTCTTTGGATATATTTCTCAGACTTTCCTTGCCTCCGATAAGCTTGAGAATTTTCAAGAGTACAGGTCAGGTATTTTGTAGAATGTCTCTAACTGTGATTTGTCTGATGGTTAAACTGGAGTTATGGGTTTAGGGGAGGAAGACCATAAAAGTAGAGTTATTTTTATCACTTCATATCAAGGGTGCAACTTGACATCACTGCTGTTGACCTTGATCACCTGGCTAAGGTCATGTTTGTCAGCTTCCTCCATGGTAAAGTGATTTTATTTTTATCCTTTGCATATTATATTTTTGGGAGAAAGTCACTACACATGTAAGGAGTAAAGATTTATGCTCTAACTTCTTGAGGTTGGAGTATCTACATTAATTACATGGCTTTTTTTTTCTGTATGAGACATTTGCCTATTCTGCCCATTTATTTCTTCAATCATTTATTTATAACAATATTAACTCAAGGACTTCCCTAGTAGCTCAGTCGGTAAAGCATCTGCCTGCAATGCAGGAGACCTGTGTTTGATCCCTGGATCTGGAAGATCACCTGGAGAAGGAAATGGCAACCCACTCCAGTATCCTTGCCTGGAAAATTCCGTGAACAGAGGAGCCTGACAGGTTATAGTCCATGGGGTCACAAAGAATTGAACAAAGCTGAGCAACTAACACACACATATTAACTCATGGTTTTTATTTTATATTTTCTGTTACAATCCAATTCTACTTTATCTTTTTCCTCAAATTATTCCAGCTTTGGCCATAAGGGGATTTTTTAGTTGGTTCCTCTGCCTCTTTTACATACCCCCATTAGTGTGTGTGTGTGCACGTGTGTGTGTGCGTTTTCCCCCTCACTTCTTTACTTTCCGGTACGAAAGGATACTCAAAGCTCATCATGTACACTTCCTGCCCCAGTCCTAGAACTGGCTATTTTCCAAGGACCCCCTAGCTCCTTTCATTGGAAAATCAGATTAGAAATCAAGATCTGAGTTCATTACTACCAACAGTTGGGCTTCCCAAGTGGCACTCAGAGCACCAATGTTTATTCCTTCTAGGTCCTCTCATCTGACAGAGCAAAGAAACACATTCGCATACTAATTCATGTCTGTATATACTTATATATACAGACATTAAATATATATAATATTTAATATATAAATATATGTAATATTTCCATAAATATTTATCTGTGTGTCTGTATATATATGGAGCTAAACATGAGTTCATACTCATGTCTCTAACCCTAATTCATTACCACAGGACAGTTCTAGCCTCTTCCCCTTGCTTATCTGTAACTTCACACTGCATTATTGGGAAACCTGGCTCCTACCATATGCCACTCATTAACAGAACTGTTCAATTCCGTTATACACATACAGTAGATTCAGAATTGTTAACCCATATACCCATGGGAAACAACTTCATTAACTAGATTATGATGCTTATGTACAGTTCCTTTCACCTTTAATCTCACAGATTTCAATCATTTCTAAAATTACTGAAGTCAGCACCTTTTTCCTTCATACACCTTAGTAAGATTGTTTCATATATTTGTAATACAGTTAGATTCTTTTGTCTCAGACTGCATCGCATTCTGGAACCTCCCTGATGACCTAAATGATTTTTAAATTTGCATAGATTAATACTCACTCACTATAAAGTTTTAAGCTTTTGACAAATGTGCCATGTCACATTTCCACCATTACATTGTTATGCACAATGGTTTCACCATCCTAAAATACCTCTTATGCTTCACCTATTTAAGTCTTTCTTCTTCCCAACCCCTAATCCCCTGACAAACACTATTTACCATCTTTATAGTTCTGCCTTTTCCATAATGTCATATAAATGAAATCTTATAACGTGAATTTTTTCAGAGTGCTGTTTTCTAACCAAGCAAAACGCATTTATGATTATCCATGTCTTTACCAGGTTTAATAGCTCATTCCTTTTTATCTCTGAAGATGTCATTGTATGGATGTACCACAATTTATTTATCTACTCACCTGTTGAGGGGCATTTTGATTGCTTCCAGTTTCTGATAATTGTGAATAAAACTGCCATAAACATTCTTTTCAGGTTTTTATATTGATGTGTGTTTTCAAATCAGCTGGGTAAATACCGAAGGGCATAATTGCTAGATTGTATGGTAAGATTATGTCTAGCATTGTAAGAAACGGCTAAGATGTCTTCTGAAATGTGTGTGCTTCAGTGCATTCCTAATGGATTATGAAGAGGTCATTCTGGAGGCAGTGTGCAGATGTCAATAAAATTGAAAACTGGAGGTTAAATTTAGTTAAGAGACTGCTGCAATGGTTCTGGCCAGAAATAATGAATGTCTGGAAAACAGAGAACCTGGGAGGATAAAGGGTAGTTTCATATCCATGAAGAGATAAGGATGTAGCATCCTGGGCACTAACTAGATATGGGGCTGTGATGATGGGTGGGGCTCCCAGGCGTCTAGTTCAGGAAGCTCAGTATATGGGAATAGAGAGGAGAGGCAGTTTGGGAAGACTGGGGCTTTGGGGAGCATTCTGATCACATGAATCCAAAGTGCCTATGGGACTTGTCAAGGGAAATATCTAGAATGCAGTTGTATGCAGAAGTCTGAGCTCCATAATAAAACCTGTTCACTAGCATAGAAAGAAATAAAATTACTCACAGTTGTAAAGAGAAGCCTGTAGTAAATTCTACCTTAGTAAACTGTCAATTTTAGTTTAAGAATCACCACTTCCAATAAATTTAAACCTTTGCTGTGCAATGTATTCGTCTGTTAAGTGACAGAGGCTTTAAAATGAAGATAGATACCTACATCTCCGTCCTAGTATGCTGGGTTGCTAAATTATTCTATCTGCCAGCCTGTATAATTCAACCTCCATTCACCAACTGTATTCTGAATATTCCCTTAGAGTACCAACATTTTCTAATTTAGAACCAAGAAAGAGTTTAGAGACCATCTAGCCTGACCACTTATTCTTGAATATAAACTTAATTGTGTATGTAGTTGAACCTAATCAATTTAATTACCATCATCTTGCTATACTTCCTTGCTTCTTATTAAATCAAGTATCTAAGATATCTTAAAGAAAAAAGCAACATTAATGCTGAAGTTCAAAGGAATAAGTTGTTCCAAACCCTGGAATGAAGATAGTGTTGCATTTCTTTATTTTTCTAAATCTAATCAAACTTAACTCCAATTCTCTGCCCACCAAAATTTGCAGGAAGTCCAGGTCCACTGTCAATAGATTCTGGGGACCCCTTCTCTTTTTTGGATATGAGGTCCTAGAAAGTGAGAGCAGAACTTGGTCTCAGGTTTTAGAGGTTGCTGTTGCCCTTGTACTTTGCAGAGGCCCCTGAGCGCTGGAAAAAGATGATGGCTCTAGAGAGGCTCTAGTTCTTCATGGAAAGCTTAGTTACTGGACACTCTTACCAAGGCTGAGCGGTTAGTTCCTAGGGCTCAGAGGCCCTTTCCTGCTCTGGCCATATCAGACACGTGCCTTCCAGAAGGCTCTTTGCCACACTCCCATTATTCTTATTCTATTCCCAGAAGGTACAGCTTCTCTAGGGTTAAGCCACTCTCTTCTTTACCCTCAAATCACCAACTTCCATTTCTTTGACTCTTCCAGACAATCCACCTTAATTATGTGGAAAAGCATAGACAAGGAATTGTAATTTCTGTTGATCAGAACTTTTGTTGATGAGAGCAAATAAGGTGTAAGATTGACAAGTTAGGGACTACATACTCTGTCTATAGGGTACAGACACTGCCCCAAAATACCAGCTCTTTTGGTTCAACAAGAGAAGCCACTGTACACTCTTATAGAGAAATTCTTCCAAGTTTCAAAAGTTGGTGATTATTTCAAAATATTTTAAAATTCCCTTTAGACCAAACCAAGAATACCTGTAATGAAAGGGCCACCATTTTGAAATCCTTTACCTTAATCTTCTAAATGTACTAGTATATTAAAAAAGGATACATTATGGAAAATTCTACCTTCCATTTCTAGAATCAAAAAATAAAAATAAATGATAGTTACTCCTAACTGGAGTTAAGGGAAATTCACCACCTAAGCAACAAAGGCTAAATAGTGAGTGAGAGAATTCAAAATAATTTTTTATAATGAGTGTTCATTAAGTCTATGCCCCAACCAGCAATGCTGAAGAAGTTGAAGTTGAATGATTCTATGAAGACCTACAAGATCTTCTAGAACTGACATTCAAAAATGATGTCCTTTTTATCATAAGTGACTGGAATGCAAAAATAGGAAGTCAAGAAATACCTGGAGTAACAGGCAAATTTGGCTGGAGTACAGAATGAAGCAGGGGAAAGGCTGATAGAGTTTTGCCAAGAGAACGAACTAGTCATAGCAAACACCCTCTTCCAACAAAACAAGAGAAGACTTTACACATGAACATCACGAGATTCAATTCAGTTCAGTTCAGTCACTCAGTCGTGTCCGACTCTCTGCCACCCCATGAACTGCAGCACGCCAGGCCTCCCTGTCCATCAGCAGCTCCCGGAGTCCACCCAAACCCAAGTCCATTGAGTCGGTGATGCCGTCTAACCATCTCATCCTCTGTCATCCCCTTCTCCTCCTGCCCTCAATTTTTCCCAGCATCAGAGTCTTTTCAGAGTCAGCTCTTCGCATCAGGTGGCCAAAGTATTGGAGTTTCAGCTTCACATCAGTGCTTCCAATGAACACCCAGGACTGATTTCCTTTAGGATGGACTGGTTGGATCTCCTTGCAGTCCAAGGGACTGTCAAGAGTCTTCTCCAACACCACAGTTCAAAAGCATCAATTCTTCGATGCTCAGCTTTCTTTATAGTCCAACTCTCACACCCATACATGACCACTGGAAAAACCATAGCCTCGACTACATGGACCTTTGTTGGCAGGGTAATGTCTCTGCCTTTTAATATGCTGTCTAGGTTGGTCATAACTTTCCTTCCAAGGAGTAAGCATCTTTTAATTTCATGGCTGCAGTCACCATCTGCAGTGAATTTGGAGCCCAGAAAAATAAAGTCAGCCACTGTTTCCCCTGTTTCCCCATCTATTTACCATGAAGTGATGGGATCGGATGCCATGATCTTAGTTTTCTGAATGTTGAGCGCTTTAAGCCAACTTTTTCACTCTCCTCTTTCACTTTCATCAAGAGGCTCTTTAGTTCTTCTTTGCTTCCTGCCATAAGAGTGGTGTCATCCACATATCTGAGGTTATTGATATTTCTCCCAGCAATCTTGATTCCAGTTTGTGCTTCATCCAGCCCAGCATTTCTCATGATGTACTCTGCATACAAGTTAAATAAGCAGGGTAACAATATACAACCTTGATGTACTCCTTTTCCTATTTGGAACCAGTCTGTTGTTCCATGTCCAGTTCTAACTGTTGCTTCCTGACCTGCATACAGGTTTCTCAAGAGGCAGGTCAGGTGGTCTGGTATTCCCATCACCAGATGGTCAATACCAAAATCAGACTGATTATATTATTTGCAGCCAAAGATGGAGGAGCTCAATACAGTCAGCAAAAACAAGACCAGGAGCTGACTACGGCTCAGATCATGAACTCCTTATTGCCAAATTCAGACTTAATTGAAGAAAGTAGGGAAAAACCACTAGACCATTCAGGTATGACCAAATCAAATCTCTTCAAATTATACAGTAGAAGTGACAAATAGATTCAAGGGATTAAACCTGATAGACAGAGTGCCTGAAGAACTATGGATGGAGGTTCATGACATTGTACACGAGGCAGTGACCAAGACCATTCCAAAGAAAAATAAATGCAAAAAGGCAAAATGGTTGTCTGCTGAGGCCTTACAGATAGCTGTGAAAAGAAGAGAAGTGAAAGGCAAAGGAGAAAAGAAAAAATATACCCATTTGAATGCAGAGTTCCAAAGAATAGCAAGGAGAGATAAGAAAGCCTTCCTCAGTGATCAATGCAAAGAAATAGAGGAAAACAATAGAATAGGAAAGACTCATGATCACTTCAAGAAAATTAGAAATACCAAGGGAACATTTCATGCAAAGATGGACACAGTAAAAGGACAGAAATGATATGGACCTAACAGAAGTAAAAGATATTAAGAAGAGGTGGCAAGAATACAGAAGAATGATACAAAAAAGACCTTCATGACCCAGATAACAGCAATGCTGAGATCACTCACCTAGAGCCAGACATCTTGGAATGTGAAGTCAAGTGGGCCTTAGGAAGAATCACTACAACAAAGCTAGTGGAGGTGATGGATTTCCAGTTGAACTATTTCAAATCCTAAAAGATGATGCTGCGAAAGTGCTGCACTCAATATGCCAGCTAATTTGGAAAACTCAGCAGTGGCCACAGGCCTGGAAAATGTCAGTTTTCATTCCAATCCCAAAGAAAGGCAATGCCAAAGAAAGCTCAGACTACCACACAATTGCACTCATCTCACACGTTAGCAAAGTAGTGCTCAAAATTCTCCAAGCCTGACTTAAACAGTACGTGAACCACGAACTTCCAGATGTTCAACCTGGATTTAGAAAAGACAGAGGAACCAGAGATCAAATTGTCAACAACTGTTGGATCATTGAAAAAGTAGGAGAGTTCCAAACAAAATCTACTTCTGCTTTATTGACTATGCCAAAGCCTTTGACTGTGTGGATCACAACAAACTGTGGAAAAGTCTTAAAAAGATGACCTGTCTCCTGAGAAATCTGTATGCAGGTCAGCAAGCAACAGTTAGAACTGGACATGGAATAACAGACTGTTTCCAAATTGGGAAAGGAGTACGTCAAGGCTGTATATTGTCACCCTGCTTATTTAATTTATATGCAGAGTACATCATGAGAAACGCTGGGCTGGATGAAGCACAAACTGGAATCAAGATTGCTGGGAGAAACATCAATAACCTCAGATATGCAGAGGTTATCTAATAACCACCCTTATGGCAGAAGACAAAAAAGAACTAAAGAGCCTCTTGATGAAAGTGAAAGAGGAGAGTGAAAAAGTTGGCTTAAATCTCAACATTCGGAAAACTAAGATCATGGCATCCGATCCCATCACTTCATGGGAAATAGATGGGAAACAGTGGATACAGTGACAAACTTTATTTTGGGGGATCACTGCAGATGGTGGTTGCAGCCATGAAATTAAAAGATGCTTGCTCCTTGGAAGAAAAGTTATGACCAACCTAGACAGCATATTATAAAGAAGAGACATTACTTGGCTATCAAAGATCTGTCTCGTCAAAGCTATGGTTTTTCCAGTAGTCATGTATGGATGTGAGAGTTGTACTATAAAGTAAGCTAAGTGCCGAAGAATTGATGTTTTTGAACTGTGGTGTTGGAGAAGACTCTTGAGAGTCCCTTGGACTGCAAGGAGATCCAACCAGTCCATCCTAAAGGAAATCAGTCCTGAATATTCATTGGAAGGATTGATGTTAAAGCTGAAGATGCAAAAAGCTGACTCATTGGGAAAGACCCTGATGCTGGGAAGGTTTGAAAGCAGGAGGAGAAGGGTACGACAGAGGATGAGACGGTTGGATGGCATCACTGACTCGATGGACATGAATTTAAGTAAGTGTTGGGAGTTGGTGATGGACAGGGAAGCCTGGTGTGCTGCGATTCATGGGGTCACAAAGAGTCAGACATGACTGAGCAGCTGAACTGAGCTGAACTGAATAAGTGTTCATAAGGAGAATTTATTTGAAAGTTAAACTTTCTACCTTGTTACATATACCTTACAGTGTTTCATATATATGATCTAATTTGGATGGGTGAATGATATATATTTGTATTGTAACATAAGGCATTTGGGTCAGCGTTGAATCCTTGACTTCTCTCCCATTGACTTTGCCCAGTGCTTTCCTCAGTGAGTTCAAAAACTATATGGATAGTTGATGGGTTAATGGAAAGGAGGAAGAATAATCTAGTTACTATTTCCTGGTAATATAACAAGATGACTGAATAATGCATTTCTGTTTGAATAATTTTTTGATAATGATGTGTGTGTGTGTGCTTGTGTGTATATATATATATGAAAAAATTTGGTTATGACTATTTGTCTTAGTCCATTCTGGCAGCCACAACTAATTACCACAGACTGGGTGGCTTATAAACAACAGAAATTTATTTTCACAGTTCTAGAGCCTGGGAACTCCAAGTTGCTAACAGATTCAGTGTCTGGTGAAAATCTGCTTCCTAATTTATAGACAGCCATCTTCTCTTTGTGTCCTCACATGGTGGAAGGGAATGAGGGAGCTCTCTTTGAATCTCTCATAAGGGCACTAATCCCATCATTACAGCTGCACCCATAGACCTATCCACATCCCACCTAGGCCATCAGTGTGTGTGTGCTCAGCCATTTTCAACTCTTTGCAGCCCCACTAACTGTAGCCCATCAGACTCCTCTGTCCATGGAATTCTCCAGGCAAAAAATACTGGAGTGGGTTGCCATTTCTAATCACCTCCCAAAGGCCCTACCTCCTAATGCTCTTACAGTGGGGGTTAGAAAGGGGTGGGTGTCACAAACACTCAGTCTAGAGCAGTATTGAAGCATTTTATGAAAATCATTTGGAGGCACAGGCAGAAGTCCAATCAGTGGACTCAGATAGCAGAGCATGTGTGCATGTTCAGTTTCTCAGTCGTGTCTGACTCTTTGCGACCACATGGACTGTAACCCACCAGGCTCCTTAGTCCATGGGATTCTCCAGGAAAGAATACTGGAGTGGGTTGCCATTTCCTCCTCCAGGGGATCTCCCTGACTCAGGGGCCAAAACCATGTCCCCTGCATTGGCAGGCAGATTCTTTACCACTGAGCTACCGGGGAAAGCACCATATAGCAGAGATACCTGCAAAATGAAGGGGCCTTTCTCATGGGACTGAGATGGACTAATGGGACCCTTCCTTCCTGCTTCAATCTGGGAAAACCTGATTTTTCACTTACTGAAGTGAGTTAGTATCTCCGTGTCTTGAATTTTTAGAAAGTAAAAACGCATTCTAATTTACCATGATTACAAAAAAAATTCACAGTAAATCACTGAGTACCTTTGTTTCCTTGAAATACAAAGAGCTCCATGCTTAGTATTCAATGCAATATGATTCTGAATGACAGCCAGCCCTAGGAGGACCACCATATTCCACACTCAGAGGCCTCCTTAACTCAGCAGTATGCACCGTGCATTCATCTCCTCATCATCTAATCAACTCTGTACGTGTTACCCTACTGCGTCTCATAGTATTCTTCCCCCAAACCCATCATCTTGTTCTAATCACCTGAAAAATATCAGACAAACTCAAATTGAAAGACAGTTTATGAGATACAAACCAGTGCTCTTCAAACTGTCAAGGTCATGAAAAACAAGGGAAAAATGGAGAAACTGCCACACACCGGAGGAGATTAAGAAGATATGACAACTAAATGCAATGTGATGTCTTAGATGGAATTCTGGAACAGAGGAAACATCTGAGTGGGAAACCCAAATAAAATCTGGTAACTTAGGTATTAGCAATGCACCACGGTTCTGACAAAAATGCCATGGTTATGTGAGATGTTAACAGTAGAGGAAACCAGGCAAAGAGTTTCTGGGAACTTTCTGTAATGCCCTTACAACTTTTTGTAAATACATAATTACCAAAAACAAAAAGCTTATGTAAAACAACAAAAAAAATTTTTTAAATTGTTCTTGACTTCCTGGATACCCAGTCTAACTGGGTTTCTTTGATCAAGCAAGTTGATAATAGGCTTTAGACATCAACACAAAGCTCCAGGTGAAGTTTTGTTCTTCATTATCCTATGGCCCCTAGAGAGTTTGTCTTAATCAATACATCAGTCAGGAAGGAATCTTTTGGTTTCAAGTGACAGAAATTTCAAATTGAAGCAGCAAACAAAAATGGGGATTTCTTGGTTCATGTAATTGAAGGTCCAGGGTTGCACTGTCTCTAGAATAAAAGAAATGTTGTTGCCAGTTCTTCCTAAGTTCTTGGTCCTGCCTTCTGCTCTATGCCTTCATCCTGACATCTTTTATCACGAGCCTCTGCAGATCCAGACTCACATCCCTAGGAAAGGGAGGGGAGATGAAAACGATAAACATATGAACTAAATAATATAGACTTATAATGTATGATGCATGCTTTGTACAACAGAAAAAAATGGACTGGAGTAAGGGATATTGGGAGAGATGGTGGGGAGAGAAGCTATACTATAAATTGGATGGTAAGAGCAGGCCTTCTTTTGGAGGGGACTTCTGAGAAAAAAAAAAAAACAGAAAGATTTAGCCAAATAGCTATAATAACATAGCTAGACCAAAGTCCCTAAAGTGGAAGCATGCCTGGCCTATTCTAGCAGTAGCAAAGTCAGTGTGGCTAGAGCAGGTTGAGAGAGGAGAATGGGAGTTGGGAAGGTCAGAGGGACATCAAGTAGCCACTTCATGGGTGGCCTTGTGGGTGATTAGAAGAACTTTGGTTTTTACTGAGTGACACAGGATTCATTGCAGGATTTTGAGCAGAGGAGTGTCATACTATGTTGTGGAATAAATTACTGGCAACAAGGGAAAATAAGAGAGACCAATAAGAAAGCTCCAGCAGTAATGCAAGTCGTTACAGCAATAAATGAGGGGAAAATGTTAGTAGCTAGCACAGGGTTATAGGAGCAGAGACGGTGAGAACTGGTAGGATTATACATACATTCAGAAGAAAGAGCCTCCAAAAATTCCTAATGTATCAGATGAGACATTGTAGGGAAATAAAGGAGTCAGGGTGTTTCATCAGAGCAATTGGAAAGATGGTGTTGTCATCAACTAGACGGGGGAAGGCAGCAGGTAGTACAAGTTTGAAAGTAAAACACAGAGTTTAGTTTTAAACACAATAAAGATGAGGAAGAGGCAGTTGGATATAGGAATCTGATGTTCAAAAAAGAGAGTTCAGGGCTTAAAAGGGTCAGCATAAAGACCACATATCAATCAAAGTCCTGGCAGGAAACAGAAGGCCAATTCAAACTGAATGACTGAGAAAAGCAATGTCTACAAAAGTGTGGCAGGATTAAGGGAACACAACAAGGAATGGTAGAGAACTCCAAGGTGAGAACATCCTGTGTAAGGCACGTGGAGACAGCACTCATCAGCCTGAAGAGGGTGGCTGTGCAGAGGGGCCCGTTTGACAAGAGATGCAGCCTTCAGTGGAGGACCTCGGCCAAGCTGTGGCAACATGTCCAGGAATAGACACTCGAGCCTGGCTTTCCTTCTACTCACCAATCTCATGCCAGTGCCTCCCATGGGCCAAACCAGACTGAAAAGTAGAGATCAAGGGAACATGTAGCTGTGCTTCCAGGAGAGCAGGGTGGAAACGGGTGAAGAGTGAGTCTAGGAATATCAACAGAAAAGATGAAGCCTACATACTATTTAAAGCTAAAGTATCTGGATGAGATTAGTAGAGAAGTACATGTGGATAAAGAACCAGGAGGACTAAAGTCTAAGCCCTGAACTTTCCAGCATGAAGAGGAGCTGAGGATAGTGGTGAGCAGGGAAGTAGGAGGAAAATCAAGTGCCATGTGTGGGAAATCAGTGACTCAAGGAGGAGAAAATAACTTTATTGAAAGCTGCGGCAGCATCAGATAAGATGAGGGCTAAAAACCGGCTATGGATTCCGTAGCATGAAACTTATTGGTCCTGAGCACAGGAGTGGTGTGTGCAGAACGTGGGGGCACACAGCTGGCTGAGTCAAGTGAAGAAGAAATGGGATGAGGGGACTCGCCTGAGCTGAGTGCTATTTCAAGGCATTTTTCTGCAAAAGGAATAAGAAACAGGATGGTAGCCACCAAGGGAAGTGGAGTCAGGAAAGGGTTTTGTTGTTTTCTTTGGTTGTTTTGTCTTTAAAGAGAGAAGAACTAACACCATGTTTGCCTTCCAATGCGGATGACCTAAAGAAGGTGCTTAGGTGGCACTAGTGGTAAAGAACCCACCTGCCAATGTAGGAGATGCAAAAGATGCGGGTTCAGTTGCTGAGTCAGGCAGATTCTGTGGAGAAGGGAATTGCAACCCATTCCAGTATTCTTGCCTAGAAAATTCCATGAACAGAGGAGCCTGGCAGCCTGTAGTCCACGTGGTCACAAAGAGTTGGACACAACTAACACCATGTTTACCTTCTAATGGGCATGATCTAGTAGATAATAATTAATGACGTAGGGGTGAGAGGGGAGGAGTGTTGCACCAATGTCCTCCCACTCTACAAAGGAGTAGAGAGCTGATACAAAAGCACATATTAAGAAAAATATCAGTACAGAACTCACAGGCCTGCATGAGGAGTGAAAGAAATAATGCATGAAGAACAGTTGTTTCTAGCATAATAATAATTATTACAATTTTATAATTAAAATTTTAATAAAATTTTCTCACCTATAGAAAGAAGCCGGCATATACCTCTAAAGTGCTGTCCAGCTCTAACAAGTTTTGAGATAAGATAACTCAGGAAGCTGCACGTGATGTCTAAAGAAAACCTAATTTCCAGGCTGAGGTCATGAAGTCACTTGGTCATATTTAAAATGAAATGTATATACAACTTAAATGTGTACAATTCAACAGCAGGCACCATGAGGAATTATAATGCCACGGGGTCCATTGCTACAGTAGGAAAACGGTTAAAAAAAAATTCTTGGAACACCTGAGGCTCTAAGACTCTCTAAAAGCAATTGAGTCGTGCAACACCAATCCTAGACTGGGTTGCTATGTAAACTGTGCTCCGTAAGGCATTTAAAGACTTAGCACAAGTGGCTTGGCGTTTAATCTTTTAATTCCATTGCTCCATAAGTTCCTTGTAGGTTCAGTGAACAAGGAATTTAGACATAATATTAGAAACCTATTTTCAGGAAAGGGCTTAAGCATGGAAAAAATGCCCTGCATTTTAGTGCACAAAAGAGGCTCCAGACTAATCTCTAGATTTACTCAGTCTAAGGGTAATTCTCGTGCAGGGATCTTGCTGCAAAGACTCGTGCTTACAAGTAAATTGTCTGAGGTGTGCTCCTCTATCATCAACTCTCCTCCTTCAGCACCTCCAAAGAACTCCTTCATTAAAGGGCTTGTGTAGATGGAAAAGTTCACACACATGCCAATTTGGGTCATCTTCTCTCTGATGAAAGCCCAATTCACTGTGAAATATTCTGTGCCACTTATGGTCTTGGGGATACTGGCACTTTCAAAGAGCAGAAGTAATCACGTGATGATGCGATCAAGCCCAGCGTGGATGTTCCTTCCACTTACCACCCAGCCAAGCAGAATGAAGGTGTCTGTAACTCCCAAAGTACCCCCGAAACCCCAGATGAACATTCAATGCTCTGTCTGCGGCGCTGCTCCATGCTTGGGAAAAGCCGCACACCCAGCCTTAAAGCAACTCTGTGACAATCTCGGAGGTTGACGGGATGAAGACCAATTAAAGTCGTATAACCCACAGAGGCAAACAGACATGTTTCTGAGACATTTAGGAACCAGCTCACATATTGAATATGTGTACATTAGCAGCTCTGTAATAGATGGAGAAATAGAGTGTCAGGAAAAACAAGTCACAATTTATCCAGCCTGAACAGGCAAAGCTAGTTTACATATATCAGATTTAATTTTATTTTTCACGAGTCACTTGAGGGCACATTTTGCCTTTGAGCTTTGAGGAAGTGCTGAATTTGCTCTCCTCACTTTCCCTCCTCCTCCCGGGAACTTGACGAGTTACTTGACACTTTCTAAAATAACTTATCAGAATCTTCTTCAGTTTTTAATTTTCAGTTCCTTTAACTGCTCAGTAACTCTAGGTGCTTGGACCAGGATTTATGACACTGGAGGGCCATGAGTCAAGTCCCTGGGATCAGGCGAGTTGGGTGGGGGGCTTGTAATGAACTTGTGGCCCACACATGATGTCCCAGATTTCTTGTTTGGACAAAGAAGGTAATTATCTGCACTTTCATTTTCCTATCTGGAAAATCCAGACAATGATAATCCCTTCAAAGGAATGTTGGACGAATTAGTAAAGTACTCTAAAATCTCTTGGCATTTCTGGATTCTTAAATTCCACTACTACTATTTCACATTATTATATATATTATGCTTTATTTTGATAGTGGTACTGTCAAGGATGTTTCTTCTTTAACCCCTAGTTCTGTGTATCATAGGGTTTAAAAAGAAAACCTCATCTAAGGTTGCAGAGAGAAAAACACAAGGAAAGTATGCTTGACATAGTAAAGCAATTTTACTCTGAGCCATCAAGGCATAAAGGAGAGAGGAACTGTGGCATGTTTTAGGACTTCAAGATAATAAACCCAAATTTCACTGATGTTTATAAAAGTTTAACATTGAGCCAAATATCTTTGCCACTTTTAAAAGTGTAACACTGAAACAAGAAAATTCTTTTAAAGTAAAGATTTCTATTAGAACTGTTATTGTATATAATCTGCCAGATGGCTCAGTGGTAAAGAATCTGTCTGCCAATGCAAGAGACATAGTTTCCATCCCTAAATTGGGAAGATCCCCTGGAGAAGGAAATGGCAACTCACTCCAGTATTCTTGCCTGGAGAATCCCATGGACATAGGAGCCTGGCAGACTATAGTCCATGGGGTTGCAAAAGAGTCAGACGTGACTTAGCAACGGCAACAACAACTGCTATGACAAGAGTTTGGAATTTTCATCTCCTTTTTGCTACATTGGTGCTCAGACATGCCTAATCTTGGTGGCAAGCATGCTAGGGTTACCAGATTTAGCAAATAAAAATACAGGACACACAAGTAAGTTAGAATATCAGATAAATGACCAATAATTTTTAGTATAATTATGTCCCTTGCCATATTTGGGACACATGCTGAAAAATCACTTGTTTATGTGACACACAAGCTTAACTGGATGTCTTGTGCTATATCTGCCAACCCTAGCATGCTGACATTGTTTGACACACCTGTGGAAGGGGGGTGAGCATGCTAGCACTGTCTAATAGACCTGTGGAAGAGGGGTGAGCTGGGTTTGGCAGAGTTAAGGGGCCTAGGGTCAGATGCTCCCCTGAGAAACATGGATCACAGTGCTTAAAGGCTATTATTACTCTTGGTGAGGCCTGACTTGACACTGAGAGAGCAGAGCTGGTGGCTGTGGGTAGCAGAGGCAGGAAGAACAGAAAAGATGGAGCTTCTGCCCCCCTGGGCTCAGGCTCAGGTAGGCAGCCTCACACAACATTCCAAGGACCTGTGTGGAGCTGATGCTGAAGTCCTGGGAGCAGCAGTCCAAGGACCCATTGGGGAATTCTGGCCTTGGATGGCAGAGCAATTGCAGACCTTACCTTTCGGGTGAAAAGTTTAGTTCTTGCAGCCAAAAGGAGCTAGGGCAGGTCAAGTGGCCTGATGTTCTCACATTTTAAACTTCAGCATAGAGTTATTATTATCACTTCATGCTTGATATTTCACCAGTATAAAATGAGGATCAAAAACATTGGCTTTCAAGTCAAACTGACTTGGGTTTGAATCCTGGCTTCACCTTCTAGTTGTTAGACTTTGAGCAATCTGTGTGAACTTCTCAACTCTGTAAATAAAGGTACTAACACTACTTCACAGGGATACTGGAAGGATTAAGTCATTTCTAAAATTCTTGATACAGTATCTGTCATAGTGTAAAATCTCAGTATATAGTGTTTATGTAGGGTGGATGTGGTCAATTGCTGGGTCGTGTCCGACCCTATGCACTGTTGCCCATCAGACTCTTCTGCCCCTGGGATTCTCCAGACAAGAACGCTGGAGTGGGTTGCCATTTTCTACTCCAGGGGATCTTCCTGACCCAGGGATCGAACCCACGTCTTGTGTCTCCTGTATTGGCAAGCAGATACTTTACCGCTAGCGCCCCCTGGGAGGACCCAAATAGTGTCTGTGTGTTATTACAAATTTTTCTAAAGGTCAGATTCTTACTCTGAACTGAATTCACACAAGAAGCTGTGTTCCAGTTGTAAACTTAATGATATTCACTGACAATCTCTGATGAAAAATCCATAGCAAGTGTTAGATTGACCCTTAATCATTACCATCCTATTAGGGCAAAGAAGCCATTAGAATCCGGTGATTAAACTTCCTGTTACTTAAGCTATAACCCCATAATTACTGATGAGGAAAATCTTCTCTGATTAACTAAATGCATGAGCTCTAACCGAAGAAAATCCTTCAACTCAATACAGGTATTTGTATTGATCAAAATGAGCTATTTCATCAATTCTTCAGTAACATGTCCAAATGTGAACACTGCCTGCCCATGATATTGTCACTCCCCAGACATGTCTTGGGTGCTGAGAGTTAGGTCATGTGGAGTTGGTGGTTCTCATTTTGGATGTACTAAAGCATCATCTGGAAAGCTTCAAAATAAATAAATAAATAAATAAAAGCAAAAACAAACACAAAAAGCTAAGAAAGACCAATTTTATTAAAATCTTCATGGCAAATAAATGGGGAAACAATGACAAACTTCATTTTCTTGGGCTCCAAAATCAGTGCAGATGGTGACTGCAGTCATGAAGTTAAAAGATGCTTGCTCCTAGGAAGAAAAGCTGTGACCAACCTAGACAACATATTAAAAAGCAGAGACATTACTTTACCAACAAAGGTCTGTCTCCTTAAAGCTATGGTTTTTCCAGTAGTCATGTATGGTCATGAGAGTTGGACTATAAAGAAAGCTGAGCACTGAAGAATTGATGCTTCTGAACTGTGGTGTTGGAGACTCTTGAGAGTCCCTTGGACTGCAAGAAGATCTAAGCACTCCATCCTAAAGGAAATCAGTCCTGAATATTCATTGGAAGGACTGATGCTGAAGGTGAAGCTCCAATACTTTGGCCACCTGATGTGAAGTACTGACTCTAGAAAAGATCCTGATGCTGGGAATGATTGAGGGCAGGAGGAGAAGGGGATAACAGAGGATGAGATGGTTGGATGGCATCACTGACTCAATGGACATGAGTTTGAGCAAGCTCTGGGAGTTGGTGATGGACAGGGAGGCCTGGTGTGCTGCAGTCCATGGGGTCGCAAAGAATTGGACATGACTGAGCGATTGAACTGAACTAAACTGAGGTAAGACAAGAACACCACTATGTTTCAAAAGCTTTCTAACTGATAGTAACAAGTCAATTTGAAAATATTAGGTAGAGGAAAGAACGTAAGTTTTTGAGCCACAGAAGGTTATGTTCAAAGCCTAGTTTCTGTGTTTGTTAGCTGTGTTGCTTTGTATAATTAACTAATTTTTCACAGCGTCAGTTCTCTTTATGAGAAAAATAATGGAAATACTTAATCTCCTAAAGATCCATGAGGTTACTATAAAAATGGTTATTATTCTAGGGTTTGTGTAGAAGAAGGGAAGAGAAGTGAAGTCGCTCAGTCATGTCCAACTCTTTGCAACCCCATGGACTTTAGCCCACCAAGTTCCTCCGTCCATGTAATTTTCTAGGCAAGAGTACTGGAGTGGGTTGCCATTTCCTTCTCCAGGGGATCTTCCTGACCCAGGGATCAAACCTGGGTCTCCTGCATTGTAGGCAGATGCTTTACCATCCGAGCCACCAGAGAAGAAGGTGGTCTTATTTAGACATCTCCGGCCAACCAGAGCATTACTTTCTTTCCATTCACAAAGACTGCCAAATCACAGGAGTTCACCTGGGAATTCTGGCCTTGAACAGCAGAGTAATTCCAGACCTTACATTTCATGTGAAATTTTGGTTTCTGCAGCTAGATGGAGCTAGGGCAGACTGAGTCGTGCGATGTTCAAATGTTCTCACATTTTGAACTTTGGCGAGGAATGTTTAGTATCATGTGTTTCAGTTCATTCAGTTCAGTTCAGTCTCTCAGTTGTGTCCAACTCTTTGCAACCCCATGAACCGCAGCATGCCAGGCCTGCCTGTCCATCACCAACTCCTTCAGTCTACCCAAACCCATGTCCATAGAGTCAGTGATGTCATCCAACCATCTCATCCTCTGTCGTCCCCTTCTCCTCCTGCCCTCAATCTTTCCCAGCATTAGGGTCTTTCCCAATGAGTCAACTCTTTGCATCAGGTGGCCAAAGTATTGGAGTTTCAGCTTCAGCATCTGTCCTTCCAATGAACACCCAGGACTGATCTCCTTTAGGATTAACTGGTTGGATCTCCTTGCTGTGCAAGGGACTCTCAAGAGTCTTCTCCAACACCACATTTCAAAATCATCAATTCTTCGGTGCTCAGCTTTCTTTATAGTCCAACTCTCACACCCATACATGACCACTGGAAAAACCATAGCCTTGACTAGACAGACCTTTGTTGGCAAAGTAACGTCTCTGTTTTTTAATATGCTATCTAGATTGGTCATAACTTTCCTTCTAAGGAGTAAGCATCTTTTAACTTCATGGCTGCAATCACCATCTGCAGTGATTTTGGAACCCCAAAAAATAAAGTCTGACACTGTTTCTGCTATTTCACCATCTATTTCCCATGAAGTGATGGGACCAGATGCCATGACCTTAGTTTTCTGAATGTTGAGCTTTAAGCCAACTTTTTCACTCTCCTCCTTACTTTCATCAAGAGGCTTTTTAGTCCCTCTGCACTTTCTGCCATAAGGGTGGTGTCGTCTGCATATCTGAGGTTATTGATATTTCTCCCAGCAATCTTGATTCCAGCTTGTGCTTCATCCAGCCCAGCCTTTCTCATGATGTACTCTGCATATAAGTTAAATAAGCAGGGTGACAATATACAGCCTTGATGTACTCCTTTTCCTATTTGGAACCAGTCTGTTTTTCCATGTCCACTTCTAACTGTTGCTTCCTGACCTGCATACAGTTTCTCAAGAGACAGGTCAGATGATCTGGTATTCCCATCTCTTTAAGAACTTTCCACAGTTTATTGTGATCCACACAATCAAAGGCTATAAAATAAGGATCAAAAAAAAAATATTTAAGTATTATATATAACTATTACAATTTTTTCAGTATTTGTCTCTCTTGCCTTTCTTTTTTATTGTGTGCTTGAAATCTGGTTCAAACTGTAAACATATTTCTTAATTATAATATATATACATATATATATTTTTTATTATCTCAGCACTTTCCAGAGCCATTTCTGAAAACTGGACCTGAAGAGCTGAAGATTCTGGTAACACAATTTTAATAAAGGAAATTTAAATTGGCTTCACCATACTATTATTGTTATGTCCTTATGCTTCCCACCTTTAGTTTTATAGTAGAAGAATTTCTCCTATTGTGCCCTTCTTACTAAAGAGTTTCCACTTTCTCCTCTTAATCCCAAATTTCCAGATTTGGAGGTTGATTCTCATACTTAATATTTATTTCATGGTAATCTCTCTTCCTAAAATTACTGTTTAATATAGGTTTATTTTTAATTTTTTATACATTTAATTCTCAGAAGATGCTTTAATTCTCATTGCAGCCCTGGAGATTCTGGAGACGAAAGTGTCACATAATTACAGTTAGAAACCCTATCTCCAACTATCTTAGAGATAAGTGGATGTAATGATTGTGAAAGAGTTGACATTAAAGAATCTTAGAAACCAGTACTATAATATAAATTATAAATAGTACAATTAAAACTATAATTTTTCCTTTTATCAAAGTAACCATATTGATGGTAAAATTATTATTAATCGAGTAACATGAGATGTAGCAACAAATCATCATATCAAGTCGTTTTGATAACTTCCAAATAATTTATTGGTTTTTAAAAAATGTGTTACCTAGATCGAAGGCAAAAGGAGAGAGGGTAGTAGAGGATGAGATGGTTAGATAGCATCACCCACTCGATGGATATGAATCTGAGCAAATTCTGGGTATAGTGAATGACAGGGAAGTCTGACATGTTACAGTCCAGTTCAGTTCAGTTAAGTTCAGTTGCTCAGTTGTGTCCGACTCTTTAGGACCTCACCGACTGCAGCACACCAGGCTTCTCTGTCCATCACCAACTCTCAGAGCATACTTAAGTTAATGTCCATTGCATTGGTGATTCCATCCAACCATCTCATCCTCTGTCGTCCCCTTCTCCTCCTGCCTTCAGTCTTACCCAACATCAGGGTCTTTTCCAATGAGTCAGTTCTTCACATCAGGTGGCCAAAGTATTGGAGTTTCACCTTCAGCATCAGTCTTCTAATAAATATCCAGGGATGATCTCCTTTAAGATTGACTGGTTTGCTCTCCTTGCAGTCCAAGGGATTCTCAAGAGTCTTCTCCAACACCACAAAAACAACAATTGATCAAAAACATCAATTCTTCGGTGCTCAGCTTTCTTTATAGTCCAACTCTCAGATCCATACATGACCACTGGAAAAACCACAGCTTTAACTAGACAGACCTTTGTTGGTAAAGTAATGTCTCTGCTTTTTAATATGCTGTCTAAGTTAGCCATAACTTTTCTTCCAAAAAGCAAGCGTCTTTTAATTTCATGACTGCAGTCACCATCTGCAGTGATTTTGGAGCCCCCAAAAATAAAGTCTCTCACTGTTTCCATTGTTTCCCCATCTACCATTTGCCATGAAGTAATGGGACTGGATGCCATGATCTTAGTTTTCTGAATGCTGAGTTTTGAGCCAATCTTTTCACTCTCCTCTTTCACTTTCATCAAGAGGCTCTTAAGTTTTTCGCTTTCTGCCATAAGGGTGGTGTCATCTGCAAATCTGAGGTTATTGATATTTCTCCCAGCAGTCTTGATTCCAGCTTGTGCTTCATCCAGCCCAGCATTTCTCATAATGTACTCTGCATATAAGTTAAATAAGCAGGGTGACAATATATAGCCTTGACATACTCCTTTCCCAATTTGGAACCAGTCTGTTATTCCATGTCCAGTTCTAACTGTTGCTTCCTGACCTGCATACAGGTTTCTCAAGAGGCAGGTCAGGTGGTCTGGTATTCCCATCTCTTTCAGAATTTTCCACAGTTTGTTGTGAATCTCACAATCAAAGACTTTGGCACAGTCAGTAAAGCAGAAATAGATGTTTTTCTGGAACTCTCTTGCTTTTTTGATGATCCAGCGGATGTTGGCAATTTGATCTCTGGTTCCTCTGTCTTTTCTAAATCCAGCTTGAACATCTGGAAGTTCACGGTTCACATACTGTTGAAGCCTGGCTTAGAGAATTTTGAGCATTACTTTGCTAGTGTGTGAGATGAGTACAACTGTGTGGTGCTTTGAGCATTCTTTGGCATTGCCTTTCTTTGGGATTGGAACGAAAACTAACCTTTTCCAGGCCTGTGGCCACTGCTGAGTTTTCCAGATTTGCTGGCATATTGAGTGCAGCACTTCGCAGCGTCATCTTTTAGAATTTGAAATAGTTCAACTGGGATTCCATCACCTCCACTAGCTTTGTTTGTAATGATGCTTCCTAAGGCCCATTTGACTTTGCGTTCCAGGATGTCTGGCTCTAGGTGAATGATCACACCATCGTGGTTATCTGGGTCATGAAGATCTTTCTTGCATAGTTCTTCTGGGTATTCTTGCACCCTCTTCTTAATATCTTCTACTTCTGTTAGGTCCATACCATTTCTGTCCTTTATTGCACCCATCTTTGCATGAAATGTTCCCTTGGTATCTCTAATTTTCTTGAAGAGATCTCTAGTCTTTCCCATTCTATTGTTTTGTTGTTTGTTTTTTTTTTTTCCTATTTATTTGCATTGATCACTGAGGAAGGCTTTCTTATCTCTCCTTGCTGTTCTTTGGAACTCTGGAGAAGGGAATGGCAACCCACTCCAGTATTCTTGTCTGGAGAATTCCATGTACGGAGGAGCCTGGTGGGCTGCAGTCCATGGGATTGCAAAGAGTCAGACACAACTGAGCAACTAATACTTTCACTTTCAGTGCTTAATGCATTGATTTATAGGCTTTCCAAAATGTTGTTTTCTCATTTTGATAGATAAAGATGTTACCAAGAGTTAGAAATAATTCTAGGTTATAAAGACCCACTGATAACAAACTCACTTTAAAGAAAATTCTTTAAGTATCTTATGACTATGTCTTGTTAAGTTTTTTTTTTTTAATAAAATTTTCAGTTTTGGAAAAAATTTTTGTTTTCAGGATAGTTGCAAATATAGTACAGAAAGTTTTCACATACCCTCCACCCAGTTTACTTTAATGTTAACATCTTACATAAATAACCATTGTCCATTTGTGAAAAATAAGAAATTAACATTGGTAAAATACTATTTACTAAACTATAAACTTTATCTGTATTTCAGTAAAACTCAAGTCCCCTTCATTACCAATTGCACATTTCTCCATAAAGGTAAGTACTATTACTAGTTAAGTTTGTGTGCTTATCATATACATACCTATAGACCTACCTGTAGAATTACAGTGTTCCATTTTATGGTTGTGTTGTTAGATATTTTTTCACATAATGTTATCATATTTGTCAAGTTCTCTTTATTCAAAGACATGCACGTTATTGTGATTTTTCCCAGTAATATTTCTTCTTTGATGTCTGTCTGATATCAATATATGCACTGTAACTTCCTTTTGATTAGAGTTAGAATGACATAACTTGTTTCATTATTTTGTTTTTAGCTTATCTATGTCTTTATATTTAAAGTGGTTTCCTTGCAGATCATATTTAGTTGTGTCCTGCTTTAATATGCAGTCTGACAACATCTGTCTTTAATTGGGGTCTTCATACCATTTATATTTAATGCAGTGATTGATAAAGTTGGGCTTTGCTGGTGGCTCAGATGATAAAGAAACTGTCTGCAATGCAGGAGATCCAGGTTCAATCCCTGGGTTGGGAAGATCCCCTGGAGAATGAAATGGCTACCCACTACAATATTCTTGCCTGGAGAATTCCATGGACAGAGGGGCCTGGTGGGCCACAGTACAGTGGACTGCAAAGAGTGGACACGACTGGGTAACTAACACTTTCACACTTTCTTTTCTTTGATAGAATTGGGTTTAAATCTAGGAATTTGCCAGTTACTAGTCTTATCTTTTATTTATTCCTTTTTTCTTCTTTCTCTGCCTTCTATTGGATTATTTTTTATGGTTGGTTTGATTTACTTTATTTGCTTGTAAGTTACACTTCTTTTAAAATTTTTCTGGTGGTTGCTGCAAGGTTTGCCACATACATTTTTAACTTGTCACAGTTTATCTTTAAATGATATTATAAGACCTGCTGTATAAGAACCTTACAGCAGATACACCCTTTTACTCCTTTCCATTGTTCGTGCTATTTTTGTCATATATTTTACTTCTACATAAATTATAACTCCATAATAAATTGTTACTGTTTTTGCTTTAGACTAAGTATCAGCAAACTATGGCCTATAAGTCAGTCACATGTTCCTGTAAATAAATTTTTATGTGATTACTGCCCACTCATTTATTTACACTTTGTCCACATCTACTTTCATGCTGTAGCAGCAGAGTTGAATAGTTACAGCAGCGACTTTTATGGCCTCCCAGTCTAAAATATTCACTGTCTGGTCCTTTAAGAAAAAGTTTGCTAACTCTTATCTCAGACAATTACTTTTTAAGTTGATTAAAATTAAGAAAAAATTTTTTTTTATATTTGCTCTTATTTTTTTGCTTTTTGTCCTTTGTTTTTAACTCTGTACTTTATGTAGATCTAAATTTTTATTGAAATATAGTTGAGTTACAGTATTATATTAGTTTCAGATATATAGCATTGTGATTCAGTAATTTTACAGGTTATACTCTATTAAAAGTTATTATAACATAGTGGTTACAATGCCCTGTGCTACACAATATATCCTTGTCACTTATCCATCATATACATAGTAGTTTGTGTCTCTTAATCCCATATCCCTATCTTGCTCCTTTTCCCTTTCCTCTCCCTACTGGTAACCTCCAGTTTGTTTTCTGTATCTGTGAGTCTGTTTCTGTGGATTTGGTAGAACATTCATATGTATATTCTTTTCAACTGTGGCATTGAATTCTACAGTGAGATGTATCATGGTCCAAAAGAATTAATCCCAAGTGGTTCAAATAAAGAGACTTTATTGAAGGAATATTCATAAATATATGGACAGGTTTAGGGGAATAAGTAACTGCTTGAGGCTTCTAGTATTTGTATATGTTCCTTAGTCCCCAGATGCATGTGGAAGTGGGAAGCATCATAAGCATAAACCAAGTAAGCCTACTGTTGATTGGATTTCTTTTGTTTCAAGGCAGTTGTATTAGTCAGGGTTCTCTAGATAAATAGAACCAACAGGATATGAACATGTATAAAGAAATTTATTTTTAAAGAATTGACAATTATGGGGGCAAATCCCAAAATCTACAAAGTGAATTGGTGGGCTCGAAACAGGGAATGATTATGAGTTTGTTCCAGTCTAAGTCCAAAGTCCTGAGAACCAGGGGAATCAATAGTGTAGTTCCTGTATAAAGGCTGGTAGACTCAAAACCCAGGAAGAGCTAATGTTTCAGAGCAAAGACAGGGAGAAAAAAAAAGGCCAGTGTCTCCATATTAAGGCAGTCAGGCAGGAATAATTCTCTCTTGCTTGGGGTCAGCCTTTTTGTTCTATTTAAGTCTTCCACTGATTGGATGAAGCCCACCCATATTAGAGAGGGCAATCTGCTTTATTCAATCTAGTGATTTAAATGTTAATCTCATCCAAAAACATCCTCCTAGCAACACCCAGAATAATGTTTAATCCAATATCTGGGCACCCTATGGACCAGTCAAGTTGACACATAAAATTAACCATTACAGCAGGGAATAGACCATCTGCTTATTTCAATTCATGAGGCACTTTATCTTTGAGGACTGTCATTCTTTCTAATTAAGAGCTGATGGTGATGTCCTTTTTGGGTAATATAGGCATGACAGCATGTGTGTGTGTAATACATGATATATATGCACACATATATAGTTACACATTTTTTTACAGGAAACACAAGATCTCTGGACCAGAGAACAAACCATTTATTATTCACTGAGCGTTTAGCTATGTGCTTCAGTCCCCATGAGGGCTTGATGTCACTCTGCACATGCAAGAGAATTGCACCATAAGAGAGGAACCCTGAAGTTATGAAACAGAGCCTTTTAGGTTTTTCACACATTCATTTACCTTCCCTTCCCTTCCAAAGGGGGAGAAAGACCTCACTCTGAAATGTATTAATAAACAAGATCTTCTCTGGAGGGGAGAGTGGAAGGAGTCTACATTTTTTTCACTATCCTGGAATGCGAAAAAATGATGCCAGTGGGGATAAGTTCTATACTTTCTCCAGAGCAACACCCTGTGTCCAATTTCCAAGGCACATTTTCCTTTCAGACTTTAAATGCAATGATCTTCTTTTCTGATTTCCTCAGAGTGATTATTAATTACTAAGATTTCAGTTCAGTTGGCAAAATAATCTCTGGCAAAATAAAGTGCCAGAGATCTTTATAAATCACAAATAAAGATAATTTTTCTCTTTAGTTGGTTTTCCTAATCTTTTTCCCCACTGATAAGCAAGAAATGTAGATGGCCTTAGAAGTTTTGCCTCCTTTTTTCTTTCTGTAACTTAGACAAGCGCTGGCTCAGCTGAACTAAGTCAGTCTGCAGAGGGGTAGAAATGGCTGATGTCAATACTCATGGTAGGCAGGGTATTCCCAGGGTCCGATGTGTATACTCCTGAGGGCTTTTTGTGTCTAGAAGTCCCTTGATATATTTATTGCAACTTAGAAAAATTATATGTCTCCAATCCTTCCAAGGTTAACCTACAGGTAGGTACTATGGTGCGGGAATGGGACCCATTTCTGTTCTTGGAGTGCTCTCTGGCTGTTGGTCAAAGCAGGACCCTGTATGTGGGAACTTGTCCACGGTGGAGGCAGAACATTTCTGCCAGGAATGCGCTGTGGAATAATTGAGGGGTTGAGGGATGACATGTTTTGTACTTCTCTGGGTTTTGTTTTTGTTTTGGCTGCACTAGGTCTCGTTGGTGCATGCAGGCTTTCTCTGTTTGCAGAGAGTGAGGGCTGGTCTCTAGTTGCGGTGCACAGGCTTCTCACTGCAGTGGCTTCTCTGGTTGCGGAGCACAGGCTCCAGGGCACTTGGGCTTCAGTAGCTGTGGCACAAGGGCGTAGTTGCCTCACAGCACGTGGAATCTTTCCGGACATTGAACCCATGACCCCTGTGTTGGCAGGCAGATTCTTAACTACTGGACCATCAGGGAAGCCCACTATTTCTCTATTTTTAAGATTTTCTCCCCATCAATATAATTTTCTATCTTTGCTGTGTATTGCTGGTGTGACCGTTATGACTACATGACAGTAAAGAGTGCAGATCTTATATTTTGAAAGACAAAGCTTTCAAAAGCTTTTTTAAACTTTCTTTGCCAGGACCTTTTTCCAAGAAGCAGTTTCCTGGTGATCAAACAGCCCATATTCTTTCTCTTCAGGTTGAAACTGTCTCATTCCACTTATCCTAATTGGAAGTAATGAAATTACTGTTCTCTCTGATATCTTCATTAAAATACTTTGTCGTTTTGCTGTCATCAGTCTCTAGAAGTTTCTGTGAGTGAAATTTCATCCTTCTGATTGTCTCATTTTATGGAATATGATTTTAAGTATGAAATTTTTCTTCCTCATGATTATAATTTTTTTCTATCCAGAGAGACTGTGGATAACTGAAACACAAATCCTTGTATCATATCTCAGACATAATATCCTTCTACAACAGAAAATATACTCAAAATGCTAATGTGCTTACCAAGCAGGTGGTGTTTGATAACACTAAGAAATATCACCATAATCACGTCTGCCCAGTGGAAAAGAGGAAGTTCTGCTTTTCATCTTATATCCCAAACTGGAAGCTACTTTTCTGTGAAAAGGAGGGTTTATATGATTTTCCACAGTGACAGCCAGAGAAAAGGGACTAACTTAGGTTTAAAGCACCAACCCAACCTGTCCAGGACCGCTGAAAGCTTTGAGCATCAGAATAGATACTGCCAGGAACAGAGTCTCTCAAACAGAGAAGCTAGACCCAGATGTCAAGAGAAAAGGTGAGACACCTTTGCAGTATATGTGAAGAAAGTCTAGCCCTTTAACAATAAGCTTCAGCTTAGGGAAGCACAGGGAATAATAAATCTCTTAGGTCCCTAGAAACTAGTACAGTGGCTGGAACATGGTAAGCACTTAATAAATGCCAGCTGAATAAATAAATGAATGAATGACTAAACCTGAACACAGGGCCCGAGGGTTTCAGGCTCACTGTATTGACTTTTCAGGAGAGGTTGTTCCAGATTCCTTACCTCTTTTAGACTACGTGCTTGGTAGTCTCACTCCCAGTGATGTGGTTAATGTCACCGTTCATCTGCTCTTCCAGGAAGAACAAATCCACCACTGTTTTCTCACTACTAGCCCAGGATCCAGGGTAGAAAGATCCTGGATTGATAGCATTGTTCTAGGGAGGCTGCAGAGAGTACTGGGGGACCAGATGGATGGGGTGGTGGTGGTTTAGTGACTGAGTCGTGTCCAACTATTGCAACCCCATGGACTGTAGCCTGCCAGGCCCTTCTCTTCATGGGATTCTCCAGGCAAGAATACTGGAGTGGGTTGCCATTTCCTATCCCAGGGGATCTTCCTGACCCAGGAAGTGAACCCAGCTCTCCTGCATTGTAGGTAGATTCTTTACCTACTGAGCTATGAGGGAAGCCCTATGGATGGATGGGGTAAGTTAGCACAATTAAGTGATTTATAAGCAATCTGGACCCTAGCTGTGTCTCTTTCTGTGGTAGGGCCATTCTGAGGGTTTAACACTCTCTTAACAGATCAGCTTCTCAAAGAAGGGACTCTTTTGTTCCTGCATCACTTCAAGGATGTAAAAACCTTATCTGCCTCTGTCCTTACATAGGTCTATCTTAATCCAACCACATTCTTATAGCATTTAAGCCAATTGCTTCTCCAACAGTCATGGAACTCACCTACTGTAGTCACTCTAGGTTGCCTCCATGTGGATGCTTTGGAGAAACTGACCCCTGTCCCATTTCATTAAGACTAGAAATTTAAAAAAAAAAAAAAAAAACAGAAGATGAGAATAGTGATCTAGAGGAAGGAATATCACTGAGTGAGAATTTGGATGGTCAGGGAAGTCTTCACTGAAGTAATGACCTCCACTGGGTCTTGCAGGGAGTATTGGTAAGAAGAGGAGAGTGTTGGTAGGAAACGGTGGGGGCAGAAGCAGGATGAGGAATGTTGTCTTCTGAAGACAATCAGCAGAGCATCGGACAGAAGATGTAAGTGTGGGGTAAGAATTGTGGGTGATAGGGTGGGAAAGTTGAGTGTGCAGCTCAAAAATGGCTTCAAATTTCAGGCTAACAGGTGAGACTTTCTTCTGTGAGCTAGACTAAGAAATTTTCAGGTGAGTTTCACAACTCAACCAACTTTAGCAAAAAGAACAGGATATAGTTAAGGCACTTAGGAAAAAATGTCTAAACATCTTACCATAGCTAACAAGACCCCACAACATATGCCTACCTCCTCAACCCTGAAGTGAAGTGAAATGAAGAAGTCGCTCCAGTCGTATCTGACTCTTTACAACCCCATGGACTATACAGTCCATGGAATTCTCCAGGCCAGAATACCAGCGTGGGTAACCGTTCTCTTCTCCAGGGGAACTTCCCAACCCAGGGACCAAACCCAGGTCTCCCACATTGCAGGTTCTTTACCAACTGAGCCACCAGGGAAGCCTTCCCCAACCCTCTCTCTCTCCAGAGAAGGTGGACAGCTGACAGCCTCTTCCACAGCACTCACAACAGTGGGGAAAACAAATCCCTTACTGAAAGACAATCAGGATGGGTATCGTATCTGGATTGGGATTACACATGAGCTTCAGGATAGTTCTTGCCTTGAGCTAGGGGGAAAAGGGATGGAGGGACATGGAATGTCAGCTGGATTTTTTAAAAATATATTTTAAACCCTAGAAGGTGATCTGAAGCAATGCTAACATCTTTTATATTCACAGATTGACTTATTGGTTGACTTGTTGGTGTCCACTGTATTATTTTCTCTCCTTTCCAATATACTTGTATACCTAGAATATTACATAATTATAAATATTTTAGTGTTCAATCAATGCATTTTGATCACGTTTCTAAGTAGGAACTAATAGTGAAGTGAAAGTTGCTCAGTCGTGTCCGACTCTTTGCAACCCCATGGACTATACAGTCCATGGAATTCTCTAGGCCAGAATACTGGAGTGGGTAGCCTTTTCCGTCTCCAGGGGATCTTCCCAGCCCAGGGATTGAACCCATGTCTCGTGCATTGCGTGCAGATTCTTTACCAGCTGAGCCACACGGGAAGCCCCAGGAACTAATAAGGGGTAAGCAAAATGAGTCACTCATAATATCACAGCTATTTTTAAGGAATAAATATTCTTCCCAGTTTTTACTTTTTTCTAAGGATGTGCCAGGAAATCAGAATAGCTGTTTATAACATTGGGTTTCATATGATTGGCATCTCTTCCCCCACAAATGTTCCATACTCCCTTGGGTAGAGCTGTATACCTAGGGATGATAAAGGGCTATTATAGGCTGAAAGCTTGTGTCCCCTTCAAATTCACATGTTGGAGCCCACGTCCCCAGTGTGATTATATTTGGAGGCAGAACATTCGAGGGCTGAGTTGGTTTAGATGAGGTCATAGTGGTGGGGCCCCCATGATGGGATAGGTGCCCTTATAAGAAGAGGAAGACAGAGAGAGTTCTCTGTTTTTCCATGTGACCACAAGAAGAGGTTGTACACAAGGAGGAAGTGACCACCTGCAAACCTGGAAGCACGTCCTCACCTGAAACAGAAACTGCCAGCACCTTAACCCTGGACTTCTGCCTCCAAAACTATGAGAAATAAACATCTGCTGTTTAAGCCACTATGGCATTTTGCTATAGCAGCCCAAGCAAACTAAGACATGGGCATCGTGGTTGAATGGGAGAGAGGAAACACTGCTTTCTCTCTCTTTTAGAGACCCAGTGCCTTCTGCTTTTTAAGTTTAAAAACCTCTCCCCTCCCCCCATCCATTAGCCTTCAGCTTTATTGTTCTCTTTTTTCCCCTCCAGTACCCCTTTCTCTTGCCATGCCCCAAATTGTGGTGGTAACTAGGTACATTTAAGATGTGGAAGCAGGAAACACTTTAGTATTTCATTTCCCCCGACTGGCAGTACTGCCAGAAGCACACTCTTTTGTTTTCTCAGTTCACTCTCTTGCCTTAGTAACCAGATTTTGTTTGTCATCTTTTTTTTTTTTTTTGCCAGTTCTTAAGTTATACAGTAGGTACATTGAGTCCCGTTATATCATGCTTAGCTGTGAACCGTTTTAGTAATCATATAATTTTCTTGGAGAATAACCTATAGTTCTTAAAATGGGCCATAAAAACCTGGTATAATAAGTCATCCTTAAATTTGAGTTGTTTCCTACATTAGGGAAAAGGAATACTTGGCACCTGAGGATGCCACTGAGTACTTCACTTACTCATCCCTGTTCATCATTGTCAGCTCTTTGTTGACACCCAGAGTTCATAATATTGTACAACAGAGCCTAGCACAGGGTCTTGAGCAAAAGATAATAAATCCTGACAGTTTTTAAAGAGTGCCTTACAAGCTACAATCTCTTAGGAGATGGCAGAATCCTAAAATACTTTTTTTTGCAAATAAGTCCACAGTGATTATCCCAAGTATTATAATTATACCATTAATTTATGATGATGCCACTTTTAAGTCAAGCAGAGCCTCATAATTTTCAGCTTAATTTGTAGGTATAGTGTATTTGGAAGTAGGGCAGTGGTGGATAAGGAAAATATGAACAAATCTGTTGAAAAAGAAAACTTCGACCAGTGCAGGTGAGAATAGAATTAAATCCCATGTTTACTTTTTAAAAAGTCATTAAACCCTGATTTGAGACTAGTTGGAAATTAGTTAATTCTGCCAGCAGTTAAAGGTTTAAAGCCTAAAGCCATTGCATTTAACACTTCAATTTAAAGTGGAGGATGAGAACAGGAGCTGGCTTTAAATACCTCCCAGGTAGCTTGTGCTCTGTGTGTGTGTGTGTGTGTGTGTGTGTGTGTGTGTGTGTGTGTGTTTGGGGGGGAGTAGTGGCTGACATGCAAGACATTTATTTTATAGTTTAAAGGCTGTGGGAAGACTTTTGAATCACTAATTGGAGGTCATGACATTAAATGTGGGCTTTAGTAGGATAGGGCTTAGCAGGATGGGATGTAATTTAGGGTTTGAGTGCTGGATGTCTTTAAGCAAGACTGGGTCTCATGAGTCCTGCATGATCTTGAAATTCTAAAATTCTGTAGTCTCTGCATTATTTGTAACAGTGCAGAATCTCAAAATAAAATATCAGAAGTGGAAAAAAATTGGGGGACTGTAGGATCCCATCTTTTGGCTTTGAATATAAAAAGAATATAAAAAGATCTTTCCAGGTGGCACAGTGGTAAAGAATATGCCTGCCAATGAAGGAGCTGCAGGAGCTGCAGGTTCAATCCTTGGGTTGGGAAGATGCCCTGGAGAAGGAAAGGGCATCCCACTCCAGTATTCTTGCCTGGAGAATCCCAGAGGAGAATCCCATACAGTGGAGTCTGGCAGGCTACAGTCCGTGGGGTCACAGAGAGTCAGACATGATTGAGCGACTGAGCAAACACACACACATACACATAGAGAAACCAGAGCCAAGCATGGGAGCAAACTAACTCAGGATAATTCTGGCAATTACTGCAAATTCAGGCTTAGAAACCAAAGTTGGTGACTCCCAGGCCAATGTTTTTCCTGGTGACTCAAGATAGGTACCGAGGAGCACCACAGAATTTCAAGTGCATGTTCATGGCACTCCCTTGATGTCCAGCTTTCAGGTCATCCTCCTCCTAACACCTGCTTTCTCTCCAAGCTGTGAAATGTATGTGCATATAAGAAGTATCTAGAACAGAAAAAAAATTCAGAATTTCTTCTTAAAATCTAGCTTGAGGCATCTACCTGGTAGACTTTTAATCTCATTATGAACCTGTAACTTGTGTTTGAAGTGTATCTTAATGTGTGATAACACAGTAATATTCTGGTGTGATGAGATAATCTCAATTCACTATAAAACATCTGTATGTGGTGCATTGTCTGATGCTCTCAAGTAGAAATATTGCTTCTCCAGGTAGAATTCTCAGCACCTCAATTTTCTGTCTGGCTTTTAAACTGTGCCTAATTAAAGGATTTCACATTCTTTCATAATATCGCCTCCTCAAGCAGAAATAAAATTACAGAACCACTTTTTTTTTGTTTTTTTGTTATGAAAGACATGTTAATATTTGGGTGGGTTGTTTCTCCTGAAATGTGTTAATTACATTAATTAGCCTTACTTCAAGAACAGTAGCTAGACGTTGCTGGAATGAATCTGAGCTAGATTACTGTCCTTGGAAAACCTCCCTTCCCTTCCTCATCCCTCACCCTTCCCCAGTCTTCCCATCAAAAAGAGACCAGGATATTGGAACGTCCTACTCACTTGGAATTGCCATCACATCAGGTGCGTTATTTTTGAGAGGAAAGCAAAGAAGCTAGAAAATAATATTCAATAATTTTATTAATCTCACAAAGAATGATGAGGATCACAGAATAAAAACTGCACAGGAATCATGCACACATAATACAGGATTCTAATCTTAACAGAGGCAAGGCCGTCTTATGTTTTCCCCATGTGTATTCATTGAGTCACCTACCTGGAAAAGAGAAGAAAAAAAGAACAATCTGTGGGGTGGCAGCCCTGAGCAGGCAGGGCACAGTGAGCTTCCAATCACCTTTATTGAAGCAGAAAATACTGTGGGCTAAGCTCCCTCCACAGACATCACTATTTATGGAAACTAAAAAGGACCACAATTTTTGTGTGTGTGTATGCTGGCTGCTGATGGAAAAACATTACAAAATCCTGATAGAATAAAGAACTTGGCTGATGTAAACTCTGTCATCATTTCCGAGGCCGCCGTGCCCTATGGACTTTGACAAGGGTCACCTCCTATTAAGGCAGGCGAGGAAAAACAACCATGATGCCAGGCCTCTATTCAAACTTTGCAAAGGTCATTGCCCTCCCTCCAGCTCTCATGGAATGCAGAGACTGTATTTTACCCGCTTGTAGGCTCAGTGAAGCTACCTGCCAAGATGGAGCTTCTCAATCTTCTATGTCTATGTAAAGCATTTGAGGATCCTGCTGTAAAATACAGATTCTAGCTCAATAGGTTGGGGGTGTACCTGTGTCTCTAACAAGCTCCACCAAAGCTGATGCTGTTGATGCACAGACCATACTTTGAGCAGCGAGGGTCAGGGACAGTGGCTTTTAAAATGTGTTGATTATGACCCAAGTAAGAAATATATTTTATATTATACATTATATTTATATATTTTATGTCATAATTTTGTATAAATGCATATTATGTGTCTGCGAATATGAATATAAAACAAAACTGAAAAAGCAGCTTCATGGAGCAATTCTTATCTTTACTAGTTGATTATTTTCTAAACTAATTTTATTTCTGGTGTTATCTTGTGTTGGTAAGGGCTTTCCAGGTGGTTCAGTGGTAAAGAATTCACCTGCCAATGCAGGAGATGCAAGTTTGATCCCTGGGTCAGGAAAAGCCCCTGGAGAAGGAAATGGCAACCCACTCCAGTATTTCTTGCTTGGGAAATCACATGGACAGAGGAGCCTGGAGGACTACAGTCCATGCAGTTGCAAAAGAGCTGGGCATGATTTAGGGACAAAAACAACAGCAACAATCTTGTGTTGGCATTTTCATGAATCTACACAATGTGATAAAATTGCATCTGTGAATGTATATGTGCAGGGCTTCCCAGGTGACACTAGTGTGAAAGAACCCACCTGCAAATGCAGAAGATGTAAGAGACACTGGCTTCCATCCTGGGGTCAGGAAGACCCCCAGGAGAAGGGCATGGAAACCCACACCAATATTCTTGCCTGGAGAATCCCATGGGCAGGAGCCTGGTGGACTACAGTCCATAGGGTTGCAAAGAGTCCAACACAACTGAAGCGACTTATCATGCATACATGTATATGCACACTCAAATATACATGTATTGCTAAATCTGTAATGTAATTACATGTAATGTAATCTTAATAACTCTGAGAGCTGTACCAATGTCAAGTTCCTGGTTTGGATATTGTGCTCTAGTTACATAAGATGTCAACAGTGGGAGTGGCAGTCAAGTGTGCGTGGAGCCTCTCTGTACATTATTTTGTAACATCCTGTGAGTCTACCACAGTAAAAAGTAGGGTGGGATGGATTGGGAGGTTGCAATTGACATACATACACTTGTTGCTTAGTTGCTAAGTCGTGTCCAACTCTTTGGGCCACCATGAACTGCAGCCCGCCAGGTTCCTCTGTCCACGGGATTTCCCAGGCAAGAATATAGGAGTGGGTTGCCGGTTCTGTCTCCAGGGGCTCTTCCCAACCCAAGGATGGAACCCAGGTCTCCTGCATTGGCAGGTGGGTTCTTTACCACTAGCGCCATCTGGGAAGCCCACTACCACGTATAAAATAGATAACTAATGAGAACTGAATGTACCACACAGGGAACTCTATTCAGTGATCTGCGGTGACCTAAATGGGGAGAAAATCCGAGGAAGAGGGGATATATGTATACATGTGGCTGATTCACTGTGCTATACAGTAGAAACTAACACAACATTGTAAAGCAACTGTACTCTAATAAAAAAATTTTTTAAAAAATGGATTGGAACATGCAAAATTGGTGTCAAGCTACTAATGCATTGAAAGAGTTTGGATGACTCTAGGATATTGCGGACTTTGATGGGTTGTTTTCCCAGAGCAGCTGCTAGAGGTGGGCGGGAGGGGGGCGGCTGATCTGAGCCTTGGACTGGGATGTGAAGGTGGCCAGGGTATGAGAGGAATGTGAGGAGGAAGAGAGGAGCCTGGGAAGAGGCTCTCAAGGGCCTGCTGGACAGGAGATGACACAGACAGTATCTCACAGAGCTTTTGAGGTAGCCCACAAGGGAGGGGAAGTAAAACACTCACCACTGTCAACTGGCTGCCAAAAATGTATCTCCTGACACTTCCAACCTTTCAGAGTGGAGCCCATTCAGAGTTTTGTTTTTGCTTGCATGTGTTTTCAAAGTCTGTGATGCTGTGTAATGCAGTGTAAACAGGGACCCAAGAGGACATGAAGGAGAGGTTTGGGGAGGAGGGAATCTGGAGGATATTCAGAACATAAAAAGTGGGAAATACTTGTATAAAGGCAAGCCTGGAAAAGGGGTCAGGGCTTGGGGAATGGCCATGATTGTTAGCCCAAAATTCAGATGAAGGAATCTAAGAAGCAATTTTATGTATTTAGCTTGTTGGATATTATAATAGAGCAACAGTACCATGCAAACCACAGAATTGTACGGCCTCATTTTTCTCAGAGTAATACAAATGACAAGAAAAAGAATAAGGAAAAGTACATTCTTTGGTCAGAGGCTCATGAATGTAGAATAGGTGACAGGGTGTGTCTTCATCAACTTCACAGTTCTTCAGTTCCATTCAGTTCAGTTACACAGTCATGTCTGACTCTTTGCGACCTCATGGTCTGCAGCATGCCAGGCTTCCCTGTCCATCACCAACTCCCAGAACTTGCTCAAACTCATGTCCATCAAGTCAGTGATCTCATCCAACCATTCTGTCATCCCCTTCTCCTCCTGCCTTCAATCTTTCCTAGCATCAGGGTCTTTTCAGATGAGTCAGTTCTTCATATCAGGTGGCCAAAGTATTGGAGTTTCAGCTTCAGCATCACTCCTTCCAATGAATATTCAGGACTGATTTCCTTTAGGACGGACTGGTTGGATCTCCCTGCAGTCCAAGGGACTCTCAAGAGTCTTCTCCAACACCACAGTTCAAAAGCATCAATTCTTTGGCACTCAGCTTTCTTTATAGTCCAAGTCTCACATCCACACATGACTACTGGAAAAACCATAGCTTTGGTGAGATGGACCTTTGTTGGCAAAGTAATGTCTCTATTTATAATATGCTATCTAGGTTGATCATAGCTTTTCTTCCAAGGAGTAAGCATCTTTTAATTTCATGGTTGCAGTCAACATCTGTAGTGATTTTGGAGCTCCCAAAAATAAAGTCTCTCACTGTTTCCACTGTTTCCCCATCTATTTCCCATGAAGTGATGGGACCAGATGCCATGGTCTTAGTTTTCTGAATGTTGAGCTTTAAGCCAACCTTTTCATTCTCCTCTTTCACTTTCATCAAGAGGCTCTTCAGTTCTTCACTTTCTGCCGTAAGAATGCTGTAATCTGCAAATCTGAGGTTATTGATATTTCTCCCAGCAATCTTGATTCCAGCGTGTGCTTCATCCAGTTCAGCATTTCTCATGATATTCTCTGCATTTAAGTTAAATAAGCAGGGTGACAATATACAGCCTTGTCTTATCCTTTCCAGATTTGGAACCAGTCTGTTGTTCCATGTCCAGTTCTAACCATTGCTTCCTGACCTGCATACAGATTTCTCAAGAGGCAGGTCAGGTGGTCTGGTATTCCCATCTCTTTCAGAATTTTCCACAGTTTGTTGTGATCCACACAGTCAAAGATTTTGGCATAGTCGATAAAACAGAAGTAGATATTTTTTTCTGGAATTCTCTCACTTTTTCAATGATCCAGAGGATGTTGACAATTTGATCTCTGGTTCCTCTGCCTCTTCTAAATCCAGCTTGAACATCTGGAAGTTCACAGTTCACGTATTGTTGAAGCCTGGCTTGGAGAATTTTGAGCATTACTTTGCTAGCATGTGACATGAGTGCAACTGTGTGGTAGTTTGAGCATTCTTTGGCATTGCCTTTCTTTGGGATTGGAATGAAAACTGACCTTTTCCAGTCCTCTGGCCACTGCTGAGTTTTTCAGATTTGCTGGCATGTTGAGTGCAGCACTTTTGCAGCATCATCTTTCAGGATTTGAAATAGTTCAACTGGAATTCCATCACCTCCTCTAGCTTTGTTCATAGTGATACTTCCTAAGGCCCACTTGACTTCACATTCCAGGATGTCTGGCTCTAGGTGAGTGATCACACCATCGTGGTTATCTGGGTCATGAAGATCTTTTTTGTACAGTTCTTCTGTGTGCACTTTGCTCTTCTTCTTAACATCTTCTGCTTCTGTTAGGTGTATACCATTTCTATCCTTTATTGTGCCCATCTTTGCATGAAATGTTCCCTTGGTATCTCCAATTTTCTTGAAGAGATCTCTAGTCTTTCCCATTCTGTTGTTTCCCTCTATTTCTTTGCATTTATCACTGAGGAACTCTTTCTTAATTCTCTCCTTGTTATTCTTTGGAACTTTGCATTCAAATGGGTATATCTTTCCTTTTCTCCTTTGCCTTTCACTTCTCTTCACATCAGTTTGTAAGGCCTCCTCAGACAACCATTTTGCCTTTTTGCATTTCTTTTTCTTGGGGATGGTCTTGATCACTGCCTCCTATACAATGTCATGAGCCTCTGTCCATAATTCACAGGCACTGTGTCTATCACATCTAATCCTTAGATTCTATTTGTCATTTCCATCATATAATTGTAAGGGCTTTGATTTCAGTCATACCTGAATGGTCTAGTGGTTTTCCCCACTTTCTTCAATTTAAGTCTGAATTTGGCAATAACAAGTTCATGGTCTGTGCCACAGTCAGCTCCCAGTCTTGTTTTTGCTGACTGTATAGAACTTTTCCATCTTTGGCTGCAAAGAATATAATCAATTTGATTTTGGTATTGACCATCTGGTGATGTCCATGTGTAGAGTCTTCTCTTGTTTTGTTGGAAGAGGGTGTTTGCTATGACCAATGTGTTCTTCTGAAAATTCTGTTAGCCTTTGCCCTGCTTCCTTTTGTACTCCAAGGTCAAATTTGCCTGTTACTCCAGGTAGCTCTTGACTTCCTACTTTTGCATTCCAGTCCCCTATCATGACTTCCCTGGTGGCTCAGATGGTAAAGTGTCTGCCTACAATGTGGGAGACCTTGGTTTGACCCCTGGATTGGTAAGATCCCTTGGAGAAGGAAATGGCAACCCACTCCAGTAATCTTGCCTGGAAAATCCCATGGATGGAGGAGTCTGATAGGTTACAGTCCATGGGGTTGCAAAGAGTCAGACATGACTCAGTGACTTCACTTCACTTCACTCCCCTATAATGAAGAGGACATCTTTTTTGGGTGTTAGTTCTAGCAGGTCTTGTAGGTCTTCATAGAACCATTCAACTTCAGTTTCTTCAGCATCACAGGTGGGGCATAGACTAGGATTACTGTAATATTGAATGCAACTGTTGTAATGTGAGGGAAAGAATGACATAGTCCAAGATACAGCATAAACCGATTAGAATCAAATGGGTCCAAGATGGCAGACAAGTAGACTTTGATTAAATCTTGATCCTCAGTCAGCAAGCTAAATGACACACCCAAATACAAGGAACTTCCAATGACATTTCCAAGGCACTGGCCAAAGACCAAGGAGTGGTCAGTGGCCAAATTCCTGGAAATCTCCACTCCTTCCCCAACATTCAGTTCAGTCACTCAATAATGTCCAAGTTATTGCAACCCCATGGACTGCAGCATGCCAGGCTTCCCTGTCCATCACCAACTCACAGAACTTGCTCAAACTCATGTCCATCAAGTCAGTGATGCCATCCAACCATCTCATCCTCTGTCATCCCCTTCTCCTCCTGCTTTCAATCCTTCCCAGCATCAGAGTCTTTTCCAATGAGTCAGTTCTTCACATCAGATGGCCAAAATATTGGAGTTTCAGCTTCAGCATCAGTCCTTCCAATGAATATTCAGGACTGATCTCCTTTAGGATGGACTGGTTGGATCTCCTTTCAGTCCAAGGGACTCTCAAGAGCCTTCTCCAACACCACAGCTCAAAAGCATCACTTCTTTGGTGCTCAGCTTTCTTTATAGTCCAACTCTCATGTCTATACATGACTACTGGAAAAACCATAGCTTTGACGAGACGGACCTCTGTTGGAAAAGTCTCTGCTTTTTAATATACTGTCTAGGTTGATCATAGCTTTTCTTCCAAGGAGCAAGCGTGTTTTAATTTCGTGGCTGCAATCACCATCTGCAGTGACTTTGGAGCCCAAGAAAATAAATTCTGTCACTGTTTCCATTGTTTCCCCATCTATTTGCTGTAAAGTGATAGGACCGGATGCCATGATCTTAGTTTTCTGAATGTTGAGTTTTAAGCCAACTTTTTCACTCTCTTCTTTCACTTTCCTCAAGAGGCTTTTTAATTCTTTGCTTTCTCCCCTCCATGAGCATATGGAATTATTCAGCCCATAAAAACTAAGCACACCACCTTTCACTGCTGCACTCACATTCTGTAAGGGCCCAGAGTCTGTCTGTGGTGGAGGGTGCGTCTCCCTAAATCTGGATAAATCCATTTCTTATCTATCATTTTGTCTCTCACTGAATTCTTTCTGCAATGAGACATTAAGAACCTGAGCTTCATTAGGTCCTGAAACCAGGTACTGTGCATTTTGGCTGGGTTCGAGTCCCAGCCACGTGGGTTCAAGTCTTAATCTGAGATAAACGGTTTCACTGTCATGAAGTGCTGAAAATATGAATCATACAATTGTTTGAAACTAATACCTCATTGACTTATTTAGATTTAAGGATGAACTTATACCATTTTTGTCAGGCTTGCTTTCTGTCATTTACTTCATTTTTGCTGAGATGCATATTCCTTTTCTAACTAAATAATTCTGAAGCATTATTTTGCTCTCATAATTCAATTGCAGGTAAATCAGAGATATCTGCAAAGTCTAATTTAGAAGAAAAGAAGGATTTTTCTGCCTGGTATAATAATTCATTTCAATTAGCATGATGAAACCAACTGCAGAGTCATTTTTCACTGAAAATGTTGTGGTGGAGTTCAGGGAAATATTAAAGACATTTCTAGAAGCACAAACAAGCTTACACATGCACTTAGTCACCCTAAGGAAAAAGAGAAGATTACAAATCATCTCATCACACAGATAAGAATGCTCTGTCTTCTTCAACACTATGGTGAAAGGGGATTGTATGTAGCTCATTTACAAGCACTCATCATGATTCCAGGACATGTCCCATAAAAAGAATCCTTTTATCTGCATTTTTCTTTTTTAATGCAGTTATCTAATGAAAAGATAAAATAGAGTCTATTGTGGGTTTTAATGAAAATATGACAGAAAAATATCAATAAGAACAGATACCATTTCCAGGAACCAAATGATATTGAATAAAGCTGATATAAGTAAGGGTTGCCAAGAAATTTCTGATACAAGCTTAAGGAGATTTTAAATTTTCTAAATAAGAAATGTAAAAAGATAAATTTAATTAATATAGAGTTTGTCTTGTCTGTGAATATATGTGTTGGTAGAGATGGAATGAGCAAAGTCAGTTGACCTGTAACAAACTGAAGAATGAAATAGTGGGAGGGCAAGACGAGCTGTAAAACTAATTGGGGTCCGATATGTTTTGGGCTGCATTTAATTTTCTTGAGGGGAAAAGAGGTCAGGAATGGAATGAAGTCAATGAGAACTAGAATAAGACTCACCAGAAAAAGTAAAAAGCAAAATAGCCAACATTGAAAGGTCAGTGAATATCCTAGAGACAGGAAATGAACTTTAAACAAAATAGAAGGTGGTATTTCTGTTTGAGGGCTGTTAAAATTGCTATTGAAAAAGGCAACATAAATTGCCAGGTGTTGCTTGCATGAAATCTATTTAACTTATTAGAAATATCAAAAACATAGATGTTTTGCACTGGGCCATAAAAGAAATATTAAAACTCACAGCAAAATTGTTGCTATTTATCAAAACTCACTTCGTATTTTACTATAATACTTTTTCTTGAAAGGAGAAAAAAAAAACTCCTAATTTATCTCACCTAGGAAGTCTTCATTAAGCTAATGATTATTAGTATAAAACTTTATCCATAAATGTGAAATCAAATAAGATAATTTCCTTCTCTCATTAAAAAGCTGCTGCCAGTCAAAACCTTTTAGGCTTGATATCTGACATGCAGCATTTTACATCAGAAAAATATGACTGCAAGGTTGGTTGATGTTCTCTTGCACTCACTGGCTTAAGCAGTAGCAGTGATTGAATAATGCAAATAACAAATTAGAGTCCAAATACTTTCAAAGGAAAACTAAAGCAAATAATTGCTACTTTGAATTGTCCCATTTAAGGGCATCTTTTGATTTTAGAAAGATTGGTTTTTAGAAATAAACGTTCATGGGGTTTTTTTGAGGGTTAATAATCTGCCTACAATGCAGGAGACTCAGGAGACGCAGGCCCGATCCCTGGGTCGGGAAGATCCCCTGAAGGAGGCCATGGCAACCCACTCCAGTATTCTTGCCTGGAGAATCCCATAGACAGAGGACTCTGGCGGGCTACCAGTCCATGGGGTCGCCAAGAGTGGGACATGACTGAACTGACTCAGCACAGCACACAGCAATCATTAAAATTAACACCAATTGTTAGATGGTTTCTCTCCTCAAGGAGGCATTCATAGTTGTGATGTATTGGTGTCCTTGTCTTCTCCTGCCTTCCTGTCTGATGCTGTGAGATTCTGGGAAAGACCATATGATGTAGCAGGATGATGCTGGGGTAACAGACAGCATAAACAGGCTTGTAAAACTCCAACAGGTCGCCAGCAAACCCGGTGTTGTGCCTAGAGCTTCCAGTTAACACTCGCGTTCTCTCTTTTTCCCCCAAGCATTCTGTTAAGCTTTTTTTCATATATCACTATTGCATGTAAATATTTGGACTGGCCCTTTCTGGCACTATACACCTATGTTATGCTTTAAAAACTGTGACTTGTCCGCTTCCACCCACTTGTGGCAAAAACTGTTTTGCCTACATTTTTTCCCTAGTCACACGTATTCTGAATCTTTTTGGCATCGCCGCCACTCAACAGTTCGCTCTCATTTGGCTCTGCAGTGGAGTGTCACCAAGGCTCTCTTCCCCCCTCCCTTTAAGTAAAGGAATGAATTGGAAAATGTGCTATACTTTGCTATCTTGGCTAGAGATGAGGAGGGTCAGAAAGGAAACAGGAATGTTCTTTGCTCACGCAGGCGGAGCTCTTATAGAAAGTTGGAATTCAATGGAAGAGTAGCCTGGTGGCATTCATTATAAAGACAGACACCCAAAACTCTTCAAAATTGCTTAAGGGCAGCACTCTGATTGTTGAGGGGACAAACGGACTTGCTTTGAAGCCATATTTGTTCCACAAATGTGCTTTTTTACTTTGATTGTATGTTTATTTGGGAAGAATGATGGGGTTTGCGGATTAGGATTAAAGATCTAGAGTTCTCTCCTCCCCACCACCCATCCTGCAAAATAGACCTCCTTCTGCCCCAAATTTAGCCATCACGAAAATCTACTGACATGTATTTATAATGTACTTGAACTATGAAAGCGTAATATATGTTTACACACTATATGTTTTTTCCCTTCAGTCCTTTGTTAAGCACATGAATGGTAAACAGAAAGAACTTATCTTAAAAATCAGCAGGGCAGCACTAGCTGGAATGTAATTTTACAAAACCTGGCCATCTTTCAACAAGAGTGGGTGGATTTTTAGCGCTACAAATGTTTGTGTATTATGAAGTATTTGCCATGGTGACAAGGCTGGGAGAAACATCCCATTAGCCACAGACGGGCTACAGATTGTTCTGATTATCCATGTCCAAAACTCAGTCTGGCTACGGCTTTGTGTTATTTTCAGTGTTTATAAGTGCTACGTTTTTTCTCTCTTTTTTTTTCCTCTAACACACTAACCTACAACTTAGCAAATATGGATATATGTAAGCATTTCATTTAAAGTTATCTTTAAACATGTTTAGGGCTTGTTCGTATAACCCATGTGTGGATTCTGTGTGTGTCATAATTACATTTAGAGTGAATGTGTTTATAGTGTTAAAAATAATAAGCTTTGAAAGAAAGAGAAACTTGTGAAAAACATCCTGCAGCATTATTAAAAATAAAAAGGATCATGGAGGGAGTAAATGAACAAGAAGCAATGAAGTGTCTGCCCTAATTTATTTCCAGAGATTTCTGACTATTGATTTCAGTTTTAAAAGTTATAGCCTCTATTTTTAAAAGTCACTTTTATCTCAAGTACATGGGGAGAAATGTGAATTATAAATAGCCGACAGAAAATCTGCCACTGCATGTAAAGAATCCACATTTTTCCTGTTCCAAACATTTCCCTGCTAAGAAAAACATAGGAAAAATTTTAATGGCTCTTTTTGCCCCTATTTTTGGGGAGAAGGTTTATAAGCAAACGTTGTTTTATATAGTAGAATGAATCGCCATGTAACCAAAACCTAGTATCAGACAGAGAATTGCTTTGAAGTTACTCATGGCTGTGCAAGGTAGAAGGCAGGTAGAATAAGAGAAAAAGTAGATCTAAAAAAAAAAAAAAAAAAAAGGTCATATAAAGGTTAAAGAAAATAGGTCACAGCAAATTAATCCTTATCATCTGAGTAGCATTGCTGCTAAATTAAACCACAGTGGAAGCTGGAACAGTCTGAAAACTTGGTGAAAAGACATTACACAATTACTTTTGCAACTGCAATGTCTCAAACTTTTTCTTAGTTTTCTGGGTGACTTTTAGTGGAGGTGACACTGATGTTTCTTTCTCACATAAACAAGGAGAAAGTTATAATTCACTTATTTATCATTCAGTCTTTCAGGGCAGGCAATGTAGCAGATCATTTCACTAAACAGGGCTGAGGACAGACATTTTAATGAGGAAATAAAATGCCTGTTACAGGTATCTTGAGCAAATAAAGTTTTGCTTACTCCTTCCAAAAGTGTGCTAATTCAAGTGCACATCTGTGCAAACTGAACAGTTGTTTTGATAAAACATAATAAGGTTTTCATACTCCCTAAATATACTCATGTTCAAAAGGGGACCTACCAGTACATTATACAATTTTGGAAGAGGCAAATTAAAGAAACTTTGTTTTACAAGGACAAAGGATTCTAAAATCTTATTTCTAGGATATTGAATATGTCTGAATTAAGCATTTTAAATAATCCTATTTCTAAAGTTTGTCTTGAGATACAGTTACATTTGTTCTTGCCAATAAACAAGTTGGTTAAGGCTGGGACTATACATTGAAGACTTCAGCACTCATGCAATGCAAGTTCCTAGCACAGCTAAACAATTTCAGTGGCCAAGGAACAGAGTCAGAATGGTGCATGGGCACCCAGGGCAGTATTCTATGTGATATTTGGCCATAATCATTTATTTCTGGCCTACATTTGCTTCAGAATTTACATTTGGCTTTCTCCAAAAGACAACCTGGACCACTGCCTTCTACACTTCAGCTGAGATGTTCTTTGGAGATTTCTCTATCATATTTGGCTCATGACTAAATAGAACTAGACAGACATAAAAGACTAAATTTCTGACACATCTCTTAGAATGGCAAATTTTCATATTTAAAGAATGCCCGGCACATATTTGTGTTTCAGTTGAGCCCTACACATCTGTTACTTATTTTGGAGCAGCCTCTATCACATATGCAAAAGTCTTTTGCAGATAAATTACTGCATTTCAATCTAAAATTACATATAGAGGATTTCATTCTTTAGAAGAAAATTCTTTGCATGGTTATCACAAAAGGATCATGTGGGTCCCCACAAAGGAGTTCGGCATCATATTGAGAATGCATAAACATGTGTTGAGTTACCGGAGGTACTGCCGTAATAATAGTATGCATGCTTTCTTTATTTGAAGGCACAGATGCACAACAACATCACTATATAGGGTATAGACAAACAAAAGCCTCTTATTTACCTTACAACTGGGGGTCTAGGTTTTATATAGGTTCCTCTTTGGAAAATGCATTATGTACCTTCTTTATCCCATAGCTTCTCTCCCAAAGCCTAGAGAATCAGCAGTAAGATACTTGCAAGAATGCTTCCTCTGTATCTGCATTTTCTGTACACCAGTTTCTTTACCCTTCCCCCCACCACTTGGTAAGTAGAATACTAGATGCATACCCCTCAAAGAACCAGCCATTCAAATCTGGGAACTTTTGAAACCCTGGAAGGCATAGCGCTAGAAGACCCGACCATCCCTTCTCTTTATTCCCATGGGAAGAGGACTGGCTTAGCTGATTGGTGAGACTGGATACAAGGCCATATTCCCATTAGAAACCCAGCCTTTCAAAAGCTCCCTGGACCTGACTCCCTACAAACAAACCACATTCTCCTTTCTGTTTTCTGCTATCTTGTCTGTACTAACCAGAGCACCTGCTCTGCTCACCACTCCCTGAAGGTCAGTTCGGGGGGAAGTAAAGCCTAGTGGCCTTGAGTTTAAGCCATATTCTCTAATACATTATTAGCAAGAAAGCCTTCTTTTGATTCCTATCTGACCTCTTTGATTTACTTGCCTACCTCAAATTCAGAGAGAATAAGAAGTAAGCTATCTGGGATTTTGAAAACACCAGTTCTCCTTTATAGCAATTATCTTATTGGGCTTTAAGTATTGCGTGGCTATATACGTTCTTACTGGGCTTCCTTAGTGGCTCAGACAGTGAGGAATCCACCTGCAGTGCAGGAAACCCAGGTTGGGAAGATCTCCTGGAGAAGGGAATGGCTACCCACTTCAATATTCTTGCCTGGAGAAATTCACGCACAGAGGAGCCTGGCAGGCTGCAGTCCGTGAGGTAGCAAAGAGTCAGACATGACTGAGTGACTAACGCTTTCATTTTTCATTATTTTCTTTCTAGACTAAGCAACTTGACAGTGAGACATATTTCTTTCCATCTTTGTAAACCCTGGCTTAACATACAACACAATATTCAATTAATGTGGTTTATATCCATCAACCAATGGCACTAGTACCAAATAAAATAGTAATGAAGTGATAACCTGATTTAAAAGGACTTCACCCAACCAATTACATCAGCTATATTAATAGATATAAAGTCATCATCTAGGGAAAGTGCCATATTGTTTGATTTAACCTAGTAAATCTTAGAAGTACTGACATGTACCTCCCCTTCTATTACTCCCCCTAGTTCTTCCCCTTCTACTACATACAAACTACTTTAATGTATAAAACGCTCCACTTTTCAACTAGCCATTATGGAGACCGAGGAAATAATAACGCAGTGAGTACGTAAATGTCTCATATAACAGGAATCTCCAGTCTTCTCTTGAAGAACGTTGTTGTTGTTTAGTTGCTAAGTTGTGTCCAGCTCTTCTGTGACCCCATGACTATAGCCCTCCAGGCTCCTCTGTCCATGGGATTCTCCAGGCAAGAATATTGGAGTGGGTTGCCATTTCCTTCTCCAGGAGATCTTCCCAACCCAGGGATCGAACCTGAATCTCCTGCATTGGCGGGAGGATTCTTCACCACTGAGCCACTGGGAGAGCCTTTCTTGAAGAATAACACTTTGTTATTTCCCTAAAGTGTTTGCAATTATTCTGGGCCCAAGGACTGAGCTAGGAGCTTCTTCTCTTCTTTTGCTCTCACAAAAAGGAGAGAGGGCCAAGAGCAAGATGACATGGATCTCTGAAAACCTTCACAATCCTTGTGGAATTTCCTGGAGTTATACACAGAGGCTTGAAAGTGTTTTTCACGCAAAATTTGAGTCCTGCTAAATACTTTTCCCATAAATATATGTGGCTCTAAATATGGGCCAACTCAAGTAAGTTGTTGTTCTTAGCAATAAGCATTAAACAGTCATAACTGAACTAGAAAACTTAATTTTAAGAGTCACTATAAGACAGATTCACATGAAGGGAACCAAAGCAACACAGATTATAATATCCAGAGAGGAGGCTGAAGAGCTGTGAATGAACAATTCTCTTTTTTTAGTTTAGTTACCCATGAATGAATTGCCATCTTTCATTTTGTTATTGTTATTGTTGTTATTGTCATTGTTTGATGGTTTGCATAGTTTCTGATGACAGGTGGTTATGGTCAAGTCTCTTCATTATTATGCACACCCGTGATGCTCATATTCTGTCTCAGATAATTGGAGTAATTAGCAATTAATTTTTTTGCCAATAGAGACTACTAAATAAACCTGAAAACCCATTAACAGCACCAATACTTTCTCTTGTGTATTCTGACCCATTAATTTGACTAAATCCACTGAACTAGTCCACTAATCTATTTAATCAAATCAAATCTCTTCAAATTGTCCCTCATCCTCTTTATCAGAAAAGCAAGAATGGATTTAGTTATACATATTCTGGATAGAAGAAAACATTGAGGAAACAATGTTTACCTAAGTTCTGGCTTAGTAGGAGGTGGAAGAAAGAGTGGCTCGTGGAAGAGGTAGTAATAGAATATAGATGGTCCCCAACTTACAATGGTTCCACTTATAGTTTTTCCAGTTTATGATGGTGGAAAGGTGATAAGCATTCAGTAGAAACCATACTTTGAATTGTGAATTTTGATCTTTTCCTGGGCTAGTGATATGTGGTACAATCTTCTCTTGTGATGTGAGGCGGCCACAATATCAAGAGAGTAAACAACAGACACACTGACAGGTTTCATCCTCTCAGTGGTCAGGAGAGTGCATGAGATATTCAACTTTATTATAAAATAGGCTTTGTGTTGGAGGATTTTGCCAACCTGGGAGCTAAAAGGTTGTTCTGAGTGCCTTTAAGGCAGGCTGGGCTCAGCTATGATGTTCAGTTCAGTCGTTCAGTCGTGTCCAACTCTTTGCGACCCCATGAATCGCAGCAGCTATGATGTTAGGTGTAGTAAATACATTTTTTATGTATATTTTCAACTTACGATGGTTTTATTGGGATGTAATCCTATCATAAGTTGAGGAAGGTCTGTATAAGGGTTTTGGAGAAGAAGATGAATGAGAGAGGCCAAGGGTTGAGAGGAAGACGAGAGGCACCGTTGGTGACAGGAGACAGGAAATTCTGGGAATGTGACCTGATGTTATTGGGAAGGGTGTTGATGTTGGCTGACACTGATGTTTTTTTTCTAAATATTATAGAATGAGCTGTGATATCATTATAAGATCAATGAGCTATAAAATCACTTTGTAGCTGCTCAAGCAAACTTCCCTTCTAGGCTACTTCCATATGCATGTGAGACAGAACTCCAGTTAAGGGAAAATAAATTAGCCCACTTCTCTGTTTTTCAAAACAAGATGTCCCTTTTGCTGCCTGATATTGAAAATATATGCATCTGGCTTTAATATAAACTATATCTAAACTCTAAATATGTGTCAGAGAGCTTAGCCTGGTCCATTGTGTGCAGTTTTATTGCATTTTACCTTGAGTTCTCTTCAGGAGTAAGTAGGATATAAATTATAAATAAAACAAACTTAAAAAACAAACCCTTCTGCTCCAGCGCTGACAACACTATTAAGATATCCCTGAATCAAAAAGAAAATATGCCTTGTATTTTCTTTGCTCTGTTAAACAAGGCAAGAACCTGTTGTCTATTTTAGAAAGATTTTTATCCACAATCTTACCTTAAAATGTAAAGATGTTGGCATAAAAAAGAGTTGGCTTCAGTTATCTGTAAAATGTGTTTACGTGCAACACTTCATTCCCCTGCAATGTCAACCAAACAATGTTTGTTAAAAGGAGCATGGTTGCATAACATCAAAGACAGGTGGACCCATCACATTTCATCACCCTTCTGCTAGCATTCCAGAAACCTTCTCGTTCTGCCTTCTTACCATTGCTGCAAGAGTCAAGTGAAATATCCAGAGTTATCCCTGACAATTATATAAAGAATATTTTGATTTTTGAATCTCCATTAAACTCCAGGAGATAGTGAAAGACAGGGAGGCCTGTGCTGCAGTTCATGGGGTTACAAAGAGCTGGACACGACTTAATGCCTGAACAACATTAGAAATTAATGCCTGGCTATGTGGCAAGGGAAAAGGAAGCAATAATGTGAAAAGCTTAGGCACATCATAACTTTATCTTTTTCTACAAAGGTTCTTACATTTTAAAATAGAAAGCAATGAGTCATTAGAGGAAAGCTATTGCGTCCTTGTGTTACAACGTTACTGAGTTTAATGCTGAAGGTGTTTTCATCAGCCACAGAGAGGGAAGGAGAGGGTAGAGCTGCTCTTCACTGACCTTTCAGGCATTATTCAAGACCATGGCCACATCATGCAAATATTTAATCAGCTTCTGAAAATTGTCAGCAAGAGGCAGTTAGAGGCAGCATTCTTCATTTATTACTGGCATTGCTGTAATAGCACTTAAATACAGAGGACCATGTTAATCCCCTGTCCTTTAGCTATATACTACTGGGAATTCTTACTCCATTAGCAAAATGTGTCTGCCTAAAGGGAGATATAAAGTCCTGAAGACTATTTCATTTGAGAAAACATGAAAAAGTGTTAAATGACGGAAACAAAATCTGGAAATTTTTTATTCTTATTGGCTTACAAAGGGCTTTCACTGCCCCTCAGATTGTAATATGCCCCCCTTTCTGGTGATAATATAACAAAGCTCCCTAAAACCATCTTCTCAATAATTTTTCTAGACTGTCCAGGATACCTAATCCAGACTACCATGGAAATCATGAGGCTGCTCCAGATGGAGGCTCGGGCTCAAAAATCACAGGACTTCTCCTTCTCAGGTCCCTTTCTTAGTTTTGGGTTAGAGCTCTGGACAACCATGTCAGATGAGGACACAAGAGGAAGACAAGATTGTGTAAAAAACAGAGTTTTGCAATCCAGAGAGCCCTGGTGACCACAGATCCATAAATTTAGACAAGTCACTTAAGAATAAGGAGGACATACAAACTGGTTTGTCTCTGATGGTGCCAGTTAATGGCTACTGTACCAGAAAATTTGTAAATAGTGCCTCACTACTCTTAAATATCCCAATTTTCATTCTGTATTATCTGGGCATACTATTAGAGACACAATTTACAAAAATGACCTCTGACTGAAAAATGTATACAAAAAATCATTTGTAAGTGCAAACACACTGTAGATAGCTAAAATAGGTTCTGTTTACTAAAGAATCAGCTCTGGTAAGTTGACAATAAAAAGTAGAATATTTTAGAAATGTCAACCCTTTTAGAATTGCTATCTTCATCTCTATGCTGGCAGCAGTGGTAGTAGTTGGGAGGTGTTGTGTGTGTGTGTGTGTGTGTGTGTGTGTGTGAAATTACTTTTTTTAACTGCCTCTTAAAAGGCTTTAGGAATCTCTAAGTAAAGATTTCATACAAAGTAGTATTATTACAGGGCTTCCCAGGTGGTGCAAGTGGTAAGGAACCCACCTGCCAATGCAGGAGACCTGAGATGTGGGTACAACTTGTGATTGATGAAAAAGGTTTAAAGAGCATTTGAAAAGGCACAGAAGAAGGGCATGGTCAGGGAAATGGAGGGGCTACACTTCTGAATGACTGTAAGACCCTATCTTCTGTCTCATGAAGAATATGTAGGATGCAAAATATACACATGCGCGCACTCACACACGTGCATACTCAGAATGAAACCAGAAGCCAACAGATCTATCAGGGCACCATGAGAAGCTCAAAGTTGTGAGTGTTTGTCCTTTACTTGAGGGAGTGGCAGCAGAACTGGTGGGGCATTTTGTATCAGGAAATTGTGGCAAGAAAGAGAAACCTTGATAGTGTTTCATTCTTTTCAGAGAACTTTGCCCTTGAGAATGGGCTGAGCTAGTTGTCACTCAGCTCGCTGGGGAGTAAAGAATCAGCAGCTGCGCCTTTAGGGTCTGGAAGCAGAGCACAGATGGTGCTCCCAGAAGCAGGGTGGGGTCGTGGCGAGGCTTTGGCTATTCCAGAGTCTTGCTGGGATCCCCTTAAGGTCCCCTGGTCTTTCCGTCAACCACACCTAGATGGAAACCACTTCACAATACTCGTTTCATTTCTGCTTTTTTTGTCTGTAGCTGTAAAACGCATGAAAACCTTGTGAAGTATAGCATAAGAGGGCCTGACATGATGGTGATTTTGTTCCTCTCCATTCAAGAGGCAGGAGTGAGCCCAGATATGGGTAACAGGAGTCCAGGAGGTGGAGGCCCCATTTATTTCCTTGTAATGGCTCCAGCCTACGTTGCCTTGTATCCACTTAGGCCCACACGACAAGTTCACTCTGGAAATCTCTTCAGCTTGGCTGCGTGCAGATGTAATCGGACCTGCTCTGGGCAGCCTTAATTGCAAACACATTTCTCTCCCTCCGCGGCCACTCCTAAGCAGGCAGTGGTCAGAGCCTTGCCAGGGTTTTCTGGCATCTTTTTCCTGCTTTGTTTCCAAACCTGCATTTTTCTATGAGAAAAGATGTACGCGAGATTGTAAACAGGATAATTATATGGCAATATGATTTCCAACGCAGTCTTTCCTTGTGGATTATTTTGAATGTGTAGGGGTTTGTTTTGGTGTGTGTGTGTGTGTGTTTTTTCCCACTCTGCCTGTGAGTCAGGGAGATGAAATGTTGTTTTGAAAGCACAAGTATATGGATCCACGAGAAACCTCCTACGACGTTCAGACATTTTATGAAAGATTATCGGGAGGAACCGCAAACAAAAGAGAAACGATGGGAGGGGCGAATAGGTGCACAGGCTCCGGAGTCTGGCTCACCGCGGTGGATGTGGGGGCTGGACGGGCTTTCTAGAACAGTGGAGAGAAATAAGAAAACACACAACAGCTGCAAGTTCAAAGTGTTAGGGAGTTACAGAGTTATCCTGCTTGAGATGACAGTGCTTTGGCTTGGGGTGGGGTGTGTAATAGGACGACCCTCTGAAAAGACACATCCTCCTGCCCTCCGCTCTGCCTTCGCTAAACTTCCTGCTGTTCAACAGTTCTGAATCTAGCGATAGGATGGGGTGATATCAACACATGCGCAGCCTTCACGCTGCCTGTGTAGACACAGTGCGTTGGTTTCTGTGGGTGTGTGGAATCCCATGACTTGTGACGGTTTGAGCAAAGGCGCACATCGGAGGGCTGTGGGGCATACCCCCAGGCTGCACTGGGCACATGGGCAGTGGTGCGATCGGCGCCCGTGGAGCCTGACGGCTAAATGCCCTAGTCCAGACGGTCTGTTGTTTCATTGATGGTTTGTCCACACTGCCTGGGGTACATTAGGTGTTCAGGAAAGTTTTAAAAATTTCTAGTCTGCCACCAGAAGATTGAGCTTGCTGGTAGTGCAGTTCAGTTCAGCTCAGCCCCTCAGTCGTGTCCGACTCTTTGTGACCCCGTGAATCGCAGCACGCCAGGCCTCCCTGTCCATCACCAACACCTGGAGTCCACTCAAACTCATGTCCATCGAGTCGGTGATGCCATCCAGCCATCTCATCCTCTGTCATCCCCTTCTCCTCCTGCCCCCAATCCCTCCCAGCATCAGGGTCTTTTCCCATGAGTCAACTCTTCCCATGAGGTGGCCAAAGTACTGGAGTTTCAGCTTCAGCATCAGTCCTTCCAATGAACACACAGGACTGATCTCCTTTAGGATGGACTGCTTGGATCTCCTTGCAGTCCAAGGGACTCTCAAGAGTCTTCTCCAACACCACAGTTCAAAAGCACCAATTTTTCAGCACTCAGCTTTCTTTATAGTCCAACTCTGACATCCATACATGACCACTGGAAAAACCATAGCCTTGACCAGATGGACCTTTGTTGGCAAAGTAATGTCTCTGTTTTTTAATATGCTATCCAGGTTGGTCATAACTTTGCTTCCAAGGAGCAAGTGTCTTTTAATTTCATGGCTGCAGTCACCATCTGCAGTGATTCTGGAGCCCAAAAAATAAAGTCTGACACTGTTTCTACTGTCTCCCCATCTATTTCCCATGAAGTGATGGGCCCAGATGTCATGATCTTAGTTTTCTGAATGTTAAGCTTTAAGCCAACTTTTTCACTCTCCACTTTCACTTTCATCAAGAGGCTTTTCAGTTCCTCTTCACTCTCTGCCATAAGGGTGGTGTTATCTGCATATCTGAGGTTATTGATATTTCTCCCAGCAATCTTTGATTCCAGCTTGTGCTTCTTCCAGCCCAGCGTTTCTCATGATGTACTCTGCATATAAGTTAAATAAGCAGGGTGACAATATATAGCCTTGACGTACTCCTTTTCCTATTTGGAACCAGTCTGTTTTTCCATGTCCAGTTCTAACTGTTGCTTTCTGACCTGCATACAGGTTTCTCAAAAGGCAGGTCAGGTGGTCTGGTATTCCCATCTCTTGAAGAAGTTTCCACAGTTTATTGTGATCCACACAGTCGAAGGCTTTGGAGTAGTCAATAAAGCAGAAATAGATGTTTTTCTGGAACTCTCTTGCTTTTTCAACGATCCAGCAGATATTGGCAATTTGATCTCTGGTTCTTCTGCCTTTTCTAAATACAACTTGAACATCTGGAAGTTCAAGGTTCACATATTGCTGAAGCCTGGCTTGGAGAATTTTGAGTATTACTTTACTAGCATGTGAGATGAGTGCAATTGTGCAGTAGTTTGAGCATTCTTTGGGATTGCCTTTCTTAGGGATTGGAATGAAAACTGACTTTTTCCAGTCCTGTGGCCCCTGCTGAGTTTTCCAAATTTGCAGGTACCTCCAAAAAACAAACTATTGATTCGTTCTTCCAACAGCCAGTAGTGTAGGGACAAAGAAAGTACCATCCTGCTCCCAGGAAGCTACGGTTTAATGAGCAAAACACACCTACACGAGTTGGGTAAAAACACACGGGGAGCACAGAGAGAAGTGAGGAAAGGTTTCACAGAGCAAATGATCCAAGCAAAGCATACTTTTCACTCTGCAGTTCCGAATAGCACAGGAAATAAAGCCAATGTCTGATCTCTACCAGTCCCTACATTTTCAAGAAGAGGGGGGACAGTGATTTCAAATCGATTAGAAACTTTACTAATTTTGAATAATAGAAACTAATATAATTTTCCTGTATATCTCCCTCAAACAGAACAAGTTCTTTTTCTGAAAAGTTCTTCCTTCATATATTGGGGAACGGCCTGATGCTAAACAGTCAAGCAATCCTAGGTGTACATTTATTAGCTGAGTGGTCTTGAGAACATTACTTGTCACCTTTGGTGACACCTTCATCCTAAAATGATGTTCAGTTCAGTTCAGTTCAGTTCAGTCGCTTAGCTGTGACCGACTCTTTGTGATCCCATGAACTGCAGTACGCCAGGCATCCCTGTCTGTCAACAAATCCTAGAGTTACTAAAACTCATGTCCATTGAGTTGGCGATGCCATCCAACCATCTCATCCTCTGTCTCCCCTTCTCCTCCTGCCCTCAATCTTTCCCAGCATCAGGGTTTTTTCCAATGAGTCAGTTCTTCACATCAGGTGGCCAAAGTATTGGAGTTTCAGCTTCAGCATCAGTCCTTCCAATGAACACCCAGGACCGATCTTTAGGATGGACTGGTTGGACCTCCCTGCAGTCCAAGAGACTCTCAAGAGTCTTCTCCAACACCACAGTTCAAAAACATCAATTCTTTGGTGCTCAGCTTTCTTTATAGTCCAAGTCTCACATCCATACATGATGACTAGAAAAACCATAGGTTTAACTAGATAGACCTTTGTTGGCAAGGTAATGTCTCTGCTTTTTAATATGCTATCTAGGTTGGTCATAACTTTCCTTCCAAGGAGCAAGTGTCTTTTAATTTCATGGCTGCAGTCACCATCTGCAGTGATTTTGGAGCCCAAAAAAATAAAGTGTTTCACTGTTTCCGGTTTCCCTATCCATTTGCCATGAAGTGATGGAACCAGATGCGATGATCTTAGTTTTCTGAATGTTGAGTTTTAAACCAACTTTTTCACTCTCCACTTTCACTTTCATCGAGAAGCTCTTCAGTTCTTCTTCATTTTCTGCCATAAGGGTGTTGCCATCTGCGTATCTGAGGTTATTGATATTTCTCCCGTCAGTCTTGATTCCAGCTTGAGCTTCATCCAGCCCAGTGTTTCTCATGATGTACTCCACATATAAGTTAAATAAGCAGGGTGACAATATATAGCCTTGATGTACTCCTTTCCCAATTTGGAACCAGTCTGTTGTTCCATGTCCAGTTCTAACTGTTGCTTCCTGACCTGCATACAGGTTTCTCAAGAGGCAGGTCAGGTGGTCTGGTATTCCCATCTCTCAGAATTTTCCACAGTTTGTTGTGATCCACACAGTCAAAGGCTTTGGCATAATCAGTAGAGCAGAAATAGATGTTTTTCTGGAACTCTCTTGCTTTTTCGATGACCCAGCAGATGTTGGCAATTTGATCTCTGATTCCTCTGCCTTTTCTAAATACAGCTTGAACATCTGGAAGTTCAAGGTTCATGTATTGCTGAAGCCTGGCTTGGAGAATTTTGAGCATTGCTTTCCTAGCGTGTGACATGAGTGCAATTGTGCAGTAGTTTGAGCATTCTTTGGGATTGCCTTTCTTAGGGGTTGGAATGAAAACAGACCTTTTCCAGTCCTGTGGCCACTGCTGAGTTTTCCAAATTTGCTGGCATATTGAGTGCAGCACTTTCACAGCACCATCTTTTAGGATTTGAAATAACTCAACTGGAATTCCATCACCTCCACTAGCTTTGTTCGTAGTGATGCTTCCTAAGGCCCACTTGACTTCGCACTCCAGGATGTCTGGCTCTAGGTGAGTGATCACACCATTGTGATTATCTGGGTCGTGAAGATCTTTTTTGTGTAGTTCTTCTGTGTATTCTTGCCACCTCTTCTTAATATTTTCTGCTTCTGTTAGGTCCATACCATTTCTGTCTCTTATTGTGCCCATCTTTGCATGAAATGTTCCCTTGGTATCCCTAAAATGGGGTAGTATACATCAAATGCCCATGAATACCATCCCTGCTTTTATAGTCCCCACCTGAGGTACACTGGGCATGTTAACATTTTTATAAATAACCTACTTGGAGAACAGGATTGGTAACCATAACAAAGGTTGTAAAGATTCTTATTGAATAGATCACTGATATTTTGCCTCTTAATCTTCTCAAACCTAAACAATAGCAACACTGTTTCTTTTTGAAGAGCTTCCTGGGGAAGGCAGGGAGTGAGACTCTAAAACATTAATCTGGAGTACCAATAGTTCACCATTATCTTTATCAGAAGAGAAGACTTTGAACACTATCAAGGAACATATCAACCTCTACCAACATAGGGTAAACATTTGTAACCAGTGGTACCCTTTAGGCATTCCATTTTTAATATCAGTAAGGCAAATCAAATCTTTCACAGAATATTTTAAAATTAAACATATTTGATAAGTTTATTTTCTTTTCACTCCTAATTATATTTTCATTTTAAAAGTTCTTGACTACCATGTCTAATTTCACTCTAGGAACAGTTAAAAATTTGCTGGAAAGAGTTTCAGGAAAGTCTGTTTGGAAGAAACCTTTGAAAGATGTTCAGCAATCTCTGTAATTCACATAAACAGAGGCAAGAAGAAAACCCAGATCAATGACATTTTAGTTAATTCCAGAGTCTCGTTTAGAGCAATTCAGTTGAATTTATTTCAGCTTTCTTCCTTGAAGACTTTTCTCATGGCTGCTAAGTAACATATTCCTTTTCTTAGTCTGCTGGTTGTGTTATTAATTAGCATCAATATCCTCTCTCCCCTCCCCAGTAAAAAAGGGTGGGAAAAGAAATTAGAATCTTATGTAATAAGACCTAGCTAATACATTGACTCAATAGCTGAGCTATGACAAATTCTACACTTAATTCTAGATTATCCATTCATAGATAATGCTTAAGGTAATACTTATAGAGCATTGTGTGACATCTGCTTTAGTAGGTACTGAGAAGACATATTTTCACTATTTTATCTATCCTCAACACATAGGATAGCATCTAGTACGTTGTGGGGTCTCCATAAATGTTTGTTGATTGAATAAAAGAATAAAAAAAGGACAGCATGGATCTTTCCATGTGGTCACCGTCTAGTGGGAAAATTGACATGTATACTATTAATTAAATACCTCACAGTCCATCATGGTCTCTTTTCACCCCCCTCTTCTTGATTTCTGGACTTCTTTTAGTCACCTTGTAAAGTCTTTTCTAATTCCAGAGTAGAATGGGAAAAGATTTCAAATAAAAGAGGCTTGACTTTAATTTTGGCTTCACTACTAGCTGTGTGCCTTCAGACAAATTATTTACCAACTTTAATCTTTAGTCTTTGATTTTTCAAATGGAAGTAATAGTACTTGCCATGTAGAGACACTCAGGAGAATTAAATGACATTGTGTAAAACCTTTAGTGAGGGTTTGTCACACAGTAATTACTTAAGGAACTGAATCTCCAATATCAATCCCTTTCTTTCCTCCTCCCTAGCTTTCTCCCCCAGCTGTATTCACCTTTCCTGGGGATCCCTGTCTTGCTAGTCACTTTAAGGTGGTGGTTCCCCACCATGGTTGATTTCAGAAGCACTGGGCTCAACCCAGACCTATAAAACTGGATTCTCTTGAACAGGTCTCAAAACCCAATCAGCTATGTTTGGGGATCACTGCTCTCCAGCAATCAAATGTTCCTCAGGGCAGTGGTTCTCAAACTTGAGTGTGCTTCAGAATTTCCTGGAGGGCTTGTTAAACTATGAATTGCTGGGTCTCAACCCCCCAGAGTTTCTGATTCTGTCGGTCTGGAGTGTGACCTAAAAATCCACATTTCTAACAGATTCCCAGAGGATTAGATGCTTCTGATGCCAGGATCATACTTGGAGGTCTTGTTTTAAGGTCTTGCTACTCAAAGTGTGATCTGCTGACCAGCAGCTGCAGCATCTCCAGGGAGCATCTTAAAAATGCAGATCCTCACTCCCCATCCCAGACTGACATTGAGGTTTGAGAAGTACAGATTAAGGGAAGAGTTTCATAAAGGTGGTCTTGAAATGCCAGTTCCTGGGCTCCATATACTAGTGATTCTGTTAGAGCCAAGGAATCTGCATTTTAATGATGTCATTGGGTGCATTCAGTTCCAAAACCGCACCCAGAAAAGCACTGCTCAAGTGGCTCCCTGTAGCAGACTCAGCCACAGCAGTCTGTTAGCCACAAAATCAGTCAAGGTGCTTGCTGCTTGAGTCTGCCACATGAGCCTGGCCAGCCTTGCTAATTACCTTGCTGTTACAAGGATTCTAGCAACCATGCAATCACACTGCACTGATTTTTTTCTATGTATCAGTCAAAGAGATTATCTGTGCTTCCCAGCAATCTAATCATGACCTGCTAGAATAAGATAAGGATTGAAATGGATTCATTTTGAAGACAGATGTGTCTAGAAAAGAATGTCTGAAATCATTACTTATACCCATTTGTCAAGGCTATTTTGATTCTAAGTAACAGAAACCCACTGTCTCAGGCATCCACACACAGCAAAGTGAAACAGTGCATCTTTTGGAAAGAGACAAAGTATCTAACAAAACAAGGGAAGGCAGTACAATTGGACATCATCTCTTGATGGTCCAGAATTGAGATTATTTTCTGTGGCAGATTGCATTTTCCAAAACCGTCACAACAATGTTTTACACCGCATGTCTCTTCCTGAACCTTACCACTCCTACAAGAGTTGGAGTCTACAACCCTTCTTCTGAAACTTCATGGGCTTTTGTGACTGCCCAACTAAGAGAGAACCATAGTGGCAGAACGCCATGACATGGGAAGCAAACTCACATCATAGAAAATGATGTGGTTTTTATTTGGCCACCTCTTGTGGTTTTTACTTGGCTATCTCTTGTGGCATTTGCCCCTATAACCCTGCGCCTCAATATAAGAAGTCCAGGTCTCCTGAAGCTGCTTATGTGGGAAAGACCACTTAGAAAGGCCACATGGAGTTAGAGATGCCCAAGGAACCCCATCTGTTCCAGTCCAGCTGTTTGAGTCTTCCTAACCCAGGAACCGGACATGTGAGACAGAAGTCATCAAAATGACTCCATGGGTACTGTCTGACTGAAACCACACGGGAGACTCCAAGGAGAGCCACCAGTTAACCCCAGAACTGTAAGCGATGTTAACAATGGCTGTTGCTTTACACCACTTTGCAACAATAGTAATGGGAGTGCTCTCACTGTTGGTCTAGAGCTCTGTGATTTTGCTCCTCTGTTTCTCTTGGCATACCCGATTTATTCTCCTCTGTCTGCAGATCAGGCTCAGGCGTGTCTTCAAGTACACAAAACAATATGGTTGTTTGGTTAGACTGCTTACCCCATAGAAGTGCTGTCTTAAGCTTCAACATGCATAGGAATCACCTAGAAATTTTGTTAAAATTCAGATTCTGATTCAGTAGTTCTAGGTGGGACCCAGAAGTGTGCATTTCTACAAGCTCCCAGATAATGTTTTTTCTCTGTAAACCACTGGACTAGGGTTTCCCTCCTGGACCTGCACTTCCCTGGCTTTCCTGGTAGCACGGACAGCAAAGAATCTGCCTGCAATGCAGGAGACCCAGGTTTGATCCCTGGGTCAGGAAGTTCCCCTGGAGAAGGGAATGGCAACCCACTCTAGTGTTCTTGCCTGGAGAATCCCATGGACAGAGGAGCCTGGTGGGCTACACCCCATGGAGTCACAGAGAGTCGGACATTACCGAGTGACTTTCAAATTCACATTCATATGCTCGCTTGCTCTCTCTCTTTTTCTCACCCTTCCTTTGTCCCTCCTAATTATCTTGAGTCACTTGAAAACAAGGAGCAGACTTCATAGTAGTTCACCACTAGATCCTTCAGTATAACTCGTCTAAGAAAAAGAACATTTTTTCTATATAATCAAGATACTATTATACAGTTCATATTCAAATGTCCTCGTTTGTCTCAAAGACTTCTTTCAGAGAAGCTCCTTCCATCACCTTTGATCCAGGATTCAACCATGGATCATGTGTCTTTGATACCCTATATTCTAGTATAGTTACTTTACTTTTTCTTGAAGTGCCTTTGATATTCTTGGAGAGTTCAAGTCAGTTGTCTAATGAAATGGCCCATAATCCAGATTTGATTGCTTCCTCATTAAGTGACTCAAGCTGTACATTTCTTACTTCCTAGCTCTCAAGGATGTACACCACATGGCAACATGTCAGGAGACTCATGGTATCTCTATGCCCCTTTTTTGCTGACTAGGTCGTATCACTTAGTTATGATGGTGTCTAGTGTTCTTTTTGAAGTGCAAAGAAGTTATTTTTCAAGAGAGCCCCCAGCTGACTTCCTCTTTCGTCTTATTGGCCAAAATACATCACATGGTCACCACCAGCCCACTCATCGACTAAGAAAAGAATATTTTATGATCTGCTATCACAGGGGATGGAGAGCAACTCAGCCTTCCTGGAGGTGGAGATTTATCAGCCTGTGGATGAGCTGATCAATGAGAGTTATTAGCCTGGAAGAATGGCATTTGGGTAGACAATCAAGAATGCCTGCCACATTTACCTAATGTTACAGAGCTAGTTAGAGGAAGAACTGCTCTCTGATTCCTATTCCAATTTAGCATGCTGCCTCCTCAGGAGATTAAGGATTTATGACTTATAAAATACTTTATATGTCCCTTGTGAGAAATCCAATATTTATTTGCCCTGTAAGATAAAAACAGAAATTTATTTTTTTCTTATTTTCTTGTCAGATTTTCTCAACTCATGATTCTTTACAGTGTGATAATGATATAGCCATATACATCCTCTGTAAAAACCCACATTTTTTCCTTCCAAAATGGGCCAATAAGTTACACACAGAATAGATTCTTGGAATGTGAATAGTATAATTTAAAACACTTTGCACTCTATTATTCTTTCAAAAAGTTCTAGAGATGGAAAATCAAAAGGAATTATAATGCTATCAGAAGAAGAAGCCAAAATTGTAGATGCTTTTATGAAGTTTATCGAGACCATTATTAATGGCTAACCAAACTTTTGGAATCTGCAGAACTGGGGTGGATATTTTCAAACTGTAGTTTTCTTAGGAGAATTCTGGCATTTCAGAATCTTGCTTCAGCTGAAAACTAGGTATGGAAAACATTAAGTTGATTCTGAATCTCAGAAAAATGTTCAGTTTAATTCTGAAAATCAAATGTAGTGTCTTGGGCTGGATACAAGGACCACTGGTTGTGCCAACCAAGTGATACTTTTCCCCAGCTATAGTAACCTATTGTTCCTGCCTTCAGAAAAGTAGGATAGGCAACTTTCCACATTCTATGATTTAAAAGATTCAAATACAGCTCTTTCACTAGCTTGTACCAGCACCTAAAAGTTTTATCATTTGAATCTTAAAATCACACCTCACCTATCCCACACCTCACCATTTCCAGCAATGATCTCTACCCACACCCACACCTATCCTCACTGGGCCAAAGCTGTTTCCCCTTTGTTTATCTATATAATGGGCCCAAAGTCAACTCTGCCTAGGTTTAAGCTATAGTCACTTCTCCACATCTCTCTCAAGCATTGGTCAGGACTATAGCAATAGAACTTTAGGTTCCGTTGAAAGCTAAGTGCCCAGAGGCCCAGATAAACATGTGCAGAATGGGATAAAGGTGAAGGAGAGGAGTGGAGGTATAGGGGGAGAGGAAAAAGGAGAGAATATTGAAGACAAGATTTACTTGCTTCACAATTTTGCCAAAACCAAGCTTCCATTTTTAGAGCTCACCACTCTTCATTTTCAGTAAGTCTGACCTCGATCTTCATGAACTCTTTCTTTCTTTGTTGTAATCTTGACTTCAGTGGAATGGTGCTTGTGATTTATCTAACCTTGTTTCACCCTGAAACTGAAAAACAGGAGATGGCCAAATACCACAGAGAACTGTGGGGTTATTTTTGTATGGGCACCAAACAAGATTTCTACATAGATTTATCATCTGCTCCCATACAATGAATGGGTTTTTAAAACATGGAGAGATTGCTCAAAACTATTATTCCAGATATTTTGCTCTTTGGCATGTACCCACGTACCCCAAGAGAGGCAGATATGAAAAAACAGTATTTGACCATGTAGCTACAGTTACAGGCCACAAACAGCCAAGGGAACAAAAATTTAAAGATGAATGTAATATGCAACTTTGGCCTGATTCTGTCTCCCTAGATAAACTCTGCTCACCACTTACATCTAAGTGTTCCCTAGCCCTAGGTAATTGACAGGCAGTGGGAGAAGGTAAAATGAAGTCTAAATTGAACACTGAATAGAAAAGCAGCTCCTTTCCAAGAAAAATTCCATTTTATTGTGCAATGATGAAAATGCCCCATTCTTTTGTTTAGATAAATTCCAATAGTGTTTGTGCTGATTTCCCCAAAGGGAGAAAAAGAGACTCTGAAAAGTGATTGACACAAAAAGACTCAGGTTCAATTTGGTTTCATCCTGAAGGTCGAAGTAAAACAATTCTTTTAAGGGTTTATAAATAAGATATTCATTAATTAAGCTTTACAATATTACTTTGAAGTGAATACTATTGAATTCATTTAACTAGTGATGAGATTCCGGTAGACAAATTAAGCAATTAGACTTGTTCAGTAAAGCATTTAAAAGTCTAGAAAAAGAATTTGGGAGTTTCTTCCATGTTGAATTCCTCTCTGTTTTAGAATCAGAAAATCAACGTGTAATTGCAATAAGGGAATTCTGCTGTGACCTAGATAGAATTGTAAGTATAACCTAGACAAACTGCTTATTATAGGATCAGTATTTCCCATCTGGAACAGCTATCCAAAACATATCACATCTGGACGAAGAGGCTTCTGGTAAGACCATGAGTGCTTTCAGAGGCCTTTCCCAGAGCTGAACATCTGTCCTGACCACTTCTTCAGTTTTGAAGCAATCTCAGACACCCCGCCCCAAGGCAGTTCTGCTCCTAGACAGTTCTGATATTATAGCCCCAAAGCATCTTGGGTATCAGATTTTTTCCTCAAGGTCAACCTAGCGATCTAACTCTGATGGGACTCTGCCTGCTTCTGATTCCTCTCTTTTTATATCTCAACAACATCCACGCATGTCAGCTTGTCACTCTTTCCCAAGCCCAGGCATTTTTTGGATGCCACATCCCTCTTCAACCTGATTCAGGACTTAATGATAGTCTACTGTAATCTCTTCCTTCAGCACTCCTTTCTTTCCTGCCTGTCCTTCTGTCTATTGCTAACATTTCTTTCATTTTGTCAGGAAGGACACCTTCACTGCCTGGTCCAAGGCACTTTCCCCCCTCAGCTTCAAGGTCTTCTCCCCTGATGCCCAGAACCCCTTATTCTCATCTCACACTCAGGCAAGCAAGGCCTCTCCAGGTCTCCCGCAGGCACCTTTCTTTCATTTCTATATCATTGCTATAGTGATGCATTCCTCAAATTTCTTTGCATGTCTTCAGGATCAGTTCATCTACTAACCTTTAACTGATCCTCATGGTCCACTTCTTGTCCATCCTTTCCCTGTGCAGTTTTACACAATAATTCAATAAATATTTATTGCCATGTCCTTGTACAACACATTATATGTAACAAGGATGCTTCAAGGATAATTCAGGTACACAATCTGAATTTGAGGACCTTCCTGTCTTGTAGAGAGGTAAGATGTAGATGGACCACATAAATAATTCCAATACACAGAAAGTAGTAAACACTACTAAAACAATATAGATAAAGTGATGTAAGAGTTCAAAATCAGGAAAGATTACTTCCAAAAATGAAAACCAAGAGCAGAATCAGGACAATTTCATGGGAGAATTAGCTTCTTAGTAAGCCTTGTAGACAGATATACTAGACAATGACAGGTATTTCAGGTATTAAAACTACCAGCAAAAACATGGAGTGGGGAAGAAACCAGGGGTAGCAGATGTGACCAAGTGCAGACTTGCTAGAACATAGAATATATAGAAGGATGTTGGGAAATAAATATGGAACCAGGGGTGCAGCATTGGAATGGTTTGCTGTGGTGTCTAAACTACTGTTTTGACGCTTCTGATGATAAGTGAGATGATCAGAGCTGAACTCTAGAAGATGAAGGTAGCATTGGTACAGGCAAAAACAAGAAGCAAGGAGTTTTAGGAAACTATTATAACCAACTCCAAGGAAAAAAGCATTGAGAAACTGAATCAAGATAGTGACATTGGGAATGGAAAGGGAGACAGAGATCTAAAAAAGATTCTAAAAGTAGAATCAGCCGAAATTGGCAATGGGCTGAATTAGAGGATAAAAAGACTAGAGGAGAAAGTGACTCCAAGATTTTATAATAATGGCAGAATATGGATGCACTGAACAGATAGCTGCTCTTTTATTCAGGTAACAAGTACTTACTGAGTACTGACTATATTCCCAGAACTAGACAAGAAGGAGTTATAGTAACTGGTGAAATAAATAGACTCCTGCCACAAGGGAGCTGCCAATCTGAAGAAAGAGCTACATACAGAGAAAAAATGTTGGAGACATTGGGAGAGGTCTGGCTCAGAATACAGAGAGCACCCCAGGAAGGGGTGGTTAAGTTGCATAGAAAAGCCTCAGAGCCTAGGTTGTCTCAATCCTGGCTGCACGTGACCACGTATACAAGTATGGAGAAGCCTATCTCCTCTGGGAAAATTCCTCTCCCTCTATTTGGATGCCTGCATCCCAGCCTTAATTAAAATTTTACACGGGTTATACTGAACTTTTTCTTTCATTGTTACCCAAAAGACGTCATTTCCATTGCATTTGTATCAGGTAATGGTATCAGGCGATATGACATGAGGTAGTGAAAGAAGGGGTCTAGCAGCTGATGTCATGCAAAGAACTCTAAATTCAGTCAGCTAACCAGACTTCCTCTCTGGTTCTCCCACTGATTAGCAGGATGAATTTTTAACAAATGTTTAACTTCTCTTAGCTACAGTTTTCTCACTCATAAAAGGGCAATTTAAAAGGAAAGTCAGCTTTACTTACATCATATTTTGCTGTAAAGATCAAAAACTAAAATCAATTTGCAAAAGACTGTGGGTCTGCCAGGCTCCTCTGTCCATGGGATTCTCCAGACAAGAATACTGGAGTGGGTTGCCATGCCCTCCTCCAGGGGATCTTCGCAACCCAGGAATTGAACCCAAGTCTCCCGCATTGCAGGTGGGTTCTTTATCATCTGAGCCACCAAGGAAACCCTAGAAAATAATACTAGATATGTCTATTTCAGTCAAGATTCCTAGGGAAAGCAAATGGTGTATTTACACTAGATTGGAGGAGAGTTTATTTACAAAGGGCTATTTTGAAAGGGCAAACAGGGTCAGGGGAGCAGAACAGTTCTCCAGGATGAGTAAGGTCAGAGGAGCTGTTACCACATCCGGGCTCAAAGGGATAAGAACTGTGAGTCACTGTAGGATAAGAATCAGGAAAAAAGGAAGTCCTATGGGTTACAGAAGGCTGCCTTCAGGCAACATAGCTAAGGAAGCCCACGAAGTACCTCTGTCATATTTCTTCTTTCCAGTGTCCAAGGTCCACTGGCCGGAGAAGTAAGGGAATGTGTTAGTCATTCGCTCGTGTTTGACCCTTTGGGACCCCACGGACTGTAGCCTGCCAGGCTTCTCTGTCCATGGGATTCTCCAGGCAACAATACTGGAGTGGGTCTCCACACCCTTCTCCAGGGGATCTTCCCGACCCATGGGTCGAACCTGCATCTCCTTACATTACAAGCAGATTCTTTACCATCTGGGCTACCAGGGAAACCCCACTGGTCAGAGCCAACCAGAATTCAGAGAAAGAGAGGTCTTGGTTGATGTGGTCCATCTAGGTCAGCCTCCGGGATCAGTGACTGGGATGGAGAGGGTATCTGTCCCAAAATCAGTGATTATCTACTAGTTAGCTTTAGTAGTGAAGGTGAGCTTGTTAGACATCAAAGTCCTATGTATCCAGCAATGTGACATTTTACTGAGCATCCCACAGATTCTGTTACACATGGTCGATGGGCTACATTTTGAGAAGGCTGAAGCAGGTAGCTTAGTTTTCTAGATAGATTAATAAGTTATTTCAAAGAACTTAAAAAGATCTTGTGATGGGGGCATCTTAGGAGTAAGATCAAACTAACCCACTAGGAAAGAAAACATTTGATTTGCTTCCCCACTGATCTGTGTACCTTGAAAACTGAGGTGTGAGTCTTGGGAGTTGCATTTTTTCTAGGACTCTTACCTTGGCATAGTTCAAAGGGGCTCTAAGATCATCCTTTACCTGTACTGAGACCTGAATCAGGTAAGAAAAGAGAGTTTGGCTAAAACATTATGTTTCCTTGCACTTTTGTTTAAGGAAGTGATGCAGAATGTCACTCCATAGAGAAGGGTTTAGGTTTTTTACAGTATCCTATTACACTGGAAATCACTGCATTTTTTCTATCTTTGTATCTCTAGTACCAGCACATAGGATAGATGATAAATGCTCAGTAAATGTCAATAGGCATCATTTTATTACTAGACAGAAAGAGGAAATGAGTGTAGTTTAAATGTATGTTGTAAGTCTAGTGTATGTTACAAAGGCATGGCATGTGCAAGCATGCTCAATCATATCTGATTCTGTGTGACCCCATGGACTGTAGCCTGCCAGGCTCCTCTGTCCATGGGATTCTCCAGGCAAGAATACTGGAGTGGGTTGCCATTTCCTCCTCCAGGGGTCCTTCCTGACCCAGGGATCGAACCCATGTCTCCTGTGTCTCCTGCATTGCAGGCGGATGTTTTACAGCTGAGCCACCTGGGAAGCCCATGTGTTATCAAAAAGAAAAGCAAAGAAGCTTTCTTCTAAAAAACTATCTTTTAAACTTCCATTTAAAACCAAACCCTACAAAAGTTCAAACAAGTTTTGAAGATTGCATGCGGTTACAACACTTTCCCAGCATCCTGAGCGGGTCTTTGGGAGGAGAAGCCTGCAAACCTGTCTGTCCATCCTCTCAGGCTCCCGCCTGCTGTTCTGCACGTCTGTGTCGCTGTTATTCAGAGTAACTGAATTTTTTAAGAAATGATTATCTTGTGAAGACAATGCCACCATGGAAATGTAGACTTTTCTTTCAAAGAGTCTTTGAGCATTTCAGTCATAGACCTGCTTCCCTATGTGTGTAACTCAAAAGTCAAATCTTAGCAACTTGATTACAGAACTTGAGCCTAAGAGTAAATTTATTTCACTCTGGTGTACACTGCCCATGGCACACCTGTTCCCTGCGGAAGATATTAAGCATTTTGTGCACACCTACACATATTCTTGGGGCAGGAATCACAGCTGTTTGTAATTTAACTGTAGCTGTAATCCCAAGTGTGAAATAGAACTAAAACAGTCAGTTATGAGACCTTAAAATAAAGTCTCATGCAGATGACCCTTTTGTGGTAAAGTCTCAAAAGTGTAAAATAAAGAACGAGGTAGTTATTCAATAATTTCCAAAAGGAGTTGAATTATTTTCTGAAGATGAATAATGTTTTCAAGATTTCTTGCACAGAATGGGCTGATTCATGTCAATGTATGGCAAAAACCACCACAGTATTATAAAGTAATTAGCCTCCAATTAAAATAAATTAATTAAAAAAAAAAAGATTTCTTCCACAGAATGAAACAGCCTGTCACCACAGGAAATCTTTTCACTGCACCTTTGTTCCTGCTTCTATATCAGTCCTAAGACAATTATTCATTTCTGGAATCTTAAATGCACTCATTTAGCCTGACCTTCTTAGCCAGTGAAAGTTAAGTTCTTTGTTATCTGAAGGAAAATGACCCAAATACCATTATGTCATTATCTTAAACACTCCAGAGTTGACTAATGTTTATTACCTACTGACTGTCTTCTGATGGTTTTTGTATTAGTTTGGTTGCTTTCAGCTTCAAGTAGAAGCTTGAAGACCCAACTCAAAATGGCTTAAAGAATAAAAGGATTTCTTTTCTCTCTGTCACAAGGAGTCCTAAACAAGGGATTTTCTGGGACTGATTAACTCAAAAGTTAAAATCGTATTATAAAAGACCCAAGTTCATTCCATATTTTCACTCTTTCATCTGAATTTCCAGACTGAAAAAAGGACAGTGTATTAGGGTTCTTCAAGAAACAGAACCAGAAGTTTAGCTAGCTAGAGAGATTTCAAATAATTGTTTTCCGTGATTGTGGTAGCTGGAAAGTTTGGAAGCTCTCAGGCAGGAGCTGATGCTGCAAGCTTGAGGCAGAATTTCCTCTTCCTTGGGGAATCAATTCTGCTCCTGAGATCTTCCAACTGATTGGAAAATCACTCAGATTATCAAATGTAACTTTCTTTATCTAAAATAAATTGACTGTAGATGGTTACCGTAACTGTTGTACTTTCACGACAACACCTAGATGAGTGTTTAACTGAATAACTTGCTACTGTAGCCTAGCCACATTTACACATAAAACTATCAAGGACAGCTTCTTCCTTGTGCAACTCTTAAGAGCAAAAAAAACCTTTTACAGAACCTCCCCACACTAATAGGCTTCCTTTAAATTTCCATTGGCCAGTGCTGAGATTTGTACCCTTTATGAAAACAATCCTTTGCAAGGGAAGTGAAATCAACATTGCTTTAAACCAATTGGGTTTCAGCTGTGCCATATGGGCCAAGAGTAGATATTAAGACTAAATTTTGGGGTTGTACCATGTGGAAGAAAGGAAACATTGTTGGTGGATAGGCACATGGAACTTAGCAGGAGCTCAATAAATACTTGAAAAAATCAATATATGAATGGTAATGTCTACTGCGATCAATGCAAAGAAATAGAGGAAAACAACAGAATGGGAAAGACTAGAGATCTCTTCAAGAAAATTAGAGATACAAAGGGAATATTTCATGCAAAGATGGGCACAATAAGGGACAGAAATGGTATGGACCTAATAGAAGCAGAAAATATTAAGAAGGGGTGGCAAGAATACACAGAAGAACTACACAAAAAAGATCTTCAAGACCCATTAATCACAATGGTGTGATCACTCATCTAGAGCCAGACATCCTGGAATGCGAAGTCAAGTGGGCCTTAGAAAGCGTCACTACGAACAAAGCTAGTGGAGGTGATGGAATTCCAGTTGAGCTATTTCAAATCCTGAAAGATGATGCTGTGAAAGTGCTGCACTCAAAGCAAATTTGGAAAACTCAGCAGTGGCCACAGGACTGGGAAAGGTCAGTTTTCATTCCAATCCCAAAGAAAGGCAATCCCAAAGAATGCTCAAACTACCACACCATTGCACTCATCTCACATGCTAGTAAAGTAATACTCAAAATTCTCCAAGCCAGGCTTCAGCAATACATGAACTGTGAACTTCTGGATGTTCGAGCTGGTTTTAGAAGAGGCAGAGGAACCAGAGATCAAATTGTCAACATCTGCTGGATCATCAAAAAAGCAAGAGAGTTCCAGAAAAACATCTATTTCTGCTTTATTGACTATGCCAAAGCCTTTGACTGTGTGGATCACAGCAAACTGTGGGAAATTCTTCAAGAGATGGGGATACCAGACCACCTGACCTGCCTCTTGAGAAACCTATATGCAGGTCAGGAAGCAACAGTTAGAACTGGACATGGAACAAGACTGGTTCCAAATGGGAAAAGGAGTACTTCAAGGCTGTATATTGTCACCTTGCTTATTTAACTTATATGCAGAGTACATCATGAGAAACGCTGGGCTGAAGAAGCACAAGCTGTAATCAAGATTGCTGGGAGAAATATTAATAACCTCAGATATGTAGATGACACCACCCTTATGGCAGAAAATGTAGAGGAACTGAAAAGCCTCTTGATGAAAGTGAAAGAAGAGAGTAAAAAAGTTGGCTTAAAGCTCAACATTCAGAAAACTAAGATCCTGACATCTCGTCCCATCACTTCATGGGAAATAGATGTGGAAACAGTGCCACACTTTATTTTTGGGGGCTCCAAAATCATTGCAGATGGTGATTGCAGTCATTAAATTAAAAGACGCTTACTCTTTGGAAGGAAAGTTATGACCAACCTAGATAGCATATTAAAAAGCAGAGACATTACTTTGCCAACAAAGGTCCGTCTAGTCAAGGCTATGGTTTTTCCAGTGGTCATGTATGGATGTGAAAGTTGGACTGTGAAGAAAGCTGAGCGCCGAAAAATTGATGCTTTTGAACTGTGGTGTTGGAGAAGACTCTTGAGAGTCCCTTGGTCTGCAAGGAGATCCAACCAATCCATCCTAAAGGAGATGAGTCCTGGGTGTTCATTGGAAGGACTGATGTGGAAGCTGAAACTCCAGTACTTTGGCCACCTCATGCGAAGAGCTGACTCATTAGAAAAGACCCTGATGCTGGGAGAGATTGGGGGCAGGAGGAGAAGGGGACGACAGAGGATGAGATGGCTGGACAGCATCACCGACTCAATGGACTTGAGTTTTAGTAAACTCCGGGAGTTGGTGATGGACAGGGAGGCCTGGCGTGCTGCAATTCATGGGGTCGCAAAGAGTCGGACACAACTGAGTGACTGAACTGACTGAACTAATGTCTACTGAGGATAATGAGTTCTAATTGTCATTCAAGAAACAACTTTAGCAGGTAAATATTATATGTGCTGTATGCATGACATATGACTCTTGTTTGTGTGAAATCACACTCAAATCTTTGCCACACAATGTCAGGGATGATCACTCATAAATACTAAGTGAATATAAACTATAATCATGGGAATGAACTGAAAAAAGAAAGGCAGAGAAATATTATTCTATGTTTATAATCTATTTAATTTAGGACATTAAATGCAAAAGCTTCCATGTTGGTTTATCTTAATTCTTAATTCTAGAACACACACCAAGATATAGTTTTTGATAAATAAGACTACAATCTAGAGAAATTTCCTAGGAAAGCAGAAAACCTTGTGTGGGGACTATGCATTTTTCCAGAGTATCAGGGTATACTCGGGGGAGGGGGGGGAATGACACTTTCTTGTTGCATTTGTTAAGGGTTTTTATGTTTAACTGTCTAGTCAGGGCTTCTTTGGGCCAAGAGTCTGAGTTGATATAACATGTGATACAGGACTAAATCGAGATATGTTCAAAATAATTGGGATAATGATTTACCACACACACACACACACACAACTTCACACTACACCTAGTATTTACTATTTTCTCACCAATTTAATAATTAGAGACTGTGCTGCATTCCTTTAATACTACTTTTTCAGGGAAAACACTCAGCTGGTCCAAAAGAAATTATTTCTAGTTGTCTGGCTAAAATGCAATGTTATGTACTAGAAATATTATCAGAAACTTGTGAGGAGTTCCTGTGCATAAGAAAAAGTCTGTGACTAATTTCTCCTTCATAAGCATTTTGAAAACCACTTCCCTTCATCTTCCTCCTTTCTGTGTGGATCCTGGCCAATTTATTCCTATGTATTAGTCTTGTAATCCTGGCAGAGTTCTTTACTCTTTGGAAGATTTAGTTGGTTTCTTTCCATGCAAAATAGGAAGAACAATAGTTTCCTTAAATGCCTTAGGAGGTTCTAGACTTCTGATTCCAATGTCAGTTTTTTCCACTAAAATGTGATATTCTTGGACTCAGAAATTATGTCATTTTCCCCTTTATTCCTAGGTTTTCAATAAGTATTGGCTGGTTGAGGTAATGAAATAACCATGCCATATCAATTAAGATTCTGCCTCAAGTATTTTTATAGTATTTCCTTCTACCAACCTATTTGCTGATTGTCCACTTGAGCTATTGCTCTAGAACCACTTTTGTGTTGTGTTGTTCTTCATGCTTCTTCTTCAAAGTGGAGTTGTGCTACTTGGGAAACTCTTGAGAAGAGTTTTGGACCTTGGCTTTTGGTCACCATGTCTTACTTCTGGCTAAGAGTAGTTTAGATATGGACAAGATGCTAAGTGAGACTTATGCAAGGTAGGAGGCTACTAACAATTATTTATTGATGATTATATTTGATAAATATTGATAGTGAATCACCATGTATTTCCTGTCATAGTATGGTGTGGTTATCTTAATAAGAATTTGAATATTTAACCAAGAAGACTAAGATTCTCTTGTGAAAGCAGCAATAAGATATTTACTTCATCTAGACCAACTGAATGTGGGAAGAGCAATGGTAACTGAATCCATTTTATTCATGAAAAGGGTAAAACTTAGACCCATGCACATTATTTCCATGACACCAAAACAAAGTAGATAGAAACAGTGACAGGTGACTATTTTTAAAACTGTGTGGTTTGAGAGAAAAAAAAAATCCCTCTCCCTTTTGATTAGTGCAAATATTTTCTGGAAGTGGTTAAAATATGAAATGTCATTTTAATAAGATTTGGGAGGGCTTCCCTGGTAGCTCAGTAGTAAGGAATCCTCCTACCAATGCAGAAAACATGGGTTCAATCCCTGATCTGGGAAAATCACGCATGCCATGGAGAAACTAATCCCATGTGTCACAACTATTGACACAACTATGCTCTAGAGCCTGGGAGCCACAACAACTGAAGCCCTTGAGCCTGTGCCCTGCAACAAGAGAAGCAACCAAAATGAGAAGCCCATGCACCACAGCTGGAAAGTAGCCCCCGCTCGCCACAACTGGAGAAAGCCTTTGCAGCAGTGAAGACCCAGCACAGCCAAAAATAAATAAATAGATAAATTTAAAAAATAAAAATTTTCATAAGACTTGAGAGAGTGGCTGATGACCTGGGATAAAACTAGGACTTCACTTTTACTTTATTTGAGAAAGGCAATCCAGGACCAGAGCAGATATGTGAGCAGTATAAGACATGACAATGAGATCACAGATAGAGTGAGAAAAACTCAAGAAGTAGATGTTCAACGTAGGACTGTAAGCAGCCCAGGTTCAACACCTGGGCAACTAAAGAAAGAAAACAGGGTCATTAATGCCTCTGTCTTGAATTTGCTTCTCAAAATTTTGAGTATATAGAGGGGATTTAAAATTTTATTGAACTATAGTTCAATAAATATTGAACAATAGTTGGCTTACAGTATTATATTACCATCAGGTGTACAACATTGTTATCCAATATTTCTATAGATAATGCACCATACAAAGTACATAGACTATTATTGACTATATTCCCTGTGCTATACATTACATCCTCATGACTTATTTATTTTATAAATGGTAGTTTTTACCTCTTAATCCTGTTTACCTATTTTCTCCATCTCCCGTTACACTTCCCCCATTGCAAACATTAGTTCATCTATATTGGTGAGTCTGTTTCTATTTTGTTATAATCATTTATTTATTTTACTTTTTAGATTCCAATATAAGTGATAACATACAGTATTTGTCTTTGTTTGACTTATTTCACCAAGCATAGTGCCCTCCATTCATCCATAAGTCCGTTCATGTTGCAAATCGCAAAATTCCATTGCTTTTTTTTGGCTGAGTAGTATTCCATTCCATGTGTGTGTGTGTGTGTAAATGTATATACATATGAATCACATAATAGTTCTTAGTTTTTTGAAACACCTCCATGATGAATGGGTATATGTCCGAGGAAAAATGAAAGCACCAGTTGAAAAAGATGCAGGCCCCCTGATGTTCATAGCAGCACTATTTACAATAGCCAAGATATGGAAGCAACCTAAGTGCCCATCAACAGATGAATGGATAAAGAAGATGTAATATATAAGTGCTGTTGGGAAAAAAGGGTGCTACATGTGAAAGAATGAAACTAGACCATTTTCTCATACCATATATAAACTCAAATTGAATTAAAGACTTAAATATAACAACTGAAGCCATGAAACTCCATGATGGAAAAAAATGAGAATTTAATATTTTTAATTTAACTTCCCATTAGAGACCAAAAGGAATAGAGTGTTAAAATGGACTCATTATGTCCTTTTTGTGGGTGTGCATCTAAAAATGCAGAAGACAAAATGGAAGCTCTTAAGAGGAACTGTTACAACAAGGACTTATTTCTGAGACTTTTGAAAACTGCTGAGATCTCCTTGTCATCTTCTAAATCTGAAGTAAGAAACTTTCAAAAAATGCAATGCTAATAGGACCAGGAGTGTCTTTCAATTTACCAGACATCAAGGAAACAGTAGACATTTTTCTAGTAGTGTATTGTCATGCAGAGAAGTTTAAACTATTTGGTTTCCCTAAATACTGAGAATAGGGGTTTGCTATTGGGTGATGGGAAGTGGACCCTGAGGTGGGGAGGGGAGAACATATGGAGCATATAGCCTGGCATATCATTGTGCTATCCACACGGAAGATGATGGGGGAGAGTAGAAACTCTGCCTTTCTTGCTTTGAGTTTGACTTGGATTATAATCATGGAATGAAGGTAGCCCTTGGCAAATTGTGGTTTGAACTTGCTGGAATTAGATAGTACATGCAGACCTAGCACCAGAGTACACTTTGACATCTGTACGGTCAGTCTGGCTTTTTCTAGATTCCACGGGATTTGGAGTTCTTATCTCTACCTTCAGATTTCCATCTGTAGTGTGAAATTATGAGTCTCCAAAGATGAGGTTAAGGTGATTTTGCCCCTTAAAATAAAGCCCACAGTGTCTCTCTAGGCATTATATAGTATTCTTCTGTTGGGGGCACTTGAGATAATATGTGTGAGCATGCTTTATAAACTGTAAAGTTTATCTAGAATCTAGATAAAAGTTTTGTAGCTACTGCATGGTTTAATGAAGCTTTGCAATGAAAGGAGAATTGTGATTGTGACTGAACTGCAATTCTCAGTCTGGAGCCCACTTTCAATTAGGTTTATAGTTTCATCAATTTCCTATTTAATTGTTTTAAGTCATCCAAGTGTCAGGCAATGTTCTTGTATTCTTTCTTTCATTAAGCAGAACAAATACTTAAGTTTAATGTAAAAGTTGACATAGAGAAAATATTTTTGTTTTTAGGACACTAAAAGACAGATATTTGGAAAAAGGCTGTTAAAACATTTTGGATTCTGGCTAAGTCCATGGCTTTCACCAGCTGTCCCCCTAGTTTGTCTCTCAGCTTCCTCCCTTCTTCAAGAGCCTGTATTGAAGCTTTCCTCACTGAAGTCGGTTCGTCCAGTGGCTCCATGTGTTGGATGTCTAGAGAGGGTTATGTCACTTTATTTTTAGACTCATAGTGACTTAAAAAATTAAGAAATTATCCTAATACATTAGCAAAATTATGGCATATTTTTTAAAATTATGTCTGCTTATTCATACTTAGATGTAGTTTGTTTTTATAGTTTTATTTTTGTATACAGATTCACTTAACAAGCACTAAATGTCTAGGCCAGTTTCAGGTAACTGTAGCACCTTTGAAAGTAACTTATATTGTCTGAAGCTGGGATGCTGCAGCCCAGTCTGGAGCAAAATTGGAAATAACATCTTTCTAAAGACAGGCTCGGGCTTCCCCAGTGACTCCGTGGTAAAGAATCTGCCTGCAATGCAGGAGATACAGGTTCAATCCCTGGGTTGAGAAGATTCCCCTGGAGTAGAGAATGGTAACCCACTCCAATATTCTTGCCTGGGTAATCCCATGGACAGAGAAGCCTGGTGGGCTACAGTCCGTGGATCCACAAAAGAACTGAACATGACTTAGTGACTTAACAACAACAACAAAGACAGGCCTAGAAATCCTAGTCCAAGCATTTAAGATATTTCCTTTCTTGGGGAGCAGGTCTCAGTTACACCTGGCTGCTAGGCAATTGTTCACAGGGGATAGCCAAGAAAACAGTGCAGGCCACCAAAAACTAGACCAACCCATCCACCTCATGTATTGGTACAGGTTTCACAATGCAAATCACAGAACCTTTGTAGGATATGTGTGCCATCAAAAATGGAATCACTGCCTCTGGTAAGCCACCAGCTATGTGAGTCTGTGACACAGGTAAGATGGGTTGAAAAGGAATATTTGCTATTAGGCCACAGAAAGCAGCGTTCAGTCCAGTATATGTTGATCCATTTTCAAGGAGATTCCTTTCTGCTTCCAGTAGTTGGTTGATTTTTCTGATTAGAATATCAATTAAGTTCTCCTTGACAGTATCATCTGGTTCATGATGTTCCATCTTGAGCTTTTCCCTCTTCTCCCAGCAATCTTCCTCGGTCTTCTTCAGCCACACAAGGGCTCACTCAAGCCTTTGCTCAACTCACCCAGGCACAGCCATCTTTTGGCTTATTTTCATTGTTCATACCTAACAAATGAACACCCTTGACACAAAGGAATAGATATTTTAAAAACTTAAGTTGATGCACTTAAGTTTGATATACTGGGCATAAAGGTGATTAAGACATAATAATTCCTCAAGGAATTCTCAGTCCAGCAAACTGTAAAATAATATATGATAAATAATTGCACATAATTGTTGATAAGATTACCCAACCAGAAAGTACTTCTATTGCATCATCTTTTTTCACAGAGAAGGTCAAAACTTCAAACCGAAATTCTTTCCTATGTGGAAACCTAGACCAAGGAAACTCTCGACCCCTTCACGGACCCTGAGTGCACTGGGCTGGCTATTCACCTCCCCAGGGACCCACTCTCTGGGCCATTGAGGTTGCTGGAGAATATGCAGCCACATTCTTTTCACTGTGATTTTCAAGGTGACAGTGTGAGTTGCCATTTCACAACTGGGAAAGTCCCATTGTCTCCTTGCCCATCAGTGGTGCTGAAGCTTTTTTCAAAGCAGTTCTCTCACTTTGAAAGCTCTTTTCATGTTTCAAAATACCAGAGAGAGCAAACTGATGCTAAATTGCATAAGCTGTAGAGCAATCCATCGGACTAGGGGAAAAAAAAAGTTGGTCTGGCTATTTTGTTCCACTCTGCACAGATAACACTCAATATCCTAATGGAACTAAAATACATTACTGTCTAGGAGAGAGGGAGACTACAATAACAAGTAGTCAATTTTCCCTCCTGAAAAACTTCTTTTTGAGAAGACATACTGAATACATTCTACACAAATCCTAGTTCCTATTTGCACATTGTAATGCTTCAATATATTTGAGGGTTTTTTGACCTCATGAGATACCTCCCAATCTGTGCCTTGTGTATGTCCTGTCTCACCATCAACTCAAAGCAATTGGAAGAGACTAAGAGATTCAGTTCTGAAAAACAAACCTCATCATAATGGAAAATCCAATTAACTTTAGATACAGTAGCCACATACCAATAACAACACTGTAATTTTGACTTCTATGAAAATGACTTAGCTGTTCATTGGGTAGCATGTCAAAAATTAAACAATGCCACTTATTTTCCTTGTCTTGAGATCTAACACTACCTGGTGAATTAGAAGACCAACTACTGATATACATTTAACTAGATTTCATGCCTGGAATCTTTGTGTTTTACTGATTTATTTTGTATGTTCTGGGGTGAAGGAAAATAATTATCTCTGGGAACCCAGACTGAACTCCTATTCCACAGTTTGTAGATTGTGAAACGATGATGTTGATAATGTTGATGTCATTTTTAGCTTTCCTAAGTGAAAAGTGATATGAAATAATGATATTATCAAGCTTACCGTCTTGGCTGCTTTGTGAGAGAAGTCAGAAAGTGATTGTTATCCCTTCTTAAGGGAAGATAAACTGGGAAGCTGCAGGAAATGTTGCTGAAATGTTCATACATGATTGTTGGTGGAGCTGAAACAAAAGCCAATCTCAATACCAGGCTGTGTCCAGCCTCCAGGCTATTCCTGCTCACATTGGCAAAGGGGGCACACCCTGGGTTTCCAGTGCAAACCTTACTTTTATTACTTCTTACAGCTATGAGTTAGCTGCATTCAAAACAAATATCTAGTTTTTACCAAAAATGGCAATGGATAGAAAGATGGTTAAGTCCTAATCCTTGCCCTCTAGAGGGTTTAAACAATATGACAAATACAAAGCAGAGAAATCATAGCCAGCATATTAGACATACAAGAATATTATATTAATGTCTTCTTGAAAGTAGGTAAACCAAAAATTATGGGTATGTAAATACATACTTGGGCTTCCATGGTGGCTCAGACGGTAAAGAATCCACCTGCAGTGCAGGAGACCTGGGTTCGATCCCTGGGTCGGGAAGATCCCCTGGAGAAGAGAATGGCAACCCGCTCCAGTAGTATTCTTGCCTGGAGACTCCCATAGACAGAGGAGCTTGGAGGGCTACAGTCCATGGAGTCGCAAAGAGTCGGATACGACTGAGTGACTAGCACTTTCACTTTTCTAATACATACTTTTAAGTTCAAGAGTGATGTGCAAGGAGATCTCTTGAAAGGAAAATCAGGGAAAGCAGATGAGGAAAGAGGGGAGAGGACTGGGCCGCACTTCCCTCCCCAGTGGTTTTTTTTGGGTTAGCCAGCCTGGTCTTCCCCAGGTAGAGTTTCTGCAACTTAATACTGCATGTAAGACTTACAGAGGGAAATTTTTTTTTTTAAATGCAGATTCGTGGGTTCCACCCACAGACATCCAGATACCACTGGTTCAGAGTGATATTTGAGATCTCCATTTTAAGTCAGCCTGCAGCGGCTGAGAGTCAAGCTTTGGACTTTGAGTTGGGAAACAGTGCTCTGAGATCAGTCGTGTGTTGTAAGGAAAGAAGAGAACTGACTTGGAAGATATGGGTGATGTGGGGCTTCACACACGGTGGTCTCTGCAATCTTTGTCTCATAGGAGAGTAGGACTGAAAGAGGAGAGGAAAAGTCAGCTCTCCGTAATTAACTAACACAGCCTTCTCCCAGCCCAAGTGTACTTGGGCACAGCCCCATGTGCCTGCATCAGAGAAATCTGACTCCTGACCGTATTTCCACTTTCCCTGTCTGTCTCCTATTTCCTCTGACCCTCCTATTATGCTCCATCTGGGGCACGGTTGCTCCCGCTTTCCATTTATGAATAATTTGGGGCTATATTTAGGCATCTGAAGTCATTAGGCACCTACGGTTTCTGTATACAGCCTATAAGGTTTTATTTTATTTTTTAGAATTCTAGAAATTCATGAGAAAGAAAGCTCTTAATATTAGGTCACTTAGTCAATTACCTCCTTTCCTGCCTAATGCAAAATTATTCCCAATAGTCCTGTTTCTAGTGCTCTGTCGCCTATTTTTAAATGTACTGATGGTGATTCTGCCCCTCCCCTCAAGAGACCCTTATCCTGCCTCACCAAGCTCAGTGTCAGGGGCTTTCCCTGGTAATTAGCTCCAACTTGCTATTTCTTCTCTTTCCCATTATCCTTGGTTATCAATTCCCTTGTAACAACATTATTTCTCTCACATAAGCTCTATATTTTTAGACAGTTTCCTCAGTTTCACAAGCCACTGTTAAAAAGAGTTGAGCTACTTAGTACCAGTCCATATCTTAATTAGTCGCACTACTGGACAATGAAGACGGACCTAATGGAAACTGTCTTTGGGTCCCACTGTGTCTCGCCACGGGCCACATTACCTTGTGCCTGCAACCTCTGTGCTTGTCTGCATTGATTTTATCAGTCTGAGTTCACCCCCTGTACAGAGTAGTGTCTCTTTCAGCATAATGTGTCTAGATCACATGAAGGTGTATAAAAAAGGGCCATCTCGTTATCTGAAAATTGGGAATGAGACTGCCTACTTGGTTACATTTCTACAAAGGTTAAATGACACCAGGTTCAGAAAAGAAATTAGCAAAAATTCTAGTGTGCAGTCAACATAATAAAATCCTGAGGCATATCTATATGGTACTAATAGGAATATACCTCATTCTGTTTCTAGCTCTCTCACTTGCTAGTTGTCTGACATCAACACAATGTGCAATGATCTATTATATAATCCTTCACAGTTGCTGGACTGAGTATCCCTTGAAGAGAGGAACTGTGCCTTGTTCATCTTTCTGCCCGGGGCATCAGACTTAAATGTATCAGCCTAAGTTGTTTTACCCTCCTGAGCCTCAATGTTCACTTCTGTGAAATGAGCACAGATGATCTGCCTTTGGCTCAGACACATTTTATGCCTTAGCTGACATCTTCCTAGCCCACATTTTTGCTCCAGCCTTTGCTGCAGATAACACACTTGCACAGGAAGAGGTGGAAGACCCCTCACTTCCCCCGCACCCTGAGGAATCCTGCCAACACCCACGGGACATCTGCAGGAGCCTGGGTCCAATCACCCAAGCAGGGGTTCTCATCGGGAAGATGTGGTGATCATACCGTGGGAAGGAGCTGAGAGAAATACATTTGTCCGCCCCAAAGTTGCAGAAGCTGTGATAATCTGTTCTAGGAAAATACACCCTACTAGAAAGAGGCCAGGGACACTGTTAACAACCTACAATATACAAGGTAGCCCCAATGACAAAGAATTGCCCAACCCACAATGCCAGTGGTGCTGCTGTTGAGAAACTCAGACCAAGAGACCCTACAAAAACCTCATCTGAGGAAAATGCCTCATAAGATATGCTCCTTCCTCTTGTGTTCGGACCTTATCACCTTCTCCACTCCAGAATGGACCCGTTAGAAGGTTATTGCTCTGCTCTATAAGTGCATACACAAATACAAAAGATTTATTTTATATAGAGTTGGACACGACTGAGTGACTAAGCACAGCACAAGAGCAAGACTTTGGTACCTACCCTGTAGTGTCAGAGCTGTGATGGAGGAGTGCTCAGGTCACAGCACCATCACAGGGGATATATGCTCCTTGCTCTGGGGAGAAACAGCAGAGCTAAAGAATTGCAAGGCAGAAACCAAGGGAACAAGTGTAGGAGCAGATGCTGAAGGTGCTCGTATACAAGGTTAGAGTACAATACTTGAGAGGGGAGAATTTACTGATACTGGAAACTTCTTCCATGATCTAGAGTTTGATGTCTTAGTGAGGACAAACAAAATTGGTCCTAATGCATTGCTGGGATCATTCTTTGAAGGTTATCTGACCAAAGTAAATCAGGAATAGAATTGCTTTGGCGGAATATTGGGGAAAGGATCAAAAGACTCAGAGAGATGGAATGTTGGCATGGATTTATGTTAGAACAAAGCGCTCAGCACCCAGCTATGATCCCTGAGGAGGTCTAAAGGACACTCTTCAACCTGGCTAATAAAGAATGTGTCAACACGGTGGAGAAACTTGGCTGTGGCTGCTGACTGATGGTGGGAGATACAACATTGGAACTGGTTTCCCTGGTATTGCTGGGATTCTAAAATAGCAGAAGCAATTTTTGTCTTTAGGGAAACATGGTGGACATCATTATAGAAATGGGCAGCAAGGCCAGAGTGACAATCAGAGTGCCTTAACCTATAGGGATCTGTGGGAAAGGTTAATAGATGATGGATGGGTAACCAACTAGAGTTAGGTTTCATCTGTATAACCAGAAGTTGAAATTCAGCAAGCAAAAAACTGCTGCCAGTCACTACAATAGAAAAATCACACACACACCCATTTTCTAGGTCTAAGTCAATTCTCAGAGTCTGAGCTCAGTCTCAGATCCAGAGCTCACCAACTAATGAGGAGGCTAGATCCTCTCAAGGAAGTATCCTGAAATACCACTATAAATATATGATAAATATTTCCCAATTCCCAAGGAACTCTGAAGCTAGTTACCAGAGTAAGTATGTACTGGGGAAAGAAGAATTCCCAGACCATTCAAGAGGCTATAAGGCAGAGGATCACAGTTGACTCTGACAGCAAGAAATCTAAAATTCCACTATAGCCTTCAATAGAGCAAGGCTCATGTAAGCAAGACAATGAGTGGAATTCTGGCCCATGTCCCTCCAGGAGAGGTCCAATGGGTCTGCTGACATCTGTGCAGTTATTGCCCATTCCCTTATGCAATCAAGATTTGTTCCTTGACTGAAGGAATAAGAGCAATGGTGTTTGGAAAGGACAAGAGGAAGTCTCTAAACCGTCATTGTTATGTCTCAGAAGGAATTTCAGAAATTAGCATCACTATCAAAGATTTAAAGGATTAAGGGATATCCTCATTTAGTTTACCTACTTGGTTGCAGCAAAAACTAGAGGGATCATGGTGAACGACAGTGGACAAAAACAAACATAAAAAGTGGCTGTCATAATCACATCTGCTATACCAGATGTAGTATTTTCCTAGAAAATTATCACAGCTTCTGGTACTTAATATGCAGCTTTTGAGCAGAAATGTATTTTTCTCAATCCCCATAAATAATAAGGATCAAAAGCTGTTTGCTGTGATGTAAGAAAAACCTACGCATCTGAATGCAGAGTTCCAAAGGAAAGACATACCCATCTGAATGCAGACTTCCAAAGAATAGCAAGGAGAGATAAGAATGCCTTCCTCAGTGATACAGAGGAAAACAATAGAATGGAAAGACTAGAGATATCTTCAACAAAATTGGAGATACTAAGGGAACATTTCATGCAAAGATGGGTACAGTAAAGGACAGAAATGGTATGGACCTAAAGAAGCAGAAGATATTAAGAATACACAGAAGAACTATACAAAAAATACCTTCATGACCCAGATAACCATAACTCACCTAGAGCCAGACATGCTGGAATGTGAAGTCAAGTGGGATTTAGGAAGCATCACTACAAACAAAACTAGTGGAGGTGATGGAATTCCAGTTGAGCTATTTCAAATCCTAAAAGATGATGCTGTGAAAGTGCTGCACTCAATATGCCAGCAAATTTGGAAAACTCAGCAGTGGCCACAGGACTGGAAAAGGTCAGTTTTCTTTCCAATCCCAAAGAAAGGCTATGCCAAAGAATGTTCAAACTATTGCACAATTGCACTCATCTCACACACTCGCAAAGTAATGCTTAAAGTTCTCCAAGCCAGGCTTCAATAGCACATGAACTGAGAACTTCCAGATGTTCAAGCAGGATTTAGAAAAGGCAGAGGGACCAGAGATCAAATTGCCAACATCCGTTGGATCATTGAAAAAGCAAGAGAGTTCCAGAAAAACATCTACTTCTGCTTCATTGACTATGCCAAAGCCTTTGACTGTGTGGATCACAACAAACTGTGGACAATTCTTCAAGAACTAGGAATACCAGACCACCTGACCTGCCTCCTGAGAAATCTGTATGCAGGTCAAGAAGCAACAGTGAAAACCGGACATGGAACAAAAGACTTGTTCCAAATTGAGAAAGGAGTATGTCAAGGCTTAATATTGTCACCCTGTTTATTTAACTTATGTGCAGGGTACGTGATGAGAAATGCTGGACTGGATAAAGCTCAAGCTGGAATCAAGATTGCCAGGAGAAATATCAATAACCTCAGATATGCAGATGACATCACCCTTTGGGCAGAAAGCAAAGAGGAACTAAAGAGCCTCTTGATGAAAGTGAAAGAGGAGAATGAAAAAATTGGCTTAAAACTCAACATTCAAAAAACAAATATCACGGCATCTGGTCCCATCACTTCACGGCAAAGTGATGGGGAAACAATGGAAATAGTGACAGATTTTATTTTCTTAGTCTCTAAAATCACTGCAGATGGTAACTGCAGCCATGAAATTAAAAGACACTTGCTCCTTGGATGAAAAGCTATGACCAACCTAGACAGCATATTAAAAAGCAGAGACATTATTTTGCCAACAAAGTTCCATCTAGTCAAAGCTATGGTTTTTCCAGTAGTCATTTATGGATGTAAGAGTTGGATCATAAAGAAAGCTGAACACTGAAGAATTGATGCTTTTGAACTGTGGTATTGGAGAAGACTCTTGAGAGTCCCTTGAACTGCAAGGAGATCAAGCCAGTCAACCTTAAAGGAAATCAGTCTTAAATATTCACTGGAAGGACTGATGCTGAAGCTGAAGCTCCAATACTTTGGCCACCTGATGTGAAGAGCTGACTCATTAAAAAAGAGCCTGATGTTGGGAAAGATTGAGGGCAGGAGGAGAAGGGGACAACATAGGATTAGATGGTTAGATGGCATCACCGACTCCATGGACATCAGTCTGAGCAAGCTCCAGGAGTTGGTGATGGACAGAGAAGCCTGGGGTGCTGCAGTCCATGGAGTCACAAAAGAGTCCACTAAAACTGAGCAACTAAACTGAGGAAAGACCTATTAATTCATTGTCTGTTTTATCCTAGGACCAGGTTAAATCTCTGTTCTCTGTCACAATACAGTCCACAGAGATCTTGATCATCTTGATATTCCACAGAACCAGCATGATTGCTGGTTGACAACACTGATAACACCAGGGTAATTGGTGAGTAGGAAGTGTTTAGATTGTCCTGGTAAAACATATATTTTATTTTCTTGGGCTCTGAAATCACTGTAGACAGTGACTGTAGCCTTGAAACAAAGACACTTGCTCCTTGAAAGGAAAGCTATGACAAACCTAGACAGCATATTAAAACGCAAAGACATCACTTTGCCGACAAAGGTCCACACAGTCAAAGCTATGGTTTTTCCAGTAGTCATGTACTGATGTGAGAGCTGGACCATAAAAAAGACTGAGTGCTGAAGAACCGATGCTTTTGAATTGTGGTGCTGGAGAAGACTCTTGAGAGTCCCTTAGTCTAAGGAGATCAAACCAGTCAATCGTAAAGGAAATCAACTCTAAATATTCACTAGGACTGATGCTATAGCTGAAGCTCCAATACTTTGGCTACTTGATGTGAAGAGCTAAATCATTGGAAAAGATCCTGATGCTGGGAAAGATTGGAGGCAAAAGTAGAAGAGGTGGTATAGGATGAGATGGTTAGATAGCATCACTGACTCAATGGACATGAATTTGAGCAAACTCCAGGAGATAAGACAGGGAAGTCTAGTGTGCTGCAGTCCATGGGGTTGCAAAGAGTTGGATACCACTTAATGACTGAACAACAACAACAAGAAGGCAATAAAACCCTCAAAGTTTTCAAGTACCTGCCACAAGAGTGATGTTTTTAAAGATACAATGAACTGAAACACTTGGGGAAAATCTCCTCTATTATATCACGTCTACCTCTTTGCCACCCCATGGACTATAGCCCTCCAGGCTCCTCTATCCATGGAATTTTCCAGGCAATAATACTCGAGTGGGTTGCCATTTCCTCCTCCAGAGGATCTTCCAGACCCAGAGATAGAAACATCTCTTGCGTCTCCTGCACTGGCAAACAGATTCTTTACCACTGCACCACCTGGGAAGCCCTTTTTAAATATATCAAAAATGACAAATTGTTCACCTACATGTCCTACCTTAAGCAAGAGGCACTTCACCTGGTAGATTTATTGTTTTTTAAGGCACTTTCACTTTTGATTTTGTGTTGAAGTATAGCCAATTGACAGTGTTGTGATAGTTTCAGGTGGGCAGCAGAGGGACTTTACATACACACGTATCCATTCTCCCCCAAACTCCCCACAGGGAACTCTGCTCAGTGCTTTATGGCAGCCTGCAGGGTAGGCTTATTTGGATACTGATGTCGGCACATACCACACATACTCTGTGAACCAGTTATCAATATCTTGGAAGGCTGCCCAGAATCAGCAGACCTGCCTAGAGGAGGTCCAGGCTGCACTCTGAGCTGCCCTGATGCTCAGGTTGTATAAAAGATGAATGCCGCATTAGGACGCTGTATAGAGTGTCTGTCAAATCTCATTATGAGAGCCTCAGTGCAAACCCTGGTTCTGGAGCAAGGTCAAACCTTTGAAGACATGGGACAACTCGCCATCTCAAAAGCAGCTCCTGGCATGCTTCTGAGCCCCAGTAGAGGCTAGGACATCAAGTGCGTCTAAGTACCTAGAGCTGCCTATGATGAGTTGGGATTATGAGACCCACAAAGTCATAAGGTTATCCAGGAATGGAAGGAAACCTCTATATGATGTGAATAGTACATGACACGGAGGACTGAACTGAGGCAGACCAGAGAGTACAAGTTGCATAACCACATGGCTTCGACTTCCACGTGACTTTCCTTTGTTGCACTGTCTTCCTTTAGCTACACCGACGATCTTGTGGAGGCTTCGCTATGACCAGTTTACAGAGGAGAAAACATTTGAGCCTGGTTCACAGGTGGATTAGCTCAATTTATTTATAACTGAAAATGCACATTACAGCCACACTCAAAGGTGACCCTGAAGGTAAGTGGAAAATGAAAGTTTTCCCAGGAGCTATAAGAGGAGCCAAGTGTTTACTGTTTATATACCTTGTATGCAGGGAGAAACTGCCTGAAGTGAAGATAGGCAGTAGACTTCTGGGCAGACAGATGGCTTTACTGGTTGGTCAGGATCCTGAAACGACCACAATTAGAGGCTTGGAGACAAGGAGGTTTGAGAAACAGGTTTGTGGATGAATCTTGGCAGAGAAACCAAACCATGTATGGGTATTGGTGTCTTGTGTTAATGTTCACTTTTAACATTCTAGAATATTCAGAGAGGTTCTGGACAATCTGGTGAATGGGTTTACTTGTCCAGGGGATATCAGTCAGCTTCTGACTTCAGCCACCCTGGTGCTTGCACAGTGGTTCCATGGGTGAAGCAACCTTAGAAGCAGAGATGGGCTCTCTCTCACTAAGATGGAACTGACTATTGTCACTGCTGAATTCCTAAGCTGCCAGCAGCAGATATGCAGTATGGTGCCTCAGTATAGAAACATCCCTCAAGAAGGTCAACTATGTGGTGACAAGCTGGTGGCATCCTAGAAGGGCAATAATATATCTTAACACTTGCTTTGATTATGAGTTTGCTTTTCTTATCCAAGATTCCTCAGGTAGCATCATTCTGAGGGCTTGAAGATCATATGGTTTACAACTTAGGATCCCAGTAACATTGCCTCAGATCGAGGGACACATTTTATGGTGAAAGCAAATGAAATGAGTGCATGGCAAAAGAATCCTCAGATCGCACAGTGTACCATAGCACTTTGAAGAAGCCAGCCTGGTAAAATGATGAAATCACCTATTAAGGGTCCAGCTAGGAGACCAGCTTGTGGACCACATCCAGCAAGGCTGACTGTGTCCTCCAAGATTCCCTAAATGTAGTGAAGCTATAGCCAACACACAGTGAAGTGTCATTAAAATGCAGGGTCTGAAAAACAGGGGATAGAAGTAGGATTGGCCCCTTTATCCCCACCCCTAGTGACTCACTTTCAGAATTCATGCTGCCTATTTCTACATTCTTAGGCTCTGTTGTTGTTATTGTTGTTTAGTCACTAAGTTGTGTCCAATTCTTTTGCAATCCCATAGACTGCAGCCTGCCAGAGTCCTCTTTCCATGGGATTTCCCAGGCAAGACTACTGGAGTGGGTTGCCATTTTCTTCTCCAGGGGATCTTCCTGACCGAGGAATTGAACCCACATCTCCTGCATTGAAGGGAGATTCTTTACTGCTGAGCCAACAAGGAAGCCCTCCTTAGGCTCTACTGGATTAAAAACCCTGAGTTCTGGCATTCGGGATGAAAATGAAGGGTAGGAGAAATAGTTTCTGCCAGAGAACACAGAAAGAGTTACACTGAATTTAAAGCTATGACTACTACATATTCTGTCATTTGGGAGCCTCTCAAACCAATGGACCAACAAGCAAAGAAAGGAGTTGCCACACTCCCAGGCAACTGATGGGGCAACTGACTCTGATTATTATCAAGAAATTTGGTATTTCTGTATGATATCACTATGCATGCACGCTAAGCTGCTTCAGTTGTATCCGACTGTATGTAACCCTACAAACTATAGCCCACCAGGCTCCTGTGTCCAATGGGATTCTCCAGGCAAGAATATTGGAATGGGTTGCCATGCCCTCCTCCAGGGATGATATCACTATCTGTGGAACCTAAAATATACAACAAAGTAGTGAATATAATATAAAAGAGGCAGACTCACAGATACAGAGAAAAAATGAGTGAGGAGGGCAATATAGAGTGGGGGAGTAGGGGGCACAAACTTTTGGAGGAAAGAGGTTCAAGTATGTATTGTACACATGGGAAATATAGCCAATATTTTGTAATAACTGTTGATGGAAAGTGATCTTTAAAAACTTTATAACTATTTTTTCAAATTTAAAGAAATTAGATATTTGCTACACAATTGTGGCATGAAGGAATTTAACTCTAACCCACGATATTCACTGGGGCTCCTCTTGATGCTTGCAAACAATTTCAGCAAACAGTCTAACAAAAATAAAGCAAGTAAGAGATCCAGATTCTGGAAGATAAATGCTCAAATCAAGAACTTAAAGCATGTTAACACCCTCTGGAGCAACTTTTGGCTAAGGAGGGAATGGAAGCTAGCGGATAAATACTTTCCTTCTCCTATTTCAGGTGAATAAGCCTGAACCACAGCTGACACAATCCCTCAAAAGGCTCCCAGGTAAACTGAACCCTAGTTGCCCAGGTTGGTAACCAGCTCAATACTGTACCTTGAGCCTGGCTTTCCCTCCTCCTCACCTCACCCTTCCCAGTATCCTCAGTCTCATTCCCTGCGATAACTTCCCCAGATCAGCTGCCCACACTGTCATCATCTCAGCCTCTGCTTTTTGAAAGAATCCCCAAAGTACTATTGTGACAACCTCCAAGAGTATTATTGTGAATATCTTGTGAAATAGCCTAGAGCTGGCATAGGATATCGGGGAGAAAATGTACAAGAACTTAAATATATCTTGGTAACTTTTCTAATGCCCAAGGATAAAAATAAAATCCTTCTAACCTTCAGGTAGAAAATAACCATAATAATAATAAGAGGTCACCTGGAAAGGAAAAAGAATTCATACTGATATTGAAAATCTCATCTATAACACTAAAAACTAGAAAATAGTTGTATTTGCAAGTAAGAAGAATGTGACTCTAAGATTCTATAGCCAAACTATTCTTGTGTGACAGCAAGAAACAGACATTTTCAGATAGGTAGAGGTTTCAGAAAGCCCCACAACAGCAGAGACTATCTAGAAACACCACTCGAGGTAATCTTTAACCAGAGGAAGCTGCAAAAATAACTTAAGAAAATGGAATACATGGTATATAAAAAACCATGGTCGGTATTGAAATTAGAAAAATGGGTAGGTAAGTCTAGCTATCATGATGATGTATCACTAACTTTTATAAAGGTTATAGAAATCAAATATTAAAAATATGACTACTTATTTTGTGTGCCACCACAGTCCTATGGATATTGTTGTTGTTGTTGTTAAGTCACTAAGTCATATCTGACTGTGAACCCACAAATAGTAGCGTGTTAGGCTTCTCTGTCCTTCACTATCTCCCAGAGTTTGCTCAGACTCACAGCCATTGAGTCGGTGATGCCATCCAACTATTTCATCCTCTGTCACTAGGGACACAGTAAATATTAAAAGCCAATTTGTTCCTTTCCTGACCTGTTATTAATATTTCATGTCATCATGAAACATACATTCAAACAAAAGAATGCATATATAACATATAATATGCATGCATGCTTGCTAAGTCACTTCAGTCATGTCCAACTCTTTGTGACTCTATGAACTGTAGCCTGCCAGGCTTCTCTGTCCATGGGATTTTCTAGGCAAGAATACTGGAGTGGGATTTTTAAGAGTTTAGGGAAGAACAAGATGGTGGAGGAGTAGGTGGATGTGGAGAACATCTCTCTCCATGGATACATCAGGAATACACCTTCAGACACAGAACTGCATGAAGAACACGAGCTGAGTGCAGACAGGAGTACCTAATAGTGGAAAAGAATATATAGAACCACGCAAAACTCGGTAGGATGAAGGAACTAGTGGGAAAAACAGGAGTGTTAGTAGGACTGGACCTGCCCTCAGCAGGTGGGGAAACTGAAGCAGGGATCAATCCCCACATCGGGGCAATTGTCTGAGTCAGAGGAGAAACATATAAGGCTGAGAATGAAACAGCTGATCTGTGGCAGCCTAAATGGAATGAGAATCAAACAGTCCTTGCAGCAGCCATACCTACCCCAGACAGGAACCTTGTCCCCTGGAAGACGCAGTGGCTAGGAGCTGGAGTTTAGGGATTGTGGAGCAATCCCAGGGCGAGGACTGCTGTTGACTGCAGAGAGATGGATTGAGAGAACATGAGGGAGGAGATCGTGGTGGGCAATGCCAGGAGCCAGGCAGCCATGGGAGCAAGGTGATACTTCTGAGTCATGCTTAGAGGTAGAGCCATCACCATAGCTTCTCTCTCCCCACAGTCCAGCATGGCAGCTGAACAACAGAGAGGCTGGCCCATCAAATGCCTGACACTGAACTACAGAGTAGGACCCCACCCAGGGTGCCCCTTTAAGTGCCTGACGCTCGGATCTACAGAGTAGGACCCCAGCCAGGGGAGGGGGGGGCCTCTATGTGCCTGATGCGCGGAGCACAGAGAGGGACCCCAGGCAAGGGAGCCCTCTAAGTGCCTGAACAGGTGGAGCTATGGAGAAAGACTAGCCAAAGAGGCCTTCTGATTGCCAGATACAAGAGGCTCCAAAAAAGACTCTGCTAGGGCCATGACTCCTGCGGCAGAGGCAGTCCGTGTCCCTGCACTCTTGACGCCGCCAGGGTCCCCACAAGCCAAGCAGCTGCACCACCTTCACACTCAACCTTCACTGGGGCAGAGCTGCCACAGGCAAAAAAAGAAAAAGTACTGCGTCTATGCGGACAGGGTCACTTCGGTGGTGTCCAACTCTTTGTGACCATGTAGAGGTGGCCTGCCAGGTATCTTTGTCATAGAGGGGTTCTCCAGGCAAGAATACTGGAGCTTATTGGCCAACACTGGTTACCATACCAAAAGCAGCATATTTCCTGCTGCCCTAGCTGCCTCCCCCGAGTACCTGGTGCTGCCAGAAACTCTGCAACCCAAGCAGCTGCACCACCTCCACACCTGAGTCTCACAGGAGCAAACCCAAGTCCTCCAGAGCAGCCTCGGGAGCAAACCCCAATGGGTGACACACGTGTAGGGGTGGAAAGAAAACCACAGTTGAAACCCAGGGGCAGTGTGGCTAAGGAAGAAGACCCAAAACTTTCCCATCAACTGTACAAAGTGCAGATTAAACCCACACTACCAACTAGGCAGAGTCTGTGTCTATGGAATATATGAAAGGTCATCGAGAGCTCCCACGAAAGAAAACACACGAGTTCTGATAGCTGTGGACATTGGAGGCAAGAACACACAGGCGTAGGACCAGATTAGAATCTGAGCTGCCCCCACAGCAGGTCCAGAGATCAGCACAGTGTTGGAGGGCATCCTAGGGAGGTAAGGTGAACTGTGACTCCCAATGAGGGAAAGGACTCTGACAGCAGTGACTCAAGGAAAACATTTATTATTCTTATTTCTTGACTTGTTCTGTAGATTCTTTTGGATTTTCCCCCCTTTTTCACCCTCTGTTGTAGCTGTCAATTTTTTTTCATTTATTTTTATTAGTTGGAGGCTAATTACTTTACAATATTGTAGTGGGTTTTGTCATACATTGACATGAATCAGCCATGGATTTACATGTACTCCCCATTCCGACCCCCCCTCCCACCTCCCTCTCCACCCAATTCCTCTGGGTCTTCCCAGTGCACCAGGCCCGAGCACTTGTCTCATGCATCCCACCTGGGCTGGTGATCTGTTTCACCCTTGATAGTATACTTGTTTCGATGCTGTTCTTTCAAAACATCCCACCCTCGCCTTCTCCCACAGAGTCCAAAAGTCTGTTCTGTACTTCTGTGTCTCTTTTTCTGTTTTGCATATAGGGTTATCATTACCATCTTTCTAAATTCCATATATATGTGTTAGTATACTGTAATGGTCTTTATCTTTCTGGCTTACTTCACTCTGTATAATGGGCTCCAGTTTCATCCATCTCATTAGAATTGATTCAAATGAATTTCTTTTTAACAGCTGAGTAATATTCCATGGTGTATATGTACCACAGCTTCCTTATCCATTCATCTGCTGATGGGCATCTAGGTTGCTTCCATGTCCTGGCTATTATAAACAGTGCTGCGATGAACACTTGGGGGTGCACGTGTCTCTTTCAGATCTGGTTTCCTCAGTGTGTATGCCCAGAAGTGGGATTGCTGGGTCATATGGCAGTTCTATTTCCAGTTTTTTAAGAAATCTCCACACTGTTCTCCATAGTGGCTGTACTAGTTTGCGTTCCCACCAACAGTGTAAGAGGGTTCCCTTTTCTCCACACCCTCTCCAGCATTTATTGCTTGTAGACTTTTGGATAGCAGCCATCCTGACTGGCGTGTAATGGTACCTCATTGTGGTTTTGATTTGCATTTCTCTGAATAATGAGTGATGTTGAGCATCTTTTCATGTGTTTGTTAGCCATCTGTATGTCTTCTTTGGAGAAATGTCTGTTTAGTTCTTTGGCCCATTTTTTGATTGGGTCATTTATTTTTCTGGAATTGAGCTGCAGGAGTTGCTTGTATATTTTTGAGATTAATCCTTTGTCTGTTGCTTTGTTTGCTATTATTTTCTCCCAATCTGAGGGCTGTCTTTTCACCTTGCTTATAGTTTCCTTTGTTGTGCAAAAGCTTTTAAGTTTTCATTAGGTCCCATTTGTTTAGTTTTGCTTTTATTTCCAATAGTCTGGAGGTGGGTCATAGAGGATCCTGCTGTGATTTATGTCGGAGAGTGTTTTGCCTATGTTCTCCTCTAGGAGTTTTATAGTTTCTGGTCTTACATTTAGATCTTTAATCCATTTTGAGTTTATTTTTGTGTATGGTGTTAGAAAGTGTTCTAGTTTCATTCTTTTACAAGTGGTTGACCAGTTTTCCCAGCACCAGTTGTTAAAGAGGTTGTCTTTTTCCATTGTATATTCTTGCCTCCTTTGTCGAAGATAAGGTGTCCATAGGTTCATGGATTTATCTCTGGGCTTTCTATTCTGTTCCATTGATCTATATTTCTGTCTTTGTGCCAGTACCATACTGTCTTGATGACTGTGGCTTTGTAGTAGAGTCTGAAGTCAGGCAGGTTGATTCCTCCTGTAGCTGTCAATTTTATTGGCACTAAGAAATCCAATTAAGCTTTTGAGCTTTTTTTTCTTTCCTCAGTCACATTTTTTTATTGTTGTCATAAACCTCTGCCTCTACATTGGGCTTTTGCAGTACTGTGGAGTTTTCTTTTCTTTTTTCTTCTCTCTTTTTTTAATTTTAATTTTTAAAACTTATTATTATTTTTTCTATATTTATTCTTTTGTCTGATTTTCTTACTGTTCTTTTCCCCTTGCAGTTAATCTTTAATGTATATAAATCTTCTTTATCTACCTCTATTTAACTTTGCATATCAATTCTTTTTTTCTTCTCTTTCTCTCCTTTCCTCTCAACGTATTTGTTAGTTTTATTTTCATTGCTTTATTTCCCAATTGGCACATTGCTTTAGTTTTGTTTTCCAGTTTATGCCTTAATTAGTTTTGTTCTGGTAGATATAATTTTTGGTTTCCTTTGTTCACTGGGTCAATCTATTATACTTTATTTTTGTTGGACTTTGGTTTTGTTTATGGGTGTGTTTATGTTTTGTTATGGGTGTGTTTATGTGTATATTCCATTATTTTAATTATTATATGCCTGATATTGTAACTGCCATTTGTCTGGGATTCATCTATGGTTTCTCGCTTTTGGATATTTGTTTTAATCTCATTTAATGCCATAAAAACCACTTGTGGAATCTTCATTCCTGACCAGAGATCAAGCCCTGAGCCTTTGGAGTGGGATAACTGACTCCAAGACCCTAGGGAGTAGGGTTAGCGAGAATGCACATAAAGGAAACCATTTGAACACAAGACCCAGCATCATCCAACCACCAGTAGCACGCTGTGCAGGATGCCTCATCTAAACAACAAATAAAACAAAAATACAAGCCCAATCATAGCAGACAGGATTACCACCTCACTCAGCCTTGCCCATCAGAGGAAAAACAAACAAGCAAACAAAAACTCAGCACAAATCTCACCCTATAGGAAGTTCACAGAAACCACTGGACCAAACTTAGGAGGACAGAAACCAAACGGAAGAAAGTATTCAAGCTTCTTCAAGGAAAGAATTCAACTTTCCTTGAAGCCTGGGAAAAGAAGACCCCAAACACAATAAGTTAAAAAAAAAAAATAATGCAAACGCAGAGAAATATATATAAATGAAGGAACAAACTAGAAACATAGAAGTCCAATAAATGAAGAGGAAACAGGCAAAGAATTCAGAATAATGATGGTAAAGATGATCAAAAACCTTGAAGACAAAATGGAAAAAATTCAAGAAGCATTTAACAGAGACCTAGAAGAATTAAAGAATAAACATACAGAGACAAACAACACAATTACTGAAATAAAAAATACTCTAGAAGGAGTCAATAGCAGAATATCTGGAGCTGAAGAATGAATCAGTGAGCTGGAAGATAAGATGGTGGAAATAACTTAAGAAGAGCAGAATAAAGTAAAAAGAATGAAAAGAACTGAGGACAGTCTCAGAGACTTCTGGGACCATATCAAATGCATCAACGTTCAAATTATAGGGGTCGCAGAAGAAGAAGAGAAAAAGAAAGGGTATGAGAAAATTTTCTAAGAGATTATAGTTGAAAATTTCTCCAACATGGGAGAGGAAACAGTCAATCAAGTCCAAGAGGCACAAACAGTCCCATACAGGATAAAACCAAGGAGAAACACACCAAGACACATACTAATCAAACTAACAAAGACTAAACACAAAGAAAGAATATTAAAATGAGCAGGGGAGAAGCAGCAAGTAACACGCAAGGGATACCCCGTATGCTTAACAGCTGATCTTTCAGCAGAAACACTGCAGGCCAGAGGGAATGGCAGTATATAGTTAAAGTACTGAAAGGGAAAATTCTGCAACCAAGATTACTGTACCCAGCAAGAATCTCATTCAAAATTGATGGAGAAATATAAAGCTTTTCAGACAAGCAAAGTTAGAGAATTCAGTACCACCAAACCCAGCTTTACAACAAAGGTTAAAGGGACTTATATATTCAAGAAATAAAGAGAAGGAAAAATATCTACAAAATCAACCACAAACAATTAAGAAAATGGCAATAGGAAAATATGTATGAATAATTACTTTAAATGTAAATGGATTAAATGCTTCAACCAAAAGACACAGACTGGCTGAATGGATACAAAAACAAGATGCATATTTATGCTGTCTACAGGAAACCCACTTCAGACCTCAAGACACACATAGACTGAAAGTGAGAGGATGGAAAAAATATGTTCCATGCAAATAGGAAGCAAAAGAAAGCTGGAGTAGCAATCCTCATATCAGACAAAGTAGACCCTAAAATAAAGAAGATTACAAGAGATAAGGAAGGACACTACATAATGATCAAGGGATCAATCCAAGAGGAAGACATAACAATTGTAAATATCTACGCACCCAACATAGGAGCACCTCAATACATAAGACAAACATTAACTGATATAAAAGGAGAAACTGACAGCAACACAATAATACTAGGAGACTTTAACACTCCACTCACACCAATGGACAAATAATCAAAACAGAAAATTAATAAGGAAAATGATTCTTAAATGATACATTAGATGAGATGGATCTTATTGATATCTTCAGGACATTCCATCCAAATGCAGAAGAATACACATTCTTCTCAAGTGCACATGGAACATTCTCCAGGATAGACCACATCTTGGGTCACAAAACAAACCTCAGTAAATTTAAGAACATTGAAATCATATCAAGCATCTTCTCTGACCACAATGCTATCAGACTAGATATCAATTACAAGGGAAAAAAGTGTAAGAAACACAAACACATGGAGATCAAACAACACATTTCTAAATAACCAACAGGTTACTCAAGAAATCAAAAGGGAAATCAAAAAATTTCTAGAAACAAATGACACTGCAAACATGACAACTCAAAACCTATGGGAGGCAGCAAAAGCAGTTCTAAGAGGGAAGTTTATAGCAATACAGTCCTACCTAAAAAAACAATAAAATAAAGAAAAAATAGAATAGACAACCTAACTTTACACCTAAAACAACTGGAAAAAGAAGGACAAAAAACCATCAGAATTAGTAGAAGGAAAGAAATAATGAAGATCAGAGCAGAAATAAGTGAAAAAGAAATGAAAGAAACGATGAGTTGAGTTGAGTACAGTCGCTCAGTTGTGTCTGACTCTTTGCGACCCCATGAATCGCAGCACGCCAAGCCTCCCTGTCCATCACAAACTGCCGGAGTTTACTCAAACTCATGTCCATCGAGTCGGTGATGCCATCCAGCCATCTCATTCTCTGTCATCCCCTTCTCCTCCTGCCCCCAATCCTTCCCAGCATCAGGTAACAACAGACAATGCAAAAATACAAAGAATTATAAGAGACTATTATGAACAACTATATGTCTCCTGCTTTGGCAGGCAGGTTCTTTACCACTAGCACCACCTAGGAAGCCCCCAACATATGACACAGATATAGTTTAAAAATAATAATGATAGAAAAAAAATATGCTTCCTCCGTCTAACTCAAGATTATCTTTTCCCTTTTTCAGTATTTTTTATTTTTATAAAAAAACCTAACTTCTCTTGTGGTTCAGATGGTAAGGAATCTGCTTGCAATGCAAGAGACCTGAGTTCAATCCCTGGGTCAAGAAGATCCCCTGGAGAAGGGAATGGCAACCCCCTTCAGTATACTTCACTAACACACTTCTGTTGCGTACAATGGAAAAGTTCTTAACTTCTTACTTTTTAAAAGTTTTTTAATTAAAAAATTTTTTAATTGTAATTTTACTTATCTTTTGTTTACTTCTTGAACTAATAAGGCTCTAGAACAAATCTCTGCTATCAACATTAGCTGTGTGAACTAGATCCAGAGACTAGATTTCTTGGAACTTCAGTCTTCTCTTTTGTAAAATAGGGACCAAAATCCTTACTTTCTTGGCAGGAGCATCACGAGAAGTATGGAGAAAGCACATCATCACTGTGGAAGAAGTGCTCCATAATGTGTAACTACTTCTGTTATTGTTTGGCCTAAGGTAAAGAACAGAGGAGCATATACGTAAGAGAAGCATCTGGAATAACACCATCTATCCACAATGTATCTGTTCCTCAACGCTCATGCTATCAATTCTGCAGAAATGCTTGGACAGGATGGGTTTCCCCTGGCTAACCTTTCTTTAGTCTTCCTGATCTGGCATATCCTATTTCACTTTGTTTACCATTAAAAACTGTGCTCATCAATATATGCTTTTGCTCTTTTCTCCCTTTTAAAAATCCAATACGTGAAGGAATCACCATTGAGTTTGAAAAAACTGCTTGAAGTAAAAACTAAAATAAACAAATGTATCTGTTACAAGGTGCCAGCAGTAAATTTTCAAAATAGCTCTGTGCAATGGCCAGAATTAACTTTCCTTTTATTCTTCTGGCAGGATGTCTCTGTAGAGTTTGGCAGAGACATTTAATGGAACAGAACAAAACTTTTATTTTCTCCTTGTACTGGTCTGACACTGTCAGCCTGAGCATCTTTTGGAATGCCCCAGTGCACTCAGAATGGGCTCCTTGAGCTCACAGGAGGCGGGAATAATGGCCTGCAGACTGCTGAAGTGGGCAGTCCTGCAACCTGGAGCCACACCAGCCCTGCTGGGAAGGAAGCCTATCTGTTTATCAAATTGACAGCAAGGCAGCAAAGGGAGCTGCTGAAGCATCCTTTGCCAGATACAGGCATCATGCAGAAAAATACTTCATTGCTGCTCGTGAATGAACATATTTCTGGTTCAATGGTTGGATCATATCACTGCTCATCTAAGGTAATGGCCAGTAAAGAATGACCAAGAATCACATCCTTCAAACAAAGCTGAAAATACGTTTATCTAAAGTGAGTTACTGGGTTGAAGTCAGACTTGCTGGCCTCACTGAAGGAATAGAACACTGACCATCATCTCACTTCCATTCCAAAAGCTACTAAAGTCCTCACCTTAAAGAACACCCACTGTACTGTGATCATGAGTCAAGGTTACCCTATTTTAGTTTAGAACCTCCTTTTCCCCCATGTGGTTCAAACTACATTGGCAAGAAGCTATCATGTTTAGACAGATTCCAACTAAGCAACTTCTGCAAGACAATACGGGGGACACTATTGCTGTCTCTCGGAAGAGTAGTTTCCAATGTATTTTTACACAGGATGAGAAAAATGTGTGCTGTTTCCAGATTCTATTTCACCATCACTATGAAAAGCCATTTTGCTTGGGAAAGCCAATATTACCACTAAAATATTGAAGGCAGAGTAGTATATTGTCACTCCTACCATTTACAGCACTGTCGCTATTTCAATATTACAGTTTTACCTTCATTTATGTGATTATTGATTTGATGTTATCCCAACCACCAAACTATAAACTCCATGAAGCCAGGAGATGTCTCTTTTTGCTCACCTATTACAGTCCCTGGTATGCAGAATGTAACCAAAACTATGTTTGTTCAATTAATATTATTTAGCAGGATCATTTGTAATGATTTTTATATTAGCTACTCATGATATGTTCAGAATTGGATAATACATAAAGTAACCATCAATGTAGGCTCACTATAGGCTCCAGCCTTGAGAAGTTTACAATCCAAGTTTGTTTCAGGTGACAGTGTTCTAGGTAACTAACACCCACACATCCTCCCCAGTATTCCTGGTCCATTGCTTTCCCATTGCACTGATCACCTTCTAGCATACTATACAATTCAGTTTTTTAGCTTTTTCACTGTCCCCCCTAGAGACAGATTAGAATATCAAATACAGGAGCAGGACTTTTTCATCTGTTTTGTTTATGGATGTTTTTCCCCTGTACCCAGTAATTATACCAATTGGTCATTACCTCCTCTTTGGAATACTTGTGTATTTCTGACCTGGCTACCTTTTCTCTCCTACCATATCTCCTGCCCTCACTCACACCAGTCTAGACATGTGGAGGGGCTTCATTGGTCCAGACTTGTGGTCTCTGAACTTACCAGCCCTTCTCAACAGGATATTTTTCCACAAGTTACCTCCATGCTCATTCACTTACCTATTTCAGATCTTTATTCCAAAGACAGCAAGGTCTTCCCTGATAGTCTTATTTAAGTCTGAGTCCCTTCCCTTCAAGCCACACACATACTGTTGGAACTTGCAAATTCCTGCCCTGATTTTTCTCGATAACACTCATCACAGTCAAATATACAAGGTTAGTTATATGTTGTCTGTTGGTCTCTCTCCCTCCCCACCCACCGACACAGATATTCCAAACTTCATGAGGGCAGACGTTGTCCTCTCCTTTGCTCACTGTTATTTCCCCAAGATCTAGAATACTGTGTTACACTTGGCACTTGATAAATATTTGTTGAGCAGATGAATTATAGCAAAGATAATTTTTATATGTAAAATACCAGTTTTTAGAATGTCCTACTTTAGTTCAGAGAGCATACATGGGATTACAATAAGATGTTTGAATTTCAAATAAGAAGTTGAATATGAAATAAAAAATATAATAAGAAGCAGGTGGCTTGGAAAGGTCAAGTAATACAAGGCATACATCTTTGCATTTGATGAATATGCTGCTAGAGTTTAGGTTGTTGATACATTTTGGCTAAAAAATCTCTAAGCAGTTGTTTGCTATCAGATGCTATTTTTGAAGGCAACGATCAAAATACACATACACACACACAAACACACACACACACACATCTTAGCCCTCACATACAAGTTTGCATCTGGTGCCCAGGGAAAATGAGAGGAAATGACTTTTAAATGGCTAAGGAAAGTGTTCATGATTCATTAGTTCACTGAAACAGCAGAGCATGCATCCACTTAACAAAACAGGCAGAACCAGCCTTAACCAGGTAAGAGTCGATGTGGAGACCCGTTGACCAAATGCCTGCAGTTACAGCTGTGATGATGAATGACCCTGAGAATCAGAAATGTCAGGGTAACACTACAAGATCTTCCTCATCCTTTCCCGTCAGCCTGGAGACAGGAAATTTGCAAGGAATAATTCTATGTGAAATCCAGTCCAAAGTATACATCCTCCCTCCATCCAGGGACTCGTGAGCAGAATTGAAAGAGTAGAAGCAATTGTTTGTGCTCTCTGTGACTGACATAGAAGCACATCATTTCAGAGCATAGACTTTCGGAAGCATGCCCTCCAATCACAGTGTTTTATGAAGGAAAAAATTGAACCAAAATTTCCTCAGCTAACTTTGAGGGAATACCCCAAATAGCCTCAAGATTCCTGAAACCCACACCAGTGTCCCCTCCCCAGGTTGGAGTGTCATTGCTGATGCTCCAGTTAGATCCAGTTAGATTTCCAGAAAAGCACTCATTTCAGCCCAAATAATGCATGCATTCAAATCTATATATGCGTAGTAGAGAGATTGAGGGATAGACATAGAGAAATGCAGATGTACTACATGTAGAAAATCAGTATCATAAACCTCATTGATCTTATTTGTTTTTTAATAAAGAGAAGAATGAAGGAGAAAGTTTCTCATAATCTCAACATCTTAATAACACCTTTAAGTCCTTGAATATTTAACACTTTTATGTCTTCCATCTAAATAGTATATAGTCACAATCTCTTGACCAGTTTTTATGTAGGGAAATTATTTATGTCAACTTCATAGCAACCCTCTGATGGATGTATTATCATCTCCATTTTACAGAGGAAGGGACAGAGTTCAGGAAGTTGACACAGAAAGTAAATTGGCCAAAGCTAAACAGCCCAGGTATGGCTGGGTCTGTTCCGAAACCCAAATCAATCAATCTCCAAGGCCAGCATTGCTCCTAGTGCCCCTCACTGCAACCCCCTCTTCCTTCCAGGAAATAAAAGCCCCCCTTTCTTCCTCATACAAGATGGATACTTAAACTCTGTATTTATGAGGACAGCTAACAATTACTGTCACTTTATTTAGAGAGCAATGAAGTAACATCACTAATATTTAAATAACAAACTTTATTGCAGTTTAAAATCCGTGTAAGATGACTTTATTTTCACCCATATATTTGACAATCTGGTCTGTAAAGTCAAAGCTATGGTTTTTCCAGTAGTCGTGTACGGATATGAAAGTTGGACTGTAAAGAAGGCTGCTGCTGCTAAGTCGCTTCAGTCATGTCCGACTCTGTGTGACCCCATAGACGGCAGCCCACCAGGCTCCGCTGTCCCTGGGATTCTCCAGGCAAGAACACTGGGGTGGGTTGCCATTTTCTTCTCCAATGCATGAAAGTGAAAGGTGAAAGTGAAGTCCTTCAGTCATATCTGACTCAGCGACCCCATGGACTGCAGCCCACCAGGCTCCTCTGTCCATGGGATTTTCCAGGCAAGAAGAGTACTGGAGTGGGGTGCCATTGCCTTCTCCTGTAAAGAAGGCTGAGTGCTGAAGAACTGACGCTTTCTAATCATAGTGCTGGAGAAGACTCTTGAGAGTCCCTTGGACACCAAAGAGATCAAACCAGTTAATCCTAAAGGAAATCAGTCCTGAACATTCATTGAAAGGACTGATGCTGCAGCTGAAACTCCAATACTTTGGCCACCTTATGCAGAGCCAACTCACTGGAAAAGACCCTGATGCTGGGAAAGATTGAAGGCAGGAGGAGAAGGGGACGACAGAGGATGAGATGGTTAAATAGCATCACTGACTGAATGGACATGAATGTGAGCAAACTTGAGGAGATAGACGGAGGAGCCTGGCATACTGCAGTCCATGGGATCGCAAAGAGTCAGATGCAACTTAGCCACTGAATAACAACATCTGACAATCAACCGGAGTAAAACCCTCCAGGCCAGGAGTGGTTTTCTCTGGCTGTCAGTTGAAGACTTAGCCTCCTGTGGAGAAGCAAGCATCTCAGTGATTTTTCTTGTCCGTGCCCTGCCTATAATGCCTTCCTCCAAGCAGGACAGATTTATAGATTTGGAAGGAAAGGTTGACTGAACCAGGAATACATGATGTCTCCTTTTGGAATGAACAGGCCATGCAGAGAGGAGACAGGACTGTGTTCTTCCATGGAGGTAGCAGGTAGAATCACTAGGGCTTGGCCCCAAAATGTGGCTGGGATTCCAAGCAACATCCCTCTCAGGGGTGCAGGGGGCAGGCAGAAATGTCTGTGTTCCTTCAGATTCACTCCTGGTTCTACACCCAGTCCCCAGGTCAAGGAAAGATTTCTTGTCAAGATCTTTGGCAGGAGAATAATACGACTTAAAGAGGTTCCTTTAGGAACTTAAGGAGTCTTTCCAGAAATAGCCAGAGGGCCAGAGGGGGGCTGCCAGTCAACCTCCTGGGATCCAAACTCTGAGAGAACAGGAGATGGCTTTCCAGAGCCCCACCCTCCCAGTTCTGATCCCTGGCATCTACATTTTCCCTGGGGAAACTGATGGGTGGAGACCTGGAGGCAGGAAGGAAATCTTTGGGTCTGCTCTTCATTCATTGTCCCATCATTCTGGCGACTGTCAGCCTTTATTTTTAAAGCATTAAACACGTCAACAGCATTGCTTTATTTTTCTTTCAAGGAGATAATGCTCTACTATAAAAGGGGGAAAAACTTGTTTGTTGCTTCCAAAGGAAATGAGATGTTTTAGATTTTTAAATTTTGTCTCAGACTAAGAGGTTTCAGATGGTGCAAAGCAAGCTTTGCCTTTCTTACTTAAGTTACCCTATTTTTCATGTTCATTTTTTCCTATTGACACAGAATACAATTATTGCCACCCTTTTTTCACTAGCTGGCTGGCTCTTTCTTATGAAAATGTGAACAATGAGTTGAAGAGGCTTCTTGGCAGTTCTCTCCGTAGCAAACTCTTCCATGCCCTAGGTCACTAGAATGCTCTTGGGAGGATTTCCTCATAGGGTTCTGTTGTATAGTTCTCAGAAGCTACAATCTATTCAATTGTTTCTACCAGACTACATGGCACAATTCATTCCAGGACACTTTCTTCTTAATAGTTTTCCCTTCAGTCCAACTTATTTCTACTATGGGTTTCCCTGGTGGCTCAGATGGTAAGAATCTGTCTGCAATGCAGGAGACCCCAGTTCGATCCCTATTTCTACTAGTTATGTTCAAATGTGTCCACATTACAACTCATTTTGTTGAATCCCAGCAGTCAAAAAGTCTCAGAGGTGTCAGCTCCAAATATATTTATCCATGTATATGCAAACATATAGATCTGATAAGGTTAGTGCCCTCAGTCATCTGGCCACCAATCCTTTCTGCTTTGAGGAACTCAGAATGATATTAGTAGAATGTATTCATAAATAGAAACATAGATAACAGCTATTCTGTACAATACAAGATATTATCTCTGTATTAACCAGGAGAACAATATAGATGCTAAGAAATAAAGTTCACTGAAGTTCAGCACTATTGATGTTCTTTTTATTTCCTTTGCTCAGTTTCTTCTTCAAATTAAAGTGTTTTGCTAAATATGGTCTTACTTACCAAATTCTTTCTCAATCATTTAGAATGTGGGTGTACAGATTTCTGTTTCCTATTTACTGAATTCAATCACAAGTATTTAAGCATGTATCAAAGCTAAGGGAAAAGGGAATACCTCTTAGTATTATCTTTAGAAGCACATTGTCCTTCTAAAAGCCATTTTGTCACTAAATAATGCTTAGAGTATTGTGGAACAGAAATAACCCTCTTCATAATAAAGAAAATTAGTCACAAAGAACTCAAACAAGTCACTACATAGTTGTTGGTTAGTTAACAAATGGAACTCAAAAGTCCTACTACTCTCATATCTTTTTTTTTCATATGCAAACAGAAGGAAAGTTGTAGCAAACTTGGGTCAAAAATGTCAACTTTCTCAGAAAGTCCATCAGTAGATGCCAGGGGCCAAAGATGGCAGGTGGGGTAGGGAGAGAGAATGGGAACTTCATGTTTAATGTGGACGGAGTTTCAGTTTGGGCTTCCCAGGTGCAGTGCTAGTGGTGGTAAAGAACCTGTCTGTTGGGGGAAGCACACTGATTGAAACCGCCCACCCTGGCCAGGCACCATAGTAACCATTTGCATGAGTTGTTTTATGACAGGTGATCATGATAAGGAATACGGAACTAACAAGCCGCCACCAACCGGAAGAGTTCAGGAAAGGTCGAAAGGAGACACCACGTGTCCGTCCACTTCCCAGAATCCCTCTTGCTAGCATCCATCTTGGCTGAGCAATGCGTGTGCCACCAGGAAAGACTCTGAATTAGATTGATTGTCCAGGGACCACCTGGAAACTAATCCCATCACCATAAAGCCCAAGACTGCGAACCACAGGGCAGAGCAGTTCTCCTGGGTTCCCTTACCCTCCTGCTCTCCACCCGGGTGCCCTTTCCCAATAAAATCTCTTGCTTTGTCAGCACACGTGTCTCCTCGGACAATTCATTTCCGAGTGTTAGACAAGAGCCCAGTTTCGGGCCCTGGAAGGGGTCCCCCTTCCTGCAACATGTCTACCAATGCAGGAGACATAAGAGATGCCGGTTTAATACCTGAGTCAGGAAGATCCCCTGGAGGAGGAAATGGCAACCCACTCCAGTATTCGTGCCTGGAGAATCCCATGGACAGAGGAACCTGGTGGGCTATGGCCCATAGGGTCACAAAGAGTCAGACACGACTGAAGTGACTTAGCAAGCATGGATAGCTTCCATTTAGGAAGGTGAAAAATTCAGGAGATGGAGGAGCATTGCACAACAATGTCAATGTACTTAGTGCCACTGAACCGCACAATTAAATATGTTTAAAATAGTATGATTTATATTATGTGGCTTTTACCACAGTAAAAGAAAAAATGTTTAAAAACATGTCAGCTCAAAAAAAAAAAAAAAAAAAAGTCAGCTCTTGGGGACTTCCCTGGTGGTCCAGTGCTTCCAATGCAGAGGGTGCAGGTTCCATCCCTGGTGGAGAAACTAAGTTCCTACAAGCTGCACGGCCAAAAAAAAAAAAGTCAACTCTCAGGGAGAATACAGTCAGCCCTCTATATCCTCAGGTTCCACAGATTTGACCAACAAAGGATAGAAAATATTCACGTGAAAAATAATCCCAGAAAGTTCCAGAAAGCAAAACTTTTGCTGCATCAGAAACTATTTACATAGCATTTGCATCATATTTACAATGATTTACGTAGCATTTACGCCATATTGGATATTATAAGCAATCTAGAGATGAGTTCAAGTGTATGGGAGGATGCGTGTAGGTATATGCAAATATTTTGTCATTTTTTACAAGGAACTTGAGCATCCCCAGGAGGTCCTAGAACCAATCCCCCATGGCTATGGAGAGACACAACTGTAATTTTAAAAATGAAAAAGCCTACACCTGATATTTTCTTTGATACACCATTGTCCTTAATGCTAAGAAGAAACAAAATATTCTTTCTTGTAGATATATCTCATATCATCCTAAATAATTCATGTTCCTTAAGACACTTCTAGACCAAAATCTAACTTTCCTTATAAAGTACACAGTTTTCCCAAGTTGGGAACAGGCTTTGTGAAGCCATAAAAGCTCCTGGAAGTTTTCCTTTGTGACACCTGCATGCTATGCTTAGCCATGTGGCAGTATACCATTGCCAGCAAAGACATTCGGGTAAGTAATCACTCCACAGGCTTGCGAGCTCTGCCCTCAGAACTCACTGCTGCTGAACCACTAGTGAGAAGAGAATAAGTGATGCCAGAATTCTGAAAGAAATCACAGAATCTCTAGGTTGTAAGAGAACTTAAATTTCATCCAGTCCCACCACATCAGAATAATCTGCAAGCATCCTTGAAAAGCATTTTAAAGTGAGATAATGTTACAAGTTGAGGAAGATTAATGGCAGACAAATCACCATAGCACCAACAGGTAGAATGCTTTAAGAACACCAAAAAGAATGCACTTAGAACTCAGAAAAAGTACACCAAAATGGTCTTGTTCCTCTTTGAAATTCGAGAAGTAACAATCCTTTCAACACTCTCCAGGACTTCTATAATCCAAGAGCAGGTGTTACAAGTTTAGAGCTGCTTTTTCTCTCACTCATTTATTCAATAATATTTACCTACCATGGGAAAGATAATTTATCAAAGTGAAGATTAACATTTATGACCAGTACAAAAGTCATTTCTGTCCCCCCAAAAAATCTCCATTCAAAGTTTTTTTTAACATGTTTCACATAGGTGACCATGAATCATATATACTTCTACTTTTCTGAAGAGGGAAATAATAACAAAGATCAAAATCTTATAAAAATGATTTAAAATTTTTAGAAATCCTTACTAACTCACTAGCTACTATTGCTAAACAGGAATTGAAATCTAATAGATATCTGAACCCAAATATAAAATATGAGAGTATTGGTTAGCATGAGCAAAGAGGTGAGAATTAAGAGAATGAAGAAATGAGGGGCACCCTTGGTGATGCAGTGTTCCCTGGATGCTATGACTCTGTGTTCCCAATGCTGGGGGGCCGGGTTCAATCCTGGTCAGGGAATTAGATCCTGCATGCTTCAAGAACGATCAAAGAGCCTACACACTGCAACTAAAACCCAGTGCAGCCAAATAAACAAGCAAATTTAAAAAAAAAAAATAGAGAGAGGGAATGAAGAAATGAAATCATGTGAAAATTTAAAGTAGGTGCTGAGCAAAGTTTCAATTAATGGACTATAGGAAGATGATGAAAGGGCAGAGTACAGACAGGGAATTTTGTATGGAGGTTTTCTCTAACAGAACCTGAGCTGTGAGTTCTCATCATCCCTCTTTCTCCAGATGAAGGGGTTGCTGACTCTTCTCTCCAGGACTAGAGCTAGGGGCTTCAACAGGAGCTCTCAGAGATGTAAGTTCCTTGAATAGAGAAGGCTTGGCAGACTGGAACCAGACTCATCTGATAAACTTTAAGCAGCCCATGGCAGCCCAGAGAGGGCTGCAGCTGGAATGCATACACACTTCTCCTCAGCACTGAGTCAAACGGCATGTCCCAGGAACCCAACGTAGAGCCTATGATAGGACTGCCAGGACCAGAGCATGTAAATGAAATTCTGGTTAGGAGAGCAGACTGCCAAGGTGAAGGTAATACAGAATGAAGAGTCTGAGTGCAGAAAATGCTGTGGAGGGGGATGGGTTAATTATAAGTGTTTTTGGCGAGCGTATGCACCCCGAGTCTTAGATCTTTAACATTAATTCTCCAAGACTCTAACTTGCAGATATTAGAGCCAAGATCATCCTGTCAAGTTGGCACCTCCACAGACTATGAAATGTAGCAGTAATGACGTCATTGAGATTGTCAAGTCAATATGGCAGAAACTGAAGTGACAGAGAAGGATCCTCCCTTGTGGAAAAATGAACCAAAAAACAAAATTTGGATACACAACCAAATTTCAAATTTGGAGTGTGAAATCTCTGAGTGTGAAAAGAGGAGCCAAAGTCAGAGAACAGAATAGGATCTTAAATCAAAGCAGCTATTAAGTTCCATACCCTTAATGGATATAGAACTTACTAAGAACTGTGGCTATAGAACCATCACTAGCACAAGGGTTCAAAATGTCATTCCATGAGTGCATAGGGCTAATATAGACTGACAGAAGATGTCCAGTGGTAACAAAAATGCTGGAATGCAATGAAGTAATATTTTCAGATTGGTAAAAGGAGGTTACTTTTGACCACTTAAACTCTGTCAAGTGAAGATAAATAAATATAAAGAAAGAGTTTACTAGTTTACTATCCATAGAAGTTTACTTAAAAAATTACTAAATAACATTCAGCAAGAATAACAGTAACTAGAAGAAAAGAGTGGACGCATGAAATAATGATAAGGAAATGAAGCTGGTAAGCATGTTTGTAAATCTAAATTAACTTCAGATATAAAACAAAGATAACATTTACTAATTTATCTTGCTTCAGTGCAAGATAAAACTAAAATGCTAGATGATTAATTGGAATACATGGTTCAACAGGAAGATAGAGGATTTGGAAAACTTTACATTTTGTTCTGATCGTGCCATCTGGCCCCATTAGTTCATGGCAAATAGAAGGAAAAAAGGTGGAAGTGGTGACAGATTTCCTCTTCTTGGGCTCTAAAATCACTGCAAATGATGACTGCAGCCATGAAATCAGAAGATGATTGCTTCTTGGCAGGAAAACTATGTCAAACCTAGACAGTGTGTTGAAAAGGTGAGACATTACTCTGCTGACAAAGGTCCGAATAGTCAAGGCTATGGTCTTCCTAGTGGTTATGTACAGTTGTTAGAGCTGTACTGTAAAGAAGGCAGAGGACTGAAGAATTCATGTCTTTAAAGTGTGGTGCTGGAGAAGATTCTGAGAGCTCTTTGGACAGCAAGGAGATCAAACCAGTCAATCTTAAGGGAAAAATCCCGAACACTCATTGAAAGGACTAATGCTGAAGCTGAAGCTCCAGGATTTTGAGTGCCTGATGTGAACAGCCAGCTCATTGGAAAAGTCCTTGATGCTGGGAAAGATTGAGGGCAGAAGAAGAGGGCATCAGAGGATGAGATAGCTGGATGGCATCACCAATGCAATGGACATGAACTTAGGCAAACTTCGGGAGATAGTGAGGAACAGGGAGACCTGCTGTGCTGCAGTCCATGGGGTCACAAAGAGTCAGACACGACTGGGAGAATGAACAACAACATATTTTGTTAAGTCAGATATACATGTTAGAAACTTAAGAAAAACTACCAAAAAGAATAAAAGTCAGTTGCGTAATTACCAAAAGAGTTGAGAGGAAGTAAAAGAAGTAAAAAGAAGTAAAAGAAGATTTGGTCAATTAAAAAGATTAAGAAAAGAGAAAAAGCATGAAAACATAAAATCAGGTAGTGCATTAGGCACTAATACATTAATAATCACAATAGACACACAAAGATTAAAATCATCTTAAAATGGATTTTATAAAAAGGAAATAACATCTAGCAATTTTATTTTAAGAAGTATACACAAAATGCAATGACACAGAGATAGATGAACAAATGCTTACCAGTAAACATTGATCAGAAGATCAGTAGTGTTGGGAATTCCCTGGCAGTTCAGTGGTTACAACTCTGCACTTTCATTGTTGGGTGCATAGGTTCCATCCCTGGTCAGGGAACTAGATCTTGCATGCATGCTGCAACTAAAAGTCTGCCTGCCACAACAAAGAAAATCCTGAGAGCTGCAACAAAGACCCAGACTAAGTAATTTTTATTTTTAAAGACTCAAAAGCTGTTGCACAACAAGGGAAACCATCAGCAAAACAAAAGATAACCTACTGAATGAAAGAAAAGATTTGCAAATGTTATGACTAATAGAGTGTCAACATCCAAAATACATAAATGGCTCTTACAATTCAACATCAAAAACAAAACAAACAGCCTGAAGACCTAAATAAATATTTTTCAAAATAAGACCTAGAGATGACCAACAGGCACACGAAAGGATGCTCAACATCATTAATCATCAGGGAAATACACATCAAAACGACAAAAAGATAGCACCTCACACCTATCAGAAGGGCTATCACCAAAAAAAAAAAAGGCAAATAACAAATGTTGGCAAGGAGGTGGAGAAATGAGAACACTTGTACACTGTTGGTAGGTATGTAAATTTGTATAATCGCTCTGAAAACAGTATAAAATTTCCTCACAAAAGTAAAAATAGAACTACCATATGATCCAAAATTCCACTCAGGGTACATATCCAACGAAAATGAAAGTATTAATTCAAGAAGATATATATACCCACATGTTCATAGCAGTATTATTTACAATAGCCAAGCTACGGGGGCAACATAAGTTTCCATCAACACACACCACACATGCACAATGGAATACTACTCAGCTGTAAAAAAGAAAGAAATGCTGCCATTTGTGACAACATAGATGAACTTGGAGGGTTTTATGTTTAGTAAAATAAGTCACGGAAAAACAAATTCTGTATGATATCACTGAAATGTGGACTCCTAAAAAATAAAACAAATGAATGAATGTATCAAAACCAAAACAGACTCACAGATATAGAGAACAAGCTAATGGTTACCATGGAGAGAAGGATGAGGGAAGGGGCAAGATAGGGGTGTGGGATTAGAGGTATAAACTATTGTGAATAAAATAAGTAAGTTACAAGGATATATTGTACAACACATGATATAACCAAACAATAATCATAAATCATAAACATAACCTTTAAAAAAATAGCCAGGGTTGCAATTTTCAAATCAAACAATATAGAGTTTTAAGTCAAGAGGTATTGATAGAAATATAGTTTCATAAGGTAAAAAGAACAACTCAACAAGAAAACAAGTCATGAAATTGTATATAGTTAGCAACATAGCCTTGAAATACATAAAGTAAAAAATATAAGGAGGAATTGACAAATCTACAATCGTAGGGGGAAATTTTCATGTACCTTTCTCAGAAACTGACACATCAGGCAGACAAAAAAAAAAAAAAGGTATTAAGGATTTACAAAATATTTGAACAACCCAGTTAACCTAAAAGACTTAATTATATGTAGAAACCTACATATAGTAATTAGAAAATAGAAAATACACATTCTTTTCAAGCACAAATGGAACTGTTAAAAGAACTGACCACATAGCAGGTCAAAAAGGAAATTTCAAGAAATAACAAAGAACCTATATCACATCTCTGTATCGTAAAATAACCTAGTAGTCAAAGAGGAAACCACATGAGAATACTATTTTATAAATTCAAACTATATGACAATAAAAGTGCTATATGCCAAAATTGGGGGGATATTTCTAAAGCAATACTTTAGCCTTAAATGAATTTACTTAACATAAAAGACTGAAAGTAAATGAGCTAGAGATGACATTGACAATTAGGGGGTTAAAAGCATAAGAATAAATACAGTAGAAGAAAGGATATAATGAAGATAAAAGCAAAAATTAATGAAATTGAAAACCAAACAAATAAAGATGGTGAGGCCATCAAAATATTTCATCTGGCTCCTAAATGATCCCTGAGAGTCCATGATAAAGAACAAAGCTGTCTCACTCTTCAGTTGCCTCTGGTGTGGATTATCTACCAGCACTACCCATCAGAAATACAGGGTGAGCCACGTATACAATTTAAATTTTATGGTGGTCATATTCTAAAAGTAAGGGGAGACAGATGAATTTAACTTTAACAACATATTTTATTTAAGGCAATGTATCAAAAATATTATTCCAACACATAATCAATATTAAAAAATTATTGAACTATTTTAAATTCTTTTTTCTACACTAAGTCTTTAAATCTGGTTTATATTTGTAATCGTAACACATCTCAATTTCAAGAAGCCATCTTTCAATTGCTCTGTAACCACATGCTAATGTCTATTGAATTGGACAGAGCAAATCTGTACTCAAATATCATACCATATAATTTCAGAATTCCTCCTTCACAGACCCTATTGTATCATATTTGTTTCTTGATATTTCAGACAAGGTAAAGATTTGTATAAGCATCATCATTTTGTCTGCATTCTAGGTTCTGCAAGGTGGTGGCAAAGGTTCAATTACCTTGCTGCCATATAGAAGTATGGCATCACTTTAGCAGCCAAAGTTCTGATGGTCAAGCAGTTGATGGCATCTCAACGAGAGACCTACTTACTTTTTTTTTTTTACTTACTTTTGGTATTAGTGTTTACACAACAGACAGTCACTACATTCATCTCTATTCCCCAAGAGTTTCATGTTGAAATAACGAAATGGCCTAGATCCGCCTGAAGATAAATTGCTTTAATTATTAGGCAGATTGTGAAGCTCACTGTTTCAAATATCAGGTCAGTGCAGTGCCCAGCATCAGCAATGGTTTTACTGTGATATTTCTCCACATGCCACTGTTGAGCCTTAATATTAATGAAACGCCTCCCTTTAAGACTAGCTTTATCTACGAGATTTGTTCACTTCTTCAATAGGAAAAAAAAACTGATCTCAGTAATTGGGGGAGGAGACTATTATTTTCCAGTATTGCAATATTTGCTTTTTGACAGTTTAATTGTCAGCGTTGTTGCAAATATCTATGGAAATCTCACAGTAGAACTTTTTAGATCTTAGAATGTATATACTGAAGTCATATAGATACTTAGCAACTTTTACATTTTTAACACTTCATGTGAAATCACAGAAGAGAATACAGTGGTTAAAACCAAGAGCACACAGACTGAAGTTGGACTACCTGGGTTTGAATCCCATTTACCAGGTGTGCATCTGAATTTCAGCTTCCTGATTCAAAGTAGGAAAATATTAAAGCTGCAAAGAGGGTCACACAAAGCACATATATGTAAAGCACATGTAAAGTGCTTAACACAGTGCCCAACAGAACTACCAGAAGTATATCATATACATTAACTAGGTCACCTGAGGTTCATAATTCAGGCAAATTTGGGAGCATTAAAAAAGTGACCATCTGATAGCCTTTTTAAAGCAGAGAAGACAATTTTTTCCAAAAGAAATTCTAGTTCACCTGTTTCTCTAAATCAGAAAGGTTTCCCTAAATATGATGACTTGACTTCCTTTCTAGATATTTATTATGCAACTATGCTAACATTTTGGTTTGGAAATGCCCTGACTCAGATCTCATTATCAAGAACCAAGCCAGATTAAAATTTTCTAAACATAATTGGCATCAGATAGTGAAGTAACCAAGTTGATATTTTTTTTAATTGGAGGGTAATTACTTTACAATGTTGTGTTGGTTTCTGCCATATAACAATGTGAACCAGGTTTCATTTTATATATATATATATATACATGTATATATATATCCTCTCCCTCTTGAGCCCCCCTCTTTCCTCTTATTCCACCCCTCTGGGTCATCACAGAGGGTCAGGCTGTGCTCCTTGTGTTATATGGCAGCTTCCCACTGGCTATCCATTCTACACATGTTAGTTTCAGTTCCATTCAGTTCAGTCGCTCAGTCATATCTGACTCTGCAACCCCATGAAGTGCAGCACCCCAGGCCTCCCTGTCCATCACCAACTCCCAGAGCTTGTTCAAACTCACGTCCATCAAGTCGGTGATGCCATCCAACCATCTTATCCTCTGTCCATCTTATCCGCGTGTTAGTGTATATATGTCAAAGCTACTTTCTCAATTTGACCTACCCTCTCTTTCCCCTGCTGTGTCTACAAGTTCATTCTCTACATCTTCTTTTCCATTCCTTCCCTGCAAATAGGTTCGTCAGTACTATTTTTCTAGATTCCATATATGTATGTGTTAATATATGATACTTTTCTCTTTCTGACTAAATTCAGCCTGTATGACAGATTCTAGTTCTTCCACACCACTACAACTGACTCAACTTCATTCTGTTTTATGGCTGAGTTATATTCCATTGTGTATATATACCACATTTTCTTTATCCATCTAGGTTGCTTCCATGTCCTGACTATTTTAAGTAGTGCAATAAACATTGGGTAACTGAGTTTTATATGTCACTTGCCTGAATTTTTCTCTGAATCAAGAGAAGATATTGTAAGGCCAAAGATTTTTAAATTTTCTTTTTTCCTAACTACATGATTTTTTTGTAACACATTTGCTCAGGGTAAGGGGAGGCCAAGTCTGAACTGAGTAAATGAAATAATAGGATTCATGTAAGCAAGGTGGGCTGTCCTTGTGGCTCAGATGGTAAAGAATCCACTTTTAACGCAGGAGACCTGGGTTTGATCTCTGGATTGGGAAGATCCCCCAAAAGAGGGCATGGCAACCACTCCAGTATTCGTGCCTGGAGAATCCTCATGGACAGAGGAGGCTGCAGGATACAGTCCATGGTGTCTCAAAGAGTCGGACACAACTAAGTGACTAAGCACAGCACAGCAAGCAAGGTACTCAGATGGGAGTTTCATCCCAAGGCATTTCTTCCTCTGCTGTGAGCTTAAAGCTCATTTTTAGACACTCACATATCTTGGTGGGCAATTCTCCCTTGTCTTGCTATTTACATATATACCTCCTCTCTTTGAGGTTCATGTCCACTAAAACTATGATTTTCAGGCCCACTATCCATCTGTTGAAGTTTTAGTATTCTGGACCTAAAATTGCACTTTCAGAGAATTTTTATCAATTAATCGATAATGTGGTGTAAAACTAGAGAAGTTTTTGCCATTTTTTCAGGAAATCTGCTTTAATGCTAAAATATTCTCTTTTAAAAATCCAGGTTAATAGTTACTGTAATGATTAATGTATGCCAGCCACCAAAACATTAATATTTTGTTTTACATAATAATGCTATTAAATCCTCACAATAACCCTATAAGGAAGATATTAATTGTCATGATTTTCACTTCATAGATGAGAAATGTAAGGGATAAAGAGGTGAAAAACTTGTCAAGTTTTTATAGTTGTCAAGTGATGAAACCAGGATTTGAATGCAGCACATATTTCAGAGGCTAAGCTTTTAACCGTAATGACATATTCTGCCTCTCACAAAAAGTATTAGCATATTAAAGTGAAAAAGAAGACTGTGTGTGTTAAAAAGCAAGTTTGTCACATTTTAACATACCTTTGGAACCCCAAATAAATAACCCTTTCTTAATTTATATATAACTCAGAAACCATATGTCTTATAAACCACCAGCAGGTAGGAATATCAAATAATTATGAAAATTAGCCAGAAGGTCAATCTAGTTTCCACGATGGTACTTAGGTGTCTTCATTACAGAATCGGTACTCTTCCTCCACCCACATTCCCCAGGTGTAAAAAAGAAGAGAAGAGATCTTGTGCTTTGGATGATGTTTACCTTTTTTTTTTCAGTTGTGCAGAAAATAATTATCCAAGCCCAGCCACAAATATGTGCTACAAAACAATTTATCTACCAAGAGTTCATGGGCAGCTGGATTGGGAAAAAACACATTAATTATCATTCAAGTGGAATTGCCCCCATAGACATACCATTTAATTAAGAGGCCAGTGTTGGAAATGAATAATCTGAGGCAAGGCAGAGAGAGATGTGTGAGATAAACCCTTAGGTGATTTAAGGTTATTATTTGTGAATAAATATTTTTTTTAATACATGAAATATACCTCTACCTTATAAACGTCTTAAAAAATAAAAAGGTATCTTAGAAAAAGAGACCCTTTCAAGCCTTTTCCTTGCCTGGATTAAAAGTCATCATCTGCGAGCAGCAGCAGAAAGCTAGTTGGGATTTCAGGAACATCAATTCCGTTAGAGGCTGGAATATTCCACTCCCGTGAATTTAAACTCTGAAAAGATGAGAGCTAAAATCACTTCGTGTGGCAGACTTCCTCTGTCTCCAAAAACCCTTGAAATTTGTAACTCTGCCAAGATTAAAAATAGAAGTGATATGGCAGCAGCGGATTGATCATTCTGCTAAATGTGCTCATCCCATTTGGGATAGTTTTATGAAGCATGGCGGCAGCTGGGGCAGTGGTGGCTGCCACCACCGCCGCTGCAACTGCTGCAGAATGCCTTTCCATTTTTTATTTCTTTATTGAGCAAAGCCAGAAGAGATTTTCCTAAAGCATTAAAAAAATAAAATAAAATTACAGCCTAAAGGCTATTTTCTGAAGCAGTCTGAGAGGTAGAATCTGAAATGAAATCGCATACACCCATTGACTCCCTGCAAATATGCCAAAAATCAAAATCCTGGGACCCAGTTTGGCATTGTTTTGTCAGTTTTGTGTCGTGATCCTTGAAAATATCACCCTTAATAAGATAAGCCAAATGCCATATCCAGCTGGAATGGAAGGTACCTTTTCATTTCTGACCTTGGTATTTTCCTTGAAACCATCTGTAAAGAGAGACAAGTTCATCTTCAGTGATCTTTCTTTTTTTTTTTTTGTATTCTCCTCTTGACTTTCAGCTTCTCTTTACTTTAGCAGCACCGTGCCTGCAAGCACGCTAAATCGCTTCAGTCATGCCCAGCTCTTTCAGACCCCTTGGACGGTAGCCCACCAGACTCCTCTGTCCATGAAATTCTCCACTCCAGAATACCGGCATGGATTGCCATCCCCTCCTCCAGGGGATCTTCCTGACCCAGGGGTTGAACCTGAGTCTCTTATGTCTCCTGAATTGGTGGGTAGGTTCTTTACCCCTAGCACAACCTGGGAAGCCCTTAACAGCATCAGCATTCTTCATTTAATTCCATTCAAGGAGTATTTATTGAGCACCTATTGAGTGCCCAGTACTGTACTAGATATTTGGAGAAGAGAACATACTTTTAAAAATAAACAAAGCATCTTCATAATAAACTCCATAGCACTGGAATAAGAAATGAGGGTGCAGAGAAGAGTGGAGAGGAGATTTGTGACCTTATTTCTGGCTCCCTCCCAGGTTTTACGTTCACAGTGAAAGCCTTGCCCTCTGCTTTTCTACATCACCTTCATGGTCATCTCTGGGAGTGATCTCATTGTGAGCAAAAACTATTCCCATACCCAGCTGAGAGACTTCCAACAAACGTTTCCAAAATTCCAAGAATTAACAAATGAAAGAAAAACTGAGAATGCAATATTCAAGATAATCTAGCTACAAGGGAAATTGGTTATCTCCTCAAACATTTTTTTCAGCAGGAAAACCTGTACCTCAAACAGAATCTTACCCAAAGACCTAACAGACAAAACAGAAAACCCCAGCGCTGCTCTGTTAAGCGCAGGGGAGAAACACTCCTCCAGGCTCTTACTCACTACTGATCTACACCCCCAAGGAGATCCAGGAGGCTCTTCTGTGGATCCCTAGAGCATCTCTGAGCATCTTTCGAAAACAACCGTTAAGAATAGACCTCTATGTGGCAGGTACTATCTTTAACACACTTCATGTTCACAACACAAACACATTCCAACCCCTCCTTCAAAGTCAAGACCAAAGCAATACTGCACTCCTCTCTGCTACACCATCAGTGCTGATCTAATATATAGGTTCCTTCCCCAAGTGACAGATATTAGACTAAACCTTATTTTTCAGCTGCAGTTGGATCCCAGATATGGATGTGACCTCCCAAATATATGTCTTTCCCATAAAATAACAACATATTAATATAAAATAAGAACCTAACATTTACTTCTAGGAAAGTAATATAGAGGAAGTAATTTCTTCACAAACTAAAATGGTTCCCATTTCCTCTAAGATTTTAACGTTTTAGAGGAGACAAAAAACGTCTACACATGAAGCAATCTGATTTATTGTGAAAGATTTCTAAACTGAAAGTGAACAAATTATTAAATGTGTAAGTACTGGGGTGGTAAGAAAGGGGGGGGATTCATATTGGCTGGACTGATCAGTGAATAATCGAAAGTATTAATAATTTAGACTTAAGACCCTTTAGGGGGAATAGAGAGAGGAGAGATGGAAAGAAAGGTAAGATGTTCCTGGCAAGGGTCTGGTAAACTAAGGCATGTTCTCCAGGAAGTTTATATTCTAGGGGAAGAATGCCCAAGTAGAGCTGAGTTTTACTCATAAAAATAAACATCTAAGAAGAAATTTAAGTTACACTTGATTCTTGCTGGATGAGACATTGTCCTACTAAGGACATAGGTGGAACTTCTCAAATAACTTTCAGCAACCCAGAGGTATCTCTCATTGCTATGTGATCAGATCTCTGCTCAAGGCAATTTAAGGAAGAAATATGAATAACCTAGAAGTTTGCATTACACTGTGTTGCTGGCTGTAATTTTGAGACACTTACCAATATATTTCTCTTCCTACTTATACCTCTCTTTGCCTTCCATCCCAGCTGTTCTAAGCTCATTGCTTGAGAAAGGGAATACGATCACAGAAAAGTAGGGGAAAAAGGAGCCTTCTTCTCTTTTTTGACTTTTAAAATCCTAGATGAAACATTTGGAAGAAAATAGGATGACTCTTGGGAAGTTGTCCTCATCCATACCTTTACCTCCCATCTCTCCATCCTCTCTCAAAGCTAAGAAAGAATTCCCCAAGTTTGGAGAAAGGGTGGGGTAACAGATGGGAGGGAAGTGATGTGAGAAAAAGGTCCTGGAAGAAGGCCTTGGACCCAATGAGACCTGAAGAACAAGAGCTGGCCAAATTCAACAGCCACCCCAGCCTAAGGACTGTGCTCCCTGTCCCTAGTGAGTCCTGGCAACTAGGGAGGCTTCTCTTCCACAGCATTCAGCACTTTGGCCATTGACTCCCTTGAACTCATCTCTTTTTCCCAAATTTCATGTAAATGTCTACATAGTCTAGTGGTTTTCGAACATTCAAGTGCATCAGAGTCACTTGGAAGGCTTGTTTTATACAAATGGTCAGGTTCCACCCAGAGTTTCTGATGCATTCGGTCTGGGGCAGGGCCTGAGAGGGTGCATTTCTGACGAGCTCTCAAGGTAGGCATGCTAATGCTGCATGTTTGGGGCTGACACTTTGAGAATACCTGCCCTAGGCAACCTTGTAAGACATTCATAACAAAGAGAAGGGAAATGGGATGCTTTGCATCTAGATTTTAATGACAAAAACAAAAGAGAAGGTAGGTCCTCACATTTGAACTGGGAGGAGGTTAAACAGAACCAGCTTGAGATGTCCTCTGAGGGCTTGCATGATGGTAAAAGAATACTGGGAAAAAAACAGTTTGAAATGATAGTGTGTTTTATCCCTGGGTATCAAAAAATACAGTCCCAACTGAGTGCCCTTGGTCTCCCTAGTTTCACTAACAATTCTTTGCCCTGGAGATTCTTTGACTAGATCACACCAGGAAAAGACATCTTGCGTCATTTAGGTGTGATGTCTAACCTTGGGGAAGGATTTCCACGGGGTACTCCCCCCATCCAAATGACATAAATGTTCCCTGAGGGCCTGGTTTCTTTACAACTATGTTGAGTTTAGCGGAAGGAATATACTAATGGGATTTAAGTCTCCCTTTCTCTGATATTCTTAAATGAGTACCAAATATGTCTGATTCTAACTTGAAAGCCTGATATCTATGCTATGTCATCATCTATGAATCACAATACATAGTAACAACTGATAGCACAGTTTCTGGGATTAAGAAACTTGACCTTGAATTTTAGCAATTATGCTTACAAATTGCATCAACTGAGCCACATTTCCTTACCTCTCTGTCCCTCATTTTCCTTATGTAAAAGAAAAAAAAAAAAAAAAGGATATAGTACCTGCCTCATACAATTCTGGTGAAGACTAAATGAAAAATTGCTAAAGCATTTGGCAAGGGACTGGCTCACGGCACATAAATATTCCTGGCTATTCTTTATAATGCTTTCCAGGTGGCTCAGTGGTAAAGAATCTGCCTGCTAATTCAAGAGATGTGGGAGACACCAGCTTGATCCCTAGGTAAGGGAAGATCCCCCGGAGAAGGAAATGGCAATTCATTCCAGTTTTCTTGCCTGGAAAATTCCATGGACAGAAGAGCCTGGTGGGCTACAGTCCATAGGGTAGCAAAGAGTTGGACATGACTGAGCACACACACCACCGTTTTTTTTAAATAGTACTTAGTATAATGCTTTTGTGTGGCTCAGATGGTAGACAATCTGCCTGCAATGCAGGAGACCCCGGGTTTGATCCTGAGTCAGGAAGATCCCCTGGAGAAGGTAATAGCAACCCACTCTAGTATTCTTGCCTGGAGAATTCTATGGACAGAGACCCTGAAGAGCTGCAGTTCATGGGGTTGCAAAGAGTCAGACACGACTGAGCGACTAACACTTTCACTTTTTTCACATAATTAAGTACTCTTGCCTGGAAAATCCCAAGGACGGAGGAGCATGGTAGGCTACAGTCCATGGGGTCGCAGAGTCGGACACGACTGAGCAACTTCACTTTCACTTTCAAGTCTTCAACAAATGTTTTCTGGCTAGTTGAAATGTCACCAAATTTCGAAAGTCTCAAAAGTAAGTTTGAATATACTTCCATCCCTCTCTATTTTCATGCCCACACCTTAACAATGACAGGACCCAGAAATGTATACTGCCCGGACCTTAAGTATGTGTCCCCTCCAAACCCATTTTCCAGACCCTGCCAATGAAATTTAAAGACTGTCAGACCTGAGGCTTCTGTTGTTGAGAAGCAAGCTCCCAGAGTTGTGGTTCCAGCAGGAATTCAAAACCTCCCTGTATTCTCAGCTCCCACTTATCTTGAGTTGAACCTTTGTTAGGATTAAGGGAAAAAAAAAAAAGGCTAAGTGGTCTTGTGAAAACCAGCTTTTCAGTAAACTACATAGGCACTTCCTGGTTACCCATGATATGGGAATAACCTTTAAACTATTTTCATTTCTGATCCCGGCTGGAAACAGGAAACGCATGGGGTACAGCTTTAAACAAAAACAAAAGGACCAAAAGACAAATCAAATTGTCCCAGAGTTCAGAAGAGGTTTATGCTGAGTGTTAGGAGGTTCAGATTTAGTGAATCCTCCCCTAGTCTGTTTCATTCCAGAAATTCCTTTTGAGGGGTGGGGGAGTGAAGGGTTGTACTAAATTGCACGGCACTGCCATCTTCAGGGCCAGTTGGGAAAATCTCTCAGGGTCAGTTAGATAAATCATCCTCCTAAACACTTGATTTAAATATAATCAGATGGTTAAAAATTTGACAGCAGATAGACTGGAACAGATTTTCCTACTCTTTCCAATGTTTGAAAAGTCAGTAGACACAGCTTTTTTGTGGTGTATGCACATTTTAAAAATATTTGCTGATTGAAAAGCCATTTACAATAAATAGGAAAGTTTAAATAGCTCATACTGCATTGCCAAATGATGGGAGTAACACAGACACAAACATATTGTTCTGAAAAAAAAAAGTTCCTTAAAAAGAAAAGTATGAATCAAATGATTTCAAAAATGCTGTTTGAACAGATGGTGTGATTAACAACTACCATGTTAGCCATCTCAGGAGCTTACAAAGAAGTAAACAAATGCAAGGGGAGAAATCACTTTATTCCCCCAAAGAGTGTTCAGTTCATTTCATTAGGAAAATTTGAAAGTCTGCAATTTGAAAGTTGGATATCCCTAGGGGATATTGGGAATAAGAAATGAAGGGAGTCTTTTTGGAGAAAGACCACATCAAGACAAATGCTGATGCTCCATGCACGGCTGAGGATGAGATGGGAGAAGCTTAGACCAACGTCGTCATCCAAAACGACAGAGGCAGATGGAGCAGTACAGAACACACTGGCTTTGGACTCAGGGGGCCAGGTTCTCATCCTGGCTCGAGCACCGGCTGCTGCTGGCCTTTGAGCCAGCCTTGGTCTCTCCGGTCCTCAGTTTCTTGTTTGGAAAATGAGTGAGAACCAGATGAGCTGTACAGCTGTACTTGAAAATGCTAATGTACACCTGGGGATCTCATTAAAATATAGATTCTAACTGGTAGGTCCGAGGGAGGGCCTGAAAGTCAGAATTTCTTACAGGCTCCCAGGTAAAGCTGACGCTGCTGATCCACAGACCACATGTTTACAGTCAGGGCTCTAAACTCCTTCCAGTGATGATACTCTGGTCTTCTGATCCATTAGGTGTGGCTCGGAACAAGGTGAAAAAGACCACGTGTCTACCTTCAAGGTAGAATGACTCAGAAATGTGTATGGATAAAAGTGCATAATAAACATGCCAAATGCTGAATCAATCTTCAAAGCAACTCAAGTATTTATTTATAATACATAATAAACACTTTGAATTAACTTTTGAGCAAGTGATGTGAGAGCAAAGTACTGGCAATTGGGTATGGAGATCAAATATATAGGGATGAGATGAGGGGGAGACTGGGAAATTGAGTATCAACCAGTTTCCACATAAGTATTCAAGACCAAGCCTGAGACTTCCCTGTATTTTAAAACTTTTGCTCTGTGAAAGACACTGTTAAGAGAATGAAAAGATAATCTACAAACTGGGAGAAAATACTCACAAATCACATATCTGACAATGTACTTGTATCCAGATTATATGAAGGATTCTCAAAAGTAAGAAAACAACTCAGTTTTTAAGTGGGAAAAAGGCTTGAACATATACTTAACCAGAGAGGAGATATGGATGGCAGAAAGCAAATGAAAAGATGTTCAACATTATTAGTCATTAAAGGAAATTCAAATTATACCTATGATGAGATACCATCATATACCTATTACAATGGCTAGAATAAAAAACACTGGCAATATCAAGTGCTGATAAGGATGTGAAGGAACTGGATCATATATATTGTTAGGAGAAATATAAAAATAAAGCAGACACTCTGGAAAACATTTTCAGCAGTTTCTTATGAAGTTAAACATAAACTTTCCACATGACTCAGCAATCCCAATTTTACATACTTACCCTAGAGAAATACTTATACTTGCACAAAAACCAGTACGAAAGTGTTTCTAGCAATTCTACTCATAAACACCAAAAAATAGAAACAATTCAAACATCTTTTAGTAAGTGAGTAGAAAAATAAACAGTGGTACATCCATACAATGGAATATTACTCAAAAATATAAAGGACCAAACACACAACTTGGATGAATCTCAAAAGCATTATGCAGAGTGAAAAAAACCAGTCTCAAAATTTTCCTACCGTCACATGATTGCGTTCATATGATACTCTCAAAAAAAAACAAAACTAAAGTGATAGAAAACAGATCAGTGGTGGCCAAGGATGAGAGGTGGAAAGAGAGGTGAGTTCAAAGGAATAACAAAAGGGAGTTTATGGGAAATGTAACTGTTCCCCACCTTGATCATGGTGGTGGTTACACAGATCTACCCATGTGTTAAAATTGAAATACGCAGCCAAAAAAAGTCAGTTTCACTGTGTGCTATATTAATTTTTAACAAATCTGGGGGGGAAATGGATTTTTTTCTTTCTAAACTTTTAGCAAAAGTGTGCAGCCACTATAGAAAATATAGAGGTTCCTTAAAATACAAAAAATAAAGCTACCATATGATCCAGCAATCCTTCTCCCGGGTATATATCTGAAAAGAAACAAAAACTCTAATTCAAAATAATACATGCCCCACAGTGTTTATAGCAGCACTATTTGCAATAGCCAAGACATGCAAACAACCCAAGTGCCTATCAGCAGATTGGTTTAAGAAGGTGTAATGTGTGTGTGCATATACAATGAAATATTACTTGGCCATAAAACGGAATAAAATATTGCCATTTGCAGCGATGTGGATGGACCTAAAGAGAATTATATTCAGTGAAGTAACTCGGACAAATACTATATGATATCATTTACATGTAGAATCTAAAAAATGATACAAAAGAATCTGTGTGCAAAACAGAAACGGACTCACAGTCAGGACCAAACGGGAGAGGGAGGTGGGGAAGGACATATCAGAAGTATGAGATTAACAGATAGAAAAGTCTACACATAAAATAAATAAGCAATAAGGATTTACTATGTAGCACAGGGAACTATATTCAATATTTTTCAGATAATTTATGTCAAACAATTCCTTGAGGGAGGGGGAAAGACAGACAGGCATATAGCTATAAGAAGATATTCAACTTTATTAGTAATTTAAGAACTGCAAATTAGGGTACAATGCCTTTTTTAACCTATTAGCTTTGTGAAGGTTAATAGAACAATGTTATACTACATTGAGAAAAGTGTGGGGAGATAGGGCATGGAGGTAAACTGATTCACCTTTCAAGAGATCTGTTTAGCAGTCTGCATCAAAAGCCTTAAAAATGTCCATTGTCTCCGGGATGGAAATTCAACTTCTAGGAATTCACCGCAAGAAGTAATCAAGCAAGGATATTCTGCTTACCATTGTTTTAATGCTATAATATTGAATGCCAAAGTTCTAAAATCAGTTCCAGTGAATAGAGATAAACACTCTATAATTCACTGTTGGTGGGATTGTGAATTGGGACAGCCACTGTGGAAGACAATATGGAGGTTCTTCAAAAAATCAAAACTAGAACTACCTTATGACCCAGCAGTTCCACTTCTGGGAATATATTCAGAGGAAACAGAAACACTCACCATTTGTACCCCTCATGTTCATAGCAGCATTATTTACAATAGCCAAGACAGGAAAACAAGTGTCCATTGATGGAAGAATGGATAAAGGTGGGGTATTGAATATGCACATGTGTGCTCAGTCACTAAGTCGTGTCTGACTCTTTGTGACCCCATGGACTGTAGCCCGCCAGGCTCCTCTGTTCATTGTATATATGCAATGGGATATTAGTCAGTCATTTAAAAACTGAGAACATCCTGCCATTTTCAATAAAATGGATGGACCTTGAAGGACAGGAAGGCCTGGCGTGCTGCAGTCCATGGGGTCACAGAGTCAGACACAGCTGAGCGACTGAACTGAACTGAAGGTACTACGCTAAGTGAAATAAGTCAAAGACAAATAGTGTATAATCTTTTATATGTGTAATCTAAAAAAAAAAAAAATCACATGAAAAAAGAGATCAGGCTTGTGGTTAACAGACCTGTGGAGGGGAGGGGCAAGAGGAATTAAAGAAAGGTAGTCAAAAGGTACAGACTTCCAATTATAAATAAGTAAGTACTACGTGTATAATATATGAGGATGACTACAGCTAACACTGCTATATGGTTTATCCTAAGTAAATCCTAAGAGTTCTCATCACAAGGAGAAAATGTTTGTCCTTTTTTCTTCTTTCTTTTCATTATATCTATTGATATATGAGAAAGTGGATGTTAACTGAACATATTATGGTAATCACTTCTCAATATATGTAAATCAAATTATGCTGCATGCCTTAAACTTATACAGTGATGTGTGTTTCTCAGTAAAACTGAAAAAAATATTCTATCATCTCAGGTGTGCTAGATGCTGCACAGAACATAATATTGTAGTCTGAGAGTATGATTCTTAAATCTAAACAGATTAATATATATAAAGAGCCTACTGAGAGCAAAATATTGAACTGATTTTTAAAAGTAAATCAAATATTTATTTGAATTATGTGACCAAACATAATCCAATTATCAAAAAGATAAATTAAACTACATAATGTCCAAACACTAAAAACTGATATTGTATCTACTTTTACTGACATGGATTAATTTGCATTTCGTACATTTCTAAGTGAAAAATGCAGACTACAAAATTATATTGTCTCATTTTTATACAAAATGTACTGAAAGACAGAAAACATATATATGGGGGAAAATCTATAAGAATATACCTTAAGATTTTACTGTGGTTATTGCTGCATAGTGGGATGATAATCGATTTTTCTTTTCTTCTTTATATTTTTCTGTTTTTTTTCAGGTTTTTTCAATGAGAGTATATTACTTTCATGACTGAAAAAGTCCAATAAAACTATTTCAAGAAACAACTCGCAGTTACATCCCAGATGTAACTTTACATTAACATTACATCTTTACATTAACATCCTTGCCTTTCTCCCCAAGAAGGATATGGTTCTTCCTGCCTTTCTTGACAGATTTCGCAGGCTTGCCAGGGAGATCAACCATGGCCCAGAGCACTTAGAATCACGTGGCAAACCCGCAGCCATTGGCACTGTGGCTCAATGAACAGTTGGGAATATATATTGAATATACCTAAAGTCCATTCAAAGATCTTAGGTGGGAATCAGTCACTCCCAATGAGTTGCTTCATCCTGACTTTTCTTAGTAGCTCACAACTGCTTCCAAAGTTAGCTTGGAAGCAGGATGTAGCCTCAAAATCTTTCCATACCATCTTCCTTTGATATTTTACCAAAAAAACTGTTTTGAAACTTTTGGGCTTAAGTAAAAATTTGCAGTGTTTCTAATTTTTTTCATGTAATAAAAAGCAAAAGAGATAAGATCTGCATTTTCTGAACTTTTTTTTCCTTTTTAGGTGCTGTTTATATTTCTAGTCAAGAAAAAGGAAAGAATAAATGAATTAACTGGATTACATCATTTATTTTCCAACTATGCACATTACTTTTTCTTAGCCTTGTAGCTTGCTGATTTGATGTATCTGAAAACAATCATGTTATTATTAATTTCAGAAAAGTTTGCCATGTGCTTCTAGAATTATTTATTCATTTAATTCATTTAGTTCATCCTTGTTCATCCTAGTTCATACCTTGACATTTTATCCTTGACAAATAATTTTCATAAATTCATAATAATGCTTTTAGTCAGCCTTTAGGGTTTTTTCTTTTAATGTTACTTTAAAATCTGTTACAGCCAAGTTTTCTGACTAGTGCTTAAATTTTTTTTTCTAAAAGGGTGATTTTTACTTTAATCTACTTGCTAAAATATTGAATTGATCCTGCTATTATTTCATGAAAAATCACTCATAACCACCTGACTAAACCAGTTCATGCTCATTACGCAAACACTCCATGTTATGCAGGGTTATTTTACTTTGTTAGAATTAGTCATTTGTCTCATCCTAAAATCTCATCTCTGCATTTCAGTCTGAATTAGATAGCCTGACAACTGACGGGTAGATAATTGAAGTTTTTAATTTCTTACCTGACCTACCTTTCCAGCTTCCTCAGTTTCATTGGGAAACTGATTTTCAATACTCTGGTCAAGCACTTTTTTCTATTTATATTGCTTTAAATTTTTTTAAATAATTATGGAATTTATGCTGGCAGAGATTTTAGAGGGATACTGGCTTAGAAAAAATTCTGACGTCATTTTTAATGGTATTTTCCCTCACAAAGAATGATACAACTCCTTGAACTCTAGCCTAGATGTATCATTTGTTACCCATCTTTCTCCAATTATATCAAGACCACTTATTTCACACCGACCCTCCCTCACATACCACCAAGCATTCCATTTTATCTAGTTAATGGTTTCCGCATTTTTATTTTTTGACCTGACTTTTCTCTCATTTCCCACAAATGTCAAATAGCATTCTACTGATAAATTGGACACCATTTTCCTCAAATAAATCCTTTACTTCCCTCCAGTGACTGTAACTACTTATCATGTGCTTTTCTTAACTTGTTGGCTTCTCTGTTATTTACAAACTATTCCATCTCCTAAAATTTTTCTTAACCAGCTTCCTGATATTTTTCCTTCCTTATTTATCTTCCATGACTCCAAAAGTTTTGTAGTTAATGATAATAGCTACTATTTATCAACTACTATTTATTAACTATTTACCAACCACTTTTGAGACATTATATCTTATCCCCTTACAAACATTGTAGGAAAAAATACTGTTATTCCAGTTTCACAAATGAGAAAACTGAGGGTCAGGAGTTTAAGTAATTTGCCCAAGCAAACTCAGCTAGTAAGTCACCACTGGGATTCATATTCAGGTGTCTCTGATACCAAAGCTACTTCTTTCTTTATGCCGTCAGGTCTTACATGAATGCAACATTTCCACCCAGGCACCCACATCTAATTGTCTTGTCTGGTTCATGGACCACTGCTCCAGTATTGCCCTGAACTCTGAGCTTCCTGTCTGCAACAATAACCTATGCCAAATAGGACTGGCTTAGGATTAATCAGATGTAAGTTTCTCTCCATTAATAATTTTATGGTCTTCTCTTGGTGCCCCCTAAAGATCCTCCCAAATGCGTTATATTTTCCTTTCAAAAACTTAATTCCCTTTTTCGAGTCTTATGTGGTTCCTTAAGCTAACACTACTTTTCCCTGCTCTCTCAACAGAGCTGGTTATTAAATTATTACTTTTTCTGTGTGGCGGTAGATCAATACAGTGGGTAGCAGTTTGTCAGATGATCCAAGAATGCAAGACAATTATATTCTTAGGGAAATGAACACCAGGCCTTCCTGTTTGGGAATCGTGGGTGATCCCCTCTTCCCAGCCCTTCTTTTGTACTGGAGCAGAAAAAGCTGGTCTGGTGATTACTCACATCACATTTCCAGCTTTGCCATTCCCTTGGGCACTAACTTATTTTCTGGCATTTGAAAAGATTACTCTCCCAGGGTTTAATTGCAATTAGACGAACAGGTTAGAGAGAACATCAAATTGGGATCTGGATTTTTTTTTTTTTTTTATTACTATAGAGAAAGGAAGTTAGATGGTAAGAAGGGGAAAAAAATTTAATAATTTCCAAAATACATTTTACAGAAACACAAAGCTAATAACTTATACTTGGTGTTCATTCTGCTTTTGCTATTTGGCTCTTGACAGGCAATTTTATTTACCACTCTCTAAATTAATCACAAAATCAAACTGCTGCATAGCATGTCCACTGGCTCCCTAAATTATCCCTGCATCCACTGGCTGACAGTTCTGACATGTGCATATAGTCCCAGCCATGAAATGCTGACCTACCTTAACCTGAGATACATCTTTACTCCATCCTTTTAGGGGTTGAGTTACCTACCCCTTTGGCAAAGCAGATCAGTGCTGTCTGGACCAACTAAACTTCCCACGGGGGTCCCTTCAGCCTTTTGAGCTTCCTGTGTTTTGAAGAAATAGCTTTTAAAAACTCACAGTTCTTTTTAAGGCATCTTGCCTAAAGAACTTTGTGTGTGTGGTAAAATATAAAGAAACTCTTTTTAATGTTTTTTAATTGAAGTATAGTTAATTTATAATGTGTTAATTTTGGTATACAAAAATATATATGTGTGTATATATATATTTACATATATATAACTGAATAGATATATTCTTTTTCATATTATTTTCCATTATGGTTTATTATAATATATTGAATATAGTTCCCTACGCTATACAGTGTTATTGCTTATCTATTTTATACATAGTAAGCTTGCATCTGCCAATCCTGTTTATCTCTCCCCCACCACCTGAATTGATGCTTTTAAACTGTGGTGTTGGAGAAGACTCTTGAGAGTCCCTTGGACTGCAAGGAGATCAAACAAGTCCAGCCTAAAGGAAATCAGTACTGAATATTCATTGGAAGGACTGATGCTGAAGTTGAAGCTCCAATACTCTGGCCACCTGTTAAGAATTAGCTCACTGGAAAAAACCCTGATGATGGGCAAGATTGAAGGCAGGAGGAGAAGGGGACGACAGAGGATGAAGTGGTTGGATGGCATCACGGACTTGATGGACATGAATTTGAGCAGGCTCTGGGAGTTGGTGATGGACAGGGAAGCCTAGGGTGCTGCAGTCCATGGGGTCACAAAGAGTTGGACACGACTGAGTGACTGAACTGAACTGAGCCATAAGTTTGTTTTCTGTGTCTGTGAATCTGTTTCTGTTTTGTAAATAACTTCATTTGTAACATATTTAAGATTTCATATGTGTGATATTATGTGATACTTGTCTTTCTTTGTCTTACTTCACGTCATATGACAACAGCTAGGTCCATCCATGTGGCTGCAAATGGCATTATTTCATTTTTTATTATGGCTGAGTAATATTCTTGAGTGTGGTGTGTGTGTGTACCACGTCTTCTTTATCCGCTCATCTGTTGGTGGACACAGGTTGCTTCCATGTCTTGGCTTGTATTGTTAATAGTGTTACTATGAACACTGGGGTGCATTTATGTTTTCAAATTAGAGTTTTCTCCAAGTATATGCCAAAGAGTGGGATTGCTAGACTATATTTTTAGTTTTTTTAAGAAAACTTTATATTGCTTTCCATCGCTGCACCAATTTACATTGAAGGAACTTTTTTAAACATACCAAACTTAAGGTCAAATTTTTTCATCAAATACCTCAAAATTAGATCCAATCACAAACTGAGTCTTTGCGGGCTCTTCAGAGCTCTAAATTACCTACTCCTACCTGCCATAGTCCCAGCTCCTTGGCGTGATCTCCCTCACTTCCCATGTGTCTTCTGTGCTGTACTGTGCTTCATCACTCGGTCATATCCGATTCTGTGCAACCCCATGGACGATAGCCCGCCAGGCTCCTCTGTCCGTGGGGATTCTCCAGGCAAGAATGCTGGAGTGGGTTGCCATGCCCTCCTCCATGTGTGTCTCCTACTTAATATTTATTTTTAAGAATTTCATTCTACCAATGTTTTTAATATCGGTAAGCCATTTTAAATTCTATTTGGGACAAACAAAGGTATACATAAGGAAATTACATGTCTGGAAAGGAGCCTCGATCAGGAAATAAGATTTACCAATAATCAGCTGCAGGACCTGGAGCAGGTCATTTAAATGTTCTGGGTCTCCATTTCCTCATCTGCAAAATTATACTTTAGAACAAAATAACCTCTAAGTTGTCTTTTTTTTCTCATTCTGATTTTGATGTAATAGAACTGCCAATCAACAGAACAGATAAAAATAGAGGGAATATCTCAACTACCAACACTGAATGTACTCAATTAGCTCTTCACATTCTTCCCACTTCCTTCCTATGTGTGTTTCTGTGCTTCAGAGGCTGCAAAGCTGAAAAGTACATTCCTCGGTCTCACAGCTAGAGTCCTCGATGTGAATAAGGTTCCACCCCTAGATGCACTTGCATGATATTTAAAAGATAGAAATGAAACAGAAATACCTTCAGTGCTTTTTGTTGGCTGGTGGGAAACAATGTCAAGGAAATGTCAGTGTCCATTCTCCAGCTTCAGGGGGCAGGAGGAGGTATAAGAGTGGGAAATGTCACACTTGGTGTTCCAGGCCTAATCACTATATTTCGTTGGAAGTTGTCGAGAAACATTTGTGGAAGCAGTTTTTGTGTCTTCCCATGCCTGGCTTTCTTAACCCCTATTTTATATTTTTTTTATTGTGAATCCAGCAATTTGCAAGGGTCCTATCTGTGGAAGTAATTGCTTATCTACCTCTAGAGCCTACTCTTTTGTTCCTCTAATGGTTTTGTGAGCATCTAGTTCTCTGCATTCCCTGGCTCAGTGGTAAAGAATCTGCTTGCCAATGCAGGAGACTTGGGTTTAATCCTTGGGTCAGGAAGATCTTTTGGAGAAGGAAATGGCACTCCACTCCAGTATTCTTGCCTGTGAAATCCCATGGACAGAGGAGCCTGGTGGAATACAGTCCATGGGGTCACAAAAAGTAGGACATGACTTAGAGACTAAACATGCACAGTTCTCTATATTCAGTTCAGGTCAGTTCAGTTCAGTCGCTCTTTGCAACCCCATGGACTGCAGCACCCAGGCTTCCCTGTCCATCACTAACTCCCAGAGCTTGTTCAGACTCATGTCCATTGAGTCAGTGATGCCATCCAACCATCTCATCTTATGTCATCCCCTTCTCCTCCTGACTTCTATCTTTCCCAGCTTCAGGGTCTTTTCCAATGAGTCAGTTCTTCACATCAGGTGGCCGAAGTATTGGAGTTACAGCTTTAGCGTCAGTCCTTCCAATGAATATTCAGTTCTGATTTCCTTCAGGATTGACTGGTTTGATCTCCTTGCAGTCCAAGGGACTCTCAAGAGTCTTCTCCAACATCACAGTTCAAAAGCATCAATTCTTTGGTGCTCAGCTGTCTTTATAGTCCATCTCACACCCCATACATGACTACTGGAAAAACCATAGCCTTGACTAGATGGACCTTTGTTGGCAAAGTAATGTCTCTGCTTTTTAATATGCTGTCTTGGTTGATCATAACTTTTCTTTCAAGGAGCAAGTGTCTTTTAATTTCATGGCTGCAGTCACCATCTGCAGTGATTTTGGAACCCAAGAAAATAAAGTCTCTCACTATTTCCATTGGTTCCCCATCTATTTGCTATGAAGTGATGGGACCGGATGCCATGATCTTAGCTTTCTGAATGTTGAATTTTAAGCCAACTTTTTCATTCTCCACTTTCATTTTCATCAAGAGGCTCTTTAGTTCTTCACTTTCTGCATAAGGGTGGTGTCATATGTGTATCTGAGGTTATTGATATTTCTCCGGGCAATCTTGATTCCAGCTTGTGCTTCATCCAGCTTGGCATTTTGCATGATGTACTCTCCATAGAAGTTAAATAAGCAGGGTGACAATATACAGCCTTGATGTACTCCTTTCCTGATTTGGAACCAGTCTGCTAGTTCTCTGTATCAAATTCTCTTTTCTTTAAAATACTGAAGGGGGGTCAGAAGATTCCACCACAAAATGTGTTACTTTGGTGTAAGGATTATTTTGAACTGAAGGCAATTGGGAAATAGCAGACACAGAAAAAACTCTACTCTCTCCCCTTTATGCCTAAAGATAGGGTATAAATTTCCCTTTGTGGAGGTATTCCCTCCTCCTCCTCAATACCTGGAAGAGGAAGCAACTCATACTGGAAACAACACTGACTTGAATCTGCATAAAGTTGATTAAAAATTCCTTATCTTCCATTAGCTACCCCCCACCCCACATGCCAAGTATTCACTTTCCCACAATTTATCACTCCTAGAAGTCCACTTCTCCTTTATCTCATCATTTGTCTACCAATGTATCACTTTTTATTAAAATGGTATATATATATAAGCTCTCAAACCGAAATTTGTCTTTGAGTTTTCACTTCCTTTTCTGTGAGAGACCCTCATGCACACTTAAAAATTAAAATATTAACATTAAGTAAATAGTGCATGCCTTTTCTCTTGTTAATCTGTCTTTTGTCAGTTTAATTTGCAAGAGCTCAGTTCCTGAACATAAGAGGGTAGAGGGAAAAGCTTTTATACTATGACACCTAGAGTAGATTTAGATCCCTTTCCTCTAGCACATATTTCTTTTGAGGTCTAGTTTCTTCTTCCCTAGATCTTGCTAATTTGTTATTGTTGTTCAATTATATTTTGTTTACATAATGCCACACCTGGTCCTGTGACAGCTTGTTTTAATACCCATTCCAGTTCAACTTTTTTTCCTTCAAATCAAGCCAAATGTTCTTTCAGACTTGTTCATTTCTCAGTGTGATTGTATCCTACCTCCTCATTTGCACAAGGACAAATATGATACAGGGTTTTCTTGGAAACAATGTATATTGTTTCTCTTTCTATTTCTTTGCCTCTAGTTTGATCTGCTATTTTGAATTTAAGCTTTTACCCTTCAATACCTGAATTAAAACATACATGGTGGTGGTGGTTTAGTTGCTAAGTCATGTTTGACTCTTGTAATGCTGTGGACTATACCCCACCAGGCTCCTCTGTCCATGGAATTTTCCAGGCAAGAATACTGGAGTGGGTTGTCATTGCCTTCTCCAGGGGATCTTTGGATCAAACGTGAGTCTCCTGCATTGTAGACAGATTCTTTACCATTTAACTTTTTACGTTAAAATAATTACAGATTCATTAGATGTAGAAAAAAAAGTAGTACTGAGAGATCTAGTGTACCCTATACTTTAACAAATACTTTTTATCATCAATAAAACTTTAGTCACTAACCCTCTAACTTTTCTAACACATTTCATGCCACACTATTTCCCTCCTCATGAACCTGAAGTAGAAAATACCATCCCTGAAAATGGCAGAGTGGAAAATTCCAGAGCTTCACCCATCATAAAAGCAACTCATAGATAGTGATGGTTGCACAACAATGTGAATGTAATTAATGCCACTAAACACTAACTGCCAATTGTACACTAAACACTGGTTTAAATAGCAAGCTTTATTTACATACGTTTTACCAAAATGGAAACAAAATTTTATTTATTTTATTTTATTTTATTTTTTTATTAGTTGGAGGCTAATTACTTCACTACATTTCAGTGGGTTTTGTCATACAGTGATATAAATCAACCATAGAGTTACACGTATTCCCCATCCCGATCCCCCCTCCCACCTCCCTCTCCACCCGATTCCTCTGGGTCTTCCCAGTGCACCAGGCCCGAGCACTTGTCTCATGCATCCCACCTGGGCTGGTGATCTGTTTCACCATAGATAGTATACATGCTGTTCTTTCGAAACATCCCACCCTCACCTTCTCCCACAGAGTTCAAAAGTCTGTTCTGTACTTCTGTGTCTCTTTTTCTGTTTTGCATATAGGGTTATCATTACCATCTTTCTAAATTCCATTTTTATGTGTTAGTATGCTGTAATGTTCTTTATCTTTCTGGCTTACTTCACTCTGTATAATGGGCTCCAGTTTCATCCATCTCATTAGAACTGATTCAAATGAATTCTTTTTAACGGCTGAGTAATATTCCATATATGTACCACAGCTTCCTTATCCATTCATCTGCTGATGGGCATCTAGGTTGCTTCCATGTCCTGGCTATTATAAACAGTGCTGCGATGAACATTGGGGTGCACGTGTCTCTTTCAGATCTGGTTTCCTCAGTGTGTATGCCCAGAAGTGGGATTGCTGGGTCATATGGCAGTTCTATTTCCAGTTTTTTAAGAAATCTCCACACTGTTTTCCATAGTGGCTGTACTAGTTTGCATTCCCACCAACAGTGTAAGCGGGTCCAAAATGGAAACAAAATTTTAATACATGAGGCAAAAAGAAGCAGCTAAGACATTGGCACAAACTGTCAGACTCAAGTTTTGCAAAACATTGGGTCTAGTCAAATGGTCACAACAACTGTGTCATTTTGTATCACCTGTCTACCATCCCTCATTCCTCAGAGCAGCAACAGCCATGAAGATGGTAGCATGCACTCCTGATATACGTTGCTACTGGCAGAGGAAGCAATATAGACATCAGTCTGGAAGAATTGTGGTTGTGTGTATCAACATCTTTAGTGGCTCCTTAACAGACTGGTTCCATATAGGAAAAGGAATACGTCAAGGCTGTATATTGTCACTCTGCTTATTTAACTTATATGCAGAGTACATCATGAGAAACGCTGGGCTGGAAGAAGCACAAACTGGAATCAAGATGGCTGGGAGAAATATCAAAACCTCAGGTATGCAGATGACACCACCCTTATGGCAGAGAGTGAAGAGGAACTAAAAAGCCTCTTGATGAAAGTGAAAGAGGAGAGTGAAAAAGTTGGCTTAAAGCTTAACATTTAGAAAACTAAGATCATGGCATCTGGTCCCATCACCTCATGGGAAATAGATGGGGAGACAGTGGAAACAGTGTCAGACTTTATTTTTGGGGGGTCCAAAATCACTGCAGATGGTGATTGCAGCCATGAAATTAAAAGATGCTTACTCCTTGGAAGAAAAGTTATGACCAACCTAGACAGCATATTAAAAAGCAGAGACATTACTTTGCCAACAAAGGTCCGTCTAGTCAAGGCTATGGTTTTTCCAGTGGTCATGTAGGGATATGAGAGTTAGAGTGTGAAGAAAGCTGAGCACTGAAAAATTAATGCTTTTGAACTGTGGTGTTGGAGAAGACTCTTGAGAATCCCTTGCACAGCAAGGAGATCCAACCAGTCCATCCTAAAGGAGATCAGTCCTGGGTGTTCATTGGAAGGACTGATGCTGAAGCTGAAACTCCAGTACCTTGGCCACCTCATGCGAAGTGTTGACTCATTGGAAAAGACCCTGATGCTGGGAGGGATTGGGGGCAGGAGGAGGAGGGGACGACAGAGGATGAGATGAGATGGCTGGATGGCATCACCGACTCGATGGGCATGGGTTTGAGTAAACTCCAGGAGTTGGTGATGAACAGGGAGGCCTGGCATGCTGCAATTCATGGGGTCGCACAGAATCGGACATGACTGAGCGACTGAATTGAACTCAACTGAACTGAAAGGACCAGTGCAACAGCATGCCTTTGTTTTGCTCTACTCAGAGCATGCCCAGGGCTGGAGTGACTTCCCCAGATGGCATATGCCAAAAGCATTTAAAAGCAAAAGAATTGATCACAGGAGCTTGAGGCAAGGGATAGCAATCAGGACAAACAACAGACAGCTTGAAAAGCCTGAGGAAGGAAGAGACAAGGAAAGGAGATACAGAGGAGGATAGGGAATTTAGAAACTCCTACTGGAGCTTCTAAATTCCCTATCCTCCTCTATATCTCACAGAGTTGCAAAGAGTCGAACATGACTGAGGCATGCACATATATTGGGAACTGAAAAGACCACACACATTCCCAAAGCTGAATGAATGCTCAAAAAGTCCTGAGAAGACCCTAAGCTTTCACCTCTGACTCACCTTCAAACTCATAGCAAGCAGGGAAAGGCAGAGCTATAAATGATGTGTCTAATTCTTTAAGACGTATCCCAAACCAGAACCAATCACCAATCAATAAAGACTGGAAAAGTTTTGAGCTTTTTTTTTTTTTTTTTTCCTTTGCCTCCAGGCATTTAAGGAAAGTCTGTCAAAGCACTGAGTGAATACCAAGCTAATAAAACACAGATTTCAGTAGCTATGCATGACAAAGAATACAGACTTTATAAAAATAGTTGAGAAAAGTCACTAAATAAGCAAACAACAGCCCCAAAGAAGCAGTATCAACAAAGCACAGAGAAGAGAGAGAATCTGATTTTCAGAGTTGCCATACTATAATATTTGAAATGTCCAGTTTTCAGCTAAAAAAAATATGAGGCATACAGAGAAGCAAGAAAGTAAGAGACAACAAGATGGTGGAGGAGTAGGTGGATGTGGAGTATATCTCTCCCCACGGATACATCAGGAATATACTTTCAGACACAGAAGTGCATGCAGAACACCTGCTGAAAGTGGACAGGAGTGCCTGACCAGAGGAAAAGAATATATAGAACCAGGCAAAACTTGGTAGGATGAAGGAACTAGGGGAAAAAACAGGGGTGTTAGTAGGACTAGACCTGCCCTCAGTGGGAGAGGAAACTGAAGCAGTTATCCGATCCCCACATTGGGGCAATTGTCTGAGTCAGAGGAGAAACATTTAAGGCTGAGCGTGAAACAGCTGATCTGTGGCAGCCTAAATGGAATGAGAATCAAACAGTCCTTGCTGCAGTCATACATACCCCAGACAGAGATGCAGGTCCCCTAGAAGGCACAGCGGCTGGCATCTGGAGTTTAGAGATTGTGGAGCAATCCCAGGGTGAGGGCTGCTGTTGACCGCAGAGAGATGGATCGAAGGGAATGAGGGAGGAGACTGTGGTGGGAAATGCTGGCGGAGGAAAGCCAGGCAGCCATGGAAGCAAGGCATTACTGCTGAGTCACACGTAGGTGATGGAGCCATCACCATAGCCTCTCTCTTCCTGCATGCCAGCACCAGCAATTGAACAACAGAAAGGCTGGCCTGACGCACTGAGTTACAGAGTAGAACCCCAGCCAGGGTGCTCCTTTAAGTGACTGATGCCCCAAACTACAGAGTAGGATCCCATTCAGGCTGCACATTTAAGTACCTGATGCATATTCTACAGAGTAGGACCCTAGCCGAGGGGCTCCTCTATGTGCCTGATGCATGGAACAGCAGAGAAGGACCCCAGGTAAGGAAGCCCTCTAAGTGCCTGAATGGGTGGAGCTATGGAGAAAGCCAAAGAGGGCTTCTGATTGCTGTGAGGCTGTCATGGCTAACACCATGACAGGCAGCCTAGATTAGGAGTAGGCCTGGTTTCCCGGGGTAACATAATTATCAGGCCTCCTGGAGCCAGCCAATCAACATATGCCTAGCCAGAAAAAAGGAAACCTATCAGGGGAAAGCTGAAAGCCCCACGTTGGGCCAACAAAAATTACCTTGCAACTGTGTAACCAATCCGATTGCGCCAACTACCCACTGTGTAACCAATACGATTGCGCCAACTACCTGCTGCTTATTTTGACCTAATAAATACCCGAGAGAACTGGGGCTCGGGGCCTTTCGTCCTCACCACCTGGTGAGGGCGGGAGGCCCTGGCTTGAGTCAGTAATAAATTCCCCTATTGCGAGTTGCATTGTTTCGAGGAGTCTTCTTTCCCGACCAGGGACTCGGACTACGGGCAGAACAACTGCCAGCTACAAGAGGCTTGAAAAAAAAACTCTGCTAGGGCCGTAACTCCTGCGGAAGAGACAGTCCGTGTCCCTGCACTCTTGCTGCCACCAGGGTCCCCACAAGCCAAGCAGCTGCACCACCTTCACACTCAACCTTCACTGGGGCAGAGCTGCCATAAGCAAAAAATGTCTTGCATCTATGCGGACAGGGTCACTTCGGCGGTGTCCAGCTCTTTGTGACCCTGTAGACTGTGGCCTGCCAGGTATCTCTGTCAGAGAGGAGTTCTCCAGGAGAGAATACTGGAGCTTATTGGCCAATACTGGTTACCGTACCAAGAGCACCATATTTCCTGCTGCCCTAGCCGCCAACCCCCCTGAGTACCTGGTGCTGCCGGAAACCCTGCAACCCAAGCAGCTGCAGCGCCTCCACACCTGAGCCTCACAGGAGCAAACCCAAGTCCTCCAGGGCAGCCTCAGGAGCAAACCCCAGGGGACGACCCACATGCAGAGGTGAAATAAAACCACAATTGAAACCTAGGGGCAGTGTGGCTAAGGAAGAAGACCCAAAACCTTCCCACCAGCTGAACAAGCTGCAGATTAAATCCACATGATCAACTGGGCAGACTCTGTCTATGGAATACGTAAAAGGACACTGAGAGCTCCCACGAATGAAAACGCACTAGTTGTGATAACTGTGGACATTGGAGGCAAGAACACATAGGAGTAGGACCAGATTAGAATCCGAGCTGCCCCCACAGCAGGTTCAGAGACCAGCACAGTGTTTGAGGGCATCCTAGGGAGTTGGGGTGGACTGTGACTCCCAGTGAGGGAGAGGACTCTGACAGCAGTGACTCAAGGAAAACATTTATTATTCTTCTGTTGTAACTTCTTCTGTAGACTCCTTTGGATTTTTTTTTAACTTTTTTCTTTTTCCCTTTCCCTCCCTCCCCGCCCTTGGTAGTTGTTGATTTTATTGGCACTATGAAATCTAATTAAGCTTTTGAGTTTTTTCCCCAGTCACATTTTTTTATTGTTGTTATAAAACTCTGCCTCTACATTGGGCTTTTGCTGTTCTGTGAAGTTTTGGTTGTTGTTTTTTTTCTTTCTTCTTCCTTTTTTTTTTCTCTTATTATTTTTAATTTTTTAAACCTATTATTATTCTTTTCTACATTTACTCCCTTGTTTGCTTTTCCTACTGTTCTTTTCCCCTTGCGGTTAAACAATAATGAATGTAAATCTTCTTTATCTACCTCTATTTAACCTTGCATATCTATTCTTTCTTTTCTTTCTTTCCTTTCCTCTCAACATATTTCTTAGTTTTGTTTTCATTGCTTTATTCCCCATTTGGCACCTTGCTTTAGTTTTGTTTTCCAGTTTGTGCTTTAGTTAGTGCTATTCTTAACTGGTAGATAGACTTTTTTATTTCATTTGCTCACTGGGTCAATCTACTGTACTTTATTTTTGCTGGTCTGTTTTGATTTTGCTTATGGGAGAATATGTGTATATTCCATTATTTTAATTATTATATGCCTGGTTTTGTAACTGCCATTTGTCTGGGGTTCATCTTTAGTTTCTCGTTGTTGGAAATTTGCTTTTATCTCACTTAATGCCATAACAAACCACTTCTGGAATCTTTGTTCCTAAACAGAGATCAAGCCCTGAGCTTTTGGAGTGGGATCACTGACTCCAAGACCTTAGACTACCAGAGAACTAACACTAGGGAGTATCAAATAGCGAGAAGTCACACAAGGAAACCACTTGAATACAAGACCAGGCATCACCCAACCAACCCTGTGCAGGATGCCTCATCTAAACAACGAAGAGAACAAAAATACAAACCAAATCATCATCAGACAGGATTACCACCTCACTCAGCCTCGTCCATCAGAGGGGGAAAAAAAAACCTCAGGACAAACCTCACCCTATAGAAAGCTTACACAAACCACTCTACCAAACTTTAGAGGGCAGAAACCAAAAGGAAGAAAGAATTCGGTGTTGAAACCTGGGAAAAGGAGACCTCAAACGCAATAAGTTTAAAAAAAAATAATGAAAAGGCAAAGAAATACTACACAGGTGAAGGAATAAACTAGAAACATAGAAGTCCAATAAGTGAAGAGGAAATAGGCAAAAAATTCAGAATAAGGACAGTAAAGATGATCAAAAACTTTGAAAACAAAATGGAGAAAATTCAAGAAGCATTTCCCAGAGACCTAGAAGAATTAAAGAATAAACATACAGAGACAAATAACACAATTATTGAAATTAAAAATACTCTAGAAAGAATCAATAGGAGAATATCTGAAGCAGAAGAATGAATCAGTGAGCTGCAAGACAAAATGGTGCAAATAACTTATGAAGAGCAGAATAAAGTAAAAAGAATTAAAAGAACTGAGGACAGTCTCAGAGACCTCTGGAACCATATCAAACACCCAACATTCGAATTATAGGGGTCCCAGAAGAAGAGAAAAAGAAAGGATACGAGAAAATTTTTGAAGAGATAATAGTTAAAACTTTCCCCAACATGGAAAAGGAAATAGTCAATCAAGTCCAAGAGGCACAAAGAGTACCCTACAGGATAAACTAAGGAAAAACACTACAAGACACATACTAATCAAACTAACAAAGACTAAACACAAAGAAAGAATATTTTAAAGGCAGCAAGGGAAAAGCAACAAGCAAAATACAAGGGAAATCCCATATGCTTAACAGCTGAAACTCTTCAGGCCAGCGGGGAATGGCAGGATATATTTAAAGTACTGAAAGGGAAAATTCTACAACCAGGATTACTGTACCCAGCAAGAATCCAATTCAAAATTGATGGAGAAATATAAAGCTTTTCAGACAAGCAAGAGTTAAGAGAATTCATTACCACCAAACCCAGCTTTACAACAAAGGTTAAAGGGACTTATATAGTCAAGAAATACAAGAGAAGAAAAGATCTACAAAATCAACCACAAACAATTAAGAAAATGGCAGTAGGAAAATATTTATGAATAATTACTTTAAATGTAAATGGATTAAATGCTCCAACCAAAAGACACTGACTGGCTGAATGGATACAAAAACAAGACCCAAATTTATGCTGTCTACAGGAAACCGACTTCAGACCTCAAGACACATATAGACTGAAAGTGAGAGGATGGAAAAATATATTTTATGCAAATGGGAAGCAAAAGAAAGCTGGAGTAGCAATCCTCATATCAGACAAGGTAGACCCTAAAATAAAGAAGATTACAAGAGATAAGGAAGGACACTTCATAATGATCAAGGGATCAATCCAAGAGGAAGACATAACAATTGTGAATATCTATGCACCCAACATAGGAACACCTCAATACATAAGACAGACACTAACTGACATAAAAGGAGAAATTGACAGTAACACAATAAGCATAGGAGACTTTAACACTCCACTCACACCAATGGACAGATCATCAAAACAGAAAATTAATAAGGAAACACAAGTTTTAAATGATATGGATCTCACTGATATCTTTAGGACTTCCCATCCAAATGCAGAAGAATACACCTTCTTCTCAAGTGCACAGGGAACATTCTCCAGGATAGACCACATCTTGGGTCACAAGTCAAGCCTCAGTAAATTTAAGAAAATTGAAATTGTATCAGGCATCTTCTCTGACCATGATGCTGTGAGACTAGATATCAATTACAAGAAAAAAAGTGTAAGAAACACAAACACATGGAGATTAAACAACACATTTCTAAATAACCAACAGGTTACTGAAGAAATCAAAAGGGAAATCAAAAAATTTCTAGAAACAAATGACAATGAAAGCACGACAGCTCAAAACCTATGGGACACAGCAAAAGCAGTTCTAAGAGGGAAGTTTATAGCAATACAGTACTACCCAAAGAAATAAGAAAAAATAGAATAGACAACCTAACTTTACACCTAAAACAACTGGAAAAAGAAGAATAAAAACAACAAAAACAAAAACCAAAATTAGTAGAAGGAAAGAAATCATAAACATCAGAGCAGAAATAAGTGAAAAAGAAATGAAACAATAGTAAAGATTAATAAAACTGAAAGCTTTTTTTTTTTGAGAAGACAAACAAAATTGACAAACCTTTAGCCAGACTCATCAAGGAAAAAAAGAGAGAAGAATCAAATCAACAAAATTAGAAATGAAAAAGGAGAGGTTACAACAAACAATGCAGAAATAAAAAGGATTATAAGAGACTATTATGAACAACTATATGGCAATAAAGTGGATAACCTGGAAGAAATGAACACATTCTTAGAAAAGTTCAATTTTCCAAGACTGAACCAGGAAGAAATAGAAATTATGAACAACCCAATTATAAGCACTGAAATTGAAGCTGTGATCAAAATCTGCCCTCCCCCCCAAAAAAAGCCCAGGACCAGATGGTTTCACAGGAGAATTCTATTAAACATTTAGAGAAGAGCTAATGCCTATCCTTCTAAAACTCCTTCAAAAAATTGCAGGGGAAGGAGCACTTCCAAACTCATTCCATGAGGCCATCATCACCCTGATACCAAAACCAGACAAAGACAACACACAAAAAAGAAAACTACAGGCCAATATCACAGATGAACATAGATGCAAATCCTCAACAAAATTTTAGCAAACAATTCAGCTGCACATCACAAAGCTCATACACCATGATCAAGTTGGGTTTATTCTGGGGATGCAAGGATTCTTCAATATACATATCAATGTGATACACCATATTAACAAATTGAAAGATAAAAACCCTATGATAATCTCAAAAAATGCAGAAAAAGCCTTTGACAAAATCCAGCATGCATTTATGATTAAAGCTCTTCAAAAAATGGGCATAGTAGGAACCTGCCTCAACATAGTAAAGGCCATATATGGTAAACCTACAGCAAACATTATTCTCAAAGGTGAAAAACTGTAAGCATTCCCCCTAAGATCAGGACCAAGACAAGGGTGTCCACTTTCACCACTATTATTCAACATAGTTGGAACTCTTAGCTACAGCAATCAGAGAAGAAAAAGAAATAAAAGGAACCCAGATCACAGAAGAAGTAAAACTCTCACTGTTTGCAGATGACATGATACTGTACATAGAAAACACTAAAGATAGTATTGGAAAATTATGAGAGCTAATCAGTGAATTTAGCAAAGTTGCAGGATACAAAATAAATACACAAGTCACTTGCTTTTCTATATACTAACTATGAAAAATCAGAAAGAGAAATTAAGGAATCAATCCCATTCACCATTGCAACAAAAAGAATTAAATATCTAGGAATAAACTTACCTAAGGAGACAAGAGAACTGTACACAGAACATTATGACACTAATGAAAGAAATCAAAGATGACATAAACAGATGGAGAGATATTCCATGTTCCTGAGTAGGAAGAATCAATATTGTGAAAAGGAATATACTACCAAATGCAATCTACAGATCCAACGTGATCCCAATCAAATTACCAATGGTGTTTTTCACAAAACTAGAAAAAAAATTTCACAATTCATATGGAAACACAAAAGACCCTGAATAGCCAAAGAAGTCTTGAGAAAGAAGAATGGAGCTGGAGAAATCAATCTTCCTGACTTCAGATTATACTACAAAGCTACAGTCATCAAGACAGTACCATACTGACAAAAACAGAAATATAGACCGATGGAACAAGATAGAAAGTCCAGAAATAAACCCAGGCACACATGGGTACCTTATTTTTAACAAAGGAGGCAGGAATATACAATGGGACAAAGACGGCCTCTTCAATAAATGGTGCTGGGAAAACTGGAAAGCTATATGTAAAAGAATGAAATTAGAATACCTCCTAACACCGTACACAAAGATAAACCCAAAATGGATTAAGACCTAAATGTAAGGCCAGAAACTATAAACCTCTTAGGGGAAAACATAGACAGAACACTCAATGACATAAATCAAAGCAAGATCCTCTATGACCCACCTCCTAGAGTAATGGAAATAAAAACAAAAGTAAACAAATGGGACCTGATTAAACTTAAAAGCTTTTGCACAGCAAAGGAAACTCTAAACAAGGTGAAAACAACCCTCAGAATGGAAGAAAATAATAGCAAATGAAACAAAGGATTAAGGATTAATTTCCAAATTATACAAGCAGCTCATACAACTCAATACCAGAATAACAAACAACCCAGTCAAAAAGTGGGGAAAAGACCTAAACAGACATTTCTCCAAAGAAGACATACAGATGGCTAACAAACATATGAAAAGATGTTCAACATCGCTCATTATTAGAGAAATGCAAATCAAAACTACAATGAGATATCACCTCACACCAGTCAGAAGGGCCCTCATCAAAAAGTCTACAAACAATAAATGCTGGCGAGGGTGTGGAGAAAGGGGAACACTCTTGCACCGTTGGTGGGAATGTAAATTGATACAGCCACTGTGGAAGACGGTATGGAGATTCCTTAAAAAAATTAGGAATAAAACCACCATATGACCCAGCAATCCCACTCCTAGGCATATACCTTGAGGAAACCAAAACTGAAAGAGGCATATGTATCCCATTGTTCACTGCAGCACCATTTACAATAGCTAGAACATGGAAGCAAGCTAGATGTCCATTGACAGATGAATGGATAATGAAGTTGTGGTACATATAAAGAATGGAATATTACTCAGCCATAAAACGGAACACATTTGAGTCAGTTCTGATCAGGTGAATGAACCTAGAGCCTACTATACAGAGTGAAGTAAGTCAGAAAGAGAAAGATAAATATCATATTCTAACACAAATATATGGAATCTAGAAAATGGTACTGAAGAATTTATTTACAGGGTCACAATGGAGAAACATACATAGAGAACAGACTTATGGACACGGGGAAAGGGGAAGAAAGGGTGAGATGTATGAACAGAGTAACATGAAAACTTACATTACCATATGTAAAATAGATAGCCAATGGGAATTTATTGTATGGCCTAGGTTACACAAACAGGGGCTCTGTATCAACCTAGAGGGGTGGGATGGGGTGGGAGATGGGAGGGAGGTTCAAAAGGGAGGGGATACATGTATAACCATGGCTGATTCCTGTTGAGGTTTGACAGAAAACAGGAAAATTCTGTAAAACAATTATTCTTCAATTTAAAAAATAATTAATTAATTAAAAAAAAAAGAAATGAGAAAGCATGGCCACTCACTGGGGTGGGGGTACAAATTAATAGATGCTGTCCCCATGGAATCACAAGCATTGGACTTACTAGACAAAGACTTTCAATAAACTACATTTAATATGCTGAAAGAGATTAAGGATATCATGGACAAAGAGTTAAAGGAAACTTGGAGAACAAATTTCCACAAAATTAATGTACAGATTCAATGCAATCCTTATCAAAATCCCAATAGCATTTTTTTGCAAACATAAAAAAGTTGACCTTAAAATGTATATAGAATTGCAATAGCCAAAATCATCTGAAAAAATGAAAGTAAAGGTGGATGACTCACATTTCCCACTCTCAAAACTGCCACAAAGGCAGCAGCAATTGAAATTGTGTGGTAATGATATAAGCATAGCCATATGATCAACAGACTAGAACTGAGAGTGAAGTATAAATGGATTAATATACAGTGAATTGATTTCTTACAAAGATGAACACCATCACACCATATGCAAAAATTAAAATGGATCAAAGATCTAAATGTAAGAGCTAAAACTATAAATTCTCAGAAGAAACCTTAGGGAAAAATCTTAACAACCTTGGATTTGGCAATGGATCTTAGATATGACACCAAAAAAAAAAAAAAAAACCACACAAAGGACAACAACAGTAACAAAATTAATTTGACTTTATTAAAAGTTAGTGTTTGTGCCTCAAAAGACACTATCAATATAGTGAAGATATCAAGAGAGTGAAAAGATAACCCACAGAAATGGGAGGAAATATTTGCAAATCCTATCTTTAATAAGAGTCTATCATAAAAATACATAAAACGTTCTGACAACTCAACAACAAGAAGACAATTCAATTAATATATAGGTAGAGGACTTGAATAGACAATACGCCAAAGAAGATATACAAATGGTCAACAAGGACATGAAAAGATACTCAACTAGATCACCAATCATTCAGTTCAGTTCAGTCGCTCAGTCATGTCCAACTCTTTGCAACCCCATGAATCGCAGCACGCCAGCCCTCCCTGTTCATCACCAACTCCCAAAGTTTACTCAAACTCATGTCCATTGAGTCGGTGATGCCATCCAGCCATCTCATCCTCTGTCGTCCCCTTCTCCTCCTGCCCCCAGTCCCTCCCAGCATCAGGGTCTTTTCCAATGAGTCAACTTTTCACATGAGGTGGCCAAAGTATTGGAGCTTCAGCTTCAGCATCAGTCCTTCCAGTGAACACCCAGGACTGATCTCCTTCAGGATGGACTGGTTGGATCTTCTTGCAGTCCAAGGAACTCTCAAGAGTCTTCTCCAACACCACAGTTCAAAAGCATTAGTTTGGAGGGAGCTAAGATGGAGGAGGAATAGGATAGGGAGACCACTTTCTCCCCCACAAATTCATCGAAAGATCATTTGAACACTGAGCAAACTCCACAAAACAACTTCTGATTGCTAGCAAAGGACATCAGACACCCAGAAAAGCAGCCCATTGTCTTCGAAAGGAGGTAGGACAAAATATAAAAGATAAAAAGAGAGACAATCGAGTTAGGGACGGAGATCCATCCCGGGAAGGAAGTCTTAATAGAGCAAGTTTCCAAACACCAGGAAACCCTCTCACCGGTGGGTCTGGGGAAAGTTTTTGAATCTCAGAGGGCAACCTAACTGGGAGGAAAAATAAATAAAAACCACAGATTACATGCCTAAAAACAACCCCCAGCAGAAAAGTACCCCAGACGCTCGCATCCGCCACCAGCAAGTGGGGGCTGAACGGAGAGGAGTGGGCGATATTGCTTAGGGTAAGGACCGGGCCTGAAAGACCTGAGGGCAATCTGAGGGAGTAATGAGAGATAGCAACTTAAACTGTGGGAGAGCAAGAGAGAGAGAATTAACCTGGGAAAAGCCCTAAATTTAGGCACTGCCTGCCGGTCCCAGAACAAAGGACTGAGCGAATACCAGAGAAGAGCAGGCGGCTGCGGACCGGCCCATGCCCTGCTGGAGGCAGGAGGCAGTGGGGAGAGGAAAGGGGCAAACTACGCCCCAGAGACGGCGTCCCCTACCAAACTGCCAACAGGCTTCCAGCTTCTAACCAAAGACTTCCTGAGATTCTGGATGGTTGACACCCTCCAGGGGGTCGCAGGCAGAAATCAGCTTCCCAGAAGGGACACAAGGCGCACCCGACCAGCGCGCCCGGAAACTGAGGCTAGGACTGTGGAGGGGATTAGGCTCACTGCACCCGGGGAGAGTGCACTCGTCAAGCTCCCGGCTGCCTGACCTGCTCCGACCCAGGAAGGCACAAAACGCAGGCCCAACCGAATCTGCATCTTTGTGGAGTACCCGAAAACCTGAACCTGAGCGGCTTAGGCCTGGAAAGTACACGCAACTCAGGGCCCGCTCCCTATAGAGCAGCCTGGAGCTGGAGCAGTGTAGACGGGGAAGCACACACGCCGCGAGCAGGGGCAAACACAGTGTGGCCGGAACACTGCGAGTGCTCCCCACACAGGCCGGTGACATTTGTCTGCAGCGCCCCTCCCTCCCCACAGCATGACTGAACAAGTGAACCTAAACAGGAGACCACTTCTGCCCACTTGTGACAGGGCGGAAATTAGACACTGAAGAGACCTGCAAACAGAAGCCAAATAAACAAAGGGAACTGCTGTAGAAGTGACAGGTGCAACAGATTAAAATCCCTGTAGTTAACACCAACTACACTGGAAGGGGCCTATAGATATTGAGAAGTGTAAGCTGGAACAAGGAGCTATCTGAAATTAAACCAAACCCACACTGCCCGCAACAGATCCAGAGAAATTCCTAGATATATTTTTACTATTATTATTTTTTTAATTAAAAAAACTTTTTTTCTCTCATTTTTTTAAAGTTCTCCATTACTCCTCTATTATTCCTTAATTTTCATTTTTATAACCCACTATAACCTGGCCCAAAAAAAAGAACCCTATTTTTAAAGCAAACTTCATGTATATTTCTTAAATTTTTTGTTTTTGTTGTTTTTTAATATTGTATTTTTAAGAGTCTAACCTCTACTCCAGATTTTTAACATTTGTTTTTTAGTATTTGATATCAAGTTTGGACATTTAAGAATCCAACCTTCAGTACCCATTTTTACTCAGGAGTGTGATTACTGGTTTGATCACTCTCTCCCCCTTTTGACTCGCCTTTTTCTCCCCCCAGATCACCTCTATTTCCTCCCTCCCTCTTCTCTTCTCAATCCAATTCTGTGAATCTCTGTGGGTGTTCTGGGCTGCGGAGAACACTTAGGGAACAGAGTACTGCCTAGATCTGTCTCTCTTCTCTTGAATCCCCCTTTTTCTCCTCCTGCTCACCTCTATCCCCTTCCTCCCTCTCCTCTTCTTCATGTAACTCTGTGAACCTCTCTGGGTGTCCCTCACTGTGGAGAATCCTTTCACCATTAACCTAGAAGTTTTATTATCAGTGCTGTATGGATGGAGAAGTCTTGAGGCTACTGAAAGAATGACTGAAATCCAGAGGCAAGAGGCTTAAGCCCAAAACCTGAGAACACCAGAGAACTCCTGACTACAGGGAACATTAATTAATAAGAGATCATCCAAAAGCCTCCATACCTACACTGAAACCAACCACCACCCAAGAGCCAATAAGGTCCAGAGCAAGACATACCATGCAATTTCTCCAGCAACGCAGAAACATAGCCCTGAGCATCAATATACAGGCTGCCCAAAGTCACACCAAGCCCCATAGACCCATCTCAAAACTCACTACTGGACACTCCATTTCACTCCAGAGAGAAGAAATTCAGCTCCACCCACCAGAACACCGACGCAAGCTTCCCTAACTAGCAAACCTCGACAAGCCAAACATCCAGTCCCACCCACTGGGAGAAACCTCCACAATAAAAAGGAACCACAGACTACCAGAATACAGAAAGGACACCCCAAACACAGCAATCTAAATAAGAAGAAAAGGCAGAGAAATACTCAGCAGGTAAAGCAACATGAAAAATGCCCACCAAGCCAAACAAAAGAGGAGGAGATAGGGAATCTACCTGAAGAAGAATTTAGAATAATGATAATAAAAATTATCCAAAATCTTGAAAACAAAATAGAGTTACAGATAAATAACCTTGAGACAAGGATTGAGAAGATGCAAGAAATGTTTAACAAGGACCTAGAAGAAATAAAAAAGAGTCACTTAAAAATGAATAATGCAATAAATGAGATCAACACTCTGGAGGCAACCAATAGTAGAATAACAGAGGCAGAAGATAGGATAAGTGAGGTAGAAGATAAAATGGTGGAAATAAATGAAGCAGAGAGGAAAAAATAATTAAAAGAAATGGGGACAACCTCAGGGACCTCTGGGACAATGTAAAACACCCCAACATTCAAATCATGGGAGTTCCAGAAGAAGACGACAAAAAGAAGGGCCATGAGAAGATACTCGAGGAGATAATAGCTGAAAACTTCCCCCAAATGGGGAAGGAAATAGCCACCCAAGTCCAAGAAGCCCAGAGAGTCCTAAACAGAATAAACCCAAAGCGAAACACCCCAAGACATGAATCAGTCAAATTAATAAAGATCAAACACAAAGAACAAATATTAAAAGCAGCAAGGGAGAAACAACAAATAACACACAAGGGGATTCCCATAAGGATAACAGCTGATCTTTCAATAGAAACTCTTCAGGCCAGAAGGGAATGGCAGGACATACTTAAAGTAATGAAAGAGAATAACCTACAACCCAGATTACTGTACCCAGCAAGGATCTCATTCAGATATGAAGGAGAATTCAAAAGCTTCACAGACAAGCAAAAGCTGAGAGAATTCAGCACCACCAAACCAGCTCTTCAACAAATGCTAAAGGATCTTCTCTAGACAGGAAACACAGAAAGGTTGTATGAACGTGAACCCAAAACAACAAACCAAATGGCAACGGGACCATTCTTATCAATAATTAACTTAAATGTAAATGGGTTGAATTCCCCAACCAAAAGACAAAGACTGGCTGAATGGATACAAAAACAAGACCCCTATATATGCTGTCTACCAGAGACCCACCTCAAAGCAAGGGACACATACAGACTGAAAGTGAAGGGCTGGAAAAAAATATTTCACACAAACGGAGACCAAAAGAAAGCAGGAGTCGCAATACTTATATCAGATAAAATAGATTTCAAAATAAAGGCTGTGAAAAGAGACAAACAAGGACACTACATAATGATCAAAGGATCAATCCAAGAAGAAGATATAACAATTATAAATATATATGCACCCAACATAGGAGCACCACAATATGTAAGGCAAATGCTAACAAGAATGAAGGGGGAAATTAATAATAATACAATAATAGTGGGAGACTTTAATACCCCACATACTCACACCTATGGACAGATCAACTAAACAGAAAACTAACAAGGAAACACAAACTTTAAATAACACAATGGTCCAGCTAGACCTAATTGATATCTGTAGGACATTTCACCCCAAAACAATCAATTTCACCTTTTTCTCAAGTGCACACAGAACCTTCTCCAGAATAGATCACATCCTGGGCCATAAATCTAGTCTTGGAAAATTCAAAAAAATTGAAATCATTCCAGTCATCTTTTCTGACCACAATGCAGTAAGATTAGATCTCAATTACAGGAAAAAAAACTATTAAAAATTCCAACATATGGAGGCTAAATAACACGCTTCTGAATAACCAACAAATCATAGAAGAAATCAAAAAAGAAATCAAAATATGTATAGAAATGAATGAAAATGAAAACACAACAACCCAAAACCTATGGGACACTGTAAAAGCAGTGCTAAGGGGAAGGTTCATAGCATTACAGGCTTACATCAAGAAACAAGAAAAAAGCCAAATAAATAACCTAACTCTACACCTAAAGCAATTAGAGAAGGAAGAAATGAAGAACCCCAGGGTTAGTAGAAGGAAAGAAATCTTAAAAATTAGGGCAGAAATAAATGCAAAAGAAACAAAAGATACCATAGCAAAAATCAACAAAGCTAAAAGCTGGTTTTTTGAAAAGGTAAATAAAATTGACAAACCGTTAGCCAGACTCATCAAGAAACAAAGGGAGAAGAACCAAATCAACAAAATTAGAAATGAAAATGGAGAGATCACAACAGACAACTCTCAAATACAAAGGATCATAAGAGACTACTACCAGCAGCTCTATGCCAATAAAATGGACAACTTGGAAGAAATGGACAAATTCTTAGAAAAGTATAACTTTCCAAAACTGAACCAGGAAGAAATAGAAGATCTTAACAGACCCATCACAAGCAAGGAAATCGAAACTGTAATCAGAAATCTTCCAGCAAACAAAAGCCCAGGACCAAATGGCTTCACAGCTGAATTCTACCAAAAATTTAGAGAAGAGCTAACACCTATCTTACTCAAACTCTTCCAGAAAATTGCAGAAGAAGGCAAACTTCCAAACTCATTCTATGAGGCCATCATCACCCTAATTCCAAAACCAGACAAAGATGCCACAAAAAAAGAAAACTACAGGCCAATATCACTGATGAACATAGATGCAAAAATCCTTAACAAAATTCTAGCAAACAGAATCCAACAACATATTTAAAAGATCATGCATCATGACCAAGTGGGCTTTATCCCAGAAATACAAGGATTCTTTAATACCCGCAAATCAATCAATGTAATACACCACATTAACAAATTGAAAGATAAAAATCATATGATTATCTCAATAGATGCAGAAAAAGCCTTTGACAAAATTCAATATCCATTTATGATTAAAAAAAAAAACCTCTCCAGAAAGCAGGAATAGAAGGAACATACCTCAACATAATAAAAGCTATATATGACAAACCCACAGCAAGTATTACCCTCAATGGTGAAAAATTGAAAGCATTTCCCTTAAAGTCAGGAACAAGACAAGGGTGTCCACTCTCACCACTACTATTCAACATGGTTTTGGAAGTGTTGGCCACAGCAATCAGAGCAGAAAAAGAAATAAAAGGAATCCAGATAGGAAAAGAAGAAGTAAAACTCTCACTGTTTGCAGATGACATGATCCTCTACATAGAAAACCCTAAAGACTCAACCAGAAAATTACTAGAGCTAATCAATGAATACAGTAATGTTGCAGGATATAATATTAACACACAGAAATCCCTTGTATTCCTATACACCCACAATGAGAAAACAGAAAGAGAAATTAAGGAAACAATACCATTCACCATTGCAACAAAAAGAATAAAATACTTAGGAGTATATCTACCTAAAGAAACAAAAGACCTATACATAGAAAACTATAAAACACTGATGAAAGAAATCAAAGAGGACACAAACAGATGGAGAAACATACCGTGTTCATGGATTGGAAGAATCAATATTGTCAAAATGGCTATTCTACCCAAAGCAATTTATAGATTCAATGCAATCCCTATCAAGCTACCAACGGTATTTTTCACAGAACTAGACCAAATAATTTCACAATTTGTATGGAAATACAAAAAACCTCGAATAGCCAAAGCACTCTTGAGAAAGAAGAATGGAACTGGAGGAATCAACCTGCCTGACTTCAGGCTCTACTACAAAGCCACAGTCATCAAGACAGTATGGTACTGGCACAAAGACAGAAATATAGATCAGTGGAACAGAATAGAAAGCCCAGAGATAAATCCATGTACCTATGGACACCTTATCTTCGACAAAGGAGGCAAGAATATACAATGGAAAAAAGACAACCTCTTTAGCAAGTGGTGCTGGGAAAACTGGTCAACCACTTGTAAAAGAATGAAACTAGAACACTTTCTAACACCATACACAAAAATAAACTCAAAATGGATTAAAGATATAAATGTAAGACCAGAAACTATAAAACTCCTAGAGGAGAACATAGGCAAAACACTCTCCAACATAAATCACAGCAGGATTCTCTATGACCCACCTCCCAGAATATTGGAAGTAAAAGCAAAAATAAACAAATGGTACCTAATTAAACTTAAAAGCTTTTGCACAACAAAGGAAACTATAAGCAAGGTGAAAAGACAGCCCTCAGATTGGGAGAAAATAATAGCAAATGAAGAAACAGACAAAGGATTAATCTCAAAAATATACAAGCAACTCCTGCAGCTCAATTCCAGAAAAATAAATGACCCAATCAAAAAATGGGCCAAAGAACTAAACAGACATTTCTCCAAAGAAGACATACAGATGGCTAACAAACACATGAAAAGATGCTCAACATCACTCATTATCAGAAGAATGCAAATCAAAACCACAATGAGGTACCATTACACGCCAGTCAGGATGGCTGCTATCCAAAAGTCTACAAGCAAGAAATGCTGGAGAGGGTGTGGAGAAAAGGGAACCCTCTTACACTGTTGGTGGGAATGCAAACTAGTACAGCCACTATGGAGAACAGTGTGGACATTTCTTAAAAAACTGGAAATAGAACTGCCATATGACCCAGCAATCCCACTTCTGGGCATACACACTGAGGAAACCAGATCTGAAAGAGACACATGCACCCCAGTGTTCATCGAAGTACTGTTTATAATAGCCAGGACATGGAAGCAACCTAGATGCCCATCAGCAGATAAATGGATAGGGAAGCTATGTTACATATACACAATGGAATATTACTCAGCCATTAAAAAGAATTCATTTGAATCAGTTCTAATGAGATGGATGAAACTGGAGCCCATTATACAGAGTGAAGTAAGCCAGAAAGATAAAGACCAATATAGTATACTAACGCATATATATGGAATTTAGAAAGATGGTAATGATAACCCTATATGCAAAACAGAAAAAGAGACACAGATGTACAGAACAGACTTTTGGACTCTGTGAGAGAAGGAGAGTGTGGGATTTTCTGAGAGAATAGCATTGAAACCAGTATACTATCAAGGGTGAAACAGATTGCCAGCCCAGGTTGGATCCATGAGACAAATGCTCAGGGCTGGTGCACTGGAAAGACCCAGAGGGATGGAATGGGGAGGGAGGTGGGAGGGGGGATCGCGATGGGGAACACATGTAAATCCATGGCTGATTCATGTCAATGTATGGCAAAAACCACTACAATATTGTAAAGTAATTAGCCTCCAAATAGTAAAAATAAATGGGGAAAAAAAAAAAAGCATCAATTTTTTGGCACTCAGCTTTCTTCACAGTCCAACTCTCACACCCATACATGAACACTGGAAAAACCATAGCCTTGACTAGATGGACCTTTGTTGGCAAAGTAATGTCTCTGCTTTTCAATATGCTATCTAGGTTGATCATAACTTACTTCCAAGGAGTAAGCGTCTTTTAATTTCAAGGCTGCAATCAACATCTGCAGTGATTTTGGAGCCCCCCCAAATAGTCTGACATTGTTTCCACTGTTTCCCCATCTATTTCCCATGAAGTGATGGGACCAGATGCCATGATCTTAGTTTTCTGAATGTTGAGCTTTAAGCCAACTTTTTCACTCTCCTCTTTCATGTTCATCAAGAGGCTTTTTAGTTCCTCTTCACTTTCTGCGATAAGGGAAATACAAATCAAAACGATAATAAGACATCACTTCACACCCAGTGGGATGGTTATAATTTTTTTAAAATGGAAAATAACAAGTGTTGGAGTGGCTGTGGAGAAATTGGAACCTACTTACATTGCCAATGGAATGTCAATTAGTACAATCATGGTGGAAAACAACGGTCAGTTCCTCAAAAAGTTAAGAATAGAAATACTGTATGGCCCAGCAATTCCACTCTTAATTATATAATCAGAGAATTGAAAACAGGTATTCAAAAAAAAATATGTACATAAATGTTCAGTGCAGCACCATTCACAATAGCAAAAAAATGGAAATAATCCAAACTTCCATTAAGACTTGAATAGATAAATATGTTGTGATATATCTGTACAATGGAATAGTATCCATCCATGTGAAGTGGGGATTCCCCTGTGGTTCAAAGGGTAAAGAGTCTGCCTGAAATGTGGAAGACCTGAGTTCAATCCCTGGTTCGGGAAGACACTGGAGAAGAAAATGGCAACCCACTCCAGTATTCTTGCCTGGAAAATCCCATGGACAGAGGAGCCTGGTGGACTACAGGGCTATAGCCCATAGAGTCACAAAGAGTCAGACATAACTGAGTGACTTCACTTTCACTTTCATGCAAAGGAAAGTGGTACTGATATATACTACAACATGGATGGATCTCAAAGACATTATACTAAGTGGAAGAACCTGGACACATAAGGTCACATAATATATGATTTCATTTAAATGAAATATCCAGAAAAGGTAAATCAACAGAAACAGAAAATACTGGTTGCCAGGGGTTTGGGAGAAAGTGGAGTAGACAGTGATTGCTTCATGGGTACAGGGTTTCTTTTTTGGATGATGATAAGTTCTGGAATTAAATAGTGATGATGGTGTGCAACATTGTAAATGTACTAAATGCCACTGAATTGTATGTACAAAACTTTAAAATGGTTTGCTTTAGTACTTCCCTGGTGGTGATGGTCCAGTGGTTAAGAATCCACATTTCAATGCAGGGGACCTGAGTTCAATCGATATTTGGGAAACTAAAGTCCCACATGCCACAGGGCAACTAAGCCTGTGTGCCACAATTACTGAACCCACATGTTCCAGAACCTACATGTATCAGTGAAGATCCCACAGGCCACAGCTAAGATCCAACACAGACAAATAAACAAATATTTTAAAAAGAAGAAAGAAAAAGACACATTATAATAGATAAATAAATAGTTTGTTTTATGTCGTGTGAATTTTGTCTCAATTAAAAAGAAAACCCGGGGCTTCCCTGGTGGCTCAGTGGTAAAGAATCCACCTGCCACAGGAGATGCGAGTTTATCCCTGGGTCAGGGAGATCCCCTGGAGTAGGAAATGGCAACCCCCTCCAGTATTCTTGCCTGGAAATCCCATGGATGGAGGATCCCGGTGGGCTACAGTCCATGGGGTAGCAAAAGAGTTGGACACGACTTAGCTACTAAACAACAGCACAGTGTTTACACAAAAGTGTATATTTACAGCCTCTTTGAATAAACAGCTCAAGAAGAACAACAAACAAAACCTGAAGCAGCTTTCTCTCGTGTTGTCTGCAGAATAAAGCACAAACCCCTCACTTAATCTGGCATTCACTCCTTTTCATCATCTGGCCCTGTCTCTCTCCAAGCTCATCTTCTTCCACATCCCAGTCTCACCAGAGACGTACTAATTACTTGACTCTTCCACACTCTCACTCACCTCCTTGTCTTTTTACATGACATGTCCTTTCTATCACTTTCTCTTGCTTGACTAACTCTTGGATTCTGCTCCTTGATTTACCTTCTGCAGGAAGCATTTCCTAATTCCCTTCCCCAGTCTTATTCCTTTACTGTAGTTGGAGTATGGATTTCTAATCATGGGCTTCCACAACACCCTTTGCATACTGTATTTGTCACACTACTTTCTAATTATCTCCCTTCTAAACTGTGAGATTCTCAAGAGCAGAGATTGTGCCAGAAATAGCTCCTGGCGGTGGTCCTAGCACAGAGCACATGCTCTCAAAGTGTTGAATTGTTCAACTGGATCACAACTTTCTCCAGCATGATTTTTGCTCATGTGCTTCCTTGTTTGAGCACCAGTCTTCTTCTGTTTCTTTACTTCAACGTTTATTTCAAACTGAAGTGTATGCTAAGTCGCTTCAGTTGTGTCTGATTCTTTGTGACCCTACGGACAGTAGCCCGCCTGGCTCCTCTGTCCATAGGATTCTCCAGGTAAGAATACTGGAGTGGGTTGTCATGCTCTCCTCCAGGGGATCTTCCTGACCCAGGGATCGAGCCCGTGTCTCTTACACCCCCTGCATTGGCAGGCGGGTTCTTTACCATTAGTGCCACCTGGGAAGCCCTCTTTACTTCAGACCACAGTCTAACCTAGTCAGTGCCCTCACCCTTGTGGGCCATTGTTTACCAAGAGCCCCAGGAGAGTGTGGGACTGTATACCGACACATACACAACCTCTGGAGAAACAGCTCAGCAGTCACACCTTTTTTCTGGTGGATCAGAAATTCCATCTTTATTCAATAGTATACAAGGGGAAGAACATGAGAGCCTTGGAGTCAGAACAAAGTTCAAGTTCCTGCACCATTCACTTGAGCAATTTGGCCAAGTCACTTATGCCATATGGAATTCTTTTACCTCATCTATAAAACAGGGATGAAAATAACTGCTCTGTGTTATTTACAAAGTTAAGGATTAAAATGAAATCAAACAATGTATTCATGTAGATTTTGTTTTCTAAATGTTATAGACCTCACAATTTTTCAAATCCATTCATGATAGATTGAGAATTAACCAAAATCGATCATCTTCCCAGTCATGGTCAGCAACTTTTCACAGAACACATATAAACAGATAAAAATTCTAACATGATATACCAACTACATATTCATTGTCTCCCTAAGCTTCCCACGTGGCACTAGTGGTAAAGAACCCACCTGCCAATGCAAGAGATGGAAGAGACATAGGTTCAATCCCTGGGTCGGAAAGATCCCCTGGAGGGGGAAATGGCAATCCACTCCAGTATTCTTGCCCAGAGAATCCCATGGATGGAGAAAACTGATGGGCTATGGTCCACAGGGTCTCAAGGAGTCAGACATGACTGAAGTGATTTAGCACGCATGCAGCATGTCTCCCTAAGGCAGCATTATTGAGACTTATTCTTAGAGGAATGTTACAAAGAGTCTCTGTCCCACATATTTGACTAACTGGGTCTGTTGGAATGAGCTGGATTCTGGTTTATCGTGATATACTCGTACCTGATCTATGATATCATTGTTAGGAAATGAGACAGTGTGGGGCAGTCACGTCCATGCTCATCACTATGGAAGCTGCTTAAACTCCCAGATTTGATCATATTGTTTTAAATATCCCAATAAATAGCTCACTGGCTTGAGATTGGAATTAAAATTCTTCAGAAATGGAGTTGCCTGATTTTACCAGATATGGAAAATATTGCTATATATTTTTCCAATGAGCTATATTTTTTAAATGCTATTCTTGCACTGAAATACTTTATGACCCCATTTTATAGCTCCCACTAGTAATGACTCAAGGGTCACTTTAACCTGTCCCGTCGTCATAGAAACTTAGAGTCAACTAAAATTTCCTACACAAAGTCCAAGACTATAAGCCTTTCTGAGATATTAACATAAAGAACCAATGAGTAAGTTTTAACATCATTAGCAGTGATTATGGAGAATATGCTAATTGCCTAGCGAAGACCAGAATGTGCAGCTTTGTACTGTTTTCTAGCTGTGAATTCGTATCAACAGAGACTAACAGGTAGACAGAGAGGCCTGAAAATATGTTCTTCTGTGTCATGCTCTACTCATGTGTGGCAGAAAATACAAAAAGCAACTGGAAAAGATAAGTATTATGCTGCATGCTTTAGGATTCTTCAGCAGGGTTGTTAGTGAAGATGCACTGTGAGGATTTATAGTGAAGAAAGGAAATAAATACCCGATTTAACTTGTTTAAAATATATGTCACGTACACACTGTGCTCTGTTGTTCTGGAGCTTCCCTTGTGGCTCAGCTGGTAAAGAATCCGCCTGCAATTCGGGAGACCTGGGTTTGATACCTGTGTTGGGAAGATGCCCTGGAGAAGGGAAAGGCTCCCCACTCCAGTATTCTGGCCTGGAGAATTCCATAGCCAGTACAGTTGTTGTTCTGAAGTGTAGTTGTGCTGGTTGGTTTTTCTTCATCCCTGTTCTACCCTCGGGCATCCCTGGTAGCTCAGCTGGTAAAGAATCCACCTGCAACACAGGAGACCCCAGTTCAAATCCTGGGTCAGGAAGATCCCCTGGAGAAGGGATAGGCTACCCACTCCAGTATTCTTGGGCTTCCTGGTGGCCCAGATGGCAAAGAATCCTCCTGCAATGTGGGAGACACAGGTTTGATCCCTGAGTTGGGACGATCCCCCAGAGGAGGGCATGACAACCCACTCCAGTATCCTTGCCTGGAGAATCCCCATGGACAGAGGAGCCTGGTGGGCTACATTCATGGGGTCTCAAAGAGCTGGACATGACTGAGCCATGCACGACAATTCTACCCTATTCTCTGCCTTGCCCTCTGCCCTAGGAAGCTGACTTGGATTGACTGCATCATCAGCTGCCTGGCCCTCTGGCTTCCAGGTGGTTCTGACCCGTTAGGAGTCACCAGCTGAGGTCAAAGGGCAGGGCAAGACTGATGTCTACTCCCCTGCCCTCTCTGCACGCAAGGTTCTGGCAGTGCTGCTTTCATGGCAGCCCCTCTTTCATGCCTGCGGCTCTCCTCAGACTCATAATCCTGTTCCCAGCTGATGGCGCCTTCTGTTTCTTGTGTCTGACTGACACAATAGTCACCTCCCCACGACTGAAAAACTGTGTGATTAAAAGATATATTGCTTAGGTGATTCCATTTCTTACTCTAGTGTGTCTTCCACTGAACGACCCCTCTGCTAAAACTTGTAGTATTGAAAGGAGATTGTAAGGGTTGAGAAGGGCAACAATAGAAATTTTCAGTTATGTTTTGCCCATCCATTGATTCATTGACTTTTGCCCATTTCAGAAAGATCATAAGCTCCAGTGGAACAACAGAAGCTTCCTCCTGGAGATTGTTTTGTATGTTGATGATTAGACTTCACCGGAAACAAGTGTCTGAAGCTGCTCCTCTCCTTGCTCCTGCAAATGACCTGCTCAGAAAAGAGCTGAGCCACTGTGGCTCACTTCCGTCCAACTCAATAAGGCTGTTTCAAACATCTTTGATGGTTCAGTGGTGTCATTAAAAAAAAAGGGAGTGTATATCTAGGGAGGCTTGTTTGGCCATGTGTTGTGTGTTATCTGTGTCAGATTTTACTTGTTTAAAAACACTTTGGATTCCCTTGAGAAGATTATTGATACAGAACCATATTTTCAAAAAGATTCTTTAATTCTTGGCAGTAAAAGTAGTTCACCTGATCTCTGCACATTTTTCAAAATGGTTTGAGTTGCTTGATTATTTGCATCATCTCACCCTTCCCTTTGCAGATCCTGAATGCTCATAGCAGATCCTACAAACCTGTGGACGATGCTGTCTGTCACTTCTAAGTGACAATTCTAAGAGCCTTTCTCTGGAAAGGCAGAGTCTTCTGGGAGTTAAAAGCAATAAGTGCCAAAAAATTGTTTTTCAGATGTTTGAGGTTTAAAAAAACACAGGATGTGCACTGCTAGGTAGCACCAATGTTCATTTTTAAGCTATCCTTATGTTATCATAAATTTGCCTGAAACACTGCCTTATGTTACTTTGCCTTTCTGTTTGCCTACATTTCTGTGCAGAATTCTTAGGACTCCAGACTTTTTAAAGACCATTTTAAAAATAGTCACCAACCAAAAAAAAGATCTAAAAAAAAAATTTTTTTTTTCAAGTCCTCAGGCCATTGCATTCAGGTAGGAGCAAAGAATTTCATTTGAGGTTCAAAAGTAACAAGATTTATAGGAAGTTCAAACATAGCCCAGTACTACATGCTCGAGAATTTCTTTGTATAGATGCCCTTAAGTCCTTCTCATTGTATTAAAATAGTTTAAATAGAAATGGGTGAAGTGCTTTGGGTTTTGGTGTTTTTGTTTTAAATAAAGTCAATTTCTTTAAAGAGAAAAAAAAGAAGAAAGAAAGAAAGCAAAGGAGGAGCTTGGAGCCTTAGCTCAGCATCACGGTGCTGGCCTAGGAGACATCCGCCCAGGTAGGGACTATGGTGGTGGGTGCTGCAGGTAACTCAAGAATTTTTCTACAAAGAGGCATCCATCATAGGAATGTACTGGATAAGGAGGAATGTGGGTGAAAAAGGGTGGGTGGGGACTCATTTGACAGTGACTCTAAAAATAAAAATAATTTAAGCTATAGATTATCGCTACAATAGCAATTGTAATCAGAGCCACACACAGTGGTGTCATTGTGGTGAGTAGCTGTTCTCAGCTCTGGGTTGGCAAAAGCCAGATTTTGGGAGGCTGATGGTTTGAGTCAGCAGGTATTTTCTGGGTTTCTGCAGCAACCATGGAGTCTGTTGAGCCCCGCCTGCCTCAGAAGGTCAGCAGACAACACTTACGCAACCCTCGCTCTATCTTGAGTTCACCATTAACAGTGCCAGCAGCATAACAAAAGAGAAGTAAGAAGCACCACCCCAGCTCTTAGGAACCCCTAAGAAGTCAGAAATAATCCAGACAAAGTGAGCCCACAAGAGCTAGGTCCATATAGAATGTTTCCCAACACTATTAGAATGTCCAAAGATGCAGCCTAAAGGAGTTCATTTTCATCCTCTGTATTGTATGTCTAGCAGAAGCATATGAACAAAATGACTTTGAGTTCAGTCTACCATGAAGCCCCTCTCCATGGCCATGCCTAGAAGCATGTTAATTACAGTCATGAAGTCCATGTTATTGCCTTTCAACCATATTATATTGTAAGTTAATTTGGCAGTTAGTGAGCCTATGAGATTGTACTGACCGAGCACCCTACCAGGTATCTGTGTAGAGGAATACAGATAAATAATCAAATATAGTTCCTGACATCAGACTTGCCATTTGTCTTAGAAAAGCAGTCATAATCAGATAACATGGTTGAAGGAAATTAGCAAGTTCATGCCCCAAAGTACAAAATAACACAGTACATACTGGCTTCACTGGAATCAAGGTAGGCAACCACATTACTAATGAGAATAGGATTGAGATCACCAAAAATGCCCGTCAACTAATTATTTGGTGATACAATTTGTGTCTCTCAAGCAAAACCCCTCCTACAAAGCCCCTCTAGAGAGCAGCAGTTTTATTCCTCTTCTTGTTGGCTGGAAGGCTTATTTTAGATAAATGGTATACTGAACTTTTAAGATAAATATGATTTCTTCTTTTTTTTTTTTAAATAATTCTACTCTATTCAGGATTCAATGTCTTTCAGACCTGATACATGTTCATGAGGAAAAGCCAGGAAATAGTTTTCAAAGTGTGCTTTAAGAACCTCCTACATCAAGATCAACTGGATAAATGTTAAAATTAAGTTTTCTGAGCTGCACCAAGCCTAAGACTTTCTAACCTAAAATACCTGGTGGAACAGACCAAGAATCTTAACTTTAGTAAGTATCCAGGTTATTGTTATGCCTCACCACCAGCAATTTGAGGACCACTAATTAAGGGTATGTACTGATTCTTTTGCATTTTCCTAACTCTATTCTTATTGATGAAATTTATCTTAAGAATCCCTCCCTTACAGTTACATTCTTCTGTATATTACAGGAATTCTTAGCACCCACCACCTCCCCACACCCCCCACTCCACTGCCGGCTCATGGATTTCTAATTTCCTTGGATGGGCTTCAAGACAGGCTTAAAAGCCTTTGAATGTGTATGCTAAATGGTGTGCAGTTGTGTGCTTTTTTCTGGGGTAAAAATCCATAAATACCTCCAAATTATCAAAGAGGCTCCAGGACTAAAATGGTTGACTCACTGCTTTATAGGACTGAGGTATTATATGTAAACCCTAGGTCCCCATTATTGAAATTAGTTTTCCCTCTGACATGTATGGATACTAAGCAACCAAAGCAACAGGATTAATACGCTATGTAATAAAATGAATAAACATTTATTGAGCAACCTGGGTGATGATAATACAGTGAACACACACGCATTCCTCACACAACTCTCTAGCTCTTTAGGGTGGAAAGTAGTGTTATTTCTATCTAGGTCTCTAATAACAATAACAAAACAATAATTTATTGAGTACTTACTATTTGCCAAGTAGTATTCTAAACACTACATATATAGTAGCTAATTTAAATCTTACAACTCTGTAAGTGAGTTCCACTATTACCCCCGTTTTACAGATAAGGAAACTGAGACTTTTCATGAAGTCCTCTTCCTTTACCTCTGCATCCTAATGACAATAATAAGAATAACAATAATAAAAGCAGCTAATTTTCATTGAACACATTACACGCCAGGCACTACTCTAAGCACTCATTTTATAGGAAAAGAACGTGAGTCACAAAGTCAGCTTCTCAAAGTCAACCAGACAGTAGTAGAAAGAGCTAGGATTCAAGCTCAAATCTGGCTACAGAGTCCACACCCAGCCATGATTTCTCATTGCCACAAGTTCTAGCCTCCAGCTTACTGAACAATCACTGATTCCATGAGCTTTGGTTTCACCTCTCGTCTAATGGATTTTTTTCTTTTCATCATTTTAAAGCTCCAATTTCCACCAAAGGCTTCCTGGAGTGCCCCTGCCCAGGTTCCACAAATGTCCCTATGGCCAGCGCAGGCTGCCTGAGAGTCCTGGGTGACAGTGTTCCCAGCATCCCAGCTCTGCCCTGGTTCCCAGACCACACAAGGGTTACACCAGCTGCTCAGGGGTATTGGGGCTCTCAGATGCCTTTACAATCACAGATACAATAGGACCTGCAGACATACTGGCTGGCAGGAAACTGAGCAATATCACATTTCAAGTATTGCCTCTGCATAATGTTGCAGCCATTCAGAGCCCCGTTAAAAAAAAAAAAAGAAAAAACATAGTCAGGACTCTCCTCGGGACAGGAGCTGTTGATTTTGTTAGGTGAGATCACTTGAGGAATATAAAACGAAAGAGAAAGAGTGGCAAAGAGGAAAAACAATAGGTGGGTAGAAAGGGTCATATAAAAGTCACAAAGTGGTGGAGGAACAGCCTGGCCACACAGCGTTCTGCTCAGTTTAAACCTAGGGTTTAAAAGGAGAAGAAATAATCAATCTCTACTTGTTTCTATTCCTTCCCAACTTTAAAATGTTGACTTGCGTGGTGGCTTTCCATTCTCTGTGTGTCTATAAAAGAAACTAAACAGACTCTCTTAAAAATCCTGACAGCAGCCAACGCAGCAAAGGTTTTGTGTTCAAAGTCCACACCATCCATAAGGCGAAGCATCTATTGATGCTGGGCTTTTAATGTTATGCAAGACTTCCGCCTTCCTTTACTCGCCACCGACTGTGCTGATTCAACATTTTATGGACGCATAAGTTTCCCTTCAGAGGCTGTGCCGAGAATGTGCGCCTTCCTGGGCCAGTTTCTTATTGAAATCAGATGATGCAGAAAGTAGGCTCTCGCATTTCAGTGAGAGGCTGCCCCCTAGTGAAAGTTTTCAGCTACACATTCAACCAACAGATTGGTTGTTGCAAACTGCACAGGTTTCTTGACGCAAAGGAGAAACGTGGTTCAGTTGCCGAGGAAGTGACAGCATTGTGTAATTTAACCATCAATTAGGTGTTGCTTTCCTTTCAACTTCCTTCCAGCCTATGTTTGGTATGGTTCAGTGTTCTGTAAAGTTTTCTTTGATAATTCAAAATGTCTCTGATTGTTAAATATGCTCACAAGATCTATTCTTTTCTAAGCCAATAAAAAATATTTTCATGGAACTAAGGCTAAGATCCTGATGACCACAGTTCTTTCCTTGTTATTTCACCATTGAGTTGTATATGTATTTCCATTTCCACTTATTTTGACTGTTTCATAGTATTTTTCCTATCTAGGACAACTACACAAAGTAAACAATTTTGCTTTTAGAAGGTGAGTATTTGAGTATTCAACACTATACTCTTAGTGTTGAATGCTTCAATTTTAAATCAGTATCTAATATTTATCCTCATGCAAGTCTAAGAGATAATTCATGAAGCATTTTGAATAGTTCCTTACATGATAAGCCTTAAAAATAGTCATTACTAGTACTATTACAGAATTATCCATTGTAAACAAAAATCATTTTAAATGTCAAAGAAGAATAGAACTAGTGTTTTGTCTACAGATTATCTCTTCATTGTCGTACAGAAGTGAAATAGTTGCCATGACAAGGATAAACAGTCTCTCCATTAAAAGCTAGTATTTAGAAACTTGAAAAGAGTGGCAAATTTGTCTTTCTTTGCTACTTTATTTCCCCATCTCCCATCCCTCCCATCCATCTAATATCGCTAGAAGGGATAATAAGTTGCCTGAATTAACCTATTTGAAACTTATAAGACTTAAGGGTGAAAATCCAATGACTGTGAACAATTACTATAATATCCGGGTGTTTGCAAATCCAGTCCTCTCCGCTCTTCTAATTTTGTACAGATGTCATCCAAGATTAGAATCAAAGGATGCTCTTCATTTTATTCAGGTGATTCTGCCACAGATTTCAAACTCTTTACAGTCAAAGATCTTTTTGTTTCTCCTACTTATGTAAACTAATGAATACCCTCCATTTTGCAGGTACCTGAGAACTAATCTGTGTGAAACTAATGACAATGCCGTGGGAGAGGTAATAGTATATTCTGTTTAGCAGTTTGGCTCAGAGAAGTGGTGTTGCTTTTCCAAGGACACACAGCTAGCTATTGGCATCTGAATTCAAACTTTGGCCAACTTAGCCCAAGCTCTGTGTGCTTTCTCATCAAGATTGCTCCACATCCTGCCCTTGGCTTGTTGTTCATTAAATCTTAAAGACACAGGCCATGTTGTCCTCATTTTAAAAGAGAAAAGTACATCAAGAAAGAATCAAAAGCCAAAAAGTACATACAAATGTCAGCATTTCTTCACTAAATCTAATCAGATGTTCTAAATTAAGGAAAGCTACTCTCACTGAGCCTTGGGAAGAATGAACGACAGCTGTCCCTAAGGAAGAGAAAAGGACTGGTAATGCTGCTCTGCAGTGATTTCTCACCAAGGTTGGATCCTTATCCCAGCTGTGAATAAGTTATGAAGGTGAACTTTCTCCACTTACACAAAGATGCTGTCATGGTGAGAAAGAAGAGGACTTCAGATAGACTTTGCTAAGAGCAGATGGCGAGATCTGGGATGACAAACAAACTGCCCCTTGTGGGATTGTAGCATCATGGAAGCTCATGAAAGCTGTTAGACAACAATAGCCATAAACTGTGATTCAGAATTGGATTTGAAGTTTCACGGCTGAGGGAATATTGGCAATATTTTTTCCTTCAGTTATTAAACTGAGGTTTTTTTCTTTTGTTTTACTTTTTGTTTTGTTTTTGTGGTTGTTTGGTTTGGTTTGGGGTATTTTTTTGGTCTACTATCTACACTCAGGATGAACATCAACATAGAATTCTTCCTTCTGGAAGTTTTAGAATCTTACTAGAATGCTTAATCTGCTTTTTAAAAACATACCAAGGTGCTCTGTAGCTATTTTTCTTTTTTAAAAAAAATATGAATTCACTTATAAAGAAGGGGCAGCTTACTTAATTGGGGTCAAGTAAATAATCATTAAGCAAGTACTTGCTTTCTTTGGGAGGATAGATATATTTACTTCCCTTCCTTGTTGTTGACCTTGACCATGTGATTTGCTATAGCCATGGAAGGTGGGTGGAAGTAGGAATATCTGAGGTCCAAGCCTAAGCCTTAAGAGGCATCCTGAGTCTATGTTCATCCCTCTTGTCTCCTTATCTTTGAGTTCAAATAACTCCAGGACCAAGAACACATCTTAGGGCAATCCTGTATCCAATCTAGAGTATTGAGCTAAGCCCAAATAACCCACCTGGATTAGCACACCTCCAGCTGACCTGCAAACAAACAAACAAAAACACACAAATGCTTATTGTTGTATGTCATTTAGTTGTGGGATGGTTCTAAGCATTGTTGTGACAACAGTTGACTAATACAAAGTCTAATAATATCCTCATGGACTCTATACTGTATAAACAGTATATTTACCTACCCCTCAAGTATCAGATAATCATGTAACTAGTCAATTTGGTCACCTAGATCGTGAGTGAAGAATGGCAAAAATGCAAAGCTGGGTCCTTGACTTACCAAAAAAGATGCCCCATAGCCTATGTGCTAACATCTGCACACTTTATTCATAGGAGAGACTCACTGAAAGCCTTTTTAGTGTTATTCTAACAAACTCTGTTATCTAATTTCTCAGCCACTTTGCAGTAGGCAGGGAGAAATTACAGGAAGCCAACTTTCTGGTAACAAGGAAAAGGTAACTGATGCATCAGAGAAGGAGACAGAAATACGAGTACAAGGCAAGAGTAAATTAATAGGAAAACAATATCTCTAAAAGTGTCACTTCACCAATAGGGAAAATGAAATGGGAAAGTTAGATCAATTTCTAAACATTTACTTCAAGAATTGCTTAAAACAGTAGTGTTTTTGTTTTTTTGTTTTTTTTTTTATTATGGTCCATTTTGAAGGACTTGTAAAAATTATGGATTCTCTCTTCAGAAAAATGCATGTGAGGAAAAAACTTACAGAATCTTCCATATAATTTGAGGTAGTTCAAAAACTCCCTAGAACTGATTCATGAACCCTGGGTTACAAACAACTATTTTAAGTAAAAAATAGTCTGACTTCCAGGTGAGGTATAATTTAATTATTTGAAAATTTTTATTTCTGTGAAACAGCTTGTTCCTGTGAAACATAATTCCAGATAAATGGAGTGTCCTGAAATTCATAAAGCTATAAGAGGCCTTTGCCAATCACTACCCTATTACAAGCAAGACTGGCCTTGGAAGAGATGAATGATCTTTGCATCTCCTAAGACTCCATGATATCCTTTAGAGATACACTTCTTCATCTCTCAGTTTTGTCTTATGAACTTTAAGTTGACAAGAGGTTAGTAACTAGATCATTGTTCTGTATTCTTGCAATCCTAGCTTTCATGTCACTGGTCCACTGTTTTTTAGAAAAATAGAAAGCCACTGGATCCATTTTATTCTTTTTAGTGATACTATAAAGAGTTTTTCCTTCCACATCTGCCCCTTAACTTTGATTTCTTCTTGAAATATGAGGCATCCTTCCTGCCTTTGCTGATAGAAACTTCTACTATACGAGTAGTTGTCAAATTTTCCATCTCAGGCTCTGGAACATTTATTTCTACAAGCCCTTACTCTCTCTTCCAAGGAGAAAAAAAAAGCCCTGAACTGGCAGTTATTGTTACAGATATCACCACAGTGCCGTGTTCCACAGCTACAAATTGTTTAGGATCAAGTTTATAGACTTTAAAAACCAAGGTGGAAGTCCAGCAATGATTCTTAATAAAATTACTGATGTCATGGTGCCATTATGACTAATAATACCTTATTATGATCACATTTTCATAACACATTTATGGTCTAGGAGAAATTATGAGCAATTGTGACATTTTCCAAAAAGGGGAAAGAGATAACACTTCCTGTATGCCCACTACGTACTTAATTTGATTCCTTAAACATATGTCATTAAATCCCCCAAATACTTTATAAGGTAAGATTTTGTGCATGTGTGCTCAGTCACTCACTCTTTGCGACCCTCTGGACTGTAGCCTGCCAGGCTCCTCTGTCCATGGGATTCTCCAGGCAAGAATAATGGAGCAGGTTGTCATTTCTCTCTCCAGGGGATCTTCCTGACCCAGGGATCAAACCCAAGTTTCCTGTGTCTCCTGCATTGCAGCACTTTCTTTACCACTGAGCCATTGAGAAAGCCCAAGGTTAGAATTATTATCTTTATTTTACAGATGATGGACCTGAAATCAAAGAAATGAAGTGACTTGCCCAAGGTCACACTATGTAAGTGGCAATGCAAGCACTTATACTCAAGTCTGTCTCTTTCCTATCCTATTATTTTTTGAAGAATAGAAGTAACAGGTTTTGATACACTTTTTGAAAAAAATCAAAAGGACTGTCCTATAGAAAAAGAGAACAGGATTGTTCTTTGTAAATCCAAAAGATAGGATTGATACCCATGTGTGATTTGGGCTCAGTATTAGAACGTGGATGAGTGTCCCTGAGAAGGTGTGATGTCCACCAAGTTCTGAAACTGATAAAACCAAACACACTCATACACAACCTGGAGATGTGAGAGTGGATAGGCCTGCCTTTTGATGACCTATCTTCACAGAGTCCCTGCACTAGAACAGCAACAAGGGGACAGAGATTGAACCAGGAGGGGCCCAAGACAGCCTTCCAGATTCCTACTATCCCCATCCAAACCTTAGGCACAAACCAACACCTTCCCCCACAGCTCAGAGAGGCTGGAAAACCTATGAGAGCCCCAGTTAGAATAAAAAGAACTCTGTATCTAGGTCAGTAGTCCACAGATTCCCGGAGATCACTGAGACCCTTTCAGGGCATCCGTGAGTTAAATCTATTTTCATAGTACTAAGATATTGTTTGCCATTTTAATTGTTTTGGTATTAGGACTAAAAATGTAAAAGCATTAGTTAGTTAAACTGCTGGTGCCTTAACACGAGTTAAGTCGGTAGCAGCAAACTGTACTAGCTGTCTTTATATTCTTCATCGCTGCACACTTATACATTTTAATGCCAATTGCACTTAAGAATGTCCTTGATGAGACAGCACAAGTTGTTAATCTTATGAAATCCAGTCGTTTGAGTATAAGCATTTTAATATCCCATGTAATGAAATGGAAAGTATGCATAAAGCCCCGCTGCTGCATTTTAAAGCACAGTGGTTGTGTCAGGAACGGCCAAGGTACAATTGAGTTGCCAACTGAACTAGATGCCCTTTTCATGGAACACCACTTTTATTTCCTTGAAGGACTGAAAGATAAATTATGACTACTCAAACTTAAGCATTTAACAGGTCTGAGTATTTGCTAGGAAATGAACCAAATGAACCTGAACTTCAAAACAAAAAATGAGCAGACTTTACTGCCCCTCATACAATTCAAGCTTTCAAGAAAACAAAATAGAATTTTGGAAAACTTGTATCTACCTCTGTGATCTTGACAGCTTCCTATGAATTAGAGTTTTCTTATTAAATAAGACAGGCTGTCAATGAATCTTTTTTGCTGTTGTATGTTAAAATGTATCAACATTTAGAAGATTCGATTAACTCAGTGGATCAGTTTTCCAAATGACCAATGCATGATGTTATAAAATCCTGCACAGGTAGAAGATTCAGAGTGCAAGATAGAACAGAGGATTTCAATGTGACAAAATATGAAAAGCTTTTTACTATGGTTTCAGATTCCACATTGCAACTAACCTTTGAGAAATGACCACCGGTTGACTTTTGGTATAGTACTAAAGAAGAATATGTACAGTTATCCAAAAGAGCTATTAGATATTCCTCTCTTTGCCAACCACATGTCTGCATAAGGCCAGATTGTCTTTACGTGATTCAACCAAAATAGCATATCACAACAGATTGAATGCAGTAAGAGATGAAAATCCAGCTTTTTTCTATGGAGTCAGATATTAAGATTTACAGAAATGTTTTTAAAGCTACTTTTATCACTATTTTTTTATTTTGCAAAATGTGGTTATTTTCATAAACAACATGTTATTTAGGTTCATGTGGAATGGCTTTTAGTTTTTAAATGAAAAAAACAAACACCTCCAAATTTTCTGTTTTAATCACCAATATAAATATTGATAGATATAACTCACAAAAACAAAATTATTGGCAGTTGCAATAATTTTTAAGTGCAAATGACTTTTGAGACCAAAAAGTTTGAGAACTGCTGGTCCAGGTTGATGACCTGAGATTAAGGGGACTCGGATATTGTGGTGGGTACATGTGAAAAGAGGCTGTGCCAAGAAAACAGGCAGGGTTGCATATTGCAGTGGACACCAACACAGTACATCCTCCAGAAACAGACATTTCCAAGATGCCTTAATACTATAGCATTAAAGTTTGCCACCAGAGAGGTGAATTTGTCTGAAATGGTGAGTTTAAAACCTGGAATGACTAAGACCCTGGAATTAACTAGGTTAACTTTTCTTTCACGAAATAGAACGGTCACTTAAGAGATACACTCCTGTTCAATCAATGAGAAACAAGCAAAAAAAAGTCATATTTTTTGCAGACCTAACTTTATGGCTTTGGAACATCTTGGCCACTGGGATCACTAGCAGCCCCACAGGAGAAGCCCATTGTCTACTAGATAAAGGTGATGTAAGGGACTTTCTGCTTGCGGGAAACTTAAGACTACGTACAGATGCTCAAAGTCCTTCCCCAAATCTTCAGAATTCTACATGTTCTCATACTTGATGTTACCAAAAAATTCCTGTTAACTAGAGAAGGTGTGATTATTCCCTACAGAAAGAGACCAAGACCCAGGAGGCTCAGGGCTACTAGAGGTGGCCAGGGTAGACATTCATGAAAGTCCCCATTAATTAAACAGAAAATGTATGATCAGCAGGGGGACTGTAAAGTCTGTGAAAATAACTTAATTCTCTCTCCCTTCAACTGAACAGATGTTCACTCTGCACTTATCAAGAACACAGAGAATATTCAGATGAACCAGGATGGTCTCCAGCCCCCACAGAGAATATAAAGATGAACCAGGATGGTCTCCAGCCCCCAGGAACTCTCAATTCAGGCTGGATGGAGGGCATGTTCCACTAAAAACAGATTACTGTGCTACAGGAACACAGAGTAAAGAGGAATTAATTGTGACAATAAGATTTAATGTCAAAACTTCCAACCGTCAGTTCTACATCAAGTAGAAATATTTGATCCCTTCTCTGTAAGTCTCCCCTCAATGGGGAACCTGGCCACTGAGTTGAAGACGCACACTAGTTTTGATGGAATTTAGTAGAATACAGATCTTTGCATTCTATTACCCTGGGGTGGAGGTGGGGGGACGCCACAGGACTCCACTGCAACCCATCATTCACTGCCCACAATAACATTGGTGCCCAAAGTAACTGTGCAAGTGGTTATTTTTCTTTACATGCTCATGAGGTTTGGCAGGAAGACAATGTACTTTGCATGAGGAAATAACAGTTTGTTAAACCAAATTGCCCCAGAGGTAGCCTCTTCTAGGAGGACTCCTGGCTTTGTAACCTTGGCTGGTGAGTGGAGTGCATTCTTTTCCTGGGATGAGTTGCTGTTTCTCAAATCCATCTCTATAAGCACCAAGGGTAACCAGTGGCTTTGTGTTCTGAAAATAAGCCTCCCAGCTTCTCTATTCCACCCTGAGGTTGCCTTTCTGCTGCTTTTCCAAGTGCAATTAATATTAAAGCCGTGAGTGCTATAGATGACTGATTGTACTTAGCTTTGTGTTTGGGTACTAAACACAGTAAATAAATCACAAATTTTTCTTTTGTTCACTCAGCCATAATTTGTGTTAGGAACTTCAGTCAGTCATCTGAAAACACGTATATATTTTGCAACGGCTGTTATATATTGATTGTGCCCACCAACCCAACCCTCCCCTTGGAAGAAAAACAAAACACTGAGCGTCAGTAACATAGTAAAATAAAAAATCATATGAACCATGTCCATGGTTAATAGTATACCAAAACTATGTATGTCTGTAAAGACAAGAAAGGATAACACAGGCTATGGTATTTGGCTTTAAATGAGTATTTGGTTCTCCAAAGGTGTGAACTATGGTTTAGCAAGTAGAAAGAAAGCACTTCTGGGAATGGTGCCCTCTTTCCCCTTCAGATCTGTGAGAATCTAAATGGTTTATTTATACAGAGTGCTATGTATTGATTACGTTATGTTAAATATTACGTGATACAGTAACCATTAAATGCATTCTGATTTCTCCTGGTTCTGTTTGGTTCAAAATAACCTCTCATTTTTCAGATTGTGATGAAGCAATTCTTTCAAAATTGAATTATATAGTTGAGCTATAATTGAATCTTTGGTTCCAACCCAAAAAGAAGCAGTCCAGAAAGACTGTGGTAAATGACAATTGTGTATGGCATAAGAGAAATTGGGAGTCTTATTCCTCTAGGCTGAGGTGCTACTGCACTAACACCATCTCAGGGCATCACAGGGCAAAATGTCAGAAATTGAGAGCTTCCTTGAGAGGTACTGGAAGCACTACTCCAGTTAGGGAAAATGGGAGCTTTAGGAAGGTGGAGACATGATTATATTGTTCATCATTTTTACCCCAGAGCCTAACGCAGTGGCTCTATAGGAGTTCCTCGCTTAATTGTCTGTTGAGTGAATGAGTTAAGGAACAGTTTAAATGACAGGGCAATAAACTCTAGCAGTTCATTGACTCCAGTGGTTCCAATAAGGCAGGCAAGGTGCAGATAAGTCCTGAGCCACAGAGGCACCAGAGGCATCCTGGAGTTGGGTGACTCAAGACTCAGATAAATGTATCTTTTCCTAACTTCTCATTTCAAGCTGGCAGCTTGAAATTGGCAATAGTGGAAGAGAAATCAGCAAATCCCACAAATAAGGCTTTTCCCTCCTTTTTAAAAAGAGCCAGTTTACCAGTGCATATCTACTAAACTTGTGTTAGCTCAGAATTCTAACACTAGAAAGTCCTCTAAACCCTGACCAAAACAGGGAGTATAAGAAGGAAGCTCAGCCAGAGGGGATGATGAAGGTATTTTCCATCTTCCTTACAAGGTTGTGGAAGGGTTTTTGTATTATAATTAGAGAAGTTAGAAGCATCTGTGGTGGTTTAGTCACTAAGTTGTATCTGACTCTTGCAACCCCATGGACTATAACCCACCAGGCTCCTCTGTCCATGGGATTTCCCAGATATTGGAGTGTATTGCCATTTCCTTCTCTAGGGAGGTCTCAAATGCCTCAAGGAATCATGTTTTCTTTCTCCTTCCAGTCCATGAGAGTTCATAATCTCAAATGTTAAATTGGGACCCCAGCTTCCTTTTTGGCCTAAATTCAATGACTTATTCATTAATTGAACAAATATTTGTTGAGCACTCACTAAGTGCCAGACACAAGGATAAAATCTATGGTAGATCAGTTGCAATATAACCCAAATTCTCCACTCCCTCTATACCCATACCCTTTGTAATTTGACTTTTCTGCCTCCCCATTAATGGATAGTTCATTTCCCCACTTCTTGAATCTGAGCTGGCCTTGAGATTTGCTTTGACCACTGAATGTAGAGGAAGTGAATGTGCTAATTCTGAACTTGGGTCTCAAGAGGTCTTGCTCTCCTCATCTCTGGCTCTGCCTAGATAATAAACCCAGGATAACCTGATGGAGAATGAGAGACCAGGAGCACAGCCAAGTCATCCAAGCCAAAATCACTAGGTCATCCAATCCCCATTCAACCCACAGCTAACTGAACACAAACTCATGAGTCCATTTGAGATCAGTGAGCCTCACCCAGATCAACAGAAATGACTCTGGACAACCCTGTAGAGTCTAGTAAAACAATAAGTGATTAGTGGTGTCTTTTTAAGTAACTCTTTGAGGTCGAATTCACATATCCTAAAAGTAATCACTTTAAAGTGAACAATTCAATAGTATTTAGAATATTCACAATGATATGCAACTACCACCTCTATCTAGTTCTAAAACATTTTTGTCACTCCAAAAGGAAATTCTGTACCCATTAAGGAATATCTACTCCAACTTCTTCCTCCCTGAAGCCACCAATCTGCATTCTATCTCTATGAATTTACCTCTTTTAAATATTTCGTATAAATGGAATCATACAATATGTGCTGTTTTGTGTCTGGTTTCTTTCACTCAACATGATATTTTCAAGGTTCATCCTTAATCAGTAGTATACATCAGAACTTCATTCCTATTTGTGGCTGAGTATTATATTATATGCCTAAATTTTTGAGAAAACATCAAATTCTTTTCCATAGTGGAGGAAAACCAGTTGGAAGGGGAATGGAGTGTAAGTTGGGAAATTATTTAGGAGACTGTTTTAGTAGGGAAAAAAGTAACAGTAAATATGGATATATAAGAAGATTCAAAATTATTCCTACAATTTCATCTGGATTGAATATCAGTGAGAACAAGCAATCAGAGATGACACCTGGGTTTATATCTTGAGTAGATAAATATAAGATGGTGCTCATCATGGAGACTGAGAACACAGATTGAAGACTAAGTTTGAGACAGAAAATCTAGAGTTTCAAATGTCATATAAGTAGAGCTATTAAGTAATAATTATACATACAAGTCTGATGCTTAAATGAAAGGTTAGGCTAGCAACACAAATTTGTGAGTCATATGCACAGCAAGCAAAATGGAAGCCTTGGACATGTATGAGATCTCAAAGGAAAAGAATGAAAAATATCAACATAGGAAGGACGAGACTGAGGCTTGAGCTTCCAACTGTTTGTGTAAAGGAAGATGAACCTAAAACAGAGACTGAAAAAAAGCCAACTTCTAAAGTGTAAAGCGAGAGTCACAGAAGACAAGAGTGTTTGAGATAGGCAGCAGTAGTCAGCATTGCAAAAGCTAATGAGAATGCAAGTCAAACAAGGACCAAAATATGTCTATGGTTTGTGGCAATCGTGCATCAGTGAATTCAGCAACAGCTGTTTGTATGGAGGGGGCAAGGGGCCAGTTAGAGTGGATTGAAGATGAGTGGGAGGTGAATAGTTCTCTAGAAGTACTATGTTCATCATAGCATCATCTTCCTGAGTTGACCAAAGCAAACCACCCCCAAGCCAACTGGTCAAGGTCCATTCTGAGATTTCCTGGCAGCAACTCACTCTGAGTCTAACATAGCCTAGACTTGTCTGGAGGCTAATGGGAACTCCCTCATCCAGACTTATCAGGCAGAAAACTGTCTATGTCCCTGGGCAGGAAGTAATTTTAAGCTAATAGAGTATGAATAGTATCGGCACCAGAGAAAATTTCAGCCAAGTATGAACTGTATCTATTTATTCAACAAATATTTATTGAATCTCATAACCACTATCTCCTAAGAAGTAGAGATTCACAGTAAAATAAGATAAAGTCCTTTCACTAAGAAATCTACAACAGAAAAAGAAAGAAACAGACCAGTGGTTACAGTACAGTGATAACTGTTCTGAGAGAATAAACACTGGGAAAGAGCAGCTAAATCAGGCTGGGATTTCAAAGGAGATTTCTGAGAAGATAGTCTCCAGTGATATTTTGAATGGCAAAGAGAATGAGATAAGATGAAGAAAAAGATACTGAAAGACTTTCTAGATAGAGAGCCCAGAGCTTAAACCACTTGTACATTAGTGCGTTAGTCAAGAATCTTCTTAAGTCATAGAAAAACAATTCAAAAATCTTAAATAATATAATTTGGAATAGAATGACTCCAGTTACTAGGGAGTTCAAAAGGTAACGAAGCTTTTCAGTATGGCTATTTACAAATCTTAGCTGATGTCATCATCTTATCATCAGTGCAGGAATTCCCCTTCAACTCCAACCCTACTTTCATTGGCTTGGATTCTGTGTCCAACCGCAAACCAGTGTCTACAGCTAAGAGTGGGCACATGACCCAGGCCTGGCTCTAGCCAGCTCTTAGATCCCTGAGCTTTAATCAAGTCCACCCAAATTATGTGGAATGAGAGTGGGACAAGAAAAAAACAGTGGACATCTATGCCACCACACAGAGGGCCTTAAATTTTATCCTAAGTACAAGGGACATCATTGAAGGATTGTAAGTAGAGCTGTAGAATGATCAGATTTTCATTTCAGAAAAATCTATATTGCAGTTGTAAAGGAAATGGGTTAGAGGAGTTCAAACTCGAGGCAATTAAAACTCCTATAGTTGTCCAGGGAATGGTGGTTAAACATGAACAATGGCTCTGAGGACAGGAAATCATCTTCTTTCCTCCATGGAATCATTAAGAAGCTCATCAGCCAGCCATGATGATGTGGGTTTTTTCCACTTTCCACCTAGATTTTAGTAAACAGGCATCTAAGAAATCAGTGACACAAGTCAGAAATGGTTCTTCTTTACTGGTGTGCACTTCTAAAGGAATAGGTCTTAAAATCTATAGATCCCTTGATATTATGACTCTATGTGTACCTGGGACAATTCAACCACACACATTTATACTTCATGTTACCAGTATGAGGATCCTTGATGTAGAAGACTATACTGTGTTTCTCTACACATATTTGAAGTGTTATCTTCCAGTTCATTCCATTGAAATTGGAAATTGGAGTAGGTGAGAGTAGTTGCCGGCGCCCCCAAATGCCCACTGACTTCTGATTTAGAACATCAGCACATGCAGTGCTGCCTTAGATTTATGGAAAAGGCCCATAAAAAATGGTCTTAAATACACACAGTATCTTCAGCCTACAAAAGCCCTTTCTTATGTTGTTAATTCATTGAATACTTCCAACAATTCTATAAGATGGACAGTAGCAGCCCCATCTTATAGAATCAGAGGCTCAGAGATGGAAAGTGAGTTGCCCTAAGTAGCTTAGAGAAGGGGAAGGTCTTTGGGCTACACTCCTGTGTCTTCTGTGAAACCTACTCTGGAGTAGTGATTGTGAGCAAAAGCTCTGGAGCCAGCTTCTCAAGTTTGAAATCTTGGCTTGCTACTGATGAACTAAGTGGTTTTTTTAATTTTGGGTAGGGAGGGGTTGTGGGGTTTTTTAATATATTTATTTATTTATTTGTTTGGCTGTGCTGGGTGTTAGCTGAGGCATGTAGGATCTTCGTTACGGCATGCAGGATCTTTAGTTGTGGCATGTGAACTCTTAGTTGAGGCATGTGGGATCTAGTTCCCTGACTAGGGATCAAACCTGGGCACTCTGCTTCGGAAGCACGGAGTCTTAGTCACTGGACCACCAGGGAAGTCCCTAGCTAAGTATTTCAAGCAACATGTTACTGTATGTCTCCATTTTCTCAACTGTTAATAGAAAAAAAAGTTTTTAAAATCTACTTCAGAGTGTTATTTTGAAGATTAAATGAGTAAATACAAATAAAGAAGGTAACCATATAGTTTGTCTAAAAAGTGTTTTTCTGAAAGTAAAAAGGAGCACTAAGAATAAATAAAATATATATATTATTATTCTTGAAATAGGTGTTTATTGACCAACATATTTTTTTAATTTATTGGTAGATCTATGAAGTTGTTCTATTCAAAAACTGTTTCAGAAATCAATTTTTCCACAAAAATAAAATAATACAATTCAATATACATTAAAACTAAAATTTTTTTGAACCTTTTTATATTGGTTTCCTAAACATTTGCGAAATCAATATGAGCGGAATAATCATTCTCGGTAGCTGTTCACATACTTTAATCAGTTTCAGGGCCGTGTTTGTCCCCAGTGTCTCTCCTTCGGGCTCCATCTCACGGGCCTCAGCACACCTGAGTGGTCACCAGGTGGCAGCAGGGACAGCATATGGGCTCCTCTTCCCAAAGCCACACGGCCTGGAGGCCCTCGGCTGCCCCAAGTTGTCCCTGCCCGGGAGCACTTCCTTTTCACAGCATTTCTGAGTGCAGATCATGAGAAGTGTTACTTATATTGTATCTGGAAGGGATTGAAAAACAGAAATGGGTTATCATGGTTAATTCTATAGTGTGTTAGTCGGGCAGTCATGTCTGACTGGGACGTCATGGACTGTAGCCAGCCAGATTCCTCTGTCCATGGAATTCCCCAGGCAAGACTACTGGAATGGGTTGCCATTCTCATCTCCAGGGGATCTTCCCAACCCAGGGATCAAACTCCCATCTCTTGCATTGGCAGGCAGATTCTTTTCTGTCTGTGCCATGAGGAAAACCCTAATTCTATATACAGTGGTCAACTAGCAAAACTTACTCTGATTTATTTTAATGCAACTATTAATAAAATTCTGCTTTAAAAAATATTGAAGTTCAAGGTTAAACTGAACAGGATATCCCAGGACTTTCCTGGGCCAACTGGCCATTTAGTCACCCTAAGAATAAAGCACCAGAATATAGTCTGGCTCACAGAAAGCACTAGCTATTTTTATTGCTGTAACCCTCCTTGTTGTTAGCACGATGGTATTGCTTTTATACGTTTACTATAAACAATACACTGTGCTTTATAAACATGGTGCACGCTCAGTCGTGTCTGACTCTTTGTGACCCCATAGATTGTGGCCAGCCAGTCTCCTCTGTCAAAGGTATTTTCCCAGGCAAGAATACAAAGTGGGTTGCCATTTCATATTCCAGGGAATCTTCCCAACCCAGGGAATGAACCCCTGTCTTCTGCATTTCCTGCATTGGCAGGCCGATTCTTTACCACTGTGCCACCTGGAAACCCTGCTTTATAAACATCATCTCATATAATTTTCCCCAAACCTTGCCTGCCTCATTCATTTACTTTACTGCCATGGCCCTTAAAGTCATTTAAACTGGAACTTTTCAAATCTAGTCTGGAGCCTGAATCAGCACACTAGACTTTCTATTCCTATTCTCTATTCTTACAGTATTTTAAGCATAGAGCATAATGTATGTATGTATGGGACATAATTTGATACACTATCTTATCTATACCAGATGTTTCCTGTGGTATTAGTCAGTCACCTCCAAACCAACCAAAGACTAAATTCCTGAAGGCGTGGGCCAATCAATCAATGGCAGCTCTCAGATGCAAGCAATAGAAGCTATTGGCTCATAATCCGTGGCTAATGAAAGCAGAAAAATGATTTATTAAAATACATTGTGTAGTTCACATAATCTCCAGGAGGGCTGGAAAAACTAGTCTCAAAGGCTATGCAGCCAAGATCAAGGTCCTATCCACACCATAGAACTGGTTGGTTCTATGAGACAAACTACCAGCATCACAGGACATAGACCCCCCCCCCCCCGCCAACTTATACCTCCAACACCCCACAACTGGACCCTAAACACTGCAAACAGACCTGTTGTCACAAACACCTGTCACCACCTCAGAAATCCCTGTATAGCCATCCTCCTTAGGACAAAACGTGACTATTCTGAGTCTCTTTGTTTCATCAGCCTCTCAAAAAGGGGTGAGTGCACCCAGCTAGCAGACTCTAGGTATCTTTGTCTGCTCAGGCTGCTGTAAGAAAATACCATACATTGGGTGGCTTAAAAACCAACAGTTACTTCTTACCATCTGGAAGTTGGGAAGTCCAAGACCAAAGTGCTGGTAGATTTGGTTTCTGTTGAGGGCCTTCTTCCTAGCTTGCAAACACCCGCCTTCTTGCTGTGACCTCACAAGCTGGAGAGACAGAGAAAACAAGCTCTCTGGTCTCTTCTTATAAGGGGACTTTGAAGATCTCATCAGGAGGACCTCACCTCAGAACCTCATCTAAATCTAATCACCTCCCAAGAACCCTACCTCCAAATGCCATCACATTGGGAGTGAGAGCTTCAGCATATGAATTTGGGGGAGACACATTCAGTCCAAAGCCAGTCCAAGTCATTTTTCATGCTCTGCTGCAAAGAAGGCCAAGAAAACAAGTATTTGGTGTTTTCATCTTCTTTGATAATAGAAAGACTTTGCCTTGTAAGATGAAAATTCCCCTAAACATAGGCAGAGAGTCCAGGTACTAGGCACTTAAAAATCAAGATGAATGTCTACTATAGCCATGTCTTGCACATCTTTAGTCTCCTTCTCAAAGCTGAGCACCACTGAACCCTGAGGACTTGCTCCCCATTGATGTCATCAATGATCAAAGTGATGCAATGGGGACCAGTTTAAATAACAGGACTTCAGAGAGTTAAGAACATGAAAATGTGAATATTAGCATTCCAGAACGCCTTCCACTTAAGGTCTCTTTAGCAATATGAGGGTTTAAAGTAGTCTACAAATTCACTGATAAACTTAGAACAAAATGAGAAGACTTTACCAACTATAAATTTCTTTGGTCTCTTGGCTTCAAAGCAAAGTAGGGGAAAACTAATAAAAGAGAAAATGTGTCTTTGTATCTATTAATTAAGTGATGGTTTCCCAGGAAAACACTTGACATCTTAATAGCTATTGTTCAGTTAAACCTCAAATCTTTCCTGTCAAATCCCCTTGATTCCAAGACTACTGAGTTTACAACAGTCAGTGTATGGCATCATTTGTATTGTTCAGTTCAGTCACTCAGTCGTGTCTGACTCTTTGAAACCTCATGGACTGCAGCACGTTAGGCTTCCCTGTCCATCACCAACTCCCATAGCTTGCTCAAACTCATGTCCAACAAGTCGGTGATGCCATCCAACTATCTCATTCTCTGTTGTCCCCTTCTCCTCCTGCCTTCAATCTTTCCCAACATCGGGATCTTTTCTTATGCATCAGGTCTTTGCATCAGTTGGCCCAAGTATTGGCACTTCAGCTTCAGCATCAGTCCTTCCAGTGACTATTCAGGACTGATTTCCTTTAGGATGGACTGGTTGGATCTCCTTGCAGTCCAAGGGACTCTCAAGAGTCTTCTCCAACACCACTGTTCAAAGGCATCAATTCTTTATGGTGCAACTCTCACATCCATACATGACTACTGGAAGAACCATAGCTTTGATTACATGGACCTTTGTCAATAAAGTAATGTCTCTGCTTTTTAATATGCTGTCTAGGTTGGTCACAACTTTTTTTCCAAGGAGCAAGCGTCTTTTAATTTCATGGTTGCAGTCACCATCTGCAGTGATTCGGGAGCCCAGTAAAATAAAGCCTGTCACTGTTGATAAAATGACACAAGGAAAATAATGATGAAAAAATAAAATCCCAGGACAATAATCCAAAGAAAAGCTGAAGAAGAGCACAAAACGTACAAGCTGACCCTGCACAACTTGAAATAGTTCATCTATTACTCATCAGACCACCCAAGGCTGCAACACTGACTGAAAGGAAGCTGAGAATTGATCCCAGACACCAGACACTTGCCTTGACAGGGACAGTGTTGGCTTTTCATGACTCCCATGCACTGAGAACTCACCAAGCATTTATGTGCCAGCCACTTTGCTTAGCACTTTAATGAAAAATCAAGGAGAAAAAAAAAAAACAAAACACCATGCCTCCAAATATACAATCTATAGGAAATTAGACAATAAGAATCCAAATTGCTATATGGTAGAATGTGATAAATGTCCTGAGGGTTGTGCCAAGTGCATGAAGATTCCATGAAGTGAGAGATCATGGAACTCATGAAAGGCAAATGGAAGGAAAAAAGAAAATGCAACATCTAAAGCCTCCTTCAAGACTGCAAATCATGTTCACAGATGATAAATATAGCTAAGGCTACAACAGAGCCTACAGATGATCCAGAACAATCTCCTTCTTTTGTGATAAAGAAAATGAGTCAAGGGAGTGAGAAGCAGAATCTGAACTAGAACCCAGGTCTCCTGACTCTGAAACCCATCTGATTCTTCATAGTCATGAGAGATTTATGAAGAGAAATTTATCCTGTCCATTCCCATGCCCTAAACACCACTCTACCCTTATACCCTGAACATGGTGAGAGGCCATTTGATCTTGCCACTCAGTGGTGTGTCTGGGGAGGAGAGTGACCACAGGGACTCTGAGGAACTGACCTGGGACCCAGTAGAGATGCCTGCTTAGCTTAGCTGAGGCTCTGAAAGACCTAATGTTCTATGAAAGCCCTTTAGCACATAGGCTCCAGGAGGCAGTTGGGAGAGACGCCACGGTTGCCAGTTGCCAGACTGAGGCTCTGAAGTGAGGACTGAAAATTCAATCTGAGATTGAGCTGGTGTGGCTGTAGTTTGTTCTGTGTGCAAGTGTGCATGCTCAGTCATGTCCGACTCTTTGCAACCCCATGGACTGTAGCCCACCAGGCCCCTCTGCCCATGGGGTTTTCTGGGCAAGAATACTGGAGTAGATTACCATTTCCTTCTCCAGTAGTTCTGTCTGAGCAGGTGTGAACTCAGATGTCTCAGGTTCAGAATGGATGTCATCGGTTGACACAGAAGGGCATAGTGCAAGGCACAGTTGATGGCAGCAGAGAAAGAATGGGAACCCTACATACCTTGCCCAAAGCCAAGAAATCAAAGTCAAGGAGTCCTAATTAAGCTTTGAAATATTGCTTCACAAGGAAGATGTTGATTCCTCCTTGGTTCTGTCCCCTCCCCTGACTCTGGCGGATGATTCCACCTAGTAATTAGCTGGTAACATTCCACATCATTTCCATTCCAGGAAGCTCCCGAGTTTCATATACCCTTGTTACACTCATGCCAATTTTTCTTTTTCTCTGTTTTCTCAGCATGGTATTTTTGTTCTTGTTTTGTTTAGTGTTTGATGTGGGTCCTCAAAAAAAGCCTTATTAACTAATCTAGTGGATACTGCTCTTGATTTTCAGCTATTTTCTTCCCTTTAATGTCAGGACCATGAACCAGCAAGTATCTCAACTGCAGGCTGGAGTCTTGGGGTCTTCAAGGTGTCACAAAGCTACTTGTCAGAATGGAATAGGCATAGAAATGCTCATGATTGTCACCCTATGGCATTGAGGTTTTCTTGTGGGAACTTATTTGCTGCAAATAATGGGCCCTCTGGAGTTAGCTGTGATTAATTTGGTCTTACTAGCATTTTTGCTGCCACCAAAACCAAAATAATTCTTGGTACATTAAACTTTCTCTGATTATGCCACCTACCAGCTCCCAAATCCTTAACTATTATAAACTTAGTGACAATGTCTCTATAATGACCTCTGCCATGTGCTAAAGTCTGCATGGCATGTCTTTTCATGGAAGATTTCCTTAAATAGGCATCACAGTCAAGTTTTCTCTCCTATTGACAAGATCAGGTTCAAGAGGGAAGGGAAGAGCAGACTCCAGCTGAAGCCCAAACATTCCTAAACCATGACAGCGGCTGCAGCGAGCAGCGGCTCTCTGAGACAATCATGGGTCCTCTTGACATTTCTGGGTACCAGTTCTATGCAGGATGCCTTAGGAGCACCACATAAAGAGATGGTTTGTCCTTAAATCCTTTGTACTTGTGCTTCAAAAGCAACCAAGAAGCAAACTTGTTGCTGTGACTCGGAATCTGGAAAGCGTAAAGACTCCTGGCTCCATGCTGGGTAAAAGCGGAACATGCCTCCATATCCTCTTCCATTGCCTCCAGTGGGCACTGAGACTGAAAAAGATTTTTCCTTAAGAAGTTCACATTATCTACAGCTGTAAGAATTGTTCACAGTAGACACTTCTCTTTTAGTCCATGGCAATCACTCTGATAGTCCTATCTTAGGAAACAAGTTGTGGCTGGGTTCAAAATCAAGACAAGAATGATGGACTTGCCTGGTGGTCCAGTGACTAAGACTTGATGCTCCTAATGCAGGAGGCCTGGGTTGGATTCCTAGGCAGGGAACTAGGTCCCACATGCTGCAATTAGAGCTTCTGCATGCCACCAAGAAGATCGAAGATCTCAGTGAATGCTGCTACTGAGACCCAGAGCAGCCAAATAAATAACACAAAAATAAAACATTAAAAAAGAAAATTGAGGAGCATTTCACCTCCCTCCACCAGCTCTGCAAACAAATGCAATTTATATTGCTGCTGAAAGTGCACCAGCATTTTCTAGTGCATAAGCCCCATTCTGCAGGACCTTTATGTTCATAGTCCCGCTCCCCCATCTAAGACTCTGGGGGCAGCCTGCTTACACGAGAATCAGGTTTTTTTTACATTTTACAGAACAAATTAAAACAAGAAATATTTGGATTAGATAATAACTTAGAGTAAGGGAGAAATTCCTCATTGGGAGTTTAAAACACTAAAATATTGATGGGATATTCTTCTGCACTCCTTTCAGATTAAGGTGGATCATATCAAGTCATGTGCAATGAAACTAAATAATAGAAGGAAGAGAAACTCATATTTTCTGCTTAGATGCTACTAATGGATCATGTTGCTTATGCATTCTGTGCTGTGAGAAAGGTATTAATATTAGTGTCCCTATATCCTATAGATGAGGAAACAGTGACTTTCTCAAATTCATACATTTTAAAATAGAAAGTCAAAGTTCCACCTAAAGCTGTCAGATATCAAGGTTCATAGTTTTTCAATATATTAATAGCAACTCATCCAAATAGATCCATATTATTGTTTCATTATTGCCCTCTGATTCCACATTTCTGTTCTTTAAGCCTCTTGTCTAGCACCATCAGACCCTTTAATTCTTTATCAATAAGCCAGTATTTGCCAGTAGAAAGACTTTGCCTTGATGAAAAGTATTAGAAATTGTACAATATCTTGGGAAATAGAAGAATTAAAAAAAATAAAAATAAAGTAAAATAACTGTCTGGGGGAAATCCCTGGTGTAACACCCTATGGTCTGACAAGGGTGACAGGACGTGGGGTTGGGGGTCAGCTTCCTGATAACTGTCTCAGCCCCAGATGCCAAGTCTGTTTCACAAAAAATGGGGGGGAAATGGGGGACTGAGCAGGATATTGAAAGCCCTGACCAATTGGTAATTGTCCTCAATTGTACACCCAGAATGAATGGTGACAAATTCTCAGAAAATTGTATCTTATCAACAGAGATCTTGGGAGGTCAGAAACCAGGTTCACATACATTGGTGCAGAGAGTCTTCTGATTCTTCCATTGGTCCTACTATGGTTCTCTTGAGTTCTAGGATTTGAAATAAACAGGTGTGGTTCAGGTTTCCCTAGTGACTCAGATGGTAAAGAATCTGTCAGTAATGCAGAAGACCCAGGGTAAATCCCTGGGTCAGGAAGATTCCCTGGAGAAGGAATGTCTACCTATTCTAGTATTCTTGCCTGGAGAATTCCATGGACAGAGGAGAGAAGCCAGGCAGGGTACACAGCCCATGGGGTCACAAAGAGTCAGACACAACTGAGCCACCAACACACACATAGGTGTGGTTCAGTTTAAGAAGGCCCCAAGTTCACATTGGTACAGATAAGACTTTGTTAAGTCATCTCAGAATGCAGATCCTCTTCTGAAAGTTTGGTAACCCGGTGTTTAAGATCTCTGGAAAAGGACTGGCCCTCACTGAGTTTCTATCCCCCTCCAACTCACACATTGATTGGCTGGTAGATAGGATTCCCTCAGGGCACATATGTGGTCTCAGGACGCTACATCCCACTGCTTTGCCCCTGGCACACATCACTAATTGATTACAGTCCACTTTCCTGCTGAGGCCGGATGCAGCCTCAGAATCCTTCTCAGCACAACTCCAAGCAACCACTAAGAATCATTTGGAGCTGGCATTCAAAAGGAACTCTGTTTTGCTAACTGGCCCTCAATAGTGTTTCGAAACCCCCTGTCAGATGTTTTTGTGCGCCCATCTTCCCAGAATCTGAGCCATTATTCAGAGAAACATCCAATAAAAGAAGAGCTCGGTTTATCACTGCCTTTAAAAAAGACTTGAGAATAATTTATTCAATCATTCAACAACAACAACAAAGTCTGCTTCTATCTTCTAGGCACCTACTTTTCCTTACAGATACAAAGAGGGAGGTGTATCTCTTACTCTCAAGATGCTCTCGGTCTAGAAAAAGATGTATGTGTGTGTGGGTGTGTGTGCACTCAGTCGTGTCCAACTCTGTCATGGACCACATGAACCACAACTCGCCAGACTCCTCTGTCTGTGAGATTTCCCAATCAAGAATACTGGAGTGGGTTGCCATGTCCTCCTCTAGGGGATCTTCCCGACTCAGGGATCAGAATCACACCTTTTGTGTCTCCTACACTGGCAGCCAGATTCTTTATCAGCTGCGTCAACCTGGGAAACCCTCTAGAAAGAGATAAAAGCAAGTAGAGATAAAAACAAGCAGTGCGTTCTCTGACAGCTACACCTCAATCAGCAAGGCCAAAAGGAGTTACAACCTTTATCTACTTACACACACACATGGGCCACTTCCATACATTCTCACTTAACTGTCTGAGGAAACTCATCTCTTCTTATTTTCCAAGAAATGTTATTCTTGCATCAGAAAGCTACTTGGGCAGACTGAAATATACATAAGCTAGGGAATGTGTGCACCTCTGATGATTAACACATGACTTGGTAAAAAGTTCCACTGGTTTTCAAGTTTCCAGATTTTTCTCCCTGACTTCTCGAAACTTCAATAAGAAAAATTTTTTTATCAGCCCAAGTATTTTGGTTTCATCATTGCCAGTTGGGACTAATTACTTAAGCATTCTCATCAATCTTTAAAGACCCCATGTGCGTTATTACTCAGTCGTGTCCAATTCTTAGTGACCCCATGGACTATATAGCCCACCAGGCTCCTCAGTCCATGGAATTCTCCAGGCAAGAATATTGGAGTGGATTGCCATTTCCTTCTCCAAAGACCCCATGAATCACTGGCAAATTGTTACAAAGCAGATTTTTATTCACGAGAACTAGGGTTTATTCCCTCTTAACTCTTTTTCCATTTCTTTATATCTTTGCACTGCATTTTAAAATTTTTTGAGAATTGTTATTATAGTGTAGTGATTAAATACAAGGGTTCTCCTTGAATTCAAGACTAGTGGTATAACTTTGGGTAAATTAATTATCTTCTCTTCGTCTTGGTTTCCTAATCGGTAAAAAACAGGACATATAATTCTTATAAGAATTAAATGAGATAACACATGTTAAATGCTTGAATAATACCTGGCACATAGTAAGCACTCAATATATATATTTAGATAATATTAGTTTTTCTTCAGCTCTATTTTATGGTTCCTTAATTCAATCTTCAGTTATTTCTAGTCTGCTATATTTAGTTTTGTTATTTCAGCAACTTTATTTTTCATCAAATTGGTTCTTTTCCATAGTATCCTATTTTGGATTCATACCCTCTTATTCTTATTTCATAAGCTCTCGCTCTTGTTTTATAGACACTTTCGCTCATTTATCTCCTCAGTTCAGTTCAGTTGCACAGTCACGTCTGACTCTTTGCGACCTCATGGTCTACAGCATGCCAGGCTTCCCTGTACATCACCAACTCCCAGAGCTTGTTCAACTCATGTCCATCAAGTCAGTGATGCCATCCAACCATCTCATCCTCTGTCATCCCCTTCTCCTCCTGCCTTCAATATTTCCCAGCATCAGGGTCTTTTCTAATGAGTCAGTTCTTCACACCAGGTGGCCAAAGTATTGGAGTTTCAGCTTCAGCATCAGTCCTGCCAATGAATATTCAGGACTGATTTCCTTTAGGATGGACTGGTTTCATCTCCTTGCAGTCCAAGGGACTCTCAGTCCAAGAGTCTTCTCTGACACCACAGGTCAAAAGCATCAGTTCTTCAGCACTCAGCCTTCCTTATGGTCCAACTCTCACATCCATACGTGACTACTGGAAAAACCATAGCTTTGACAAGATGGACCTTTGTTGGCAAAGTAATGCCTCTACTTTTTAATATGCTGTCTAGGTTTGTCATGACTTTTCTTCCAAAGAGCAACAATCTTTTAATTTCATGGCTGCAGTCACGATCTGCAATGATTTTGGAGCCCAAGAAAATAAAGTCTTTCACTGTTTCCATTGTTTCCCCATCCATTTGCCCTGAAATGATGGGACTGGATGCCATGATCTGAGATTTTTGAATGTTTAGTTTTAAGCCAGCTTTTTCACTCTCCTCTCTCAGTTTCATCAATAGGCACTGGAGAAGGGAATGGCAAACCACTTCCATATTCTTGCCTTGAGAACCCCATGAACAGTATCTTCTCAAGGTTATTCAATATATTTACAATTTTCATCACATAAAACTGCTACTTTTTCTTTACTTCTTCAGATGTATATTTTTTCTTTTATTGTGTTTTCCCTTTATATCTGGGAAGCCCTCATGGCTCAGATGGTAAAGAACCTGCCTGCAATGCAGGAGACATGGGTTCAATCCCCGAGTCAGGAAGAGCCCCTGGAAAAGGGAATGGCTACCCAGTCCAGTATTTTTGCCTAGAGAATTCCATGGATAGAAGAGCCTGGCGGGCTACAGTACTTGGGACTGCAAAGAGTTGGACATGACTGAGTGACTAATACTCTCATTTTTATTTCTGGAGGAGGTTAGCTATTAACTCACTATGGCTCGGAGACTTTTCCAGTCTCTGTGCTGGATTACCATCCCATTCTATACCCAACTTCCCATATGAATTTTGAGCAGGGCATAGAGCAGATATACAGGCTTGCTCAGGTAGCTGTGGCAAGGCCATCCTGCCAGGAGGTAAGCTTCCAGACCTTGTTTCTGCAGGTGAAACATACTGTGTTGCTACTCTGACTCCTGGCCTTGTGCTGGCTACCCAGCTCTAGGCTCAGAGGGTTCCCACTGGCAGACCGGCAGGGCAGCTTCACCTCAGCATCCTGTAGCCCTATACAGACCTACCTTCTTGGACCCTTTTCTTACATCTTCCAGTTCTATCATTTATTCATTCAACTGCTCTGAGCCCAACCTGGCATTTTTCTCTTTGGTTTCATTCTCGGTCTTCTCTCGTATGTTTTATCTCTTCCCACCTTCCTTTGTCCCACATTTTCCCCTTAACTCTGTCCTTAACATTACACTTACATTTAACGAAACAAGATAGTCTTTATCAGAAACATTTAGGGACACGTTTGTTTTCACCTCCTGACCTTTCTAGCCCCAAGCTGCAGAAGCTTACAAACTTGTCATGCCATACACTCAAAAACCTACAGTCTCAGAGCCTCTCGTTTCCCTCTACAGGGATCCTTGCGAGAGACACCAATACCAGAAGCTATTTGAGCTTTAGCACCACCAATCATTTGGCATGACAGCAAGTCCTGAATCCAGGAAGAGGGGGTGGAAGGCAACAAAACTGCCAGGAAGTGAAGGAGATTATCATATTCATACAGATCTTAGCTCTCTGCCACCTCTCCCCTTGTTTTAAGGCTTCCTCTTCATATTTATTGAAGAATTCTGCTGCAAGATACAGCACCACAGAAGACAATAACCATCATCATGACCTCATGGTAGACCCTTTTTTTCTCCCTTAATACTATGGGCTGGACTTGGTAGCTATTTTTTCTCCAATCACATATATATGAAAAACATACACACACACATATACACACACATCTCAAGATGAATTAAATTGTATGGTAATACTGGCTGCCTTCTTCCATGATTCATTTCCCCCTTTTCCATATGCTCTCTGCCTACATAAACACCTTTAGCCTATTCATTAATTCTTCGGTAAATATATTCAGCTCTTCACTCTGTTCCTTTCTCCAACACTCCAGTTGCTTTTTAGAAGTTTTAGCTCTAACCTTATGCTCTCTGTCTCTCTAGCCCCCCAGTGATTGTCACTATCTTTCTGTGTTTCTCTCTCTTCAAAGTCTTGTAAAATATAACATACTGCAAAGCAGTGGTGCTCCTAAAATTTAGCATTTGGGGTGGCAGATGGGGTGGTAACAAATCTGCTCGTGGGGGCTGGTATATCCCCCAGCACTCTCAACCCAGTGCATACATTTTGAATTATAAATATGAAAGATAATAGAATTAGAAGCACATTAATGTGTCATTTAATCTGTTTAGGAGTAGGTGAGAAAACAAACTTTTTACTAATACTTCATCCAACACTACGAACATATACCAAAACCTAATCCCCTTGATGGCAAACAGCTATGAAGATTTAGCTTTTGTGGTCTCACTACAGCGTAGCCATTGGTGGAGAAGGCGCTGGCAAAGGAGTAGCTCCAGCAAAAGAAGCTAAGGTTGGCTTCCAACCATGTTGCTTTAGACTTTCTTCTTGAACCTTGGTTACTACCTGCTCTTTCTACCCTAATTATCCACAGACTCATTTTATAATAAGCTGAGACAGCTGTTGCTTATTCTTAATGTTTTTAATTATTCCTCTATATATATCCTCCATCTAGATTTTGTAAACTCTTTTGAGGACAAGGACTATGTTAATCCCCTGCCATGGGATACATGGCTTATATAGTAGGTGGAAAGCAAATTATGTTTGTAGAACAAAATGTCCTGGGCAGGCATTTCACTTACATATTCTTATGTATCCATCACAGCAACCTATGTCCATAGGAGTCATCATGGAAGGTCATAAAGAAGAAGTAATTTTACTGAGATCACAAGGCTAGTAAGAGAGCCTGGATGCAAACTCCAATTTCCTTAACTCTAAAACATATATTCTTTATACCACATTATGCCATTCAATGCTGAACAAAGGCACGATGAATGATGAATGGATCAAGCAATCCTGGACCCAAGACACTTCAACTCTGCCAGCTTAACTCTCTGATTGCAAAATAAAGGGTGGTCACTTAACAATGGATGTGAAAAAATGGGAGTGTTCTGTGAAAAGAATAATACTGGGTTCTAATTAAAATTTTTAATATTTAGATATGAAAAAACTGCACAGCAAAAATTCTCCCTACCAGGTTAGAATGCATATCAGTTTTATAATCCCATTTGACAATTGACTGAATGGAAACAGAGAGATTTAGAGAGAGAGGCTGGGTCAATGTCACACGAGCTGTTGTCAATCTAGAATTAGAACCAAGGGTTTTTGAAAGCTACATCCTCTGCTCAGCAATCCATAATTTTTCCAAATACTAATGTACAGCTCTTCACCCCCAAACACTAACAGAAACTCTGCACCAGTAGGAAAACTTTATTATCAATTAACCAGCACTGAGTCCCTATTTAGGACAGACACTGTGAGTGTGCTTTTGGGTTGTCTAGAGTGGAAAAACAGACTTCCATTCCAGCCTCCTTTTGTGATGTAATTGTAGTGAAGCTAGAGAATTACATCAAGCAGTGCAGATGGTATAGAATATCCTAATTACAATTCCAAATTGCACTAAATGCTTTTCTAAATAGCTAAAACCCCAGATAAATAAATTTGAAAGGACATATAAAATTGCAGTCATAGGGAGATAAAGCTTTCATTAGCAAATCTTTCCATTTTGCCTGACCACTTCCAAGTAACATTTAGATCACTAAGGACACACACACACACACAATTTTCTATGGCTAATGAAAAAAGAAAAAGCATCTCCATAATACTCGGCTTACTTTGAAGAATTCCCTGAGGAATTCTTCTAAAGTTGAAGCAAATCAGCATACACAAATACAGCCATTTACAATCTCCTTGGAAACTAGAACTCCTGGCCAATTCAGGCAGCAAGCAGCAAAATGTTTTCTCCAGGTTTACGTGAAGAGAGAAAAATATTGTGAAAAATGCAAAGGAAGGTGTATGTTGGGTTTCAGGGTCTGATGTGCTATCCTCCAGGGGCCTACGTTTCCATGCACCAGAAAGACTGCTGCTTTATGCCAAGTCTGCTTGCTGTGCCATCAAAATGAAATAAGCTAGAGAAAAATGATGATAATAAAAATGACTTACCCTAAGCAGATGCAGGCACTACACCAAGCAATTCACTTACATTCTCATCACCACTCTAGGATGGAGGCATCATCTCCCTGATTTTACAGACTAGGGAATGGAGGCTCAATGATGATAAGGAACTCACCTAAGGTCACACAGTTAGTACAACTGGATGGCCACCAACCCAGGTCTATCTGTTCCCTGACTCAAAAGCCATGCAACAGTGCCCATGCTCAGAATACATGCTACATTCCCACATTCTGACAATTGTGTTGACAGTAAGACCACCTTGACTGTCCCTCCACAGTTCAATGATGTAGTTAATGCCAAGTTTCAGGGAGGTTTTCCATTGAAAATGCTTAAAAGCAGCCACAACTTTTGAGTGCAGACGCAGAACTGCCAAAATTAAGGAGCTGTCCCCCTAGATCATATGGTCATCAATCAATTTACCTATTCCTCACGATGCCCTTCGGCATAAATCTACTCCATAAGGATAAAACCACAATAAGGAAAGCAAATTATTTGTGTTATACCTCTAGATGGACAAAAAGATTAAGAGGCGTACTGACACACTCATGCACACACAAATGGAAAACACAGATTTGTTTTGACAATCTATTATACTACAAAAATATTTATGAATGTAAACTGCAGCAAAGTTGCATCCACCTTCCAAAAGCGCATACACCCCGCCAAAGACTGCTTAGATGTGAGGAAGGTGAGAATACCCCCTCAAAATTAACTGCCCTCGGGCTAAGGAGGAAGCCTCCAGTTTTCTATGATCAGGATTTCTCATCATGTCGTTCTTTTCACAGAACACTCATGTTCCTCACATCCATGGTTAAGTGACCACCCTTTATTTTGCAATCAGACAGTCGAGCTGGCAGAACTGAAGTGGCTTGGCAGCTGCAGAGATGAAACTCAACTGAACAAACAGATTAAGTGATGCTTAGATGGAAGAACTTGGACATGCTTCAGATTTTTTTTTAATTCATTTAAATGTGTGATTGAATCCTGCTCATTACCCTCTCAGCAATATATTATATATTCAGCTCTTTATTGTATAATAATGCTAAGAGTAGAAAATAAGAAAGGTACAATATTACCAACTCTTATTATAGAAAGAAGAGCAGCTTTATTTATGTCATAAACAATAGTCAATAAATGCATATAACAAGCTAATTTTTCACAGCAATCCGTACCCAGAACTTGAAATATGCTATTTTATTCTTTGATCCAAATTTCTTGAGACAAATAAATCCTTCTGCACAGTAATCATGCTAAAATCTTGGAGTAAACAGAATATAAGAGCTTCCAGGCCAGTTTAGAATGTTGCTCGGTGCAGACGGGTGACAAATGACTTTGCCAGAGCACCACCCATACCTTGCTGACTTCTTTTCCTGACATCCTCCTCTGTTCACTCTTACTGCTCCAGCCAGACCCACTTCCTTCCCACAAGTGGCCCAAACATGCTCCTTCTGCTTCACCTCCCTCAGGGTCACTGCTCTTCCCTCTGCTTGAAACCCTCCTTCCCCAGATAGCCACACAACTTAAGCCCTCACTTCTTTCAGGTGTTTGCTCAAATGTCACCTTACACTATACCCACCATTCTCTCTTCTCCTAACCTGCTAATTATGAACCTACTCAAAGATAAGCTGTGTGAGCCAGGACCTCTGTTCACTGCTGAAAACCTCAGCACCTAGAATGGTACCTGTACAAAGCTGGGGAGGGAATAAATGAACAGATATCACCAGAGCCAGTTTAGGGCTAGGGGGACACCAGGGGTGGCTGCCTAAAGTGTCGATCTCTAATAGGTGGCACAGTCATCATTAGAAAAGTAATGAGATGGAGAGTATTTATTTTAGAACTCTCAAGAAAAATCTTGAAATTTTTTTCTTTCCACATTTTTTTATTGAAGTATAGTTGATTTACAGTGTTGTGTTAGTTGCAGATGTACAGCAATGTAATCAAGTTACACACACACACACACACATATATATATTAAATGTTTAGAAGGAAGAATTTGATCAACCTCATGAGGCTTTGCTGGTGGCACTAGTGGTAAAAAATCTGCCTGCCAATGCAGGAGATGCAAGCATCGTGGGTTCAATCCCTGGGTCAGGAAGATCCCTTGAAGTAGGAAGTGGCAACCCACCCCAGTATTCTTACTTGGGAAATCTCATGACAGAGGAGCCTGGTGGGCTACAATCCATGAGGCAGCAAAGAGTCAGACACAACTGAGCTACATGGGTCTGGGGGAGAATGAAGCTCCCCTAAGGAAAGTATTTGGATAAACTGCCCTCTATTGGCTATAAGAGTTTTTCTTTTGCTGTATGGAGTTCACAAGTTTTGGACAGAGCAGGACTGTCTGGGTCTAACTAAGAGAGGCCAAAAACAGCCACCAGTGGTTCTTCTTCCCCTCCCTTCCCTATGTTCTGCTCGGCTGCTCCTCTAAATTACTGTTGCGTGAATAGTTAAATAATACTGGTTTGAAGAAGTGCTGTTTCATCTACTGCCCTGTGTACCACATACCTCTCCTCTGTTTAAGGACCTGCAGTGCTTCTCAATTACCTTTTGGATCTCATTCAAACTCCTCAGCTTTGGCACTCAGTTCCTGGAACCCGATTTCTTTCTTTCCTTGGCACAAGGGACTTTGCATATAGAATTAAGATAATAGGCCTTAAAATAGGAAGTTTAGGAGATAATCTGATTGGGCCCAGTGGGATCAGATGGGTCCTTAAAAGTGGAATAGAAAAGCCAAAGAATCAGAGAGACATAGCAGAAGAGAGAAGCATAGGGGTGACTCAAGATGTGAAAAACACTCAGCAGTTGGCTTTGAAGATGGAAGGAGGAGACCACAGCAAAGAATGTATGTGGCCTTTAGAAGCTGAGAACAGCCTCCTTCCAACAGCCAGCAAGGAGGAGAAGGGCCTCAGTCCTGTGACCACATGAAACTACCTCTGCCAGCCACCTAGGTGAGCCTGAAGTGGGTTCTGCCCCAGAGCCCAGCCACACCAGACCTTAACCTTGGCCATCTGAGCTCAAAGCAGAGACACCAGTCAAGCCCACTAGACTTCTGATGTACAAAACCATAAGATAATAACTTTGAACTGTGTGAAACTGCTAAATCTATAGTAATCTGTTATGGAAGCAACAGAAAAATTCAAGACCTTCAACAAACTGGATCCAGTTTATATACCCAAAACATCCCATTGCTTTGAAATCTGTATCCACTGCTCTAGCCAACTCGTCTCCTTTCAGTCCATGAGCATGTTCTTTTGTTATGAATGCCACACTGTCCCTCCATTCAAGCTCTTCCTCCTGCCACACCCACTCAAAGCCAGTCCTCCAAGGTTGAGTCAGACCCAGGTTCCCCCTCTTTCACCTTTTAATCTGGTTGTCCAACAGGATTTTCCACTTAGGTACTTCAAAATGTCATGCTGTGCTTCATATAATTATGTCTTTCTGTCAAGTATCTTATCATTTTCTTTCCCAACAATTCTGAGCCTGTCATAAGCTGAAATTGTGGCTCCTTTGTGTTTGGCAAGGTACAAAACAATGGATTTACCAGCAAACATTTACCAGTAACTTACTCACTTCACTTTAAAATGATCCCTTGGATAGGACTTGCTTATCAGTCCAATGGTTAAGACAGCCACCATTCTATTGTAGGAGGTGTGGATTCAATCCTGAAGTCTGTGAGGTGCAGCCAAAAAAAAAAAGAAATGACCACTTGAAGATTTTTTCTATGTAGAATATTTTCTAATCTGCTGATGTGACAGGATTAGCAAATATTTTTTGTGACATAGTTGATTTCAGCTTGTTCAGAGATCAGATATGCAGAGTCCTAACAGATTCGATCCATTGACACAAACGAGTTAATTTCTTTTATTTCCACCAACTAGGTGTTCCTTGCCAGCACAGCACTCTCATCTGATGCCTACTTCTCCACTCCATCTCGATTTCATGGTACTAACAGCATGGAAGTCATAGCATACTATGTGGGGACAACTCATCTGCCTTTGTTGTTCAGTCACTCAGTCATGTCTGACTTTTTGTGACCCCATGGACTGCAGCACACCAGGCTTCCCTGTCCTTCACTATCTCCTCAAGTTTACCCAAACTCACATCCATTGAGTCAGTGATACCATCCAACCATCTCATCCTGTCACCCACTTCTCCTCCTGCCCTCAATCTTTCTCAGCATCAGGGTCATCCCAGTGAGTCAGCTCTTTGCATCAGGTGGCCAAAGTAGTGGAGCTTCAGCTTCAGCATCAGTCCTTCCAATGAATTTTCAGGGTTGATTTCCCTTAGGACTTACTAGTTTGATCTCCTTGCTGCCTGAGTGACTCTCAAGAGTCTTCTCCAGCACCACAGTTCGAAAATATCAATTCTTTGGTGTTCAACCTTCTTTATGGTCCAACTCCCACATCCGTACATGACTACTGCCTTAGTTAGAGCAGCATTGCGTCTCATTGCCTAAGCATTTTCATCTTTCATTTCAGTAAGTAGACCAGATAAACAATGACATCTGCTTTCTCTCAAGAATAAGTTGTCCTAATAAAGAGAATTTGAAGTTTTTGTCTTGATACTAAGAGGTTTTGAATCAGTACACATACAGTGAACAAACCTGTCTATGGACCCCATAAAAGCAATTTGAAAGGTAGCAAGCTGTAAAATATGTATTGTACTGTACTGTGTTTAAAAACAGGAATCTGTATATTTTGTTTACTTCACATTTATCCTCACCACATTCTCAAAGATGATAACCAAGAGGTTCAGACATCCATTCAGTTAAAAAGTATATTTTCCAGAGCAATGCTAATAACCTTCATTATAAATTGTGTCCATTTCTATACAAAGTCGTTCATACTCAGAGGTCTACTGTCTGGTAGAAGAAGCAATCAGGTGACAAACCAAGGCAGTGCGTCTTTAGTGGTCCAGAGAAGATGCTGTGGGGACTTCGAGCAAGAGAGCATTCCTGGCTAAAGGCATCAGGAAAGAATTTATGGAGCAAATGGAGCATTGAAGCAAATGTTCTTTACCAAGTAGAGCTGGAGGTGGAAAAGAGGAGGGACTTGGGCAAGAGCAACATAAGCAGAAAGGAGAATATATACAGAAGTGTGGAGGCAAAAGTCTATGAAATGTATTGGGAAACAATAAGAGATCCAGGGTATATTCAAGAGAATCGCATGAGATAAAAATGAAAAGAAAAATCATGATATGTGGTCCTTGACTATCGAGAAAATGATAATGACTTTATTAAATATGCATGGAACTGTTATTAAAGATATTTTGAGTAAAGAAAAGACATAATCAGACATAATCAGAGTCGTTTGGGGTGATTACTCCGGCAGTGATGTGAAAGATATATTAGAAGGCACAAGAGGCTAGATGCTCAGAGATTCCTGCAATAGTACAGCCAAGAGCTAAATAGGGGTCTTGATTAGGAAGGCAGCCATGTGAAAGGCATGCTAAAGAAAGAGAAGAAGAGAGACCAGTTTCAAAGAAAAACTCAATAGGACATAATGACTTATTGGGTATAGGGCACTGAAGATGTAGGAGGAGTAAGAGTTTAAGGTATGCTAATGTGTGTACCACTCTAGTACTCTTGCCTGGAAAATCCCATGGGCAGAGGAGACTGGTGGGCTGCCATCTATGGGGTCTCGAAGAGTCGGACACGACTGAAGTGACTTAGCAGCAGTAGCAGCAGGAATGTGATACAGGGATGTCACTGAAAGAATCTGGAAAGTCAGGAGGAGGAACAAGTTTAACAGCAAAAATGATTAACTTAGTTTACAGGTGTTAAGTTTCAAGAACCAGCAGGACATAAAATAAATCTGTCAAGAAAAGATGTTTTTGGAATATAAATACAAGAATCATTGCATGGAGAATATAACTGAAGTCATAGGCATTTATAACATCACAAAGGGAGAGAGTGAATATCCTGAAATTTAAGGAACATCCATAATTAATGAATGGTGGAAGTATAGGAGCTAGGCAAAAAGACCAGGACCAAGAAGTGATTTCATTAAAGATGTAATGATAGTCCCCACAGACTTAGAGAATTGCCAGACTTAGAGGTTGCCAGCGGGGAAAGACGGGGAGAAGTGATAATTAGGGAGTTTGGGATTGATATGTACACACTGCTGTATTTAAAATGGATAACAAACAAGGACCTACCGTAGAGCACAGAGAACTCTGCTCAGTGTTATGTGGCAGCCTGGATGGAAGGGGAGTTTGGGGGAGAATGGACACGTGTCTAAGTATGGCTGAGTCCCTTTGCTGTCCACCTGAAACCATCATAATATTGCTAATCAGCTATGATTGATTTAGCCGCTAAGTCATGTCGGACTCTTGCAACCCCAGGGGGTGTAGCCTACCAGGCTCCTCTGTCCATGGGATTTTCCAGGCAAGAATACTGAAGTAGATTGACATTTCCTTCGCCAGGGGATCTTCCTGATCCAGGGAGATTAAACCCACCTCTTCCACATCGCAGGAGGATTCTTTACCGCTGAGCCACCAGGGATTCCTTTAATCCAATACAAAATAAAGTTGTTGGTTTTTTAAATAATGAGAGTCCAAATGCCAAAGAAGAGCAGAATTCAAGGCAGAAAGGGATTTTATGGAAGGATCATCAATATCAAATATCAAAAATTTCAAAAATGTACTATCAAGGCACAGATTGCTATATATGTTTTTAGGAGGTCGTGTTTTTTTTTCAATGGACACAGAGGCCAAATTGTAAGGGGATACAGACAAATTGATAATGAATTAGGATTTTAGATAAATGATTCAGGAAGTTTAAGGATAAAATTTGCTGTTGTTCAGTCTCAGTCATGTCCGACTCTTTGTGACCCCATGGACTGCAGCACACCAGGCTTCCCTATCCTTCACAATCTCCCAGAGCTTGCTCAAACTTGTGGTGATGCCATCCAACCATTTCAGCCTCTGTCATCCCTTATCCTCCTGCCTTCAATTTTTCCCAGCATCAGGCTCTTTTCTAATGAGTCAGCTCTTCCCATCAGGTGGCCAAAGTATTGGAGCTTCAGCTTCATCATCAGTCTTCCAATGAATATTCAGGGTTGATTTCCTTTAGGATTGACTGGTTTGATCTCCTTGCAGTCCAAGGGACTCTCAAGAGTCTTCTCCAACACCACAGTTCAAAAGCATCAGTTCTTCACTGCTCAAACGTCTTTATAGTCCAGCTCTCACATCCATACGTGACTACTGGAAAAACCATAGCTTTGACTAGACAGACCTTTGTTGGCAAAGTGATGTCTCTGCTTTTTAATATGCTGTCTAGGTTGGTCATAGCTTTTCTTCCAAGGAACAAGCATAGCAGAATCCAATATCCAAGGAAAAATAGGGTCAAAAGAAAGTTGACTTTTTTAGGTGTTTATTGTTTCCTCCTCCCCCTTTTAGAATAAATGGTTTTACTCCAATCACTGTTTAATATCTGTGCCAACCTGTGCCCTTGTGCTTGCTGGGGAAATCCAGAGGTGATTAGAAATTGATTCTTATTCCCAAACAATAAACAATTTAGTGGATAAACTGGAAATTTATATACCTTGCTCAACACAATGTGATAAGAACTGTGATCAAGATAGGTAGAAGACTGTGGTAACACTGGGCAGAGGTGTTAGCTTGGAGGGAGGCTGCCCCATGGGTCCTGAAGGAGTAGGAGTTAGATAGTTTCAATAAAAGAGTGGGAAAGAGAATACTTCTGTATGTTTTCTGCAACGACAAAGAACCTTACAGGACAGAAAAGCAGAAGTTGATGAGAGCGTAAACAAAGGCAGTTTGGTTCTGAGGTAGAAAAGGATGAGATCAAGCAGACAGGGAAAGGAATTTGCCTTTCCCAGGAGGAGACGACAAGGAAAGAGACAGAAATTGTGAAGAAACAGGGTGATGTTCAGACAGTAAGGAAAGAGGAGGGGGTCGGGGGCCAGGTGTTCTGTCTCGTTCCCCTTTGTACAATGGAAAGTCAACCATTTGCTGAGAGCAGGGTGGGGGCAGAGAAGCGAGGATTGCTAGATTAATAGTCTTTCATTCCTTTTAAATAAATGCATTTATTTAAATCAAGGTGATGTTTGGCTTAGTCTCTTCCTAGTACATACAGGGTAAGCAGCAATTTAGCCCAGAAGGTGCAGAGTTTGGGGTCTAAAATCTGTTCCACATATTAGCAGGAGATGCAAGTGACTTTATGATATAAACAGTCTCTCCGTGTCTATATTTGCTCATCCAGAAGTAGGACAAATAATAGTACCTAACTCATAGATTTGCAAAGAGGCATGAAAGGATGATTACCTATAAAGTGCTGGGAACAGTGCCTGGTATGTAACACATATTCAAAAATGTTAACTCTTATTATTATTATTAGATTGGTGCTATTTACTAGAACTTTCTGAGGTGGTGGAAATGTCCACTGTCCTGTCCAACACAGTAGCCAGTAGCCACATGTGGCCATTGAGCTCTGGAGCTGTGACTAAAATTTTAATTTTTACTCACTTCAATTAAAAATGTCACATGTGTCCCTGTAGAACAAGGAGCAACCATTTTAAACAGGGTTTTGTGGATATAAAAAAAGACACTGAAGTCCATTCCCTAAGGACCTTGTTCCTCATAGTAAAGAGCAGACCCAACCAGGTAAAGACATGGCTGTGGCTCTTAGGAGTCAGCCTTATTTTGTCGGCAGTAATGATCAAAGATAGAATGTAAGAATATAGGAGAATATCTAAGATAGTATGTGATAGTATAGAAGACATGCTCACAGCCCCTGTAATTCCAAAGGAGGTTTTAGTATCCGGTAGGATGTTTGTTAGATAAACAAGAGGCAAGTGGCATGTCCCCAGGTGAACAGAACAAAGGCTCAGCCAGCTTTCTGCTAAAGTCAGTCAGTTGAGAGCCATTAGGAAGGGTGGCTGGAGTTCAAACAGAAACCGAGAACTGCTACCAGATGTAGTCTTGAGCCTCATTAATATCTGATGACAATGTAGTCATTTCACATCACAGCCACTAATATCACACTCTGCGTGACAACATAGAACTCAGACAGTCCACACTATTGATAAAACACAAAAGGAGAGAGGAGAAAGGTTATCAATGAATAATGCATTTCTTTTTGTGGAAGCAGGAGGAGAAGAAACAAATGGATCATTATTGGACTTAATGCGATTAGGGTCCACGGTGAAAGAGGGGGCCAGCCTCAGCTCCCGCCGGCAAGGCCACCAGGAAAGGAGACTGCCATGAAGGGATGGGTGGGGGGTGTTATAATACAGCTCTTTGGGAGCTGCTGCCTTCAGTTCCCAGTATTTTCAAAACCTCTTCTTGAATCCCAAATTGGTTGTGTTATCTCTGTTTCTAGAATAAAATAGCAGAGTGGTGACAACAGTGTATTCCTAAGAATTTATGAAAAGGTATGATCACGTTTGAAAAGCTTAATTAAGATAGCAGTTTGGGGAAATGAAGGATAAAGCAACTCAAATAAAAGGACAGGAAGTAATTAAGTGAAGAAAAGAACATTCTTGAGCATTGCCAAGATAACAGGCACGCAAAAGTTGCAAGCGGTAGTTTCCTTCATGCAATGAGGCACTTTCCTATAGAGTGGCATATCTTGACCTTTTCAAAAAGAAATGTTTGAAATTCACAAATATATTTCACTGTTCAGGGGAATTCTGGGTGTTCAATGTGTATGTACATTAAAACAACAACAAAAAGCACCTCTTTTTGTATAAATAATGCTACCAAATCAAGGTCCCATTACAGGAATTCCTCTTCCTGTTCCATAGAGCAGTTATAGGCTTTGGAGGCCTGCACGCCTGGATTCAAACCAAGTCCACTTCTTATTGTCATGTGATCTTAGGTCAGTTATTTTACCTCATCGAGCCTCAATTTCCGTAGCAGTAAAACTGTGATGTTAATACATACTCACGCAATGTTGTAGAATTGAATAAGATGAGGCAGCCTATGCAAAAGATCTAAATGTGGGGCTTTCCGGGTGTCTAGTGATAAGACTCCATGCTCCCACTGCAGAAGGCATGAGTTCAATCCCTAGTGGGGGAACTAAGATCCCACATGCCGGCCAAAAAAACCTTTTTTTAATTCAAAAAAAAAAAAAACCTAAATGTGCCTATATTCCTAGTAAGGGCTTAACAAATGCTAGCTGCTCCTTCAGGAAGAGGTCAGTGTGTGCATTCTCTTGAGAAGAATCAGATTCCTCAGAAACTGGACACAGTAAAAGGCTGACTTGACCCCCATTTAGACATAGAAACCAAGAACTCTTGGCTCTAGGATTCCTTCTCCCAGGAAACACACTTACCCTGGAGATCCTTTAAAGCCTTCAGGATAAGCCAGAGTCCAGGAATCAAGAGCAGCTTCTGCCTCAGGCTCCAGATAAAGCCCTAACTGCTGGGAACTCCCCCTGAGGGTGTTAAGACCCTTGCTGAAGCTGGCTAATGTCAGCATTGAACTATGACCCACTATGATCCCCATCTGCCAACCTCCAGCGACAGGCTACTAGTTCACACATTGATTCTCAACTGTTCAGCTAAGCTTACTGTTTCCATCTAGAACAAGGAGCACTGCCTAAGCCATTAGATTTTAGGTTTTGATTTTCAAGTATCACCTTTTCTGACATTGAACAATGTGTTTGTACTATAGCAAAAGAAACAGAAACATGTTTAAAGAAAGCAAACTGCTAGCAAACAGCCTAAACCAGGTACTGGGGTTAGCCAGAAACTTAGGCTTGTTAAGGTTGGCACAAGGTCCAAGAAGGTCAGAGAAGGTCCGACACGGTTTGAGACAAGTTGTTGCCCTGTTGTTAGTCAAGCCAGTTAGGACATGGCTTGATAGAGTGGCCTGATATCAGAGCAGAGGCTAGAGCTCAGACACCGACCTTGACCAAGCAGAGAGGTCCAGGCAGAGATGACTCTGTTCTTATTCTAGGTTTTTTGTTACAGAAGGTGACCTGGAAGCTCATTAGCTCAGTTTCCTCTCGGAAATGTCTAGATCTTAAAGGAACTACAGTCTTTGTATCTACATTGTTGGAAAACATCCTCATGAATCTCTGGTTACCCTCAGAAGGGAGACCAATCTTCCAGCCTGATAAGAGCTTCCAAAGAAGAATTTTATCTTCATGGAAATATATTCTCATCATCTTCAGAAATTTTGTAAGAACTCCAATTTTCCACAGTCTTTCCTATTCATAGGACAGGAACTTAGCATCAGGCTAGAATCCCAAAATATTTAGAAAATAAGTGGTAGAAAAATGCTAACAACTTGCATATCAGTGGGAAGTAATTGCCAGGATTGATATAGAGAATGTTTGGGAAAGTCACAGAAAGTGATGCTCCTGTGAATATACACGAGGCCTTTTTACAGAGGAGCCATCAACATCCATGTGTGTCTGTGATGCTGTAACACAATGGCTTGTCCTAATTTTAGGATCTGGCCCTAAAAGACAAATTCAGTCTCGATGGCGTGGATCCATGGGAAGAAATTCCACTGGCCTTGCCCTTCAGGATAAAACCTAGGTTCTCATTAGAGTTTCATGGGAAGATCCCCTGGAGAAGGAAATGGCAACCCACTCCAGTACTCTTGCCTAGAAAATTCCATGGATGGAGGAGCCTGATGGGCTACTGTCCATGGGGTCACAAAGAGTCGGACACGACTGAGCGACTTATCACTTATTCACTATTATGGAACATGACTCACTTTTAGACCTTGGAATTTAATTAGAGATAAAAAGATACATTTCCAATCATCTAGGGCCTTTGACCCATTTCTCTTCTGTACCTCCACACTCTTATAAGCATCCAAGAGAATCTTCACCTCCCTGACAGAACGAATGAACAAAATGCTAAAGTCTAAGCTGCCTCCCACTCTCCATCTCCCATCTAAAAAATCAGTAAAGAGTGTGAGCCTTATGGTGATCCCACCACGAGTTATATAATCAGGAAGAACATACCCACCTCCCCTTTTCTCCAAGTCCTCTTGGAAAAATGCATGTATTTTCACAGCTGGCTTATCCTCAACAAGAAGACCTGGAATTTCTAATGCTCTTGAGTTCCTTGTAAGAAAGTTCACATGCCTGTGAAACACAAATAATAACAGAGAAATGCCCTGAAATAAAACGTGCTTCCATTTCAAGGGAACTGGAACAAAAGGGCACTTTGAAATGTAAGAGCAAGATAAGAAAAATAAATAGCAGCCCAGATGTTCTATTTCCCTTTCGGTGATAAGTACTCACAGCGCTGGCAGGTCTGGCTGGGCCAGACTGCAGGTGAGGGCTGAATCACAGTAACAGAAAGTACCTGTTGGTTCAAACCACCTGTACACTAACTCACTACTCCCCCAGGTGGGCCTTTATCACAGAAGCACTGTCTCCCTTCACTGACAGAATATCATCATGAACAGATGTGGTCAGAGTGATCGCCCAAAAAAAGGATTAAAAATGAAATCCTCCAGACTCTCCCAAGGGTATCTTGCTGTCACCCCACCATCTCTGTGCCCTAATAAATTCTTTCTGCTTCTTTCAATCCTCATCTCCTTTCCCTTGCTTTACTCTAGGAATTACAGCGGGGCTTGTAGGGAGAGAACTACAAGCCCCATGAGCTACAGCTCATGTTTCAAGGGGTCTGAGGTGGAAGAAGACAGCAGCTGGCTGCCTGCCCCCTTTGTCTCCCCCAAAAGAGACCATCTCCTTCCTCTACATATCAGCCCTTATTTATTATCATTAATATCTGTGGTGCATTTCATAAGTGCTATATAAGTAGAGTTCCCTAAGAACTATTCCTTGAATTCATTGTTTTACATACACATTTATAGAGATTTATTATGTCCAATCAATATATTAAAATGCTTCCTTCCACATGTGGTTTTCTAGAACACATACACAAAATATGCAAAACCTGCCCTCTGAATATGACTCATCTCTGGGCTCTAAGAACTCCAAACAGCCCCAAGGGCAACTGACAATTTCTTGCACACAGCTCACCTGCAAAAATCCTTTTGTTTTAGAAATGTAACAGGGCAGTCTAGCCAACCATTAGCTCAGAAGTGAATTATGTGCCTCTTATCAAAGCTTGGCCCCAATATCCCCCTTCTTACATTTCTTGGCTTTGTATTTTTGCTGTTTTCTTTTCTTCTCAAAAATTATCGACAGGGTAATTCACTTGCAATGCACTGAGAATCTTAATCCAGCACCAATGTTCTTGGTAAATTGCTTCCTTTTAGTGTGAGATAGGGCAGCTTGCACTTGCGGTGATGGATCAAACAGCCATTTTCATGCCTCTCCACAACAACAAGCAGAAGCTCGCACTTGCTAACAGAACAACCATGTTTCTGTCTCAGAATAACAAATGAAAAGCATGACGATGGCATATTTCAGAGCCGGAGGAGGCAGAATCCCAACACACCACCAAAGAATCCCAATAAGCCACTCCAGGTAGTTTGGATATTTGTGTGGATTGAGGGAAAGGGAAGCACAGAAAAGAAATCATCACCTGTTCATTATCTCTCAGTCAAATTGTGCCAGTTCACTAACTGAACGAGAGAACCCTGCATTCTATTAATAACTGATCTCAGATCCTGGACAGTGAAGGCCGGCCAGATTCGTCACAAGTCAGAATGTCTGAAGAAGATGTCATAATTTCTATTAATTCTCTCTCTTTTCCTGTTTATTAGTTTTCTAATAAGACTGCCTCTATGCAGAATGAAATGGAAACCCACTCCAGTATTCCTGCCTGGGAAATCCCAGGGACGGAGGAGCCTGGCGGGTTACAGTCCATGGGGTCACGAAGAGTCGGACACGACTGAACAACTGAACAGCGACAACAACAAAATGCAAACGAGTATAAAAATGTAAGTGTTGGTTCGGGAGGTTTCCAGTTTTGGCAAGTAGGCAAACTTACAAAAACTGAATCTGTTAAAAATGAGGACTAATTGTCTTGTCATAAATTATGCATAATAATTAGAGATACCAAGGGAAAATTTCATGCAAAGATGGGCTCAATAAAGGACAGAAATGGTATAGACCTAACAGAAGCAGAAGATATTAAGAAGAAGTGGCAAGAATCCACACAAGAACTGTACAAAAAAGATCTTCATGACCCAGATAATCACAATGGTGTGATCACTCACCTAGAGCCAGACATCCTGGAAAGTGAAGTAAAGTGGGCCTTAGGAAGTATCACTACGAACAAAGCTAGTGGAGGTGATGGAATTCCAGTTGAGCTATTTCAAATCCTAAAGGATGATGCTGTGAAAGTGCTGCACTCAATAGGCCAGCAAATTTGGAAAACTCAGCAGTGGCCACAGGACTGGAAAAGGTCAGTTTTCATTCCAATCCCAAAGAAAGGCAATCCCAAAGAATGCTCAAACTACCACACAATTGTACTCATCTCACATGCTAGTTAAGTAATACTCAGAATTCTCCAAGCCAGGCTTCAGCAACACATGAACTGTGAACTTCCAGATGTTCAAGCTGGTTTTAGAAAAGGCAGAGGAACCAGAGATCAAATTGCCAACATCCGCTGGATCATCAAAAAAAAAAGCAAGAGAGTTCCATAAAAACATCTACTTCTGCTTTATTGATTATACCAAAGCCTTTGACTGTGTGGATCACAATAAACTTTGGAAAATTTTGAAAGAGATGGGCATACCAGACCACCTGACCTGCCTCTTGAGAAACCTGTATGCAGGTCAGGAAGCAACAGTTAGAACTGGACATGGAACAACAGACTGGTTCCAAATAGGAAAAGGAGTACTTCAAGGCTGTATATTGTCACCCTGCTTATTGAACTTATGTGCAGAGTACATCATGAGAAACGCTGGGCTGGAAGAAGCACAAGCTGGAATCAAGATTACTGGGAAAAATATCAATAACCTCAGATATGCAAATGACTCCACCCTTAATGGCAGAAAGTGAAGAAGAACTAAAGAGCCCCTTGATGAAAGTGAAAGAGGAGAGTGAAAAAGTTGGCTTAAAGCTCAACATTCAGAAAACTAAGATCACAGTATCCGGTCCCATCCCTTCATGGCAAATAGATGGGGAAACAGTGGAAACAGTGGCTGACGTTATTTTTCTGGGCTCCAAAATCACTGCAGATGGTGATTGCAGTCATGAAATTAAAAGATGCTTACTCCTTGGAAGGAAAGTTATGACCAACCTAGACAGCATATTGGAGAAGGCAATGGCAACTCAAGGGACTCTTAAGAGTCCCTCCAGTACTCCTGACTGGAAAATCCCATGGACGGAGAAGCCTGGTAGGCTGCAGTCCATGGGGTTGCTGAGAGTCAGGCACGGCTGAGCGACTTCACTTTCACTTTTCACTTTCATGCATTGGAGAAGGAAATGGCAACCCACTCCAGTGTTCTTGCCTGGAGAATCCCAGGGACAGAGGAACCTAGTGGGCTGCTGTCTATGGGGTTGCACAGAGTCGGACACGACTGAAGCGACTTAGCAGCAGCAGCAGCTGACAGCATATTAAAAAGCAGAGACATTACTTTGTCAATAAAGGTCCATCTAGTCAAGGCTATGGTTTTTCCAGTGGTCGTGTATGGATGTGAGAGTTGAACTATAAAGAGGGCTGAGCGCAGAAGAATTGATGCTTTGGAACTGTGGTGTTGGAAAAGACTCTTGAGAGTTCCTTGGACGGCAAGGAGATCCAATCAGTCCATCCTAAGGGAAATCAGTCCTCGGTGTTCATTGGAAGGACTGATGTGAAAGCTGAAACTTCAGTATTTTGGCCACCTGATATGAAGAGCTGACTCATTTGAAAAGACCCTGATGTTGGGAAAGATTGAAGGCAGGAGGAGAAGGAGACGACAGAGGATGAGATGGTTAGGTGGCATCACCGACTCAATGGACATGAGTTTGGGTAAACTCCAGGAGTTAGTGATAGACAGGGAGGCCTGGCGCACTGCAGTTCATGGAATCGCAGAATCGGACACGACTGAGCGACTGAACTGACCTGAACTGAAATTATGCATATTTAAAGACAAAAAAAAAGAATGCCTCTAGTTAAGAGTGACAGATTTAATTTCCTTGGGCTCCAAAATCACTGTTGATGGTGACTACAGCCATTAAATTAAAACATGCTTGTTCTTTGGAAGGTAAGTTATGACAAACCTAAACAGCATATTAAAAAGCAGAGACATCACTTTGCCAACAAAGGTCTGCATAGGCAAAGCTATTGTTTTTCCAGTAGTCATGCGTGGATGTGCAACTTGGACCGTAAAGAAGGCTGAGTGCTGAAGAATTGATGCTTTTGAATTATGGTACTAGAGAAGATTCTTGAGAGTTCCTTGGACAGCAAGGAGATCAAACCAGCCACTCCAAAAGGAAATCAACCCTGAATATTCATTGGAAATACTGATACTGAAGTTAAAGTTCCACAACTTTGGCCACCTGATGTGAAGAGCCAATTCACTGGAAAAGACCCTGATGCTAGGAAAGATTGAAGACAAAAGGAGAAGGGGACAGCAGAGAATGAGATGGTTAGATAGCATCACTGACTCAATGGAAATGAATTTGAGCAAGCTCCAGGAGACAGTGAAGGACAGGGAAGCTTGGCATGTTGCAGTCCATGGGGTTACAAGGAGTTGGACACGACTTGGCGACTGAACCACAATTAGTAGAGCAACTCCTTTAGGGTCACTTGATGTTATCATTTAGGGTGCTTGACTATCACAACATTTGTCTACCGGGGATTTGACTATAAAAGCCAACCAGACCTGGTAGACAGGACTCCCCTTGGTCTTCACCCATCTGCCATGTGTTATTTCCCAAGGAGATGAGCAACCTGAGTCTCTCTTATGTGGAACCAACTTCTTGAGCCAAACAAAAGGCAAACCCCCTTTTAATCAAGGGCTCCACAGTCCGAACAGCTGTGTTGATTAAATATATATACATATTTTTTTCTCCTATGCCTCACATAAGGGCCTCTATGACATCTGTACAAAGATGACTCTTCCCCATGTGTCCTGCATTTTCAGCAAGGTACCAAGAATCTCATTCAGCACAGGACATGCAACGGGCCAGAGCAGAGTATCTCTTACATCATCCTGAGCTTTTCCCAAGCAGCTGCTGTTTCTAATGTGTGAGAGATATGCCTTCAACCCTTTCTGCTTATCATTTCTGATGTTTTGACTCTGGCTACAAAATTAGTGATGAGGCCACCTTGGAAGGACCTGCTGTTGCTGTGGTCGCCATCATTTCGGCTTGCCTGTTCTTGGTATTCTCTAAGTTGCTGGATAGAAAACTGCTTAGGTTTCCTCTGGGCTAGACAGTGATCTAAAGTGCCCACACCTGCTCCTTCTCACACACAATGTTTATTGCTGCTCTGGTAGCCTGCCTCTCCCAGTACTTATTCTGAAAGTCGGTCAGAATCTTCACATTTCCAAGAGAAATGCCCCCTCTCGTGGTGGTTGCTGGATACTGCAGCCCAAGCTTCAGGCAGGAGCGCTCGAAAATACCAGTCTCCTGCACATAGACCTGTGTGCATACTAGAAACTCAAGTCAGCCTAGAGTGTGGAAAACTGTGACTTCTTGTTGTGAAAGCTAAATTCTCTCTAAATGCATCAGGCTTTCAGATAAATTTTGAACCAGATGAAATTGCCAATAGTGAGCTATTTTTATTCTATAAAATGGGAATTTCATACAGCTCAATGTAATACATAAAGATAAGCCAGGCAGGGAAACTTCTGCCAACTTCTATGGTTTTAGCTGAGCCCTATGAATACCAGCCAAGAATGGAAATCCTTTCTATTCTCCTAGCTACAGTGAGAAGTTTTAAACACAATAAATAAATATTTTTTCAAGCCCTGAATGCTAGAAACTTTGCCAAACTCTGAACATAACCTTCTCATGTTTCTTGGTCAATTGGCAGTGATTATAAAGCACAAACTTAGAAAATTGGACTTCCTTAGATCTGTCATTTATATGTTAAGGAGCATTTGCCAAATAACTGACAAAACTACCTCTATTCTGGCACAGGTGCCTAGTATTCTGAACAGGCTTCTTTACCTGAGGCAAAGTAAATACAGTAATGCTAAATGGAGTGACACATCTTACTCATAGATGTGATTATTTTTGGAAGTGCCTGATTTATTTGATTTTAATATTTTAATATGAGAAATTAATGTGGTGAATTATGGTAAGCAATCTTTTTCATCATGCCAGCAAGTATCTTAAAATAAAATTTCATGTTTAATTGTTCATTATTCAAAATCACTGATGTCGAATGGGACATCTGTAACCTCATATCAGACAAGCTTCACAGTAAATAAAGATCTCCTAGAAATCAATCTAGAAAAAAGACCAAAAGTTCAGTATGGCAAAGAATGTGATCAGGCATTTCACATTTTTTAAACATATGAAAAAAGTTCAACTTTACTTAAACTTAAAACAATGGAAATTAAACCTACATTGAGATACCATTTTCATCTCTCAGAATGGCAAAATTTCAAAATTTAATTGACATTTAAAAATTAAAAACTTAATTCTTGGCAAAGTTATGAAGAAATAGGCAGTAATAACATTTCTGGTATAAGTATAAACTGGGGTACACTTGTTAGAAAAATCAAATTAGCAAAAACTATCAACACCATAAATACATATCCTTCAGGCCCAGACAACTTTCATGTCTGGTAGTACAGTCTGCAGATGTGCTTGTACAAATATAATACATATGAAATGATATTAATTGTAGAATTACATGTAATAGCCCAAATTTCAAGCAACCTAAAGTCAAGAAGAATACAGTTATGCCACTAATCATCAAGAGAATGCAAATCAAAACCACAATGAGTTGTCATCTCATATCTATTAAAATGACTACTATCAGAAACATAAGAAATAACAGAGTTGGTGAGGTTGGCAAAAAGAGATCCTTTCTGCATTGTTGGTAACAATGTAAATTGGTTCAGTCCTTATGGAAACTTTTTTGAAGCATCTTCAAAAAATTAAAAATAGGGGACTTCCCTGGTGGGCCAGTTGTAAAGACTTCATGCTTCCAATGCAGAGGGTGCCAGGTTCAATCCCTGGTTGAGGAACTAAGATCCCAAATGCTGCATGGGGTGGTCAGAAAAAGATAAATAAAATAAAAATAGAATAATGATATATATGGTATATGATCATATGATAATATGATCCAGCAATATGCATATGTGTGTGTGTGTGTAATGAAAATATAATGGAACACTATTCAGCCATAAAAAAATGAAAAGTTGCCATTGTGACAACACAGATAGACCTTGAGGGCATTATGTTAAATGAAATAATTTAAGAGAAAGACAAATACAGGCATACTTCATTTTACTGATCTCTACTTATTATGCTTTGCAGGCACTGTATTTTCTCATGTACTGGGAGGTTTGTGGCAAGCCTGCATCAAGCAAGTCTACCTGCGCCATTTTTCTAGCAGCATTTGCTCACTTCACGTTTCTGTGTCTTTTGGTGATTCTTGCAAATTTGAAGCTTTTTCATTATTATTATACTGGTTATGGTGACTGTATCAGTGAACTTTGATGTTCCTTTTGCAAAAAGATTACAACTCTCTAAAGGCACAGATAGTGGTTAGCAATTTTTTTTTTTTTGCCACAATGTATTTTTAAATTAAAGTGTGTATATTATTTGGAGGCTTACCTGGTGGCTCAGATGGTGAAGGATCTTCCTGTCATGCAGGAGACCCAGGTTTAATCCCTTGGTTTTGTTTATTAGACACAATTGTTTTATTAGACATAATGCTATGTCACACAGGAGACTACAGTATAGTGTATGCATCACTTTTATACGCACTGGGAAGCCAAAAAATCTGTGTGATTCCCTTTATTCCAATATTCACTTTATCATTGTGGTTTGAAACCAAACCAAACCTACAATATCTCCATGATATGCCTGTATATAAAAATACTGCCTCATTAAGTTGCATACCTGAAACTAATATAATATCATATGTCAATTATATCTCAGTTTTTACAAACTCTCAAAAAAGATAAGAATACAGTTAAATAAAATACCTCCATATGGTGGAATATTATACAGCCATTAAGAAAAAAAACAATAGGAAGCTCTCCAGTAGAGCGATCTCCAAGGATAAATTACTTGAAAAAAAACAAAAAACAAGGTACAAAATTGTGCATAACATGCCAATTTATAATTATAGAGTTTTTTGTTTGTTTTATAAACATAAAGAAACTCTAGAAAGACATCCAAAAAAGTAGTAACAATGGTTAATAGAAAAGGCAGATTGTGGGAAGAAAATATTTCACTATATTCTTATGGGGAAAGGAGAAATATATGAAAGTATCACATATACAAATATTAAATGTAACAAATTATTTATTTCAAAAGGTTAAAAAAGAATTTCTCCTTTCATTTTCTTTTTTTTTTTTCTTTCATTTTCAACAAATGTAATGAATTGTGTGTTGATGTTAGAAAGAGTATAAGTTAAACTGTCTAAAAGGCACATATACTTCTTCCTTATTGCCAACCTTCTTGTCTGATCCCAACAAGCTCAGGGTGTTCCTTTCCCACCCACTAACGGTAACAGAATTTGAGATAAATTGGAGCCCCTAAGTTCAAGATAGTAGCTCTGCTGAGTGCCTGGATTTTCTTCACACACCACTTTTAGCATGAGCTGATGTCCAATGATGGGCGAATAAGTTATTTTCATGTGAAATGAGTTTAAGTAATACTTAAATGGACTTCCCCAGTGACTCAGCAGTAGAGAATCCATCTGCAATGCAGGAGACACAGGTTTGATCCCTGGGTCAGGAAGATTCCCTGGAAGAGGAAATGACAACTCACTCCAGTAATCTTGCTAGGAAAATCCCATGGACAGAGGAGCCTGGCTGGCCACAGTCTGTCCATAGGGTTGCAAGGAGTCAGACATGGCTGAGTGACTGGGGGCAATACTTAATTTAAAAGACACAAGTACTCAGTCTTTCTGAGCCATTTTCTGCCAATATCCACACATTACTCATAATTATGATCACTTACTACTAGGTGCTGTTCTGGGAGGGTTGAGTAGACCATCTATGAGTAGCCTCAAAACACAGTAGTTTGAATCATGAATATTCTAAAGTTAAGAACTCCCCCAGCATCAGCTTGTTCCTTGTTGACCTCCAAGACATTGAAATTTATTTATTTATTGCTTCAGGGTGAGATGGCATAAATACACCCACCTACAAATCCAGAAAGGAGTCAAGTCAAAGGGAAAGACATCATAAGTGGATCATTGAGCTTGGCAGTGTGGTAAGTGGTTCTTGGGCCTTTTTGTTTCTAAGAACAGTGGATTTTAAAAAATAAACACATGCACATATACCACCGACTAGTTGTGTGACTGGGCAGCTGTTTTCACTCTCCAACTTTCCTCATCTGTCCTCTGAAAAATGAGGTAACTTGAGTTAGAGGAGTGTTTCTCAACCTTTTCTCATTATCAACAACCCCTCTCCCACTGACCAAGAAGCCCCTTCAGACTTTTTTTCCTCCAATCATCTTCCACCATTAAATGTTCATACCACTCTTATACTGCATATTGTGTATGTACTGTATGCATATCTGTGCTTTCCATATAAAAAGTACTTCTTTGTCCCCTATGATGGTTAATCTTCTGTGGGAACTTGACTGGGCTAAGGGATGATCAGATATCTGGTAAAACATTTGAGGCTGTGTCTGTAAGGATGTTTCTGCAAGATTCATACTTGAATCCTTAGGCTGAGTAAAGAAGGTCTCTGGGACTTCCCTGATGGTCCAGTGGCTAAGACTCTGTGTTCCCAATGCAGGGTGCCCGGGTTTGATCCCTAGTCAGGGAACTAGATCCCACATGCTGCAACTAAAAATCCCAAGTGCTGAAACTAAGATCCCACACTGCCAAATAAACTTTAAAAAAGTAGCCATTAAAAAAAAAGAAGTTATTCTCCTCACCAATGTGAGTGGGCATCCACCAACTCACTGAGGGCCTGAATAGAACAAAAAGATAGAGGAAGAGTGAACTTATTCTCTTTACTTGAGCAGGAGCATCCACCTCCTTCTTCCTCATATATTCATGCTCTGGTTCTCAGGTTTTCACAGACTGAATTACACCACTGGCTTTCTTGTTTCTCCAGCTTTCAGACAGTAGATTGTGAGATTTCATGACCTCCATAATTACCTAAGCCAGTTCTTAAGATAAGTTTCCCCTTATAATGTCTATCTATTTATCTTCTTGTCTATCCACCCTACTGGTTCTGTTTCTCTGGAACACCCTGGTTAACACAACCTCCAAGAACCAAATTCTGCTCGGATTGCACATGTGCGAATTATATCCACAAGAAGAATGCACACGATTCCTTCAACTTGTAAAACCAAGGGAATGGTACAGTGCCATGGGGAAGTGCATGTACATAGGCACCAGATCCTGACTCTACTGCTTGCTTATCGCATGACCTTAAGTAAGTTACTTAACTTATCCTCATGTGTCAACAGGTGTAATGATAGATACATCTCATGAGGTATCTCATTGGCTGCAGCAAGATGGGAAAAACCCCTAGCACCATACCTGGCACATGGGACACAACCAATAATTGGCACCTTTTCATTTGTTTAATTGAAAAAATCTAAACCAGACATCTGTATATCTAAAAGATGAAACACAGATCACAGTAACATATGCAATTCTTATCATCAGTAACTCAGTAACCTATATATAACATGCTTTCGCATGTGTCTGGAAATGTAGCCTTGCCTCAAATGCTAGCCTTATTATGACTTCAAAATTTTCTCCAAGTTTCAAGACCAATATCAAATGTCACCTGCTTCAGCGAAACTTTCTCCAGTTTTACCAAATGTAAATCTCCACGTTCTGTCAGCACCCATAGTGTACTCTGTTTGCAGTACCATTAAGGTGTTGAAAACATTCTGCTTTAGAGTTTACATAGATTTTAAATATCTTCAGAATGGGAACTCTGTTTTATTCTCTGTGCTACACACACACACACACACACACACACACACACACACCATAATGGATTTTCAGTGTTTGTTCCATAAATGAATCCCAAAGTTGGGTCTCAAAAATCAGATGTAACAGTAGCTAATAAAAACAAAAGGAAATCAATCAAATTAATATCTTATGTTACCATAATGACATATATTAAAGAAACTAAAATGTATACAGAATTGACTTTGGTTTTGTCATTATCTCTCCCTGCAATCCTAAACATGAATCCCAAGTAAGAGCTCATTTTTTCAAACTGCAGAGATTTGTGAAAAGTCCTTCTGGTAATAGTCAATTTATGAGACATATGAATTAAAAAGGCTATTTCAGGGACGGTTAGGCTGCTTCCTAATACATATCAAGCTTGATTTCTATTAAAATTGCACAGAGTATCTGTGTAACAGTCAGACAGTTTTCTGGATCTTCTATTCTATTACTATTATTGATGGTCGTTTTTTGTCACACTCCTGCTTCAGCTGGGGGAAATTCTGTGATAAAAGAAGCACATACGTCAATTGTAATAGCAGAAAGCAAAAAGAAGCCAGAAAGAGAGAGTGACTATGTGAAGCATTTGTTTTTCAGACCCTATGATGTTTTAAGCATATACCTAATGCTTTTTACACATGCCGAATAACCAGGCTAATTAAAAAGCCCATACAGCTCTTCTTAAAATCTGTTCAAATTTTTTGGAGCACCTGTTATAACAGAATGCCCACAGACTTGATAGTTTGGAGCCAAGACACCTGCTACCTTATGTCTCACAGTATGTTCAGTTTTATACTGTTAGCAAAAAAATAAACACTTTTTGACATTTAGCAATCTTATACAAATGATATGAAATAGTCAGGAAAGAATGATAGTTTAACCCTTCCTGTGCTGCTCTGGGAAACCCTACCCTTTCTTCTCTAGGAAATGGATTGCGATGGTTTACTCATGAATCTTTTAAAGTCATCCCTAATCATGCAAGTTTTTCTAATGAGCCCAAGTATCTTCTTGGGTGTATGGAGCAGGGGAGTAGAGAATTTCCTAGTTAAAAGAAGCTCTCAGTGAGGCTCCCTAAAGAAGCTCATCGCTGTTTTGACTTTGTCAACTGTTTCTAAAATTCCAAGACAGGTTTTAACATTATTATTCCTGGTGAGATTTTTGCTAGAACATTATTTGAAAATGCATGTCCTTTTGAAGGAGAAATGCTATACTAATTTTCCACAGTTAAGGAATTTTCATAGTCCAGACATGTGCATAGGAACATATAAATATCTCTTTTAGATTTGATTTTATGGCTTATAAACAAATTTTATGAGATAATGTAAGAATGGTTTTCAAGACATATAATTTCTAAAGAACTGCCATTTCATCTAAGGTATTTAACTCCTTTGAAGTCTGAAAACATGTCTCATTTGACTTATAGCCCAATAGAAAACTTTTTCAACTTTATGCTGTCACAGCTTAAAATTTAATTTGTACTAATTACATTTCTATTAAGAAAATCTCTTTTTGATCTAGCAATGCCACTTCTAGAATTACATCCTACAGTAAAATCACACATATATAGAAATACAAGAATGTTAAATAGAAGAATATTATATCCATACTGTCCATAAAACAAAAGATTTGAAACAACATAAACACCCCTTGATAGAGAACCAGGTAAATAAATTATGATAGATCAATACAATAGAATACTATGTAATTGGTTAGTGAAGAAAGCAGATCTGTATATAGATTTGAAACAATCTCCAAGATACACTGTTAAGTGAAAAAGGGTAAACGCAAACACACATACACATATTTGAAAATCCATAGCAATATGGAATATCTTTGGAAGGAAACATAATAAATTGACAACAGTGGTTATCTCTGCGGGGGGAGGTGTGCATGCATGCTAAGTTGCTTCAGTCACGTCCAACTCTTTGCAATGCTATGGACCATAGCATGCCCGGCTCCTCTGTCCATGGGATTCTCCAGGCATGAATACTGGAGTGGGCTGCCAGTGCCCTCCTCCAGGGGATCTTCCCAACCCAGCAATTGAACCCATGTGTCTTAAGTCTCCTCCTTTGGCAGGCGGATTCTTTACCACTAGCGCCATCTGAGAAGTCCATCTCTGGGCAGGAGAGTGGGGGAGTTGGGGGGGTGGCATTCAAGAATTAGGGGGCACAGATGAAAGGAACACTTTGTTTTCACTGAAAAAAATCCTTTTGTAACTTCAGCTACTTGTATTACAATTATTGTTGTGGTTCGGTCTCACAGTTATGTCCAACTCTGCAACACCATAGACTGCAGCATGTCAGGGTTTGCCGTCCTTCACCATCCCCCGGAGCTTGCTCAAATTCATGTCCATTGAGTTGGTGATGCCATCCAACCATCTCATCCTCTGTTGTCCCCTTCTCCTCCTGGCTTCAATCTTTCCCAGCATCAGGGTCTTTTCTAATGAGTCAGCTACCATTTCGAAATATTTTAAGGTAAAAATTGGAATAATTCATTAATTTGGGAGAAAAAATGTAATAAATTATAGGATATTTTAATATAATATCTTAAAGTACTTCCAAATTTCCAGACCTTTACATAGTTAACTCCAAATCAGTATTTAACAACATAAATCACAATTTAATGTCTAATTATCATGACGAAAACAGCTTTTGAATGTTGAATGTGTATAGCTGTATTCAAATACAAGCTGTTTTGACTTTTAACCAACATACCAGAACTAGGAGTGATTTTGTTGCATAATTAGAAAGCAACCTAGAATATAATTTTCTAAGATGTTTTTAAAGATAATGGGAAACATTTTTAAATATTCAAGAGAGGAGATGCTTTAGTTACTAGATATCTATCAGAAGAGAAAGGCAGAATTCTATTTGTATTGGGCACCATCTTCAGCACATACCTTGTTATTTTGTGCTAGAAGCATCTCAGACTGAAGACTCCTAGGCCCTATTTCCTGAAATAGACAGGAATGGATCCTGTGACTTCTCCAGAGTTTACAACTGCAAAGCCATACATGGGGCATAGCCCCGTAAGTCTCCACACTCATAGTCAGGACTCGCTCTTGGCAGCATATTGAAGCAGATGACTTACCTTCAGCCATCCTTTATCCCTTCATAGAAAGAGGTTTCAGTGTTTCAAAAACAACTTTTCCACCCGCCAGAGTCCTGCAACAACCAGCTCTCCAAAACCATCAGATGAGCACACTAAAATTATAGTATACTTAAAGTTTCTTTGCATTTTAAAAGAGAATATAAAATTATCTGGAATTAACATAAGTAGTTGATTCTGATGAAGGAATGTCAGGCCTCAGGGGGGCAGTTTGAGGAGGATGAATGAGGGAAGACAATCACACCATGTCAGCCTCAGCCACCCAGGTTTCTTGGTCCATGGTGGACAGACTTTAAGAATTCACATTATCCCCTCATGCCAGTAGCAGTGCCACGCTAGGCATTATTAATCCTCATCAGATAGTTCTGGTTTGCTGCTTTCTGGCCCACGGTAGGATTCTATTTCCAGGCTCCCTTGTGAGGTGGTGTTATCTGACCATCCCTGGCTACAGTGATATGAGAAGAGGTGATATGTGACACTTCTGGACAAGAGAATTTCCTTGCTTGAAGCCAACGGGAGATCCTTACAGAGCTGACTTGCCCTCTGCCGTGGAGCTTGACAACCTTCCAAATAACAAAATGCTCTATCACCTGGATCCTGGACTAGGAAATAAACTTATGTAAACAAGGAATAAACCTTTATTATCTTAAGCCACTAATATTTGGGGCTATTTGTTAACCACCAATATACCCTAACCTCCCTTACTGATACATACAGGCGACATAGTAAACATATACAAATGACTCAGAATAGCCCTCAGTTTTACAAACGTAGTACTGACTGCTGAGTTATTAAACTGGAAGTTTGATTTTTCCCTCCTTTAATTTTATTAAATATTTTTACTTGCTCATTAAGGTCTTTTTCTAAACACAAATTTTGACTAACTTCCTGGAAAAAGTAAGGATTACCCAGTTTGGAAACAGGAAATAAGAAATAGTGCCTCTCTCATTTTTTTTCTCTTTCGGCCTCCATCCCTCATATAGTTTGATGAGAAATTCTTCATTAAAGAAAAAAAATCCCCAAATAGATATTTAAACAGTATAAAAATATGTTTTATTAAAGTATTATGTGGAAAATTGTCTATTTATGGGGAAAGGTCCATAATTCCATAGCAGTCTAAATTATTCAATTTACCACATGGTCCCTCTGGAGGAAAAGAGGTCACACAGGCATAGAGTAAACTGCTATAGGCAAAGAAAGTCTTGGAAAAAATAGAACTCACCTCTAAGGATATGGCCATCCCACATTTGTACAGCATTTTACTATCTGAAGAGGACTGTCTTTAATACGACCTTTCTCAGATTCTTTCTTTATCTTACCTGGGTTTCCTCTGTGGATGAATAAGTCCATGCAACAACACTCTGCATTTTTCAGGGGAAGTTCTTAGTTCTACATTATTGGCAAGGAAATTGAAGCTCAGTGAGTCTAAGTGATTAACTTGTCCAAGATGTCATAGGCAACGAGTGACAAGAGTCAAGATGCAAAATCAAGTTTTCTGACCAAGTCCAGAGAATTCTCTCACTCTCTTACTCTTCTCAGTAAAAATAGAGATGACAGAAAGAAAAAGTCCGAAGAAACCTCAGCCCGTGGTCAGGGAGAACTTCCTCGAAGCAGTGATCCTTGTGCACTGCCCTGTCACTGCAATGCAGGCTGTCTGTCTTCCCACTAGTCAGTGATTAAATTCAGCCTGGAGCTTAATGTTTATTGAGTGAATGAACAAATGTACTGAATGAATTAAACACATGATAAAATTTCATTCTTAAGAGAATGCACATTTAATCCCTGAACTCAGAGTCACAAGCCTTGACCCCAGCTCAGGCTCACTTCTAGCATTTGCAGAACTCAAAGCAACAGTAAAAATGGGAGCCCTTAGTGCTATTCACATAGTTGAGTTTTGTTTTGAGGACATCAAGCACATTTAGAGAAGTGCTTCTCTGGAGCTGGGATGGTGTTGGTCATGAGACTGATTGTTTAGCATCATCAAGTGATTGAGGCACCCATGTGTTCTTGAGTGACTCTATTTTATGTGTAAAATGAGGGACCCTCTACAGTGTGGAACCTGCACAGAGACCCCTTCTGCCCTGGCTAAGAGCTGTGCTGCTAAAGACCAGTTGCAGTGAGGTTAAGAGCCATCCCAACAGGGATTAAGCCACTTCTGTAAATTCCTTAGGAGAGATTTTTGCCAGCCACCTTTTCACTTTACCTGATCATCATCAATAATTTATATTATAAATATAATAAGGTAAGCAAAAGAAAATAGTAATAGTAGTATTTAGCACATATATTCTCAAGCATTGAAACAAGCATTTTGCATATATTAACATATTTAATCCTGACAGCAATCAGGATTAGAAGGTGGATAGTCTTACCATTCCCCCTCTGATAAATGAGAAAATTGAATAACAAAATCCTACTGTATAGCACAAGGAACTATATTCAATATACTGTGTTAAGTCATAATGGAAAGGTGTTAAAAAAAGAATGCATGTATATGTATAACTGAATCATTCTGCGGTTCAGCAGAAATTAACACAACATTATAAATCAACTATCCTCAACAGAAAAAAAGAAAGAAAATTGAGACACATGAAAGTTAAGTAACTTGCTTCAGGTCACAGAGGTAATAAGACAGACCTGGTGCCTGAAATGAGGAAGGCTGCCAGCAGAGCTTTCACTCACAGGACATAAGTTAGTCATGCTCTTTTTATTTTTATAACGTTCTCCTTCTTCAATTCTTAATTTTGATTTGATTTTGATCACTTATAAGGTAATTTTTAACTACATTTTGAGGAGCATGTAGTGAATGTTGAAAGCGCCTGGTTCAAATCCTAGTTTTACCACTTACCAACTGCATGACCTTGGAAAATTCAGTCTGTAAATCAGAAAGTCACAGTGTAGACCTTATAGGGTTAGTTTGAGGAGTAAACGGGTTATTAGTATAAGGCACTCATAAAGGTAAATGCCAGGTAAATAATTGCTTTTGTTGGTATTGTTAGGTGTGGTTTATTTTCTGAGCTCTCCAATAATGATAAAAATAGTGCCTCCCTCAGAGGTTTGTTGAGTCTGAGATGAGTTGAAATATGAATGGCACTTAGAACAATACCTGACAGAAAGTAAATTCTGTTTGAAGTTATATCATCACCATTATTCACTATTCTTACTCTCATTACATGTGATGTATTTTCTGAGCCTCCCAACACATATGAAAAATCTTTTCATTTCTTTCAATTCAGTATAAATCAACTCAATATAAATTGTTGGGTGACTGCCTTTTTTTTTTAGATTTTTTTAATGTGGACCATTTTTAATATCTTTATTGAATTTGTTAAAATATTGCTCTGTATTATGTTTTTTGACTGCAAGGCAAAGGGGGATCTCAGCTCCTTGACCAGAGATGGAACACACACCCCCTGCTCTGGGTCGTGAAGGCTCAACCACTGCACCACGAGGGAGGCCCTGAGTCACTGCTTTTTGTGCTTTAAATTTTTACAGGTGAGTGGAGTTCCTCTCAACGTTTTATTTTTGTCTCATCCCAGCACATTGATTGCATGAAGCACACTCCCAGCAACAGCAGGGCCTGTTGAGATATTTGAGACTATGTAGATGGTGAGCAGAAAGAACAAATGGGGGGGAGAGAGAGCTAAACATGAAAAAGAAACAAAGAAGGATGATAGGAATGAGTCTGGGAGGGAATTGGGAAGGATGAAACTCCAGGCAGCTATTAAGGAATTACCCTTAGCAAGGAAGAAGAGCACATCTTCCTTTGTAAGATGAGGTGAGGAAGTGCTGAGACTGCTGGGAAGTTTGCAGGTTTGCTGATGGAATGTGGGGAAATTTCTCTCTGGTGACCTCAATTTCCCCTAGAAAATAGGAAGTGAAGTCATCTGCTGGTATCGAGGGTGGAGATGGTAAGGTCCGGGTTTTGAAGAAGAGAATAGAGGAAGTTTGAAATAGTGGCTGTGGGGAGGGGGAGAGAAGATGGACAGTGTTGAGAGCCTAAATGACTTTACTGTGGCTCAGCAGACACAGTGTGGTCGTGTGGTTTCCTTCAACGGTGCTCAGAAACGCTGTCCGGGGCACGGCCAAGACAGCTGGGTGGGGGTTCTGCAAGGCTATTGCAATGGAAGGAAAACAGAAGGCTGAAGATATCGACAAGACATAGGATGAGTGATACACCACACAGATGAAGAGGAAGACAGAGGGAATTGGAAGGGAGGGAGCAGGCTTTCTTTGGGAATGTCAGTGAGATTAAAGAATGGATTTTCAAAGCTGTGTAACTACAGTCAGAGATTAGTAAACAGTACAGGTTTGAATAGAATATTTCAGAAATTGGCAGGTCTGGATGATGATAACATCAGGGTGCTGCCCTGGAGAGGATTGGGAGGGAGTGTTGATGAGGAATGAAAGTGAAGTTCCCTGGAGATTAAAAAAAAAAAAAAAAAATTGAAAAACCTGAGAGTTCCAGGCAACTAGATGATGTATTCATTTACTAAGGCTGCCATTACAAAGGGGCTTCCCTGGTGGCTTAGAAATAAAGAATCAGCCTGCCAATGCAGGAGACTCGGATTCAATCCCTGGGTTGGGAAGCTTCCCCTGGAGAAGGAAATGGCAACCCACTCCAGTATTATTGCCTGGGAAATCCCACGGACAGAGGAGACTGGCTGGGAACAGTCCATGGGGTCACAAAAGAGTTGGACGCAATTAACTGCAACAACAAAGCCCTACAGACTGGGTGGCTTCAACAACAGAAATTTATTTCCTCACAGCTTTGGAGGATAGAAATCTGAGAACAAGGTCTCAGAAGGGTTGATTTCTTCTGAGGCCTCTCTCCTCAGCTAGTATGTGACTGCTTTTCACCCTGTGCTTTCACGTCATCTTTCTTCTATGCATATACGTCCTAATCTCCTCTTCTTGTAAGGGCACCAGTCATATTGGATCAGGGCCCATTTCAATGATCTGAGTTTACCTTAAGTACTCTTTTAAGACCCTATCTCCAAATATAATCAGATTCTGACATACCAGAGGTTTGGACTTCAACATATGAACTTTGGGAGGACACAGTTCAGCCTATAATAGATGGGTCACCCACAAACAGGCTAAAGGCATCAAAATGGTAGAACACCACAAGGTAGAGATGAAGAGGGTGAATAAAGTAAGAAACTCTTTAATGATTAAGGGACTGGCTAGTCAGTTCTGTTTCACAGAGGCCATATCCTCTTGCATATCATTTAGGATTGCAAATCTTTTTCCTCTTGAAGTTTTTGCAGTAATTTTTCATAAACCCATAACCCATGTTAATTTTTTTTTTTTTTGCAGTGTTCATGTTTGTCTTTTGCCAAATGACAAGTTATGTGGCTTGCACAATCCTATCACTTGGACATCTGTTTGATCCCCTCATTGACTATGCAGCTGGAGATGTGGCTGATGTGAAGGCTGCCTGGCCATGTCCAATGTCTGACGTTCATTTTGTGTGACGGTGCTAAACTGAGTTGGAACCACTCTTATCCCATGGCTAGATTCTCTGACACCCTGAACATAGAGAGGGCATAAAATAAATCCAAACCTACAACACACACACACATACATACCTGCTGCTGCTGCTAGAACTATTCAATCTTTCCCATTTTCTGCCTTTCTTTGTCATAGTTGGAGAAGGCAATGGCACCCCACTCCAGTACTCTTGCCTGAAAAATCCCATGGACAGGGGAGCCTGGTGGGCTGCAGTCCGTGGGGTCTCAAAGAGTCAGACATGACTGAGCGACTTCACTTCACTTCACTTTTGTCATAATAAAAATAATACCTACCTTCTATAGAATAAAACATTGTACCAGGCCCTGTGCATTGACTTCTACATTCATTGTCTCATTTAATAACTATAGCAACTCCAAATGAGGAAACTGAGTAAAAATAACTTACCCAAAGTCACCCTTCTGGTAAGTGACAAGTCTATGTTGCCCTTAAGTACCTTACTCAACTACCATGTTCTATGTATGGGGACTAGATCTTCCTAGATGCAATGACACCCCATCAATCCCATTTCCTGCCAGAATGTTCACATATTGACATAGCAAGTGGGAATGAAGAAAAAACATATGTCTCAAAAAGCACTTCTTATGCTGTCCATTTTTCCCCAATTGTTCTAAACGCTGAATCAATTCATCTGGGATCAGTGGAGCAAGATATAGCTTTTACCTTCTTTCAGCCTAGCTGTACTGTTCTATTTCAGGAGGCAAAGATTAGTTAGGTCATAAATTGCTTTTTTCAATTTATTTGGCTTGTGAACACAGGTGAAATTCTTCACTGGTTTTAGCAATAGATTATCTGTCAGTTTTAGGTTTTTGCATGAGGTAATGTGAGGTTTTCTCTTTTTGTCAATACTTCATACACATTTTAGTGTGAGATCAAGAGAAACTGAATCTGGGGCCTAATATTTGCATGTCATTTTGTCATAGAATTTATATCTCTTTTTCTAACCTTTTTTATTAAACTTTCTACAATCTCCAAATATCATTGGAAAAAAATAAAACATTGACAAATCAGTATTTGAAGATGCTAAGCTAATGCTGGGAGGAACATTCCTGTTAAATCATAATGAGAATCCACCTACCCATTAATTAAGTAGGTTTTCCTCTCTATAGACATTTTGCGCTTTAGGGATTGGGGATGAAAGGATTCCGGCAGAAAGAAAATAATTTCTTGATCTGGAAATTTGCCTTTTTAACACTCACTTTATTTGACTTGGGGCTTCCCAGGTGGCGCCAGTTGTAAAGAATCTGCCTGCCAGTGCAGGGGACCAAAGAGACTGGAGTTCGATCCCTGAGTAGGGAAGCTCCCCAGAAGTAGGAAATGGCAACTCCAGTATTCTTGCCTGGAAAACTCCAAAGACAGAGGAGACTGGGGGGCCACAGACCATGGGGTTGCAAAGAGCCAGACACAGCTGAGCATGCAAACATGCTGTTTCACTTGGGTTCAGGTTAATAAATTCATGAGACACACAAAAGACTTCACCCATCTCCAAATTTACTTTGTTTTAAGAAAGCATCAGAACAAGTAACTGCACAGCATACAAATAACATGTAGTAGAGGTCTCATGCTCCAAAGGACAGATGAAGCTGAGTGGACAATGCCTCACCCTCTCAGTCCAAGGAAGCCATCGGTTCTGAATGGCTTCAGCATTTATGCCTAGCTAATCATGCAACCCCCTTATGGGGTCGGAACTCCTACCCACTCTCTGGTACAACTGCATCTCCTTGATACAGGTCACTTACTACTTGAGAAACAATCTCAAGTATGAGGTGTGGGTGCCTGGTATAGTTTGAAACAGGATTCTCATTTATTTAGAATTCCTAGTAGTTTCTTGAGTTGCATTGCAAGAAGGATTGAGACCAAGAGTCCAAATCACAGGCTGCTGCTGCTAAGTCGCTTCAGTCGTGTCTGACTCTGTGTGACCCCATAGATGGCAGCCCACCAGGCTCCCCCGTCCCTGGGATTCTCCAGGCAAGAACACTGGAGTGGGTTGCCATTTCCTTCTCCAATGCATGAAAGTGAAAAGTGAAAAGTGAAAAGTGAAGTCGCTCAGTCACGTCCAACTCCTAGCGACCCCATGGACTGCAGCCCACCAGGCTCCTCCGTCCATGGGATTTTCCAGGCAAGAGTACTGGAGTGGGTAAACCACAGGCATCTTGAGGTAAATGAGCAAGAACCTGAGATGAACACTTTCCCCAAGCCTACAAGCCCAACTATAAAAGCAAGTTCCCTAAAAAAAAAAAAAAAAAAAGCAAGTTCCCATTATCCAAAAGTTCTCTTACTTTACAGGAAGCCCTTTTCATTTTTCAAAAGACAATGCATCTTTAAAAAATAAAAAAAACTTAAAAACTGAGAAAGAGGAGAATTTCAATTCCAAAAATTCATTTTCCTTTTTTAAAATAAATTAACATTGGCTTTCTAACCCAAAACACATTTTATTCTAGCTAGCATTCTCCCTATCAAATGAACATCCATAAGCATCATAATCAGAATACAGTTTGAGGGAATCTATTGATCAGAAAACCCTATCAAAAATCAAACACATACATTCATTGATAACTCATTTCTGCTGTTTTGCTAATCTTATATCAAGGCAGATATTACTCATGATAGAGACACTTTTATTTCTATAGGCATGCATATATGGTTATAGGCAAGAAACATTATATTGTTTAATATATAAAGCATATAATAGTTTTCTTTTATAACTTCTTGTCCACAACCATCTGTTACAGCCATTTATTCTGGAAAAAATATAATAATTACATACCCTAAATTTTAAAAAAAATTCTTAGGGAAAACTTTATTATACCTTTAAAATTCTTACTATTTTGACACATTTCATTGCTAAATAAAACTTTTAATTTAAGCTAAGAAAACTAATTGGTATCAGATACTAAAAGTTCTTGTAAGTTGTTGAAAGTGTTAGTTCTGGGAGTAGCATTTTTATATTTTTCTTATTGATTTGCCTTTGAGACAAACTGCAACAAGAAAGCAGGTGATAAGCCTTTGTTAATGCCTCTGGGAGAAAATGCTGTAGCTACAGACTACTGTTGATAAACAGATTTTGAATTAATTAGTTCTGCATAATTATGTGAGCCTTCAAGTCTCTAAAAGCAAATGCAACTGGTCTTATATTGCTTTATATAGAAAGAAGAAAAGAAAAATTTTGTTGCTTTTTAACTTACCTTTTTTAGAGCATAGTTTTAATTTTTAAAAGCAATGATTAAATTTTTAAATGGCATATGTTCCAAGCATATTATATATTTGCTCTTAGATTTATAAAATGAGATAAGAAGGGATTCACTTTTTATAAATTGTATAAATTGTTACCAATAGTGGTAGAACTAGGATTGAGAGTGTGCTATCATTCCTGCCTCATACCTACAGGAAGTTAAATTTTGCTACTAGAAAATGTCAATGTGAACATCTCAAGAAAAATAGCCTGCAGCAATTCCCTAGAAGTCCAGTGGTTAGGACTCCACACTTTAACTGCCAAGAGTCTGGGTACAAGCCTTGGTCAGGGAGCTAAGATTTCACAAGTTTCATGGCACTGCCAAATAAGAAAAGAAACAAAAATAGCCTGACAATAAATGGCAGAGATTTTTCAGAAGACTTTTGAGAATTTTGTCCACAGATCTATAATTGCAACAAAAAATTTTTTTGAAAAATGCATTTGAAGAAAAATGCTTAAAAAGTAGTAAGCAAAGGGAAAAACTTCAGATATTTCTGAAAGATATAAAAAAGAGCTTCAATAAATGGAGAGCTGTATGGGAAAATGAGCTAAGAAGATTCAATACTGTGGAGATATTATGTTGATCTCCAAGTCAACATATAATGTTAATACAATTTAATCAAAAGTTCAGTTAGATTTTTTGGACTTCTGGCCAATTTTTTAAAATATTTATTTATTTGGCCATGCCAGGTCTTAGTTACAGCATGCAGGATCTTTGATCTTTGTTGCGGCATGCGGCATCTTATTATTTTTTTAGTTGCAGTAGGCAAACTTTGAGTTGTGGGATCTAGGTCCCTGATCAGGGATCAAACCCCCTGCATTGGGAGCATGGAGTCTTAGCCATGCTTTTCTGGACCACCAGAAAAGTTGCTTGACCAATTTTTAAAGAAATTATCTAGAAGAAAAAAATCATGACAGTAAGAAATATATTTAAAAGTAGATCTCCATGGGATAATTGCTCTATTAGAAACTAGCATATATTATAAACTAAAATAATTTTGTTTAAAGTGATCCTGAAGGAAAATCAATGAAACAAAAGAGATGCCCCAAAACAGATCAGTATAAATTAGAATTTACCCTAAGGACATAAACCAAGCTTTGTACCCAAATTATTGGTTTTCATATTTTCTTAAAAATCTTAAGAAACCCTTGCAATAGCAAACCAAAGGCAGTGATTAAACAAATGATGGCACATATATCTAGGTGATGGACTATTATACAACCATTTAAAAACAGAATTTTGGGACTTCCCTGATGGCACAGTGGATGAGAATCTGCTTGCCGGTGCAAGGGACACAGGTTCAGTCCTGGTCCAGGAAGATTCCAGATGCCTTAGAGCAACTAAGCTCATGTGCCACAACTACCAAGCCCACACTCTAGAGCCTACAAGCTGCAAACACTGAAGCCCATATGCCTAGAGCTTGTGCGCTGCAACAAGAGAAGCCACAGCAGTGAGAAGCCCATGCACCTCAAAGAAAAGTAGCCCCACTTGCTGCAACTAGAGAAAGACCTCTAAGCAACGAACAGCCAGCACAGCCAAAAATTAAATAAATAAATAAAAACTGTTTAAAATCATAAAAAATGAAAACATAAATTTGACAAATAATTGCATGACAAGTGCTTGTAAAAATATTCAGTGTATAATGTTCATGATTCAATTCTATGTATATTCATTCATATTTTCATGAGTATATATAAAGAATAAACTGATATTCATTTATATTTACATACTTGATTTTTAAAACACTTGAAGGACTATATCAAAGAATAAAATTAGTTAGCTGTGTATAATAAATTTATGTTACTTTTTACTTTCTCTTTTACATTTATTGGTATTTCCCAAATTTCCTACAATTTTTGGCATCTAGGAGATTTTATATCTACCTCTACCTCAAGAAAAGAGTGAGACACTAAAATACTTTTTAAAATCATTTAAAATTTAATATAATTTTTATAGTCAGGTTATGACTTATTCAACTCTGTTAACACTGACTTCAGGAACTTAAAGTTTAAAGTCTGGTTTCTCTGTGCCTCAAATTTTCAAAATTCAAAGGTCATGTTTTCCTTTGGGTACTACACAAACCACCAAACACCTGACAAGAACATATAAATAAGATATATGCCAATTTATCAACAGTAATAATAATTTGCCATTAGAGATCTGACTGTTGTACAATTATATTAAGTCCAGTGTTGCACTTCTCAATAGAACAAAGCCTAGTTTTTTTATACCAAGATAATAATTCTTAGTGGGATGAGGCCTATTTATAATTCATCTTTGAATCATTTTTTATGTACAAATAACAGAGATCCTCAACTCAAATTTATATGAACAATGAGAAAATTTACTGTCCCATGTAAGAAGTCTAGAACATGGGAGGCCCCAAGTAGTATGACCAATGGCTCAGTTATGCCAAAAGAAGCTCAGATCCTTTTACGGCTCCACACAGATATTGCTAAAGTGTCAGCTTTGTTCTCAGGCTGATTTCTTTCATGGGAACATGAAGGCTGCAGCAGTTTTAATCATAAGGTATCAAGAAGAGTAAAATGAATCATCTCTTTCTGTATCTCTTTGTAAGAAGCAAGGGAAATGCTCACAGAAGCTCTCTTCAAACTACTCCTCAAATCTCCTTGGCCAAAAGTTGGTCATGTGGCCATTCTTAAATCAATGGCATGGAGAAAGAAATAAAAATAATTGTCATAGACAAATCAGGCATGGAGTTGCTTCCCCTGAAACACTTGGAGGATGGCTATGTAGACACGATCTGGGTTCTGCTGTGAAAAAAGGAGATAAAGCGTGGACGTAGGAGATAGGGGTAAGAGTGCAGTGTATAGCCTGAATGTTGGGTAGGCTATCTTCTCTGTTCCAATTCTTCATGGTGTTAATGACATAAGAAAAGGGAAGATTCTTTTCTAATTGAAGGTAGTAACAGACACCGTCATCAATGCTGAGGATATAATAGTGGGCAGGACCTAACCTCTCTTCTCCAGGAACTTACAGTTTTAAGAGGAGATACACAAGTAAACTGTGTAAATTACTACATAAAATGTTACATCATGGTGCCAGGGAAGCTCCTTGGATGAGGCACCCAATCAGCCTTGAGTCCCAAAAGAAGGCAACATGCAAGCTGGGTCCTGAAAGTTGGGAATGAGCTAGTCCTGTGACAACTGAGAGGACATGTCTGAGAAGCTAGACAGCATTGAGGCTAGAGATGTAAGCAAACTAGAGATCAGATAAAGCCTTGAAGGCCAAGCTTACATTTGGACCTGAACTCATTAAAGGGTTATAAACAAGAAATAACATAATCTGATTTCCTTTTTGGAGCATTCACTTCATCTGCAGAGTGGGAAATGGATCAGAGGTGGTCAAGCCTAGGTTTAGAGAAACCATCGAGATACTTATACAGTAATTGAGGCCAGAAACATAGAAGTTAGAGGATAATTTAAATTCATGGTTTAGGTAACTAAATGGATACTTGTATACTTATAGTATAAACAATAATGGAGAAGATTATGATTTTAGTTGAGGACATTGTAATTTTGAAGTGTTTATGGGACATCTAAGTGGAAATGTGAAGTAGATGGAACTGCTTGGTTGGGCTGTTATGATTATAAGTAGCATTATTAAATTGCTACTAAATATTCCCATGAAAACCTCATTGAATAATATTAGTAATTGTCAGATTATCCAGACATTTTTTTTCTTTCCAGCTCTGACATGATTTGAGTGATACGATGAGAAAAAGTCATAGCAAATGTTTTACATGCTGACAATTCAAACTAATAGATATTTTTAGGTGTTGTGTAAGAAAAGAGCTCTGGGCTAAAAATGATGCTGACATTTAAAGGCTCTCTGTAAACTTCAGAAATGTGTAGCCTTAAACATCAAGGCTAGTAGTTTAGAAATAATGCTTAAGATCTAGACTTAATGCTTTTCCAACTTTATTTTCTCTCTTGGATGTTCCCACCTCTATGCACTTTTAAGATGTTTACTCTTGTGTGTTGGACCATAAGAGCCTCATTTATATTGAGTCAGAGTATTTCCATCAGATCTGTCCAAGGTGCTTTGTCCCTCTGGAGGTCAGAAAATTTTTTTCCCTATTTAAGACAAATGCTCCTTTCTCTAAAAACCATGGATATAAATCCTTTTTAATGTTCATCTAAACCACATTCTCAATATTTTTGTTTTGCATATTTATGTTATATAGGTTCATGGTAAAAATTTGGAAAATACAGAAAAGTATCAAGAAAGTAAAATGGAATCATAATAGTACTACCCAGAAACAACAATGGTTAACATTTCACTATCTTTATAATCTTCTTTTACATCTGTATGCCTATGTGTATATATATATATATAAAATTGTTTTCTTACAAATTGGGGTTATATCTAACATACATAATCTTCTGCAGATCTGATTTTTTTGTTTACCATTTATCATGATGTTCTCTCAATATGTTTAAGTATACTGCAAGAATATGATTTTTTAAAAATAACTGAATTGTATTCCATCATATTATATGATAGAAACAGTATCTTACCAAGAAATCCTGGCTTCTGTGGACATTTAGGCAATTTCCAATCTTTTATAATATAAATAAATGCTGGGTGAACATCCATAATCATGCCTTCATGACTTTCTCTAATTATTAGGAAAATTTCCAACAGCTGACTTTCTGGATCAAAAGTTGTGAAACTGGGTTTAAAGCTTTTGGTGCATATTGCCAAATGCTTAATTCCAGGAAGTCTAGACAAATCTGTGCTCTCACCACTGGTTTATTATACCATTTAGTCAGAGTAAATGACTTGTGTTTTTCCCTCTCTAATAAATTCCCTAAGAACAAATCTTTTTAATATCTTCATAATTCCCAATCAGGTTTCTTAAACTGTGAGATTGACCAGTGAGGTTCTTCTATTTATTCTGAATCTACAGCCCCCTGGGAGGGGAAAAGAGCCATGAATTTGGGGCTAGAGAACCAAATTCTAGTCTTAACACTTTTACAAACTTTAATTTGGCAACTTGACTACCTTATGTCTTGGTTTTCCCTGCCCAAATGAAAAGATGGTACAAGAGTCTCTATAGTACCCTTCACTAAGTAAAACAATAACATCAACAAAATCTTTATAAGTAGAGCAAGAATTTTGCAAACAGACCAATAGTCTCAGTAATAATTTTGTAGAATCTGATCTAAGAATATGGCATGATGGTCTTCTCCAAGTAAATTTTTCTTTCTTTGACAAGCTAGTCTTCTTTCTCTGTAAGCAGATTCTGAGGCTTAGACCAGGCTGAATTTAGAACTAGTAGGGTGGTCAGCCATTCAGGTGATATGATAGGAAGAGATCCCATAATCTCCACCTCATTTCATTAATTTTACCTTTACATCCTAATCCTTATGTGTTTAGTGAAAATAATCCTAGGAAGAAATTTTTAATTATGGTTTTCAAAAGGCTAGGTCTCTACTGGAAGTAGGAATCCAGGGTCCATTTAAATTAGCTGGTAGTGAGAGCCAATGCTATAAAAAAACAACACTAAAGTATCTTACAAATCACCACAAGACAATGTCTATAAACATTAAAGAGGATTTGTTAGCACAACCAAAAGACATTAGATTCCTTTTCTACTACTTTTTTCCTCTATCACTCAGGGGCATTTGAAAGTGTTTTCCAGCCATTTTCCTTCTTGCCAGATTTTCAAAGCATTTAGCTCATCCATATTTAAATCCCAAGAGGCAATATATCTGTTGAGCACAAAATTTCAGACATGTTTGGTTGACAGATTTTGAACAAGACATTATTTTTCTGGAAAAGGAAAAGCTAACATTAACAACACAACCCCACCCCATCCCCTGAATGATTCGATGAAGTACTAAATTATTTTACAGGTAGAAGGGTACCATAACTATCTTTGGTTCCTAAGAACTCTTGCTTTGCCCACTCATTGCTTGTGATAAGCAAGCAGATACGCAACTGCCCATTGTCTGGTGATTCCAGTGAGAAACAGGATTACAGCAAGGGTTTGAGGTGAGAGGCAGGCAAGTATCTTCACGTCAAGACTACCCAGATTGGATCCCAAAGGAAACCTGACCTTGGTTTGGTACTATACCTTAAAAATGTGTGGCTCAACTCTTAAACCTTGGTAGCTATTGAACTCAAAATACTAGTGCAAATTAACTTTGATTAAATCAATTTCTTAGAGAAAGTGAATTTCAATGTTTTCACCTAAACAGACAAATGAAGGTGGTTCTCAACTTTGGCTGCCCATTAGAATTATCTGGAGAACTTTAAAAAAATCTCAAATCCTGTGCTGCACCCCTAAACAAGTAAATCAATATTTCAAACAGTAGGACCTAGGCTTCGGTGTGTTTTAAGGCTCCCCAGGTGATTCCAAAATGTGCCCAAAGCACCCACTAATATAAGATTTACCTCAAATAATTATGTCATGTACTTGAGTTTATTGTTCTTACTTGACCAATATAGAGCCAAAAATTATGGGAACAATTAATGAAGAGAGTTCCCCTTGAGCCCCTAGCCTTGGTAGATCCAACCAATTTGGCTCTTACCCTCTTCATAGGGTACCAGCTGTGGTATTTATCATATCCCAGTCTGAATCCTCAGTCTCCTGCTTGGGAGCCCTAAGGTCATCCCAGGACTTCTGACACACTTCATGACACCTTCCATCTTTTTCTCAGCCTAGTCCCAAACCACTTAGCTCAGAATTGCTGACAGTTCCCAGAGTCATCTTTCCCCTTAAAATGCTAAAGCCAGCTACAGTGGATGGATATAAATGGATGTGAATCTTCAGGGTTCCTTTAGTTCTGTGAAGCGTGTAGAAAAGTCTAGTACATGGCAGCTTCAAGAGATGATTGGGAGAAAAGGCAGAATGAGGGAGAATCTGTAGACCTTGCTCAGCCTTCACCTCTTTTGCGCCTGCTATTCTTTGTGATATAAACAATTCACATTTCTCTCTGTCTCATAAACCTTAAATTAGGTGACAGAAAGAACACAGCTTCTAAGTACAAGAAGGATTCTCTTGTCAAAAGGACAAGCACCCACTCAACCCCTCTACTTAGCCATCTATGCTCTCTGCCTGGGTGTACTTAATATGCCACTACCAAAAATGGCATATTTGAAATATTCTGTTAGGATTTTCACTCATACTGCACAGCTGGCCTTCCAAACTCAAAGCCAAAATTTTTAAATGTTGTGGGGTGTTTTCTTAACTTAGATTGACTATATTTATACCGACACATTTAGGAAGTAGATAAATGCTGTTTATGTGCTACAGTTTTGGTAAGCATATTGAATACAATGCTTGTCAAGCAAAATTTCCATGTGCAATTTTAGACAACAGATTCCAAAATGTGACCATATATAACCACCCTTTTCCTACTGAGTATGTAGTTAAGAATCATGAGTAGTCCTGTCTCAGACTAAATATAAAAATCTTCTTAGCAAAAATCTGTTTTGCTTAAGGAGCAACTTTGGTTTCCGCAGAGAATCACTGAACCCAGATTTGTGGTTCAAACACAACAGCCTTCTACTTGTCTGGCCTCTCATTCTTCCTAGCTTTGTTTGCAGCCTGAGATTGCTGCAATTAGGTCTCCTCATTTCATCCTATAGTTATACACATCATATATATTCTAAATATATATGATGTTCAGTTTGTCCAGTTCCTGTCAACTTAGCTATTATAAACGTGTGTTAAATCTCAGTATCTCTGGGACTGCATCGTGCTTTCATGATTAGGACTCAATAAAATTACAGCTCTGTTCAGATCTCAACAGAGGTTTGCAGGGTTTGTTTACAAGTCTGAATGCCATATACTCCTTTAAGAAAAAAATATGCTAATTACCAAGGAAGAAATGGGATAAGAAAACACAAAATTGCTGCAGACCTACTATGTAAACAAGCAAGATGCTTTCTGTGCAATGGAAATCAATGTGACAAAACCACTTTCTTATTCTTTCTTATTCAGCTGAGTCTACACAGAAATGGATAAAGAGAGAGAAAAAGCCACTTCCTAGCAGCTATAGCATATATGTAGATTGACATATTTTGTCTTTTAAGTCCGAACTGTCTCCCATCCTTGTTTTGGTCCTGGTAAGTTTAAAGATATAATAAGATATTGAATCAAAATCTGTGTACAAGCAACCTGAACTGAGTAATTACAACAGACCAAATAAAAGCAGGTTCTTCTCTTTCACTTTGAGCTTCTTGAACCTGCTGCCCTTCTCCAACTTTGCATCTTCACACTAGAACTTGTTGCTGAGGGGAAATGTCAATTTCAGTCAATCATTTGTCTCCAAAATAACTGCTGGGGTTTGAATTCAACTCTTCAGGGTTTTTCTTTTCTCCAGCTGGTTTGTGATTACAGACAGTGCTTTAAGAGGATAAAAAGAATAGAAAGAAAGAAGGAAACTACACAGCTTTTCTACCCAAAAACACATTAACTAGACATTCTGACACAGTGAGCTGTGCCTTAAAGCAGAGTTTTCACACCAAGGCACTTTCCTCCATGCCGTATATACACCCAAGACTCTTCCAATGCAAATGTCTACACAGAACTTCCTCTAGGAAAAAAAAAAAAAAACTGAGGCAATGTGTTTAATAGCCATTTATAGTTTGGTATCTCCAAAGGTTAGGACCTATACTGGCAGTCTAAAAGCAAGGCTAGCCCTCAGCACTTTTGTAAAGTAAGCAAACAGGCAATTAGGCTTGGTTTGTTTTGCTGGCAAACTAAAATAAGTAAAATACAGGCAAACTTTTAGCAAATGACCCCTTAATGAGGTAAAAACTTTTGGAGGCTAACTCCGCTTCTACTCAGTTTAGCCTAATAATTACAAAAATTCCAGAAGAGTGAACACTACATTTAGCCACACTGTTTCCCATGGGAAAGCTATGATCTTTCTCACACGAAGATCCCCATCTCCTTAGCTCTCAATATTTTATCCACCAAGGAGTCAGGATGGTGTACAGTTTTGGAGTCATACAGATCCAAGTTCAAGTCCGATATATTTTATAACACAGACTAGTCTCGATCTCAGTTTCTGCATCTTCAAAATGGAGTTGATAATTTTGCAGGAGCTTCATGAGTGTTTGGGGGATGTTTTCTCCCCACTTACTTGCCTCTGCCCAGAGGGAGGATATGACCTCACCACTCTCTCTCTAGCAAGAAGATGACTGTTGGGTGGAACAAATATTGTCTTCAAGTTGGCAAATTCAACAACAGCATAAAGGGTCTCCTGCAGGGAAATTTTCAGTAGGTTCTGTGACACAGTAAGAATTAAAACTCAAAAGTCAATAACTGTGGCAGAACAAGACCTGGTATTGTATGGGAATAGGGTGATGCAATAGACATGAACTTGGGCAAACTTCGGGTGATGGTGAAGGACAAGAAAGCCTGGTGTACTGCAGTCCATGGGGTTGCAGAGAGTCAGATAACAATGGGGCGACTGAATAACAACAGCAGGATGGAACTTTATGTACTGTCATGAGGTCATCCCTCAATGCCATCCTAAATTAGCCCATAGTCGTTGTTACTTTGATTTGTGGGGACTTCACCCCGCCAAGACTGACAAAAACACCAAATTTCAGGCACACATCTGTTTTCTGGTTAGATAAGAAAACAAAGCAAAAGTGATCTTAAGCAAGTCCAGGACATCATTCTTGGCAATCCTCAAATCTGGTTGGATTTTGTATTTGGGAGTCACTCTCCATGAAGCTCTACATCCTGGTAGCCAATGGACTGTCTTCATTGTCCCAGATGGAAAAAAAAATGTGGTAGCAAACTCCAAGAGAGTTTTTAAGCACTAGACCATAGGTTTATTAGGGGCAGGTATATTTACCATTGTATTCCCTGTGTATATACCATAGTGTCCAGCACATCATAGGTATTCGATAAATAGTTTTAAATGTACTAGCTAACTAATGATTGAACAAACTATTGCAGCTTTCCTTCTTCTCATCTTGGGTAGAGTGGGTATAATAGCACTGTATAAGGATGTTCATAGCAGTTTCATGCAAGAATGCTTATTTAAAATAGCCAAGAATGGGAAATAAGCCAAATGTTCATCAACAGGTGAATGAATAAACAAATAAATATTGTAGTGTATTTAGACAGTGGTATACTATTTAGCAATCAAAAGGAAGATACCTCTGCTATGTGAAATAACATGATGTCCTGTACTTCATATAAATGAAATAATACAATATGTATTCTGGCTTATTTTGATCAATATAATGATTTTGACGTCTATGCTAGGATTGCTAGAGTTGGTTTGCAATAGTTCACAACAACTGACTGTGTATATCTCGTCCCAACTCTACATTCAGTGGTGTCACATTGGTAGTTCAAAATTGGCTATGGTGGGAGTCTTTCTATTATGGAAATTAGCAAATGGACATAAATCTGAGCAGGTGGAGAACCCCCAAAAACTGATATTTTATTTCAATATTTTTTAAGTTAAAAATATGCAGAAGTCTCAATATCTTTTCACTAGCTTATCTTCTGATGTTTGCACATTCAAACCATCTCTGAAAATGCACCTAGGATCCAGTGATCCTACTCTTAGGTGCCTTTTGCATAATGGACTTAGAGTCTGTACAAACTCTCAGCTCAGCCAAGCTGTCCATCCAGGATGAGTGCCTAGTTTGCACCACCATCCTCCAAAAGACTCCTAAAGATCTAAGGACATGGATGTTTCAGACACTAATCCCTAGTTGTGTGAGCCAGTTCCTTTAGAAGTAGCTTTTATGTTATGCTTTTGAGGCTAGTAGTGGAAATGTCTTGGTGATGAAAGAAATCACCTTCCCCACTGCTTTGCCTTATCATCCTTCACTGTAATCTCTTCTTACCTTGCTCCTCAAATCCTTGATTCTATAACTTGGACCCAAACTTAAGTTCCAGAGTTGATATTTACCCTGGCTGTCAGCCCTTGGCTTCTGGAGTCAGATCACTCTAGAGAGCTGTGACTTGATTGACACTAAGTCCCCACAAGTAGAAAGAGTTTTTTTTATTCTTGAATAACTCATCCAGTAAGTCATATCATGAGCCACAGTACAATATCCTACACTATTGCTCTGAATAAAAATGCAAATTTCACTAATGAAAGAAATCAAAGACAACATAAACAGATGGAGAGATATTCCATATTCCTGAAGAGGAAGAATCAATATTCTGAAAATGAATATACTACCAAATGCAATCTACAGATCCTGTATGATCCCTATCAAATTATCAATGGCATTTTTCACAGAACTAGAACAAAAAAATTTCACAATTCATATGGAAACACAAAAGACCCTGAATAGCCAAAGCAGTCTTGAGAAAGAAGAATGAAGCTGAAGGAATCAATCTCCCTGACTTCAGGTTATACTATAAAGCTACAGTCATCAAGACAGTGTGGTACTAGCACAAAAACAGAAATATAGACCAATGGAACAAGATAGAAAGTTCAGAAATAAATCCATGCACCTATGGGTACCTTATTTTTGACAAAAGAGGCAAGAATATACAGTGGGGCAAAGACAACCTCTTCAATAAATGGTGCTGGGTAAACTAGACAGCCACATGTAAAAGAATGAAATTAAAACACCTCCTAACACCACACACAAAGATAAACTCAAAATGGATTAAAGACCTAAATGTAAGACCGGAAACTATAAAACTCTTAGAGGAAAATGAAGGCAGAACACTCAATGACATAAATCAAAGCAAGATCCTCTATGACCCACCTCCTAGAGTAATGGAAATAAAAACAAAAGTAAACAAGTGGGACCTGATTAAACTTAAAAGAAACTATAAGCAAAGCGAAAAGACAACCCTTGGAATGGAGGAAAATAATAGCAAATGAAATAACTGACAAAGGATTGATTTCCAAAATATACAGCACCTCATATAACTCAATACCAGAAAAACAAACAACCCAATCAAAAAGTGGGAAAAAGACCTAAACAGACATTTCTCTAAAAAAGACATGCAGGTGGCTAACAAACACATGAAAAGATGCTCAACATCACTCATTATTAGAGAAATGCAAATCAAAACTACAATGAGATATCACCTCACACCAGTCAGAATGGCCCTCGTCAAAAAGTCTACAAACAATAAACGCTGGAGAGGGTCTGGAGAAAAGGGAACACTTTTGCATTGTTGTTGGGAATGTAAGTTGATACAGCCACTATGGAAGATGGTATGGAGATTCTTTAAAATATTATAAATAAAATCACCATATGACCCAGCAATCCCAATCCTAGGCATATACCTTGAGGAAACCAAAATTGAAAGAGACACATGTATCCCATTGTTCATTGCAGCACTATTTACAATAGCTAGAACAAGGAATCAACCTAGATGTCCATCGACAGATGAACAGATAAAAAAGTTGTGGTATATACATACAATGGAATATTACTCAGCCATAAAAGGAACACATTTGAGTCAGTTCTGATGAGGTGGATGAACCTAGAACCTATTATACAAAGTGAAGTGAGTCAGAAAGAGAAAGATACATACTGCATCCTAACACATATATATGGAATCTAGAAAAATGGTACTGAAGAATTTATTTACAGGGCAACAATGGAGAAACAGACATAGAAAATAGACTTATGGACATGGGGAGAAGGGAGGAGAGGGTGAGATGTATGGAAAGAGTAACATGGAAACGTACATTACCATATATAAAATAGATAGTGAAAGGGAATTTGCTGTATGGCTCAGGAAACTCAAACAGGGGCTCTGTATCAACCTAACAGGGTGGGATGGGGAAGGAGTTTCAAAAGGGAGGGAATATGTGTATACCTATGGCTGATTCCTGTTGAGGTTTGACAGAAAACAGCAAAATTCTGTAAAGCAATTATTCTTCAATAAAAAATAAATTAATTTAAAAAAAAACACACAAATTTCCATTTGTATGATTTCTAAGCCACTGCTATTTTTAATGATTAATAGTTAAATATCACTTTACAGCTTACAAAATGCTTTCATCTGTTGTCTCTTTTAGTCCTCATAGCAATCCAAATAAATAAGTAATATTGTCATTATCCCTAAATAGATGAGGAAACAGAGGCAGAAAAAAGGTTAAATCTCAGAATTGTTTAGCTATGACCAAGGATCTCAACCTAGTGCTTCTACTTACCATGTAGTTGATCTTAGAAAATGTGTGGTGGCTTCAGCTTTGTGAAAAGTATATAGTGATTTCAATCTTATGAAAAATATATAGTGGTTCCAGTCTTTTGAAGTATGCATGCTCGTTTCAATCTTGTGACTTTGAAGCATCTCCAAGGCTTCAAGACACCTAAATAACTAAAATATCTGATGGCAGGCAATATACATTGCCATGACTCTTCCTAAACTTGATTAAAATGGAATTGTAGGGAGGCAGGGGAGAGATTAGTGGTATTTAACTTTATTTTAACAATTTTTATTACAAATAATGTTTATTTATCATTAAAAAAATAAACATTATATGATTCTTTACTTCAGTTCCTTCTCTGTGTATCCTTCCAGAAAGTGTATTTACAGAAGGCTTGCTGTGTCACTGTCCAGGGCTGCCCAAGTGCCACACATGTTGGGCTTTCCCTTCCTGATTCCAGCGTGCTTCTGGAAATCAAAGACTTTGCATTACATTTCTAGGAAGGAGGAAACCACATGAGGCAATAAGACGAGACTGGAAAAAATAACATGTCACAGCAAAAAGAGGTCACAACTGTTGAACAATCTATATGCCATGTGCAGGCAACTTTTCATGAAAGCCTCTCACCAGAGCCATGATATGGAAACAGCCCAACAGTCTTTCAGCACAGGCTATGGGTGGTGTTCTCTGAAGGCAACAGATGGTCTGTACTGGCGGGCTCCCATGGGAGTCCCTGCTGCCTGTGACTGGCAGTACCTTGCTGTCTGCACTGGTTGGTAACTCTGCTGCACCGCGTATCATTCCTACAAATCCAGTCCCCTCACCTCGGGTCCCGCCAACCTCTTTCAGAGTCCTTTCCCACTCACTTTTCTTCCATCTCTACTATCGCATGTGAATCTCAGTTGCTTGTGCCCGTTGCCTAGCTCTCTATTGGGTTATTCCTCTTTTTCTTATTGATTTATAAGCATTCTTTGCATATTAATGGAATTTGTTTCTTTTTCCCACCTTTGCTGAAGTTATTCTTCCCCAGTATTTGTCTCTTAAATTTTTAAGTAGTGATTTTTTTTTCTTTTCGAAAGTCTTCAATTTTCACTAGTCAAATGTGTCTCTTACTTTCTGATGTCTAGATTTTGTGTCAAGATACAAGAAAGACTTCCTGTTTCAATTTTTTAAATTATTTTGTCCAGTGTTTCTTACAATTTTTATGTAAGAAATTTTATGTAAAAAGATTTATTTTTTACATTCAATATTTGATAGGTCTACAACTTATTTCAGCTATGGAGTAAGTTAGTGATACAACTTTATATTTTTCAGATAGCTAGCCAAAACTCCAACATTTTTGCTGAATAATGGATATCTGTTCCTCTAATTTGAAATTCCAACACACTAAGTTCCTTACACATTCGGGTCCATTTCATGACTTCATTTCTATTTCTTTGGTCTGTGTAGTTTCAATATAAAATTGCTATAACTATAATTACAGCATTCCTGGCCCCATCCTTGATTTTTAGTCTTTTGCCTCATAATTTGCTGGTTCTTTCTCTATCTCAACCCCATGATAAACTTTAGTATCACTTTGCATAATGTTTGACCTCAGGAATGTAGCAAGAAATGGAAAATGAGAGGCTAGTTCCTGCTAATGAGATGTCATATAGACTGTAGACCTTGATTCACAGACTGTAATTAGTTTCCTTCCTTTTTTTTTCATTTATTTTTATTAGTTGGAGGCTAATTACTTCACAATATTGTAGTGGTTTTTGCCATACATTGACATGAATCAGCCATGGATTTCCATGTGTTCCCCATCCCGATCCCCCCTCCCGCCTTCCTCCCCATCCCATCCCTCTGGGTCTTCCCAGTGCACCAGCCCTGAGCACTTGTCTCATGCATCCAACCTGGGCTGGTGGTCTGTTTCACCCTTGATAGTATACTTGTTTCAATGCTGTTCTCTCTGAACATCCCACCCTCGCCTTCTCCCACTGAGTCCCAAAGTCTGTTCTGTACATCTGTGTCTCTTTTTCTGTCTTGCATATTGGGTTATCGTTACCATCTTTTTAAATTCCATATATATGCGTTAGTATACTGTATTGGTCTTTATCTTTCTGGCTTACTTCACTCTGTATAATGGGCTCCAGTTTCATACATCTCAGTTTCCTTCATTTTTATAGTACATTTTTATAGTTTCTGTAGTACAGCAGGCCTGGACTCACAATTGAGGCTGGCCAATCATTCACCAGCCAGCCTTAGCACGTGATTTAATTGCTCCTTCAATTGTTGGCAAGCAAGGGGGCCAAATGAAACCAGCTCTGAGCTAGACTATAGGCAGCAGGGAAACCTGGACACATTGCTCCTGCCACTGTAACACTGGTGAGTAGCACAAGTGAATGTGAGAGGGAACAGGCAATGAATATTACATCTGCCATTTAGAACACATAGGGCTAAGAGAAACCACATTCCTTTTCTTATCTCCAAGGCAAGAAACCAAAGTCATTTCCTTGTTTCCTATGTTAAAGGGCAAATAGATGGGCTATCCTTTGTATTCAGAGGGCTTCCCTGGTGGCTCAGATGGTAAAGCGTCTGCCTGCAGTGTGGGAGACCCGGGTTCGATCCCTGGGTTGGGAAGATCCCCTGGAGAATGAAATGGCAACCCACTCCAGTACTTTTTCCTGGAAAATTCTATGGACTGAGGAGCCTAGTAGGCTACAGTCCATGGGGCCACAAAGAGTCGGACATGACTGAGCGACTTCACTTTCACTTTCTTTTCTTGTATTCAGAATGGCTTAAACCAACTTGGAGCGGAGAAAGTAGGGAATTTGACTTGCACACTCCTAAGTAGGTCTGGTGTACATTTACTAGGAAGTTATCTCCTTTCCCACTATGGAGAACACTTACAGTTATTGCAATAATACAGTTTTACTAACTAGATTTCTTTTTTTAGAAAAAATATAAAATTTGGGTTTTTTTTATGAAGTGTGGTTGGAAAATCTCATTGTGAACTCCATATCGAAGGTGATTCTGCAAGTTCTAATCTAAAATTGGAAAAAAATATTCAGAAGAGGAGCAAATGGCACATCTGCACAATGGAAGCAAGATGCCTTCCCCAGGCTATAGACTTCATCTGTGAAACTGAAGCATCCAAACAGTCACTAATGTTGTTATGAACTACCAGAACTAGGGTCGCTTCCCCGACACCAAGCAAAGTTTTACTTGGGTTTTCTCATCACAGTGAAGTGGAAGTTTTAAACCAAATGCTTCTATTCTCCTCTTCTTCCCTGACACATGCAGCACCAAACAATATTCCAATGATGCCTCCCAACTCCTAGGCATCTGTTGAAGTTGGGACACTTTGGACTGCTTCTCTTGGTCTTAGGAATGGCTGTCAGGAAAACTTTTGATCTCAGACGACAGCCAAGCTCCAAGGTGGCAGGCGTGCAATTGCTTCAAGCAGGAAAAAGACTACTTCCTCTTTTGTTACCTCCACTGCTTTTTTGAAGCAGAAATTTGGAGGGTGTAGGGGTCTTATGCCATTTAAGCTAAGATCTATGGTAATATAAATCTCAAATTTCTTGATTTCTTCAATGCACCGAAAAGCAAGTTCTACTCTGTTCACTAATAGAAATAGAGAGTAAACAGGCATAATTTCTTGATAATGAGGGGCTTTTTGTAGTCCTAGGGCTTCCCTGATAGCTCAGTTGGTAAAGACTCTGCCTGCAACTCAGAAGACCTGTGTTCGATCCCTGGGTTGCGAAGATCCCCTGGAGAATAGAAAGGCTACCCACTCCAGTATTCTGGTCTGGAGAATTCCATGGACTGTATATTCCATGGGGTCACAAAGAGTTGGACACAAGTGGGCAAATTCCACTTCACTCCTGGACAAACATTACATGAGTTCTTCTCTTGCTGTCATATGTATAAGAGACATATACATATCTTTTGAAAAGAGACTTACAGACCCATCCCTAGTACTTCACAGTTGTGGTCACAGTTTACTAACCTCAAAACAACATTAAGAGTCCTAAGATACACATGCTCTTTACCCAGTAACTTCACTTCCAGCATTTTATCCAAAGTGCAAAATTAATAAGTCAAAAAAACAAAAATTATATATGTCAAAAATTATTTCTAACAATAAAAAAAGAAAAACAACTAAAATGTCCAACCGTTATTTAACTGTTGACCTATAGGACAAATTATTATACAGCTGTAAAGAGAATGTTTTCAAAGATTAATCAATGATATAGAGTGATATGTACCAAAACAAATGAATTTATTAAAATATTTACAAAGTATCTATAAATGCATAGTGTTCATAAAAAGTTCAATATATAAATCCAACTTTCCCCTAAGTCCCCTCAATTTTTTTAGAGGAAAGGACTCATTATCCAAGGGCTCATTAGATCTTTTTTTAAAAAATATCCTTTATTAGGAAACTATAAGCAAGGTGAAAAGACAGCCTTCAGAATGGGAGAAAATAATAGCAAATGAAGAAACAGACAAAGGATTAATCTCAAAAATATACAAGCAACTCCTGCTGCTCAATTCCAGAAAAATAAAGGACCCAATCAAAAAATGGGCCAAAGAACTAAACAGACATTTCTCCAAAGAAGACATACAGATGGCTAACAAACACATGAAAAGCTGCTCAACATCACTCATTATCAACATCACTCATTATCAGAGAAATGTAAATCAAAACCACAATGAGGTACCATTACACACCAGTTAGAATGGCTGCTATCCAAAAGTCTACAAGCAATAAATGCTGGAGAGGGTGTGGAGAAAAGGGAACCCTCTTACACTGTTGGTGGGAATGCAAACTAGTACAGCCGCTATGGGGAACAGTGTGGAGATTCCTTAAAAAATGGAAATAGAACTGCCATATGACCCAGCAATCCCACTCCTGGGCATACACACTGAGGAAACCAGATCTGAAAGAGACACGTGCACCCCAATGTTCATCACAGCACTGTTTATAATAGCCAGGACATGGAAGCAACCTAGATGCCCATCAGCAGACGAATGGATAAGAAAGGTGTGGTACATATACACAATGGAATATTACTCATCCATTAAAAAGAATACATTTGGATCAGTTCTAATGAGATGGATGAAACTGGAGCCCATTATACAGAGTGAAGTAAGCCAGAAAGATAAAGACCAATACAGTATACTAACGCATATATATGGAATTTAGGAAGATGGTATTGATAACCCAATATGCAAGACAGAAAAAGAGACACAGATGTACAGAACAGACTTTTGGATTCTATGGGAGAAGGCGAGGGTGGGATGATCTGAGAGAACAGCATCGAAACACGTATATTATTAAGTGTGAAACAGATCGCCAGTCCAGGTTGGACGCATGAGACAGGTGCTCGGGGCTGGTGCACTAGGACGACCCAGAGGGATGGGATGGGGAGGGAGGTGGAAGGGGGGTTCGGGATGGGGAGCGCATGTAGATCCATGGCTAATTCGTGTCAGTGTATGGCAGGAACCACTACAATATTGTAAAGTAATTAGCCTCCAACTAATAAAAATAAATGGAAAAAAAATAAAATTTCCTTCTTAAAAAATATATCCTTTATTTGGCTTAATAGATTGCAGCTTAAATTTTTTTCTTTTTTTAATTGAGGTATAGTTGATTTACAATATTATGTTAGCTTCAGGTGTACAGCAAAGTGATTGGGATATACATATGTAAATATATATATATTATTTTTCTGATTCTTTTCCATTGTAGCTTATCATAAGATATTGGATATAGTTCCCTTTGGGGATCATTAGCTCTTAACTTAAAAGTTACAAACCCTCAGGCTTCTGTCTGCTGAAAGTGATAGTTGCACAGTTGTGGCTGACTCTTTGTGACCCCATGGACTGTAGCCCCTCTGTCCATGGAATTCTCCAGGCAAGAATACTGGAGTGGGTTGCCATTCCCTTCTCCAGGGGATCTTCCTGACCCAGGGATGGAATCCAGGTCTCCAGCATTGCGGCAGATTCTTTACCAGGGAAGCCCCTTAGGAGAACCCAAAGAGCATGTGGATTCTCCAAGATGAAGACCATGAGTAGGACCCAGGCTGGGGTCAATGCATGTGCCTTTTCCCTCTTGGCCTGGAACTCCCTGCTCCCTTGTAGCAATCAGGAACTGTGAATGGAAATGAAACAAAGAAACAGCTCCTCAGGGCTCCAGCAATCACCTTACAGAAAATGGCCAGAAATTCCACATATGACTTCTGCTCATGCCTCGTTAGTAAGAAGTTTGTCATATGGCCACATCCAGCCTCAAGGGAACTTGGGAAATGTAGATTATAGTTGGATGGCCATGTACCCCAGAAGAAGAGCAGAATGAATTTTGAGGTCAACCAGTAGTCTACCACATCTCATTATATACAGTAAAAAATAGAAAACAAAGGAAGGAAATACACCCATTCATGGTGGCCATCTCTAGTATGGTTTGGTGTAATTTTTCTCTTTCCACTTTCTAAATTTTCTAAACTTTGTCCAGTTGTTATCTATTTCATTCATAAGATAATGAGAAACATTATTAATTTAAAAGAAAGAAGACTAGAAATTAATATTCTGAAATATTATCAGAAGTTGTCTTTGAAAAATGATACTATGTGCAATTTTTTCTTTATATTTTCTAAATTTTTTATAATCTATTTGAAGTCTTAGAAAGTAGTTCACCAAATGTCTTAGTTCCTACAGGGGCAGGTAGAAATAGTGTTACGGCCTATATTTGGGTCTCACACATGGCCACAATTACAGTGTTCTTCTGTCAGAGCCCTCTGTTTTCTTTGTTTTAAAATAGAAAGTAAGCCTGTTTGTGTATCACTCTCAGTAAAATGATGAACGACATGAAATTTTTCAACCTACCCCCCAAAGCTACCGTTTTAAGCAATTAGTCTGTTCAATTCTAGAATGGAAGCTATATTCAACTGCTAACTAGTTTCCTTCCTAGTAGATTACAACTCTCCCCATCTACATAACAACTTCTCACCTCCCTGCTCAGCTACCCTCTTAGAGTTTTGCTGGCTCTTCCAGCCTCATACTTAGCATATATATTACATTCTACTGAAGCAACTTAGCAGTAGGTTTATCTCACTGAATTAAGTCCACCCCCACCCACCCACCCTGGTTTGTCTGTAGAAGGCTCAAGATGTCATCTTTCCCAGTATAACAAAATTTCAGTGGGACATTTTTGAAGACCTGAAGAAATAAATTCTGAATAATCAAACCATAGAGACTGAAAGAGTAAGAAATTAAAATATTAGGGAAGAAATAGGATTCTCTCAGTGACACTTAAACCATAAAAGTAACACTTTGCTCAAAGACAACTCTGTTTAGGAGCATGTACAACAGAGAAAAATTAAGGAAAGCAAACTTCAAAGAAAGAAAACAGTAAGCATCAGTACAATGGAAATGTTACAAAATTGCAAAATACTTCTATTTTTTTCACTTCTTGCTTACCTTCCTACACCTGGAATACTATATACCTGAACATCACAGGAAATCCAAATACCATTGCAAAAAAAAAAAAAAAAAAACACCCACTAATAGAAACATCTCTCAGTATTTATAAGAACAAAAACTCCACCTTCATTTTTTCAGGATACAACTGATATGGTTCATGGTATGGCATTTTATTCTGTGAGTCCCACCAGATGATTTAATTGAAATAGGAACATGTAATTATTTAAGCATGTGTATCAGAATCACTCTGCATTAGGGATACTGAGCTCCTAGATAGCTGGTGTACACCTTCACGGTGTACCTGACCTATGTGATGGCTGATTAGGTAGGGAAGAAGGAAGAGAGGAGAGACAATGACAAATAGAAGTACAGTTATGTTTCACTTCTTATCTTACCTTAAAGTTCCAAAATATCTTCTTTCTTCTCCATCTTCCACTTACAAAACCTACTGACTGCTCTACTCTAGCTCATTTACTTTCTCCTTCAATTGTTTTGCCGATACTATAATTCTTTTAAACTTCACAACTTTGTAATTTCCTAAACATTTGCTGTGGCATAGTCCTTATTTCCTACCATTTTTCTTCTTTCCCCCCTGAGAAACATAAATTACATTGATTCCTGACAGTTGTTCTACATCTTTTTGTAAAGACTTAGACAAAAAATCAGCTAAGTCTGACATATTTATCTGCCAAATTATCCTGGGATTTTGTATTTGTAACTACTATTTTATTTATAATATAAAAAGAGTAAGTTTTTATTTATTTCCCTACTTGCAGGTTTCATTTTCCTCCCCTAGACTATCATATCTTAACATTCAGAAAACTAAGATCATGGCATCTGGTCCCATCACCTCATGGGAAACAGATGGGGAAACAGTGGAAACAGTGTCAGACTTTATTTTGGGGGCTCCAAAATCACTGCAGGTGGTGGTTGCAGCCATGAAACTAAAAGACACTTACTCCTTGGAAGGAAAGTTATGACCAACCTAGACAGCACACTAAAAAGCAGAGACATTACTTTGCCAACAAAGGTCCATCTGGTCAAGGCTATGGTTTTTCCAGTGGTCATGTATGGATGTGAGAGTTGGACTGTGAAGAAAGCTGTGTGCCTAAAAATTGATGCTTTTGAACTATGGTGTTGGAGAAGACTCTTGAGAGTCTCTTGAACTGCAAGGAGATCCAACCAGTCCACCCTGAAGGAGATCAGTCCTGGGTGTTCATTGGAAGGACTGATGTTGAAGCTGAAACTCCAATACTTTGGCCACCTGATGCGAAGAGTTGACTCATTGGAAAAGACCCTGATGCTGGGAGGGATTGGGGGCAGGAGGAGAAGGGGACGCCAAAGGATGAGATGGCTGGATGGCTTCACCGACTCGATGGGCATGAGTTTGAGTAAACTCTGGGAGTCTGTGATGGACAGGGGGGCCTGGCGTGCTGCGATTCATGGGGTTGCAAAGAGTCGGACACGACTGAGCAACTGAACTGAACTGAGACTATCATATATGAAATGAAAGTGAAAGTGAAAGTTAGTCACACAGTCGTGTAGGACTCTGTGATTCAATGGATTGCAGCCTGTCCCTCTCCTCTGTCCATGGAATTCTCCAGGCAAGAGTACTGGAGTGGGTTGCCATTTTCTCCTCCAGGGGATCTTCTCAACCCAGAGATTGAACCTGGGTCTCCTGCATTGCAGGCAGATTCTTTACCAACTGAGCCACTAGGGAAACCCCATCATCTATGAAATACAATAGACAACTAAGATATAGGTAGATACCTTACATCTAAAAAAAAAAAGAAAGAAAGATGAAGAAGAGGAGGAAGGGGGGAAACTTACTTGAAACACTCAGAAACTCAAGGCTTTGTAGAATAATCTAAAGATTATTGCTATCTTTGTAGACACAGCTTCTCACAATCCCTAACCCTTTAACACTCTCCAGGTCTTAGAGCTTTTGGCCTTCTGAATTAGGAATTATGTTTGTATCCCTATCAGTAAATTTCCTTGAAAATATTAAACTTGGCAACTGTGCTAGCTAAAGTCATCACTGTCTAGAAAATGTTTTAACAACAGCCTTTGTTGCAGTTTATTTTTAGCATGAGTTGATATGCCAGGTCACTACCAATTTTTGACTGAACTAGGAATCCTTTCTTTCTATCAAATGGGTCTTCCAGGAGAGAACAGCATATCCAGAATGACATGTTTTATGTTAATAAAACAGATTTCTTTGTTTTACTAGAGCCCACATCCATTGTCTCCCATAAGAGCCATTGTTCTCTCCAAAGGAAAACAGTCCCCACTGGTTCCAGGACAACAGAAAAGCAGACAGCTTAGGTGGGGAATGTGGCTAAGTCATTTAAATGGTAGCCTCCTTTCTAAAACAGAAAGAAAGGATCATTGCTATTTTTTTTATAATAAGGAGGAGGCAAATTCTTGATATAAATTTTGCAAATCTGTGAACTGATAATAAATTGTTAATCAGGGCTATGATTTTTTTAAGATAAGCTCTATGAAATTATGAATACAGAACATGTAGAGGAAATTTAGTTGCTATTGCCATCTGGAAGGCAAACTTGGAAGGTCAAAGACATCTAAGCCTGGAAAAATGTAGATGAGGCAATAGGATGAATAGCTGCTCCTTTTGCAAATGCTATTGATTTTCTTAACAACTAGCAATTGTAGACTTTTTATTGGATGCTTTCTTGATGATTGTTTATAGCAGAATACGATGAAAGACTCTAAATATGCAGATGGGTTTTGGAACAGTAGATTTTAAGGGGGAAATGTCAAATTTTTAAAATAAATCTGAAGAGGGAACATACATAGGATAATTCACTTTGACCTTCAAAACTAACTATACATTCTGAAATAAAATTCACATTGGCTTCTGTGTAATAAATGCTGCCTAGATTTGCATGGCCCTAATACAATAAGATTAAAAATATTCTATCACTGTTTATCCTTTGTGATCAGTTGTTTATCCCGTGTTAAACAAATATTGTGGGAAGAATAGATGGGAACAGGCTCCAAAACCGTTCCTTGGATGCTCATCAACAGAAACACAGAGAGACAGCTGAGCTCAGAACTTGGACAGATAAAATCCAACAGGAAAACCAAAAGAAAACTGACTAGAATTTTAAATCTTTTAACAATGAATAGAGTGTCGTGGGATTACTGGTATCAGTGCAAACCTGATGCTGTGGAAAATAACTTTGGATTTTTTTAATTCCAAAAAATAAATATATCAACTTGACTTTCCAAGGAGATCCTTAATGATACATGTGCCAAGGAAATGTATGCATGTATATATATAATGTGTTTTATATATAGTCTTTTTTGAAAAAAAGCAGGAGAAAAAAAAAACATGAAGAACATATAACATATGGCATTCCCTATCGCCTCAGCTGGTGTTTGCCATTTCCTGCTTGTAACTTTCTTAATTTTACATCTTCTCCTCAATTTCAATATACTAGACATTTTAATCAGATTTGCAAGCTGGCCTTCCCGGTTTCTTCATGTGCTGCTCCAGCTCCTATTAATCTTTTCAGTTATATGACTAGGCCTATTTGATTTGAAGAAAAGCTAATAATTACAATGCCTAGGGCGTCTTCATGAATAATCAATAATGTGCTCAATGTGATGTGGCTGTCTGGGAAGCTACGCTCAGATGCAAAAAGCAATCAAATAAAAATGTATTCTAACATTTTAATCAAATTTTATGGGATGAGTATACGTGATGTTAGTGAGAGTAAAAACCAATGAGTGGTGTGCAGGCAGCTGATGAAACAAAAAGTATAATTGACTTCGAGTAGCTTAAGTATTGGCCCTTGGAGTTGGATCTCAATTTTGTTAACTTCTGGCCCCAGCCAAAGCTAGGCCACGTAATGAAGCAGTTCTCTTTCAGAAAAACAGGAAAGCAAAACTGTCCATTTAGCCTCAGGCAAATGGACTGTATGTCCACAGTCCAAAATAACAAGGAGTTCCAGGGCTCTAGGCTAGCTGATGCTGAAGCTGAAGAAACTCCAACACTTTGGCCACCTGATGCAAAGAGATGACTCATTTGAAAAGATCCTGATGCTGGGAAAGATTGAGGGCAGGTGGAGAAAGGGGTGACAAAGGATGAGATGGTTGGATGGCATCATCAACTCAATGGATATAAGTTTCAGCAAGCTCCAAGAGATAGTGAAGGACAGGGAAGCTTGGGGTGCTGCAATCCATGGGGTCACAAAGAGTTGGACACGAGTGACTGAACAACAGGCTGGCAAAACCCTCCTCCCCAGTTCCAAAGTCAAAAGTGAAAGCAAACCAAAACAAGGCAAAAAGTGAAAGCCATTTAACAAATTCTAGAATAAATGCCAAGTTGTTCTTAACTAGATATCAGAGTTACTGGGAAATATTAGGTATTCAGGGTAATACCCCATTCTTAAGAACCCTAAGAGCTACAGAGTTCTTAGAGTTTACTCAGCAATTACACCAAAGAGTATAGCTGGCAAATGCACAGAGCAACCCACTCGAAACACATTCTATCAGATGCTGGCAGCAATGTCTAAGATTAGGGAATATTAGTTAAGGAAATAATGTGATCAGCCAGGGCTCAGATGCTCAGTCATGTCCGACTCTTTGACCCCAGGTATTGTAGTCCACCAGGCTCCTCTGTCCATGAGATTTTCCCAGCAAGAACACTTGAGTGGGTTTCCATTTCCTCCTCTGTAATCAGCCAGGGCTTGATGTTAGGTTTTCCAGAGGGATTCTGAGCTAATTTCCTAGAAGTATATATACATAGGCAGGAATTCCTCCCATTTTCTCAATGTCACTAATTAAGGTGGTTATTAGAGACCTGGGATTTCACATTATTCTAAATGTCCCAGCATGTGTGATTTACAAACTCATCCTAGCATCCTAGCACCTTCTTAATGTACCTCCTCACGAAATTTTCTAATGGAGAATGATTGATTACCTCTTCACAAGTCCTTCTCCTCATGAGGATGATCAGGTTTTAATGCGAGTTTTACAGATACTACTAGACATTTATGAAATTTGAGAAGTAGTAGATAAGGTTAAAAATAAAAAAGATACACATTCTCTAGGCAACCAGTTTTGATATCATTTCCATTGGATCATCTAGCCTTTTTTTAAAAATATTTATTTATTTATTTGAATGCACTGAATCTTAAGTAGTCTTAGCCACTGGACCACCAGGGAAGTTTGGATTATCTAGTTCTTGATATAAAAGTTCATACATCAAAGTGTGAATCCACAAATATGGAACCAGGACCCCATATACCAAACAGCACAGACATACTTCCTCAGTTATAGAAATTAAAACTCTCTTCTGGTTACAAACCCCCTATTTAGAATCTTTTAAGTTTTTTAAACTTACTCATAAAAAGAGCTTTCATTACCTTATGTCAATGTAAAACTAATTTCTCTACAAAACAAAATCAACAGACAAATTCAAAATTAAAACATCTGAGAATCTCACATGGATCAGAGTTCCAAATCAGAAAGAAATTTTAAGGCAAGAGAATCTTTAAATCTGAAAGAAATCATGTCTGAATAATGCTAGATATAAGCATTTACATTAGCAAAAGAAACAGGCACAAGGATAAAAAATGACACAGTTAAGGAAGACCAAAACTTAGCCTATCCTCACATATAATTCAACATTTCCATTCCTTGGTCTAAAGCCTTACCCTAGCCTAAACAATTCATAGGAAACTAAGACCTATGGCAATTAGGTATAACCATCTGTAAATCACCCAGAAAATGATTGAAAGTGTAGTATCAAAAGACTGACAAGAAGGAAACTCTTATGATGAGAATTTACAGCATTCAAGGAAAATAAAGCAGTGAAGCCAGATGTCAAAATATGTATTTAGTGACTCATAAAATTTCATTGCCCCAAAGTGAAAAAAATGAATACCACAGTTAGGCAACATTTTCAGCAGATGCCCCTAAAATACTTCTAACTTTAAAATAGTTCTTTAAATCTTCTCGAAGTGCTTGCTATTTACTTATATTTCTTTTCATTTATTAACATTTTTTTACCACTGTCCTACAGAATTAAGGACTGGATCCAGGAGAAAAATCAAGGTAAACTCAACTTCAGGTTCATCATACTCTGCTTATCCACATGTAATTCACATTAGCTCCAAACATGTCATCAGTGGGGATAAGCTGAGGAATAAAGCAAGAGAAGGAAATGGATCCATTTTAATCATCTCTCTCTTCTCCATCTGTATAAAAGGCAATCAACAAGATATACCTCTTACATGTACCTCTTACATTTAATGTTTTAACATTGTTTCAAAAATCCCAGATTAAAAAAAAAAAAAAAAAAAAAACTGGCTTCCCTGATAGCTCAGTTGGTAAAGAATCCACCTGCAATGCAGGAGACCCTGGTTTGATTCCTGGGTGGGGAAGGTCCTCTGGAGAAGGGATAGGCTACCCACTTCTGTATTCTTGGGCTTCCCTTGTGCCTCAGCTGGAAAAGAATCTGCCTGCAATGTGGGAGACCTGGGTTAAATCCCTGGGTTGGGAAGATCCCCTGAGAAGGGAAAAGGCTACCCACTCCAGTATTCTGGCCTGGAAAATTCCATGTGTGAGGCTGCCAGGGTTAATACCATGACGGGCGGCCTGGACCTAAGTTTTAGCTTCCCCCGAAATGGTAAGATTCCCTACCCCCATCAGGTAACCTGGAGCCAGCCAATCAATATGCGCCCAGTAAGAACAAAGGGAGAGCTGAAAAGCCCGCGAAAGTCTGTACCAATAGAATTGCTTTGCAAACATGTAACCAATCCGCTTAAGCCAGCTACTAACCGCTTTTGCATATCTTATAAATTTGTGTAACAAGCTTGAGCTCGGCGCTTTCTGACCCTGCACCACTGTGATGTTTGTGGCAGAAAGCCCTGGCTCGAGACAGTAATAAACTTCCCTTTTTGCGAGTTGCATTGTCTTGGAAGCCTTCTCTCTCTTCCCGCTCGGGGATTCGGACATAGGGCATAACACATGGACTATATAGTCCATGGGGTCGCAAAGAATTGGACATGACTGAGCGACTTTCACTTTCACTTAAAAAACCCGAAAAACATTGGAGAATCTGAAGAAAACACTAGGCATGAGAAGCTCTCCCCAACCCCTCAACCCCCAGAAGACTTTAGATTCAGGTAAAAGTGGAGACCCAGGAGCCAAATCTGTCACAGGTGTGTTTTGTTAACTGGGGTGCCTTTCCATGGAGCAACTTCATGACCGCATGGATTGTCGCCCACCAGGCTCCTCTGTCCATGGACTTCTTCAAGCAAGAATACTGGAGTGGGTTGCCATTCCCTTCTCCAGGGGGTCTTCCCAACCTAGGGACCGAACCCTGGTCTCCTGCCTTGCAGACAGATTCTTTACCATCTGAGCCACCGGGGAAGCCCTTTCATACAGTATCATTCCTCAGTTGCCAAAACCCCAACCACTACATATTATATTTCACAGAAGCACTTCACAGTTTACTTTTTTAAAAAACTGGAAGATAATTGCTTTACAATGCTGTGCCAGCCTCTGCCGTACAACAATACGAATCAGTCAAGTTTACATATATCCCCTCCCTTCCGATCCCCCCCACACACACACAATTCTCTTATCTGTTACTCACTGTATACATTTCAGATTTTGACCCCTTCAAATGAAGATTTATCTTCATGCTTTCACATGAACTTAACCTTAAAGTCTGTCACCTAGAACCACCATTCACTAGGTAATTCAGTTCAATTCAGTTCAGTCGCTCAGTCATGTCTGACACTTTGCAACCCCATGGACTGCAGTACACAAGGCTTCCTTGTCCATCACCAACTCGTGTCCATTGAACCACTGATGCCATCCAACTGTCTCATCCTCTGTCGTCCCCTTCTCCTCCCACCTTCAATCTTTCCCAGCATCAGGGTCTTTTCAAATGAGTCAGCTCTTCGCATCAGGTGGCCAAAGTATTGGAGTTTCAGCTTCAGCATCAGTCCTTCCAATGAATATTCAGGACTGATTTCCTTTAGGATGGACTGGTTGGTCTCCTTGCTGTCCAAGGGACTCTCAAGAGTCTTCTCCAACACCACAGTTAGATTATCTAATACATTTCTGCCTAGATTTTGGCATATCAGAAAAATCAGAAGGGCCTCTTAAAAATATAGATGTCTGAACCCCATCCCTGATCTACTGAATTAAATATCTAAGGGTGGAGGTGGGGTTGGGGTGGGCAGGTGGAAATAGTCTAAACATCTACACAGGTGGATCTGATGAGCTGCGAAGGTTACAAACCATTTCTTTATTATATCCAGTAATGAAGAACTCACTGCCTCCCAACAGATTTTTGGATAACAATGTAAGAAAGTTCTTTCCTCAGGCAAGCCTTAATGTTCACACTAGAGATGGAGAAGTGTTACCTGCCTCTTAGCCTGGGGTGGTGTGAGTCTATCAGAGAGCCTTGTCAAAATTCGCAGGAGTTTGTTACAGGAACTATTCTCTACTTCTTCCACTTCCAGCCACATGTTTCATTCCCTACTGGCTCCGTTTTGAGAACATATTCCACCTCCATGTCCATATGAAAGCTGAAGCTACCTATTCAGGTGTTGCAGCTGTCACTAACAGTATCCTGGTGATGGGATGAAATAGATTTTGCTTCAGAAACTATGAAAAGAAATCCGGCGTGCAAAAATGACACGTTATGAAATGACGAAGTACAACATCTGGCTCCAAAGTGAGTAATACAGGTGCCATTAAGGAGATAAACAGGAAGCTTCTTTATTAAATAGCAAAGTTACATTTCCAGGCTATTTTGGACTTTCTCTACAGGTGTTGGAGAGATTAATTCTCATGCCTACTTATCAATTCAGTCAAAATAACATTACAATGGATTTCACCAGGTGTTTGGTTGATTTAGGTGAAAGAACTGATTATTATAACAAAAATTCATTCACATGATTGTCAACAGAAATTTACCAGCTGTATGTCAAAAATATATTATTATAATACCAAGTCAAAACTGTACAGCACTTTATACCTTTCAAAGCGCACGCTCACAAATAATCTCTTCAAAACTTTAAAGAAACCTTGAAACCCATATGATAGATGAAGAAACAGAGCCTTCTGTCAAATGACTTATCCAAATTTACTCAGTAAGGATCAGAACCTGCACAAATCCCAGATTTCCCATATCTAAGGACGTGCTCAACTTCTGGGAACTAGATTACAACAAAACAATAACCAACATTTATCTAACCATGATTCTGGAAAACACATGATCGAACAGGACAAAATGCAGCAAAGAAAGAAAATGTGAAAAACATCTATTTCTGACTACTTAGGGGATGTGCCAGTTTTCAAATTGAACTCTAAGATGTTACTGATGGTGTAAACATCTACAACCAATCCTCAGGCCCCTCAGGAGTCAGTCGTCAAAGGCACAGATGTAGGGCAGGGAAAAGAGGAATGAGGCCACCTTACAGGTACGAAGCCCTTTGAACAGTCACACAGAAGAGATGAGCCCTATCTCCCTGCCTGGTAAATACTGGCTGAGGAGTCTTAAGACACAGGAGCATGTGAGGAAATAACATGTGAAGTACAGCTGAAAGGGCTCTATAGGAACTTCCCTGGTGGTCCAGTGGTTAAGAATCTGCCTTGCAATGCAAGGGATGCATGGTCAATCCCTGGTTGGAGAACTAAAATCTCACAAGCCATGGAGCAAAGATCCTCTATGACACAACTTAGCCCTGTGTGCCGCAACTAAGACCCAATGCAGCCAAATAAATAAATATTAAAAAGAAAAAAAAGAGCAGCAGGGCTCTGTAAACCTCAGCTACAGTAATGCTGGTGGTCAACCATGATGGGAGATAGAGCTAAAGTCCAAGGCAGATACTCGACTCAGTAAATAAAGAACTTTGAAAATATAGTACATTATGTGTTATTTCATTCTACCATGTTTGTTTCCGCATGCAAACTTAAGTGATGGTAAAGTGAGGAAGAATGTCTCTTAAATATCCAGATCTTAATGCCCTACATGATTCAGCACCTGGATCATTAGTCTGAGACAAGGAGAAACTGACAGTGAAAACAGTGCACCCACTTTATTAAAATATATGGGGATGAAATTAGATATAGAATGACTCCCTCTTTCTACACAATTCCTTGCTATTTAGGACATTTTACTAGAAAACTATGAAATTGTTAGCAAACTGCAAATTTCTTATAGGTATGAACCACATAGTTTTGTTTTATTTCACTCTCCAAATTTTATTAATTTTTATATTGATTTTTAGGATCAAGAAACTTATTCAAAATGGCATGTATCCCTATTCTAATATTTCTTAAATATATATTGCTCAGTTACTCAGTCCTGACTCTTTGCAACCCCACAGACTATAGTCCGCCAGGCTCCTCTGTCCGGGGAATTTTCCAGGGAAGAACACTGGAGCTGGGTACTATTTCCTCCTCCAGAAGATCTTTCCAACCCATGGGTTGAACCCGAATCTCCTGCATCTCTTGCATTGGCATGCAGATTCTTTACAACTGCGCCACCTGGGAAGTCCATATATATATATATATATATTTACATATGGGTTTGTATGTATATATACATACCTAAAAAATAGATACATTTCTCCTGGACCAGCTATAAGCCTCTCAGAAAAAGTCTCACAGTCAATGGACCCTGAGCAGTAGAGTAGTAACTACAGGAGGTACTGGACAGGCAGGCCTAGGAGAGCATATTCTCCCCCAGGGCCAGCACATGGCTGGGTGATCACAGAAGACTGTTCAGGGTGTGGGCTGTCATGCTCCTGGGCAGTTCACTAAGATTATGGGGGAGGAAGCTGTAACAGAGCCACTGCTAAGCCAGGATTGCAGCCAGACCCCAGACGTTTTCTCTCACTAGAACTAAGGGGAGGGCCAAGTCAGCAAAAAACCATGTTACGAGGCCAAGGGCACTTCAGAGCTCCTTCAGCAAGAATCCAGAGGGCAGGCCAAGGCAAACATCACTCACCCATTGCCAAAAGGATAATGGCATCTTCTCTCACCCATCTTGAGAAGAAGAAAGAAGGGAAGACTCTTGAGAAGGGGAAGGGAAAGACAAATCCAGGTTTTATAGTGCCTGAAGCTTTTACAGTATAAAGACTCATGTTCAGGAAAAAGAATGCAAAATAGAAATAGAAAATTGCTAGGGTGACTCCCAGGGACTTGGGAGGGTCCCAGGCAAGTGAATCCCTGAAGCATAGGCTGCTCTTAAATTCACCCCTGGGAAGGGACCCTGAAAAACTAAGTAATTACAGAAAAGAGACTGTTTTGAACCTGCAGAGAAGAAGGTATGTGTTATTGGCATAGCCAATGCGCTCTGCCATCAGTGGGAATGAGGTCTCTAGAGAACTATGAAATCAGTTGTAGAAAATAAAGTGAAAATATGAGTCTTGGTGTGTAAATTTCTACCACCTGCTACATTTTCTATGTTCAGAAATGTAAAAGTCAGTTTGTAAATCACTCGAAAAGAAATAAGCTACTGAAAGTCAGATTTGAGTTTTATAGCTGTCTGAGTTTAACCCAACACATGCCCATAACAATGGGGGATATAAACCACTTGAAAGCAATAAATGTAAGGATGATTAAGATCACCAGATATATAGCTCCCACAAATATTTTTCACTTTTCTCAAAATTGCACTAAAAGCTACTCTAAGACAGTAGGTTCTCAGAGGACACACGACGTTCACCCTTTTCCAACTACAAAGATGTATAAGACTGGATTTTTAAAAATATACACTTCAACAAAAACAGCATTTCACAACAGATTGAATGCAAGAGCAGACATGCGAATCCAGCTGTCTTCTAATAGGCCAAAAAAAAATGGAGATTTTCAAAAATGCAGAACAATCTGAGCCACTGTTTTATTTTTTTATTTTAAAAAATAATATTTATATATGAATGTATAATAAATATATGTTACTTATGTTAGAAATGATAAGTCCATCATATATTAGTTTTAAATAAATGCTTAAATTTCTCTAACTATTAATGCGTTAAATATTGATATAACCCACATAAACCAAAGGTCTTTGGGGTCCTCAAGAGTTGTTAAGGGTGTAAAGAGATCCTGAGAACCACTGGCCTGTGAGAACCAAGGCACGTGTTGTATACCAAGTTTTATAGCAAAGGAATCAACAATAAAATATTGTTCTTCTTTTACAGCATTAAGGATCAAGTAGAGAGAAAGAACACATAAATAGCACAGATATCATATTAACAGTGACTTTGGGCCTCAACTTCAATGTCACTCTCTTAGAAAATCTTCCACGACCACCCCCATCCAAAGGGCCTCCCTCTCCCTCCTCCTCTCCTTCTCCTTCTCTTTGGCTGAGTGTACATCTTCTTACCCTATTTCCTCCAGAGCACATATTAAAAATCTCTATTTTCTTTCTTTCTTCTGTTTTCTATGTGTTTGTTTGCTGTAGTCCCCAGTCTTTTCTCGCTATTATCTACATGCATGCATGCTCAATCACATCTGACTCTGTGACCCAGTGGACTGTAGCCCGCCAAGCTCCTCTGTCCCTGGAATTCTCCAGGTAAGAACGCTGGAGTGGGTTGCCATTTCCTCCTTAAAGGGATCTTCCCAACCCAGGGATAGAATTGTATCTCCTGCTTGGCAGGCATATTCTTTACCACTGAGCCACCTGGGAAGACCCATTATTATCTACTTCTCCCCTCAAATATCAGTTCCATGCAGACAGGGACCTGGATTATCTCATTCTATGCTCAGGCCTCAGCACCTTCATAAAGGTCTGACACATAGCAGGGGCTTCATTAATATTTGTCAGTTGACTGAATGAACTAACTGAATCTGTTAAATACTTGTTTCCGGAGCTATAAAATAAGAAAAACTGAGAAATCCAGATGACATTTTAAAAAAATGTGTTACTTGTCCTTTTCTGAAGTACTGAATGTTTCTTAAATATTAAAGGAGCTACTGGTCTCCCTATAGTTTCTCTTGTGAAGCACTGTGGTCGTGCCCATAGCCAAGGAGATATGGACCTCCAGTTGAAATATTTTCCATCATTGGAAGATGACACCCAACTACATATCCTGGAAAAACCTGCTGGATTGCATCTAAGACTGACAGAACTTTGTTACGTATTTATCTCTGACCATATTTACTGTTGCTTTTTGTATAAATTTGTTCTACTAACACTAGCTCCGATTTGACCAGCATATCAAACATGCACACAGCACACACACAGAAAGAACCAAACTCAGGCCATGATAAACATATACTTCCATCTAAACAAGAAATTTGTGCTAGAGAAAGGCTGTTAAGTGACAATCCTTTAAGTGTTTTCACCTAGGCAAAGGAAGCTCATCAAGCATTTAGAAAGAATGTATATTATTATGTATGCAACCAGTGTTCCCTTAAGCAGAGAACCTGATCTTTGCTTACAATCAGCTCATAAACAATGTTGTTCAGGTCATTACATTGCTTCTGGGTCTGCATAGACCTAAACAGTGTAGCTGCTGCAAAGGTGTATCATAGTCATGGCGTATGGTCCACATCCTCTATCTGCCCCAGCAAACAGCATGCACCATGCTTAGTCGCTCAGTCATATCTGACTCTTTGTGACCCCATGGACTGTAGCCCACCAGGCTCCTCTGCTCATGGAGATTCTCCAGGCAAAAATACTGGAGAGAGTTGCCATGTCCTCCTCCAGGGTATCTTCCCAACCCAGGATTGAACCCAGGTCTTCCTCATTGAGGGTGGATTCTTTACCAGCTGAATCCCAGCCAAGAGCATGACCTTGCTTAAATCACTAACCCTTGTACCACAGTGTTTCTACTTGTAAGACGTGGATCACAATTCCTGTCCCATGTGCTCCTGTAAGAATGTTGTAAAAAAATGAGATTACTGATAGCAAAGCTCTTTGTTTGAAAGGTGCTATTTAAATCACAAGTACTATTATTAGTGCTCTCTGCACTTTTTCAGCTAATGGACGATGCAACAGATGGGACGAAGAAGATGTTTGATACTATTGATATTTCCCTTGGAGTTTTTTCTTCTTCCCACCTCTCTTATTTATTATTTATGAAAATTCTAACTCTCATCTACATAACAAGAAGAAAACAGAAGGCTTCTGTGTTCTGGCTGAATTTACAAAGATCACCTTATCCAGGCAGTTTAAAAATGTATTAGTCCAGTGCATTTTTTTCCCCTTGGAGACACCGTGTAGCATGTAGGATCTTAATTCCCAGACCAGGGATCAAACCCATGACCCCTGCAGGGGAAGCGTAAAGTCTTAACCACTGGACCACAAGGGAAGTCCCTATCTCTTCATTTTTAAATGCATTGAGGTCTTACCAGCAGAAACAACAGACACAACTGGATTAAGATGTTATAGATGTGCTAGGATTTCTTTCGTTTCTTTTAAAATCTCCTTTTCAGGTGTTTGGGGCTTATAAAATAAAAATTTAAAAAGGATTTTTGAACCCTACCTATACTAAAAATGCTTATCTGGAAGGTAAAATGTAAACACTTTAATAGAATAGCATTAACTACTGGCCAGAGATACAGTGAGCCTTTACAGTTCAATGAAGGAGGGGATCAGGAAAACCTGGTAATGAAGGTCCTGCCCACTAGGAAACAGAAGGAGAGGGTTGGAGGTGTGATCTAGCAGGTGGAGGTGTGAAAGCAGAGACACAGGAGGTTTGTAAAGGACAGCTTGATTCATAGACCCAAGCTCCCAGCAGTCTCCAATCACCTGCTTATTCTCTGCCTAAAATCACCTATGACCAAACCAATTCCATCCTGAATGTGACTGAGTCTTCCTTTTAATACAAGTTATTTCAACAGTTGACTGACCGGCATGGTGCACTTTAAGCTGTAAAACACAACTAAGGTGAGGGAAAGAGCGATGCCTACTAAGACCCTTTGTGTGCATGCGTGCTCAGCTGCTTCAGTCATGTCCAACTCTTTTCAAACCCATTGACTGTACTCTGCCAGGCTCCTCTGTCCATGGGATTTCCCAGGAATGGGTTGCCATTTCCTTCCCCAGGGGTCTTTCCTGACCCAAGGATGGAACCCGCATCTCCTGCTTGGCAGGCAGATTCTTTACCACTGAGCCACCTGGGAAGCCCCAAGAAAGACACATTATTTAGTCCCAGTTTGATTTAACTCAGACACCTAAAGGATGCTGTTAAAGCTGCTGAAGCAAGTCTCCAATGAGCAGTCTGCTGCCGGGCAGGATAAAGGAAAAAGGAACAGGTTGTGCCTGTTTATTGCCTCTTGGTGTTGATCCCAAATAAATGGATGCTAATTGAGAGGCAGTGTGGCTTCATAGTTTATGACACCCTGAGTGTATGCTAGGAAGTCTCAGGAGGGCCACTTTAAATTAAACCTAATGTTAAACTCTGCTTAATTAGCACTGCTGTAGTGGATTTCACTTTTTCCTGTTCAGAGAAGAATGTGGTATGTTACAGTTTTCCTGCTGCAAAACACTCAACTATCAGATAGAGGTGAAGAAGTGATTTGGGAACTGAATGACTTGCTGGCAAAGAACCAGACAGGATGGCATTTTACTAATTAAGATGAGTGGTGTGCTAACCAGATGGGAAGAATACAGAGTGGAACAATGGAGAGAAATCCTCAGAATGACACCATTATTTTGGAAACTGTTATGAATCAGATGGGTGCTGGGGGCCTATAAGCAATTTCCAATAAAAATGAGCCAGTCACTCTTGAACATTCTGAGAGTAAAAGCGCTAAGGCTGTTGAGAACCGAAACTTCTGACTTCCGTGTAATTCATCTGTACCTGGTGGGGGTATGACGGTAATAGCAGTGGTGGAAGGAGCCCCTACTTTTGCCAAATACCACTGCCAGCACACTGCTCCGCCTTTGATCTCCCTTAATCTTATCCTTGATGCTTGCTTTTGCTTTGCTCCCATTAACACAGAAGCTGTGCAGGCTTTACGCATCAGTTTAAGTTCCTTCGTCGTGGGCCAGAGTCAGAGGAGACCCTTAGGCTGCCAGTCACCCAATCTGCTGGTGACTTCATCTGCAGCAGACATGGAAGCACAAGATTGTTTGTCTCTGGACTGACCACCAGATACTTGGCCCTGGGCAACACATAAAGTCCAACCGGGGCCAGAGGTGCCTTCACAGATTGACAGCAACAAGTTGACCCAAAAGAGAGAGAAATTCAAGCTTGTAGCTTTACCTAAAAGCTACTAAGTGAATGGTCCTACTCAGAGTCTCAGGAGGAAAACTCTGACGTTGACCACTGCACAGCTGCCTTCCTCTGCCAATGACAACTACTGTCATCCCATAATAAAGAGATGATAATTCAGCTCTCTGATGCAAGTCAAAACACTCACATCTCCTGCTCACAAGGAGCCAGCATAAAATGGGTACTGAGCTCGGAGAACAGGTGTGTTTGCGCTTGGAGGAAGCAGCTAGGGATATGAAAATGACTTAGCAGCTGGTGAAAAAGAAGATTGAAGCTGTGCCAAGCAAAGGGTGTTTTTTCCTAATTATGCAAAAGCCTTAATTTCATTGATCATGTTGTTCTCTTCTTTCTCCATCTAAATAATATAAAATCTATGTAACCACTCTTTGGGGAAGTCAAAAACATTGCCAGGAATGCTTATTAAGGGAATGAGGGTCGAAAAACACTCTTTAGTGGATAAGCTTGCTATTTTCTCAGGGTTTGTGAACCATGCTAAGCTTAATTAGAAAAAAAATGAAAGATGTAATAAAATGAGATGTAGTCATTAGAGCTGGAAAAAAAAAAAAAAACAGCCTAGGAAGAGTAACCTCTGAAAACAAGATCCAGGAAACCTGAAAGGCTCTTTTTTTATTTGCACTGCTATTTAATTGTTGGCATGCATTCCTTTACTCATTTGACAAACGTATTTTGTGCCAGGCACTGAGACACATGTTTAGAATATAAGGATGAAAAGTTCGTTTTCTGCCTCCCACAATTGCACATAATCTAGGGGTGAAAAATTGTTTCACCCTAATTCAGCTGAAGTGGTAGTGCGAGCAGCTGCTTAGACAGAACTTCACTCTAATTGAGAAGGTTAGCCTGACCTTTTATCTAAAGTGCAAGTTCCAGTTTCTAAAGTTGCAGTTCGGTGGAGTCCTTGTGATGATTTGTAAGAAACTTAACAAATGATTTAAACTGAGAACAAGGACCTTGCTCACTCACATACGACGATGCTATCCAGAAGGCTTGCTCCGTGATCCTGCAAGTAATCCTATGTGAGCATATAACCCATATATGCTCATCTTCTCCAAACCAAATAAAGTTAAAGACCCAAATCAATAAAGTAAGAAACCTCCCCAACATTCACATTGAAAAGAACAACTGCTTAAAAAATATGTTCATAACATCACTGCCCTTTGCCTCGTTTCTTTCCCACCCAAGGAAGCAACATGTGCCAAGAGACCAAGGAGCGGAAGCTACCTTCTGACTCTACAGCTTGTGGTTGTGAACCGACACGACACATCTCTCCACACTGTCAGAAACGGCGTCAGCCGTCCTCCGAGCTGGAAACAGCAGTCACAGGCTGAGGTTCCATGTCGCTCTGTTTGATTTAGAGAGTGTCAATCACTGTGTGGTCTCAGATACATTGACTTGTTCACTGTTTGGTAACATTGCAATGACAATGTGTTTTAAATATATGCTGGAAGGACAATTTAAACACTTGACAGCAGTGAGAGTCAAGACAGACCATATTTTCCTTGCTGCATCTAGTATGCAAGAGAATCTGCACAGACCGCCAGTGTTTTATTGTCATTTACATAGTCTTCGAGTGTAGAAGGGTTGGTTAAACAGGCAATTCGCTGGTTGGTTTTACCTTGAGAGCCTGATGGAGGGATGAAAGGTTACTAGTTGAAGAGAACAAAGAGGACTAGAACCACAGGCGCCAACCCACACGTTTCCTATTCATTTTGCTCATTCTCTGCGCTGCCTCTTTCCTTAAACCCTGCTCCCACCCCCAGGCTACTGTTCGGGAACTGTATGCTTAACACTGTCCATGTAACACTTTCAAACCGGTCATCCACATTTATTAAAAGAAAGGATCCAAGGAGAATGCAAAGAAAGAAAAAATATAAAACACAGTATGGCAGGACAATTTACTGATGTACTAAATTATGCTTTATTCTCAAATTACACTTCCGTCTTCAGCCCACTTCCAGAAAAAGAGCCACACCCTTTAGGTTCCTTTGTTGCAGGAGCTCAGGGTTTCCTTTTTGACTTTGTTTGTCAACACTTAAGAGCTCCTTGAAGGTATCATGGTATTATGTCATAAGGATGATGAGAAAGAAGTTATCTGACAGAGAGAGGGGGTCCCTTCCTCTCTTATCTGGGAAGAGAGGAGCTTACAACCTGTACCGCTTACCCTACGTGGAGCTTCAGCAGAGAAGATGTCCAGGGCCAGGTGTCATGGCAACAGCAGGGTTGGCTGCTTCAAGGAGACACTCACAGGCTTAGACAAAGTGCATATCAGTGGTGACATGTGGTCTCTGACTCTATTTTCTGGGCAAAATTTAAACCTCTGGAAGGAAGCAAAAGGAGTAATGACAAAGGTTGGATTTGTTTTTTAACTTGCTTAGTAACTCACAGGAAATAAAGTCATACAACATTTCTTAGTCACACATATGTATGATTCTAAATTGGACAGTTTCAAATGCAAACAAAATAGATTAAGCACATTTGTTAGCAGTGCATTCTACTTAGGTGTCTTTTTCTCCCAGGGGTTGTGTAGCTGCTGTTATTTCTTCTTTGGTTATACTTTGTAGGGCAGTGCCGACTTCTCCAAGGACCACGATTCTGTGATCAGAAGACCCAGACTCTATTATCTGGGCTTTGATTCTGTTCTATGGTCTTTAAGTTACTTTAAGTTACTTGAACACCATTTTGTGGTTGTCAAGAATTGTGAAGGCTGTGAGATTTTACTTACTGATTAGATAACAATAGTTAGCCTGCCATAGTTTCATGAATGTTGGCTGATGACATAAGACATAACTCTTGGGTCAAAGATGAAAGACTTATTACTCACAAGCACAGCAAGCAGCATGGGTAGCGTAGGTCAGTTCTTCCTTGTTTTCAAATCCCCGGGAGGCAATGCAGATGAACCCAGATGGATGCCGCGCATGTGTGGGTTGCATTTCAGAAAAAGATCTTTGAATTTAGGCAACTTAGATCTTTTATACTGGACAGCAAGCATGTCTGCCCTTTGTTCTGGTAGGAAACACTCTGTCTTCAAAGGCTGTTTGCTATACAAACCTTCTTGAAAAGACATTTTGGAGCAAAGGGCAGTCCGTGTCTCTGCAGAAATGTGATGGACACACAGAAAACAGTGCTGAGCCTGCTGTAGCATTTATAAAGGCTAAAAACTAACATGACCTCAACTCTCAAATAATTCAGTAAAAGAAACCAATTAGCTGGTTTCCGAAACAGAAAACTTCATTTTCCAGAGCTTCTCTTCCTGTGATTATGAAATAGGAATGATATCTGCTCACTCACTGCTTATTTTGAGAAATAAAGGAAAAAGAACAGTCTGACAGATGCTCTGAGTTTCATGATGGACACTCTGAAATAGAAGCGCATCATATGAAAACATTCTGGGTTCTAATCACACTATTATTCTCTGATGCCCTTGAGGGAAGTATGATAAGCATACAGATATTTCACTCTGATAATGTGAAAATATTAATTTGTTCATGCTGAATGTGAATTTAAGCCATTAATTTCATCAAACTATAAAGCTGACTTGTTTAGTTGCTCAGTCATGTCTGATTCTTTGCAACCCCATGGACTATAGCTTGCCAGATTCCACTGTCCATGGGACTTTCCAGGCAAGAATACTGGAATGGGTTACCATTTCCTCCTCCAAGGGGATCTTCCTGACCCAGAGATCAAACCTGCCTCTTTTGCATCTCCTGCAGTGGTGGGCGGATTCTTTACTACTAAGCCACCTGGGAAGCCATAAAGCTAACTGCCTGTGTGCCTGCTAAGTCGTTTCATTCATGTTAGACTGTTTGCAAACCTAGGGACTGTAGCCCACCAGGTTCTTCTGTCCATGGGATTCTCCAGGCATGAATACTGGACTGGGTTGCCATGCCCTCCTCCAGGGGATCTTCCCAACCTGAGTCTCTTAGGTCTCCTGCATTGGCAGGTGGGTTCTTTACCACTAGCACCACGGGGGAAGCCCATAAAGCTGATTCCTGCTGCTGCTGCTAAGTTGCTTCAGTCATGTCCGACTCTGTGCGACCCCATAGACGGCAGCCCACCAGGCTCCACCATCCCTGGGATTCTCCAGGCAAGAACACTAGAGTGGCTGCCATTTCCTTCTCCAATGCCTGAAAGTGAAAAGTGAAAGTGAAGTCACTCAGTCGTGTCCAACTCTTCGGGACCCCATGGACTGCAGCCCACCAGGCTCCTCTGCCAATGGGATTTTCCAGGCAAGAGTACTGGAGTGGGTTGCCATTGCCTTCTCTAGTAAAGCTGACTAGATGTCCTTAAATGTTCTGTTTTTATTGAAATCACTGTTTAGATTTCTTAAGAAAGCCAACAGATTTGTTGTCTGTAACATTGCTGCATAGCTCAGGAACCTCGGGTTCTCCTTACAACATCTTCTCTACACCCCTATGTCTTTTCCTGAAGACAATGATTCTTTATCACGTATACTCTATATCCCCTACACAAGAAAACCTAGAGCCACACTCTAGACCTAGTTAATCGATACATTTAAGGATAGAGCCTGAAATGTGCTTTTTAAAAGGCCCCAGGTGATTCTGGAAGTCACTAAAGTCTGAGGAACAAACCTTTAAAATAACCACCAATAGAATTTCAGTAATTGTATTCATTTTCTAAATTATAGACTGCAAGATAGATGCATAGGCCAAGAAAGAGAAAATAATTGTTTTTTAATTAAATAGAATGACTTCTAAAGACCAATTATATCTTAATTATATATATGTAAATAGCCTGATTAACAACAATTGGAAAAGGGTTACATAAAGTATTATATGTCCACTCAATGGAATATTTTGCAGTTGTTGCAAATGATCCTTATGAAAACTGATTAAGCAATATAAAAATATCTATGAAAGATATACAAAAATGTACAGTACAAAATTGCATGCACATAACTTCTACAACTAAATATATATATGAGTTTAGGAAAAACTAAGAGAGAAAAGGTCAGAGTTATGGATGAATATGCCACTTTGTCTTTTTTCAAAAATATATTTAATGTATTTTTTCTACAATTTAAGCTAAAGAAATAGATTGTGATAGAGTATGGGAATCCAAATTGCAGCCTCTGATAATTCTATAAAGTAGAATAACAGTGTTATTTTATAAGTATTATGAAATGAGAATAAGTGAAAGTAACTAGTTCTGTATATTTTGATTTCTGATGGGGCCTAGATTTTACATTAATGTATTAAGGTCTTTTCATTTCCATCATCTTCGCCCTAACATCCAAACACTTATCCTTTAAGACTTTTAACTCACTTCTCGAACTAGAAACTAAATACTCTCCCTTTTCTCCTCCCTCCCCCAGTGGCTTCAAGTTCCTGCATCTGTCCACTGTCTCTCAAGGGATAGCACCATGATCTAGCCTCCAAAAAGTACCTACATTTCCCTTCTCTGGAAACCCACAATAGAATTCACAATAAATTTTGCTCTGCAGTGTAAAAGTCACCTGATTGGCCTACGAAAATTAGACATACTTGGGTTTTTTTTTTTTTAGAGATTTTTGGTTCTTCTTAGAGTTTCAGTTTAGGAGGAAAGAATTTTTTCCCTCTACTTACAAGTTGAAAACATGATATTGAGACTCTGAAGATGAAATACCTCTCTTCAACCACCCCCTTTTCTCGTAAGCAGTAAACTAACGTAAATAAAATTAAATCTTGTGTCAGGGATGCCATGACATCCCTGTTCAGGAGGTGCAGCATACAAGAGCTTAGTCAAGAGATTAAGTGGGGGCCAACATGGAGTCAAAACCCTGCTCACAAGATCTTTTCCTTTGTTTAAGGGACTGTACATTCTCCTCAGGGCTTCCCTAGTAGTTCAGACGGTAAAGAATCTGCCTGCAATACAGGAGACCTGGGTTCGATCTCTGACTCAGGAAGATCTCCTGGAGAAGGGATGGGTTACCCACTCCAGTATTCTTTCATGGAGAATTCCATGGACAGAGGAGTCTGGCAGCTACTGTCCATGGGGTCGCAAAGAATCGGACATGACTCAGTGATTAACACTTTCACTTTCACATTCTCCACTGGGAGATGAAATCCTCCTTATGTTTGTTTATTTTTAAAGCTCCTTGATTGCATGGTTTTCACCCCATCAAAATGCCTGCCCAGGAAAGACTTCAATATAGCAGACAACCTGTGAATACAGAAATGTTCCCTTTCTTAGCATTTTTCCCCCACCTGTCCTTTTAACCATAATGGGAAAGAAAGGAACTAGATCAGACCCTCCCAAGACGACTACTGGTGCTCAATTTCTTCAGGGAATACAGACTCCTGAACAGAATATGACTCATGTTTACCTGACTTAACACTAGCATCTGTCCCACTCAAGCACAATTCCAGGGAAGCTCAATAGTAATGATACTGGTGCCCCTAAAAATGCCATAACTCCTTCAGGATATTGAGAACAAAAGGTCAGCTGGCTCTTTGTATCTACAGTAAGTCTTCCCTATCAAATGATACAAACTTTCAGTTATAAAATAGGCAAATACTCAGGATGTAATGTACAATATGATAAATGTAATTACCACTGCAGTATGTTATATGTGAAAGTTTATCCTGAGTTCTCATCATAAGAAAAAATTTTTTACTATTTCTTTAATTTTGCAACTATGTAAGATGTAGATGTTCATTAAATTTATTACGGTAATCATTTTGTGATGTGTGTAAATTAAATCATTTTTCTGTATACCTTAAACTTTTACAGTACTGTATGTCAATTATATCTCAATAAAACTTGAAAAAAATTTTAAGTAAAAAAAGTCCTTTCTCCTTATGTGCTTTAACTTCAGAAATAATGTGTGCATACAAGTGCTTAACACAAAATCCAGAATCATTGTATACCTAATGAGTAACAAATATTCTCATCATTGTTGTCTCTCTCATCTAAATTTTGAGTAAAGAGGAAACCAGTCAAACACTCAATTGTAGGTGGGAAGAACACAAAGTAATGCACTGGGTAAGTTTCAGACTAGTTCCAAAATTGTATTTTCCGCTTAGCTAACCCTTACCCAGATTAATGAATGTTCATATCATGCTTAGTATTGAAACCATAACTTGTGACAGTCATGTGCCCACACAGCTGCCCCAAACCACCACAAAACTGCTTCTACCACCAAACCCATCTTATTGTTATCAATTCTTTAACCGCTGATTTTTTTATAGAACTACTTATTTCTAGCTTTTTCTCTAATTCAACTCTAACAAAAACTACAGCTTTAATTTTAGTTATTTAATAGTGTCCATTTTGTGGTTATTCTCAGAAAATTTTTCCTATGAAGTCATCTTAGTGATTTAAGCAGTCTATTTTTTCATTTATATTTTTAAATTATGAATATGTTAACATTTACAGGAGACTTGGAAAATACAAAACAAAATTACATATAGTTCTGCTATATATTAAAATTAATTTTAAGTAGATAAAGATTTTTAGTTGGAGTTTCAATATCAAACTCAAAAATTAATAGAATAAATATTATTCTATCTAAAAAATAGAATAAATAAATAAATATTCAGAGAAGTAGAAGGATATAGTAGACCTGAAAATCACTGTGAACCAATTCAACATAATTAAGATTTATACAATTCTCACACAGGAAACAAATTCTATTCAAGTTCCCATAGTCTGTAAACTAGGAGACACTGGAACATATCCAAGGACATAAAACAAGATGCAAAAATTTCATGGTCTAAAGGTATTAAAATCATACAGGGTCTGTTCTCTTATCATTGTGGAATTGTGTTAGAAACCAATATCAAAAGATATTTTAAAATAACCCACATATTTTCAAATGCAATGTGACATTTTCAAGCAGTCTTGAACACATCAAATTATACAGAAGAAGCAACACCAGAATTAACCTTTGACAACAGTTTTTATTCAGTTCCAGCCATAATTCAGAAATATGAAGAGTCTTAGAAACCCATAATGTTAACTACTGAGTGTTAAGACTGAATAAATCTCTGAATTAGACTGTTTGAAGTTATGAGTCTATCCCAGTTCCACCTGTATCTAATTCAAATCAAGGTTCAGACACCATGCAGCTCATTGAATTCCCTTGGTGTCTCCAGGCTTGGTCCAATCTGATTCTCCACCTAAAGTGGCAAAGACTGTCAGGCCAGAATTAGTAGGTTATAGGATGTATAGAGAGTCTAAGAGTTAGACTGACGTTTGCCTCTCATCTCCACAGGGAGAGAAGGAGCATATCATAGAATCAGAATAGATGAAGATTTATCAGAAAGAGAATGATGAGAGATGATGGAAAGTGAGAGGAGCAGATCACAGCTCACTGCCATGATATAAAACACAGCTGGACACACCTACCTAATGTGTGTGTCAGGTGTAACTTGACTATGGATTCTCAAAAAGAAATACTTGTCAGACATCCATCATGTTTGGGAAATAGCTTTATGGATATCAAAATACATGATCTAACAGGCCCTTCTGCCCCCTGGGGAACACAGCATTAATGCTATACAAAGATCACAGGCCCTAGAGACAGACATACCTGGATTCAAATCCTGGTCTGCCATTTACTATGTTCAAGTTACTTGGTCCCTCAGAGCCTATTTTATCCTCTGAAAAACATCTAATTCACAAGGGAGTTGTGAAAATGCAATGAGAAAGCCTAACCCAGCACAGAATAGGCTCCCAATAAAATTTAGCTTCTTATAAAAAAAAAAAATGTTAGCTTCCTGCTCCTTTCCTTCATAGGAATTTGCCTACTAGGTGTTAAGGTAATAAAAAGAATCTCTGAATTTTCAAGATTAGCCTTTTGTGGAGCGGCTCCACTTCAAGGCAGTCCAATTAACACCCACTCTTCACCTTCACCCATGTGTTCATCAGTCTCAACAGGGTTAATCACTAGAAGGAGGTCACAGAGCAGATTCAGGCCTCCTGATTCTTAATCCCAATTTAACTTCTGAGTATCTGCAGCAGGAAACCTGACGTGCAAAGGCTTTATTTGTAGTTTTTAAAAAATAAATGGCTCTTCAAATTCATGCTCCTCCTGCCCCATCCTTCTAGGTTCTAACACAATAAAAAGATATTTCTAATTAAATGTTTACAATTATTTTTATATTAATTTATGTCACATATATTTATGCTATAGGAGAACTGCTTTTTATGAAGTAAAAATACTTATTATTATTTTTCCCCTGCAGGGTTTTCTTTTAAAGGTCTTTAAAGAAATAAAATATCAAGACTTTGCAATGCTGTTTGCACAGAACAATCAACTGGGGACATTTTAAAAATAATGACACTTGGGACAGACCTTAGACCAATTAAATCAGTGTCTCTTGGGGTGGTGCCAGGCATTGGAGGGTTTCTAAGTTCCCCCAGATGATTGTAATGAGCAGCCTGAGGGAAGTAGAATGGCAAAGCCATGACTAGTTCTCTCCTCTTTGTTTATTATACCTCTCCCCGCTGATTAATCTCTGAGTCCCGACTCCAGCCAAGGCTCTGGATGGGATTTTAGAAGAGCCACATCATCCCTTTCCAGGAAAGAGCCCAGTGAGTCTGCACTCACTTCCCAAGCTCAGCCCCGAAGCATTTCCTATGACACAGCTGTTCCTTTCAACCCTCCTAATGACTTGGCTTGGTTCTACGTCCCCACTGCACTGGGCTCCTCTTTTAAACTTGTGCTAAGAATGCCTCCATCCTGTGGTCATGAGAGATTTTGTTCTGTCTGCTAGTCCTTCAGGTTCAGGTTCCCTTGACAGAGCAAGAATCACCTGGGGATCTCGTCAGAATGCAGAAGCAGGGCCCACAAATTCTGCATGTCTAAAAGCCTGATGGTGCTGCTGCTGCTGCTGGTCCATCAACCATATGTAGGTAGCAAGGACATGGATGGTCTCTTCATCCTTAAATTCTAAGGAAGAATCAATTCTGTTATTTCAAGGCCTTTTTTTCTCTTGTGGAACATTCTTTGCTACTTCCAGTATATTTCATGTTGAGCATTTAAAGCACAATTAAAGCATCGCTTCCACACAAAAACACGATCCATTTTGTGAAAACCCACTTTTATATTCAGTTCACAGGAAGTACCATGGTAAAAAGAAAGAATTTTTCTGTGTAAATTAACTGAAAGCTACAATTAGGAGCAGTATATCCAATGAAGATATCAACCCAAGTTGGTAAACAAACACCAGCATATCGCTTCTGGAGCCCTTGGCAGGTATCAGTGACCATTCATAATATTCTTTCTCTCTGAGCACAAACTTAGCCTTAGACTCCTTCCCAACACAGTATCCAATATCCAATATTTGCATCCCTGACATGGGTATGATGAGAAACAACTCTAAGAAGAGCATTTCCCAAAGAGAGTAGAATTTTATTTATTCTGGCCAAACAATAACATTTCTTGGTGACACCAACCTGACAGTGAAAATAAATTAGTATGTTCAAATGGTCACACACTTAAGATAACATTATATATATTTTATCCATAACTATGTAATTGTATTTGTGCTTTATCAATACTTCTAAAATCCTTGATTTGAGTCTTCCTGATCTACTATCAACAACAAACAGAAATAGTTTTAAATGGTACTCTAAAATAGCTTTGATAGAAAACCCATAGAAAACATTTAGGACATTTGTTCCACACCCCACTTGCTACCATGCAAAGAATATGGTCTCTCCATGACTACATCTCCTGGTTCCTTGTCAATTGGTGTATATCTGGAAAGCATGTGGCTTAAATCAGAACTCCCAAAACGTTTGGATTTTATGCACTAGTAATATTTTCAAAAAATATTTTGGGGACCAATATAAAGCTGTTCATCTTTAATTTACTAAGCAAAGATATAAAACAAATAATGACCATACACTAACACTGCTGTTTTATTTTTTAAAAGCACACATTAATACCAAAAAAATTAAGTAGGAGGGAACAACTCTCAGAATAAAAGGTGGTTCTTTAAAGTGAATAAAGTTAGCTTTAGGAAAAAAATCACTACATTATCTTCCTCATCACATGGCCTGTTAAAAGCTTTATCATAGACAGTAGATTATATACTGTCCTTTGGGCACTATGGATTTAAGTAACTAGAACTCTGGGTAGCAGGTAATGTTTTCCTCATCAACAATAAGAACTAGGGTCTTTCTTTGCTCAGGGAATTGGCTCTATTTGAACCAGACTTGGAAATCAGTGCCTGCCTAAATCCGCCCTGTGCATATCATGGTGTTGTGCCCTGTATGGAGGACACCCAGCTGTCCCTGTAGGGCCAGCTCCTGTATCCATCTGCTCCATCTCAGCTTCTTTCCCTCATCTGCTTGTCCATAGTGATAAATTCTATCATGTATACATATGGCAATCCTCTCTCCAACCTACTGAGGAAAAGGCCAGGTTATGGACAAAATGAGCTTTCCCTTTCTTCATTTATCCTAGAATATGAACCTCTGATTTCTAGCAAGTCACCATAAACTATTTTACACTATGTGGGTTGCTTTTATGAACCCACTTATGAGGCAGCCCACACAGTATTAAGTACTTAGAAGAGGAACAAGTTTCTGATTCTCTGTCAGATTTTAATCCTGCCATTGGTTTTAAGAAGCTGCATTGGCTTTGAAAAGAAGGCAAAACAATTCTGTTTTCTCCCAGTCTTAAGCTGGCCTCAATGACAGAAAAGATGAAATCAAAGAAAAAAAATTGGAGGGATTAGAGAAATAATAACTTTTGAACTCTTTACTAGCAGGTAGGCTGTGAAAGCAGTGGCAGGATTTCAAGCAAGGGAAAGGCAGGAATCAGGCCAAGACTGTAACACCAAGATTGGAAGTACGATATTGGAATCAAGAGTAAAGCAGAAATAGCACAGGCCACGGCTGTGAGTCTTGATCGTGCCAAAACTAGGAACACAATAGATCAGCATTAGATCATTATTTGAGACTCAGGAACATAAAAGGCCAGAGGCAGGAGAATGCTTAGTGAAGCCCCTGATTCAGGCTTTCTGGAAAAGAAGATCTAAGAGACCTTAAATAGACCTCTTGGAAATCTGCTCCTCTGTTGGATCTAGCCTAAAAAAATAACTCTCATTTGAACAGTCTATTCATTGCCTGTTTGTGGAAACTACTCTGAAAGAATGATGAAAGCCTCTGAGGTTGATTCTACACACCAAACTGGTTCGGTCATATTGACTAAAGCAATACTTTAAATAGGTCTGTAAATCAAGCCATTGTGTTCTGTTGATAGATACAGCCTGAATCTACACTTTGTGTTAAAATTGTCTCAATAATAAAATTACTGATGTGTGTAGCAGTATAAGTAGACCTGTCCTGTTGCCTCTGGTTTTCTTCTGAAGTCCCAGAGCAGAGAACAATGTTAAGAGCTCAGATCATAAATTTGCTCAGAAGTCACTCAAAAAAGCTAATCCAGAAACTCAACTTTAAAAATAAAAGGCAGTAAGGTGATGAATCCTGACAAGATTATAGTTGGCATGGGGGTGGGATGGGGGTTGGGGAATGTGGGGGAAGGAATTGTTCAGAGAGTAATCATTTACTGAAAAATTTCAAAAGGAAATGATAACAAAAAGACAAAGGATAAATACTGGTGTGCATTTAGAAAGAAGGGAACACTTTTGCAATATTAGTGGAATTGTAAATTGGCACAGCCACCATGGAAAACAGTATGGAGGTTCATAAAAAAATTAAAAATAGAGCTACTGTATGATCCAGCAATTCTACTTCTGGGAATATACCTAAAGGAAATGAAAACACTAACTCAAAACTATATCTGCATCACCATATTCATAGTAGTATTATTTATAATAGCCAAGACACAGAAGCCACCTAAGTGTCCATCTATGGATGAATAAAGAAGTTGTGAGATACATGCATATATATATAATAATATGAATATTATTCACCCATACAAAAGCACAAGGAAATCCTACCATTTGTTGCCATCCATAAGCATGGATAGACCTTGAAGTCATTATACTTGGTGAAATAAGACAAAGAAGGAATAAGATCTCACTTACATGTGGAATCTAATATAAAACAAAGAAACAAACCAACTCACCAAATTCATTGAAAAAGAAATTAGGTTTGTGGTTACCAGAGATAGAGTGTGGGAGGAAAAGGAGTTCAAGGAAGGTGGTCAGAAGATACAAACTTCCAGTTATAAATAAGTGCTAGAGATGTAATGTCCAACATGATGACCATAGTTAACTCTGCTACATGACATCTAGGAAAGTGAGGAGAATAGATCCTAAGAGTTATAATCACAAGGAATTTTTTACCTTTTATTTTTGTTGTGTCTATAAGAAATGATGGATGCTAACTAAACCTAGTATGGTAATTATTTCACAATATTTGTAAATCAAACCATTATACCATACACCTTAAACGTAAACAGTGATGTATGCCCATTATTTCTCAGTGAACTTATGGGGGAAAAGGGAAATAATGGTTGAGATACAGAGCTTCAATTAGTCTCCTCAGATTTTGATAGGATTTATCACCTTAATATTTAATGGGTGGACTTAAATCCTTGCTAATTTATCATGGCATCCAGTCCCATCACTTCATAGCAAATATATGGGGAAACAATGGAAACAGTGACAGACTCTATTTTCTTGGGCTCCAAAATCACTGCAGATGGTGATGGCAGCCATGAAATTGAAAGATGCTTACCCCTTGGAAGAAAAGCTAAGACCAACCGAGACAGCATACTAAAAAGCAGAGATATTACTTTGCCAACAAAGGTCCATCTAGTCAAAGCTATGGTTTTTCCAGTAGTATGTATGGATGTGAGAGTTGAACTATAAAGAAAGCTGAGTGCTGAAGAATTGATGTTTTTGAACTGTGGTGTTGGAGAAGACTCTTGAGAGTCCCTTGGACTGCAAGGAGATCCAACCAGTCAATCCTAAAGGAAATCAGTTCTGAATATTCACTGAAAGGACTGATGATGAAGCTGAAACTCCAATACTTTGGCCACCTGATGCGAAGAACTGACTCATCTGAAAAGACCCTGATGCTGGAAAAGACTGAAGACAGGAGAAGAAGGAGATGACAGAGGATGAGATGGTTGGATGGCATCACTGACTTGATGGACATGAGTTTGAGTAAGCTCCAGGAGTTGGTGATGGACAGGGAAGCCTTGCATGCTGCAGTCCATGGGGTTGCAAAGAGTTGGACATGACTGAGTGACTGAACTGAACTGAATTTATCTCCACACAGAGGCTCGATTGCCCCTGAATATCAACTTCCATAAAACTGAACATCTCCTCACCACCATAGTCCCATTCTCTCTACATCCTTCATCTAGGTCCTAGGGTGACTACAAAGTTTCAGTGAAATGAGAGATTTGCATACAGTATCTAGAATGTTGTCTGGCACAGCAGTTTCTCTCAGTCACAGGCATTACCAACTTTCCAGTCATCTACTTACAGATCCAGTAGCATCGTCAACAACTGCTTTTCCTTGGTTTTCCACAATCAGTCCCCACATTCGGCCAATTTTACAGTCAAAGCATCATTCCTAACTGACTTCCTTACCTCTGGCCTTCTTCTCTTCATTAGATTATAATGTTTTATACCTCTCTGTATCCCACAAACTAGTACAAAATAACTTCTACTCAGAGCTTTCAGCCATTAAATAACCATTTCCTCTGAAGATTCAGAAGAGAATGGTATATAAAAAAGATGTCTCCTCTAGATGACAGAAATTTTTAAAACATAATGGGAAATCCCAACAAATAAATATCCAAGGTACATTTAGCCTCAGAAATTTACAAGACTCCAAAGCTATTCTAGCTGTGGTTCCACCTGTTTCCAGAGCATGACCCCCTAACTCTGGCAAGGAGCACTCGACTGGGAATAAACCTTGCCCAGTATTCCCGTGCCTGCTGGGTTACCGGTTGGGTGAAAACTGGTTCTTGTGCAGGCAGCTTCCCTGACAAGCCCCCACTTCATTCCAACCACTTTCATTCAAAGCTACAAACCCAATCCCCATGGAAACGTTCTCTGCTTTTAGAGGAGACTCAGGTTGTGCACCTAAACTAAGTGAATTTTCCACTTATTCTGATTATTATAGATTCTCTTCTCAAGAAAGAGTATGTCATATGGTAGAAAGAGCTGGGATCCAGAATCAGACAGGCCTCAATTCAAACCCTGGTTCTATTTGGTAATTGTGTGACCTTGCCATTTCTGTTTTTTCACCTGCAGAATGAGAACAAAATCTACTTAATAGTGTGGCTGAGATGAGTCAATTCCAGAAAAGAGGGAATGTCCAAAGCCTTTAAGTCTCTTTTTTCTGTGAATAAGAGTCTTGTTACTATAGGAAGTTTTTCTTAACATGTAATGCCAATAGGAAATTCTTCCTTTGGATATATCATTAACTCAAATGTATAATTAACCTCATAGGACTTTTGGGTACTGTGAGGGTACAAATTATGTGCAAATCATGGCTTCCACTCTCAAAATACATGGAATAATTCTAGAACAGTAAAAGAATATATAAGATATAGCTAAACTGTGTGTTTCAGAATTTCAGTGCTTAGAAAAGTTCCAGAGACAGGAAAGTCTCCCTAATGATAGGGGAAAGTTTCAGCATAGGGAAAACAAAAAAGATTTCTAATTCAAGAACAGAATGTTCACAATGAATGTGTCATTAAATACTAAATTAACTATGTTTGTTTCAAGTTGGATAACTTCATTTTTCTTCTCAAGAATCCCCACCTCAGCCTTGCACACTGGGTAAGAGCCCATCTCTGCAGCCCACCTGCACTCAACCATCCTTGTTCACATTTTCACTCCCCACCTTTACCTGTGCTCCACCGTCTTTGCTTCTTAATTTTCTCCTATGTCCTATCCCCTCATAAACAAGTTCTGTGTTAGAAGTTTCAATGATGACAAGAAACAGAATGATAAAATATTGATGTGTTAGAGCCAGATGTCATTTTAGACATCATAGATCACCCTTCCCTTCATCCACTACTTTCCATCTTCCACTACAGTTCAGTTATTCATTATTTCACTTCAAAGATATCTAAGCCACCCTACCATATACAACATTCCCAGTAACTGTATTCACTGCTAAATCCCATTTGTCCTTAAGAATTTATCTCCTGCTCCTTCTCTATGTCATCAGGTTAGACAAAACTGAGAAATGGATAAAACTCTTTGGTACTCCTAACCTCTTCATTCTTAGCCCACATTCCTCTTCATTGACCACCCCCATCCTAGTTCCTCAAAAATTTCTCATTTCCCTTATCAATAGTCATCATTAGAGTCTTCAGTTACCCCAAGGTTTAATGGCCCATAACAGTATAATGGTTCTCCTTTATGAACTACATTTTAATTGGGGTAAAAGATTTCTTTTACAAGTAAAGGTCTAGCCTATTTTGGACACCAGTAAAGGAGAATTTGGGGAGCCCCAAGGCTTCAGTGGGGAGCTGAGAAAACATTTTAGAGCTAAAACTTGTTATATTTATCTTCAAGTAATATAGATAATATAGTTCAATAAAAGCTACTGTTGAACATTGTCATAACAGGCTAAAATGAAAACAAATCCCCTACATTCAAAAGTTTCCAGCTGAAACTGTATATTTCCTCCCAGTTCCAAAACCACTCTTTGTTGTATGCCCTATTAAATGGAGTTGAAATGTTGGAATATTTCTTCTTTCAATAAGCGTGATGTCAAGCTTTGTCAGTGTAGAGAACTGGAGAGACACTATGAGAAGAACAGGGCTTCTCCTACTGATTCTGGTACTTTCCACTTGCTTCTTCCTGTTCCCAGCTCATTGCTGCCAGCTTCAGGTTTGACGTTCAACCAGTGGCACTCATCTCCATCAAGTTACTCTGGCACATGTACAGACAGCTTCTCATCAAGTTTCAGCCGCATCCTGATTGACAGCTTCTTAATGAGTCTCATAGGCATCCCAGAAATCATCTGCAGAAGCCCATCCCAGAAGCCCATCTGCACTTTGGAAGAGTGGTTCCTGCTTGTCCAGTATTCATAGATCAATCCTAATCTGGGCAACTGGATTGCAAAATTCTCTGCAATCCAGTGGTCCACAGCCATACCTTTTCCAATGTGGCCTTAATCTCAGCCTTGGGGAAGAGGAATATTTTCCACATTTGCTCCCTCTTTGGATACCCTCCATGAACCCTAGGCTATTCTTTTGAGTTATCTTTACCCTTTATAAATCACCATCTGTTACAATTGCTAATTCTTTATATAAAATTTTTCCTGTTTAAATTACTCTGTGGTATCTGTTTCCTCTATTGGCTTCTCACTGATATAAGAAGGGGGAGGAAAAAAAATCTTCATTTCTGAAGAATAAACTATCAAAGCATTTGTTTAAAAACTCAAAGAATGCAAAGAATCAGACAGTTTGACTTTCTGCCACAGCAATCTGTTGCAAATGAACATAATACCTTGATTATAATAAATGAGACAGAAAAAAAAACAATGAACATTCAAATCTTAGAAAAAAACTCTCATATTAAGCCTGCAATAAAACAAAGCAAAATAAACAAACAAAATTAAAAATTCAAACCTAAATACACAAGGGCCCTAATCAATTGTCAAGTTTCAGTATTGTTGTGCCCAAATGATCATGTCCTGTACTTATTTTTAAAAATCATCTGAGGGATCAAGGAAAAGGAAGCCAAACTAGTTAGACTTTTACATTTGTTTTCTGCAAAAATATTAGTACAAAACACGCCACAAACAGATCTGCTGGAAACATAAGGCCTACAGTCATGATACTTTGTACATGATGTTCAGAGTTTCACTCTGACTCGTGAGATTCATGACTGTCTCACGGAGTTATTATAAAGATCAGTACCTAGGACAGTGCTTGCCGCATAGCAACTTCTCCAAAAGTCTTTTTTTTTTTTGATGGCTATTGCTGTTACTCATGATTTCTTTTTTTACTTCAATGAGTATCATAGCAAGAAGATTTTGGTTACCAGTAACAGAAAAGCCAACTCAAATTAGCTTAAACAATTTTTAAAAGTGCTACATAATAGGGAAGTCAAGAGATAAAGGAAAGTAAACTCTGTATTCCAGACCAGAGCTCTGGAACTCACTCAGATTAGATTGACTTGAGTCACTTAATAGCTCTCACCAATAGATCTGCTCACCACAATAGCAAAGTTCAGGGAAATGTTATATGCTGACTGATTTAAGACAATCCTAGTTTACCCATATCCACGGGGTCTCTAAGAGTTGGACTCGACTGAGCGGCTTCACTTTCACTTTTCACTTTCTTGCATTAGAGAAGGAACTGGCAACCCACTCCAGTGTTCTTGCCTGGAGAATCCCAGAGACAGGGGAGCCGGGTGGGCTGCCGTCTATGGGGTTGCACAGAGTCGGACACGACTGAAGCGACTTAGCAGCAGCAGCAGCAGCAGCAGCTTACCCATGGAATCAAGGGTGGAGTTTTCCCAAACTGTACATAGACTATAAGGGGGAAAAAGAAAAGACAATATGGATGCTACACAGAGATATAAAAAGATCTTGCTTAAATAATTTAATTTGCCTCTGTCTAGTTTTCCTGTAAAGCTCGTTTAAATTCACATTGTGATTTTATAGAGACTATGAATAAACAACAACAAAAATCTCACATAGTCTCATCATGTGCTAAGTGGTTAAATTCTCTAGATATACTCATTCAGTCCTCAAAACTACCATAAGATTTAGGCAAGGAGCTATCCAAGAATGGAGTTAGGATTTGGAACCTAGACAATAAGTTTCCAGGAACTGTGTGCCTAACCCTTCTGCTAGACTACCTCTCAATAAAGCAGTGATTTTTCCCATTCAAAGCCTGAAAGCCAATGAAAAGAGACAAAGCACATAGGCCTTTTGCTTACAGAGTAATCTAAAGTTCTCTAGTCACCTCCACTCAGCTTCCAAACCTGAACAGCATCCAAATATTATAAAGTCAAGGATGATCAGGTGCATGGGATCTAGAATCTCTAATTCTTAAAGATAGGAAAGCTGTCAACACTATCAATCAGCTGCTTTGTATTGAAAAAGTCAATCTGAATCTCAGTTTCCCCTTTGAAGTAGAGGGCTACAACTAGGTTATCTAAAAAACAGCATATACACATATACACACACAATTACTCCTACACTTCTAGTACGACCTCAATTTTTCCTCCTCAAACAATAGCTTGTGATTTTACTTGGAACCCATGTTTATTAAATTTTTTATCATGTTTCTGGAATCTCTCCAAATATGATCAAATTAAAAAGGAACTTAACTGGTAAACCAAAGAATAAATAACACACAAGAAATCATGAAATCTCTTTGCAAGATTCAGCTAGTTAATCCTCCCAACAACCCCCTGGAATCAAGCTAAACCATTTTCAAAGGTCAGATCTTTGAAAGCCTGACTTATTTTATTAAAGCCATAGAAAAATCCAGAGTTTATGGATTATCCTTCCTGTCTCTCCCTCTTTTCTTTTCTCACTGCCATCATGTCTTAGAGGTTATAGATGGGGTAAAATGTTTTTTTTATCTCCTCATTTATATAGAATTACAAGTTGGAACTATTAATCCTGCTAATGTTAGAAACTATATCAGGACTAAATTACTGTGCTGTATGCTTGCATAGAAAATTATTGATGCACATTAAGCACCTCAGAGCAATTTCAATTTCATAAATTTATAAATCCAAAATAAATATGTCTCAGGTAGTGCAAAATTTGCTTTCCACCATTTATAAATTCTGGACCTTCATAAAGAATCCAAATAATTTCTAATTTCTCTGTTCTAATACCTAAACCATTTTCTGGGTTTCTCAGCTTGATAGAAAGTGCCTGTGAGACTCATTCTTTTGGTTGGTGATTCTCATTAACCTCAGACAAGAGAAATCCCAGTACATAGATCAAAATGAAAGGACCAGTTGGCAATAAACTAAATATATTGCTACATTGGCCACTAAAAGAGAAAGTAGAATGTATAATACTGAAACAAACCTTTCTGTGATGAGGTACCTTCATTCCCTGATGAAATTCTGTCAATTTATAGAGATTTTTTATGGAGACTTAGATCATTCACCTTGTATCTGGTAGGAAGTATCACGGATTTTTTTATGAGACTTACTGAGCAATCCATAACAGATTAGAAGAGAAAAAAATTGAAGGCTAAGTAAATCTGCAGAAACAAAATGTGCACTGTCATCTTCCTTAACTAATGGTATTGAATCTGCTCCAAGGCTGCTCTAAAATTGACACTTGAGAAAAAGCAGCAAGCCTAAAACCTCCTCCACTTCTCCCCATGATCCCTACTCCTGCCCCACACTCCTTTTGCTGTCTCTAGTAATATCATCCTTACATGCCCATCCTAAGACCAAACTGGTAGATATCAGGCAGGGATCAGAGGTGACATACGCTCAGTTTGTTAACTTCCTGGCAGGCTGGAAGCTTTCAAATCGGATGTGAGAAGAAATAAAAAGTGGTGGAGAACACATCTGAATTTCTTTCTGCCTCTAAGATTTCGTGCTCTCAGTGACTGAAGGAATCTATTCAATAAAATACACTGTAATGGACATCCCAGATGCACGACAGTGAAGTTGTTAAGAACACGGACTTTAGAGACAAATGTCAGAAAGTGAAAGTGAAAGTCGCTAAGTCTTGTCCGACTCTTTGCAACCCCATAGATTATACAGTCCATGGAATTCTCCAGGCCAGAATTCTGGAGTGGGTAGCCTTTACCTTCTCCAGGGGATCTTTCCCAACCCAGGTTGGGTTGCAATGCAATCCGCATTGCAGGCGGATTCTTTACCAGCTGAGCCGCAAGGGAAGCACAAGAATGCTGGAGTGGGTAGCCTATCCCTTTTCCAGCAGATCTTCCTGACCTGGGAATCTGAACCGGAGTCTCCTGCATTGTAGGCAGAGGTTTACACTTACTAGCTATGTGCACTTGGATAAATTAGTTACCTCTCTTTATGCCTCAGTTTTTGTAGCTATAAAAGAGCGCCATCTTCGTAGGGTACTTCAAAGAATTAAATGAGGTAATACATGTAAATCACTTAGAATTGTGCTAGGACCACAGGAAATGCTATGTAGGTATTAGTCATTTTATCTTAGCTGAGACTTTTTATAACCTTTCAATCTTCCCAAGCAGCGGTCATTTATCCCATGTTGATTTTTCCCCAGACCATGGAACTCATTATCTCCCAAGGTAACTTACTATTTTTCTTACTTGATCTTTCTACAGTGAAGCAAAATTGTCTTCCTTTTGTCTCCTACTTACCTTGAGGTTTACCTTGGAACTCTACAGAAGAATATAATTGATGTTTAAATGCTGTTATTTCCTTTCTATAAGCTAAACATCTTCCATTCCTGCAATCACATATATGTAACATGGATGAGTTTATAACTAGTTTATCTATGGTCTTGTTAAAGAGTGACACCTGGAAAGATGGGTCTGGAAGAAGAACTAGTGCTTCCCTCATTCTAGAGGGAATTCAAAGGTCCTATTCATTTTGGAATTTTATTAGCATCCCCCTATATCTACCTCAGGTGAAAGTCTTAAGTCTTTTTTTGTATGACTGCTACAAATTGCATCTCATCGTCCCTTTCTGACCATATGAAATTTTTTCCTGTTTTTTGTTTGTTTATAGGATGGTGGATGGTTGTAGAGTAATGTAGTCTGTAAGTAAAACTAGTAACTAGACAACTTTATAGTTACCCCTGTTATAGTTCATAAGGCATCAGCCTACAACATGAGTTTATCAGGATATTTTTGGATTTTAGTTTTATCAACCTTTATTTCTTCCTACATAACGAAGTGTCCTCTTTCTTTTGATAGCCAAAAATATGTAGCCATCATACAATGAGGATGGCAGAGTACTGGGAAAGGTAGAGTCCTACTTTTATTCCTAGTCTTAAAATAACTGGCCTAACATACTTCTTAAATGCTCAGGCTCTCTGGGCACCTCGCAGCTTTGGTTTGTAACAACAGTTACCCAAAACACTAAAATAGTGTCTATCTTTCATCAAGACTGTAAACAATCCTTTAGAATGTTAAAAGCCAAATTAAGATTTTAGGAAATTTTTACTTATAAATCTATAGAAATGAGCAAAAAGCCACAAGGCTAGCCTAAGGGAAATCAGAATGAACTTACTAAGAATATGCAAAAGGTACAAAATTGACTTTTAACCCTTGATCTTTTGCTTGCTCAGTTCCTGGATGTCTAGGCGGGCATCTTCTCATGAGTCGCTCTAGCTCTGAGAACTGCCTCTCTGCCCACACAGCACCTTGTATGTATCTCTGCTGTCATCTTTGGCAATGGGCGGAGGAAAATGTTGTTTGCTGTCTGTCTGTCCCTTAAAATCATGAGCCCCTCCAAGGCAAGAAAAATCATTTTAATGATTTTTACACCCAGCATAGAACCCAACACTTCATAGATAATATATGTTTATTGAGTTAGAATGACTACCTCCTCCCTACTTCCACCAAATCTCCTTCCCCTGTTCACTCTAATGGCACTTTGATTCTATAAGTCTCTATGACAGAAAATGTACATATCCCTATTGGAGCAATACCTTGGCAGAAATTTTTATGTTGCAAATTATCCATACCAACCATTCCTCCTAGTGCCGTTTATAGAGATTGAGGTGGTAGTGAAAAAAGAGTATCCATCACCCCCCCAAATGCCAGCCTTGTTGTGGCCATTGGCCAATGAAATCCCAGAGCATCAGCCCACCAACAAGTAGAGGCTAGAAAATTCTGCTTCTCCCACAAATACCATGCCTGGAACATGGATTTGTACTGCAGGTGTCTTTGTCACCACGTTTCCCAATTAAACACCTACCCGTGCAGCCTGGCTGCCTATCTCCTTGGCCAGAGTTACAGGCAGCTGGGTCCCCCTCCTGAAGGAAGAAGCCTATCTCTAAATCCCGGTCAGCAATGAGGAAAACCAGCTTTTGTGCCTTCCACCTCCTCCAGGGTAGACTCTGCTTTCCAGGAACTCTTCTTCAGGAGGCCTTTCACCCAGACCTGCCTAGGGAACCTTGTCGTTCTATGGTGGCAATCTCTTCATTCTTTGATTAGCAAACTGTTGGTTGTTCACCTCTGCCTGAATGGGAAACTCACTTGTGACTCCCAACCCCTAATTTGGGCTTGGAGCTCCCCGCCCACTGAGTCCCCTCCAGTCCTAACCATAATACTCTAACCCTTGTCAATACCAGCTTGGCTCTCTTGTCTCTCCAGACCAATTTGCTGCTTCCTCCCCTGCAGAAATCACTGTATTTCTGTCCGCTCTAGTCAGTGAGAGGAAAACAGGAGGGGGCGGGAATAGGAAAAGGAACCACTAGAGACAACAAAAACTTCCATCTGCTTCGCATGTTTTGCCTAGAGCCAGAACCAGCATAGGTTCTACATTCCACACACACAGCCAAAATTTCCTCCAAAAGAGTCTCTTTGTCTTCTTTGTCTTCTTTGTCTTGGCCTCAGGGCCTTCTTGCAAACAGTGCTCCATCAAGTTGAGACCGATTACCCAGGATTAGCTGGTTCTGCTGTGACTTTGGCTCAAACCAAGCTCATATACCAAAGTGAAAAAAAAAAAAAAGGAAGAGGGAAGGGGCCTAGAATGGAGGGATTATTGGGGCATTTCCCAGTTAAAGCATCAACAGCAATTTAAAAACAAACAAACAAAACTTATGTTTTTAATATCCAACTCAAAAAAGTAAATTCTTGAGAGAAAAGTTTTCCTTTCACCAATGGCTAGTTCACTTTTTTGTTGGCTATATTTACAGTATTAGATAGGCTTTGTTTTCCCATTACACACAAGAGAGTTTGAGGTTTATATCTGTAAGCTAATTAGACAATGTAAGGTGCTAAAGGTATTAATACTTCCTTATATGTTAGATAAGTAAATGGAATGTTTTTAATCATAATCTTGTTCATCATTTTAGATTAATTCAGAATTATTTCCTTTTTATACAATAATTTCTTCAGGAGTAGAAATATCTCAGGCTTAATTGATACTTAAGAGAGGGTGGTGTTTTAAGGTGGAAAAGAAACTAGACTGAGAATCTGAAGTTCTAAATTCTAGTCTTTTACTGACTGGGAAACTTTGAGTAAGATCTCAGAGTTCTCATCCACAAAATGCAGGAGTTGAACGAGGAAAGGGTTCCATTGCCACAGTCCTTTTCTTGTTTAATAACCTGCTACGCTGAGAAAAATACACTCAGATTCAAAAAACAGATTTTAATTTGAGTGCTGCCTCTAACCTTCTTGGTGACTTTGAGCATTTGCCCTCTCCTGTTTCCTCATCTGTAATAAAAAGGAAATGGAACAGATGGTGTCTAAGGACACCAGCTTTGAAATTTTACAACAAAGAAAAATATCTGGGGTGCATATGCTGCCTTCTATTTGCATGTAGAACTTGATGTTTTTCTCCAAGTAGCCTGAGAAGAATCTATATGTTTGTAAAGCACTTCCCCAGTGTTCTGGCACATACACTTATCCATAGAAGAGCGAATCTTAATTCCCTGGGAGGAAAACTCTTTAAGAAAGCAGAAAATTGTGGTCGGACTCTGGACTCCAGCATAAACTTTATTATTATGAGGCTTCATCCTAGTGACCTCTGTAGGCCATGAAGCAAAGACAGCTATACTAAAATCTTGTCTTTACCTGCTATTTATAATTATACTGCTTAGGTCCAAAAGTGACTTCCTAAAACCTTAAAAAGCCATTTATCAAATAAGGTTTCTTTAAAATTTTCTGACATGAAAATGTGCTTAATCCAAATGTATTTTGGGATTTACAATTTCTGGATTTTTGTTAAAATGTCCTAGCTCTTCAAGTAAAGTATCTTCGCTTCAAAAGGAAGTCAAAGTTACAGTCACGGTGGTTTACAGACATTTCTGGTAGCCTTTGCTTCATTTCAATATCTTGCCACGATTGGCTGTTGATAGTTACAAAAAAGGAAGTCTTCAATTTGGGGGATTTCTCAGTGGAAGTTCCCAGTTTAACACAAGGGAGATCTCAGGACAGTTTAAGCGGCACTATGAGAGCCTGCAGATAAAACTTCCAGACTCTAACTGTCTACTTCTTTAAAGAGCAGTAGTCTACGAAGGAAATCTTGTAACCTGCAGAAGAGGTAATCAGAACTTTAGTAGTTCCTACCTATTCACAAACTAGCAAGGTAGCCTGGATATCTTAAACTGCTGTGTTGCAGATTTGCTCTACAATTGATTCTGTTAAATGAGTAATTTATGATGTGATTCAATAATGTCTTTTGTTCACTGCCATAGTTGGAAATTCAGCCTTTTAAAAAATATGGTCCCTGGCCAAGATTATGAGAAATTTTTAAAAACTGTGATCCTTTTGCTACTGTCCCAACTTTTAAGATAAAACTTATGTCTCTATTTGAAATGCTTTTTTAAAGTTTATGTCTGGAATACAGCCTTCTCCAGTGAGTGGTTTCTATAACGTAAAACTTAAAAGGTATCTATTTGGCATAAGTTAAGTTGTATATAGCTTATTAGGTTGAAAAGTAAATATTATATATATATTCATACTTTTCTGGTTAAATTTTTAAAGATCAATTCTGACCTGATTCAGTGTGTTCATTTCCATCTTCTAAGAAATATGTTTATAAATATTTCTTTACAGTATTTTCTTTATATTAATAGAAAACTTTGCATTACCTATCTTCAAACATTTAAATTCATACTATAATAGCAATCCAGTCTTATTTTATTATCAATTGGCCTTTATTTTCACAAGAAGTGAATATTAAAGATTATGTAGTGTATTCTTAAGAATAAGTTGATTGTTCCAAAAAGGTGAAACTACAAGGATCATCACTACTGTTATATAAACACCTGCCATTTATTGTGTCTGCCAGAGGGAAAATGATCACAGGACCTTCCAAATAGTAACTAGCAGCTGCTGCTGCTAAGTCGCTTCAGTTGTGTCCGACTCTGTGCGACCCCATAGACAGAAGCCCACCAGGCTCCCTCGTCCCTGGGATTCTCCAGGCAAGAACATTGGAGTGGGTTGCCATTTCCTTCTCCAATGCATGAAAATGTAAAGTGAAAGTGAAGTCACTCAGCCATGTCCGAATCCTAGCGACCCCATGGACTGCAGCCTACCAGGCTCCACCATCCATGGGATTTTCCAGGCAAGAGTACTGGAGTGGGTTGCCATTGCCTTCGAGTAACTAGCAGAGCCAGGGCAGAGCCAGGGCTTAACCATAAATCCCCATCACTTCTTTTTTTCTGGCTCTCTGTCACCACTGCCCTGCCTTCTTACAATATTGAAAAATATTTTGAGATATCTTATCCAAACTGCAAAAAGATGGGGTTTCGGGGGAAGGGCAATCAATACTGGGCCAAGGTCACAGGAAAGCCAAGTCATTTACAGAAACTTGTAATTCATTCCTAGGTCTTCCTTGTCCTTACTTGCCCACCCCATCTCCTCACTCCCTCCAGGGCTCGCTTCCACCTGGGCACAGGTGCTCACATTTATCTGCCCCCATGCAGGACGAGGACCTGGGACTGTATTCCAGGTCTAACCTGACTGAAGTTCCTGCTAGCAGTCAACTAAAGCAATGTCCAATTATTTCTCTTAAACACCTGTGACAGTGAAAGAGCTGGCCAACTGGAAGATTCAAAGAAATCTCTAAAATTTCTCCCCAAAAGTGTTGGTTGGAATTTCATGAAACTTATGCACTAATTTGAAGAAAACAATCATTCTTAATGGGAAAGAAATTTCCTGTCTGCAAACATTTTTTCTTTCCATGTGTTAAGGCCTCAGGAAACAGATTGTTTATTATAAAATGTATTCCAATGTATTTTATCTTCTTCAGGAGGGTAATAGGAATGCAATCTTGATAAGGACATTCTTTCCATTGTATTTTCTAACTAAATACTGCTGACATTTAGGAAAGTCCTTGATATAATAATTTTATCTTGCATCCAGTCATTGCATTATTTTACTTATTCTAAATTATTTGGGTAATTCATATGCAATGCCCAGATAGGAAAAACATAACGTTGTCTTCTTTTTTTCTTCTGATGGTAACATTGGCCAGAACTTCTAGAACAGTGTTTAATAACAGGAGAGAGCAGCCAACCTCATCATGGTCTGATCTCGGTGGGAATTTCCCTAGTGGTTAACATTAAGAATGACGTTGGCTATTGGTTTGAGATAAACACCTTAATCATAAAAACCAAATAACTACCAAATATACTCCTAACCCTAATTTGCTAAAAGTGAATCAAGACTTCATGTTAAACTATATTCATTATATTTTTTATATCATTAGAGACAACCATACAGTGTTTCTACTTTTAAACTATATGGGTCCTGTTCAGTGATACAGTATGATACAGTAATTGCATTTTTTAAAGTACATGTTATAAAAATCTTCCCACAGTAATAAAAGTAGGTTTATAATTATATAGTGTATTTTGTTATCACTCTAGATAATAAATTGGCTGATAAAAAAAAACAAACCAAACCTACACATTTCCTCATTTTCTCTTCAGTCCACATGCTTTACGCCTCTCCTCTATTATTTTGGCTTCACAATTCAGTTCACAACTCAAATTAACAGAAAAGAATGAAAACAATGTGGCATAGCCAAGGAACCCTATCAAGGCAGAGCAACCATTACTCAAACAAAGCAGCTGCTCCTACACATTGTGCAAAAAGCTTTCTCTCTATTTTAGCAGTGCTATCTGCAGGCCACAGTTTAGCCAACAGTGGTGGGCAAAATGTGTGTCCAAATTGATTTACCTTACACCAGTTTATATTAACAAAATACATACTGAAAAAGAAATGCCTATAATTTATTGAGAGTTTTTGCATTCCTATTTATAAGTGAAGTTAATCTGCATTTTTATTTTCTGATAAAACTACAAAACATTTCCATGTTCTAAAAAAGTTTCATGGGACTTAGCGGCTCCTTGAGATGTTTAAAGAGAAAATCTTAGCACATTTGTCCTTGGCACACATTTTTGGAAGTAATTCTTTAAAAGCTTTTCAATATTTTCTATTGTTATTGATCTATTCAAGTTTTATGCTTATTTTTCACACAGTTTAGGTTTTTTATGTTTAAGTAAAGTTTTATTAAAGTTTTCAAATGTATTATTATGCTAAGTATTGTATTTCTAATCATCTTCATAACCATATGGATACCCATTTTCATTACTAACTTTGTCCATTTATCTTTTCTCTCTCTTTTCCCTGATATGACATGTCAAAGTGTGAATCTCTTGGATGTACCACTTTTATGGTTAGCTGTTTTTTAAATAATTAATTTTTGCCTTTATCTTTATTCTATTTTCTTACTGCCCTTCCCTCTTTTTAGACTATTTTACTTTTCCTTTCCTCAGTTTTAGAGTCGGATGCTTAGTTCATTTACTTGTATTCTTTCTTATTTTGGAATCAAAGTATTTAAGGCTAAGAATTTTCTGAATACCATTTTAACAATTCTTAAACACGTTTGCTATGTCAATTTCACATTATTATTTTGTTTTTTAACTGCCATTTTATTTCCTCTCTGATCCCAGAGTTATTTAGGAAAACAAAGGGCTTTTTTCTTTAGCTAATAGATTTTTTTAGAACAGTTTTAGATTTAGAGAAAAAGTGAACAAACCCTACAGAGAGTTCCGTGTACAGCCCTGCCTCTTCCCCATCCTTCCCCCTGGTCCCCAAGACACATAGTTTCCCCTATTATTAACATATTAATGTATGGTACATTTGTGACAATTGAGGAACAATATTGGTACATTCTTATTAACTCAGTTTATAGTTTATTTAAATTTCCTTATTTTTTTCCTTTTAAAAAATTGAGGTAAAATTCACAGAGCAAAATTAAACACTGTAAAGTGAACAATTCAGTGGTATTTGTCCACTCACAGTCTTGCGCAACCACCACATCTATCTAGTTTCAAAGCATTTTTGTTACCCCAAAAGGAAACCCTGTACCCACTAAACAGCTGCTCTGCTTTCCTGCTCTCTTCAGTCCCTAGGGACGACCAGTCTGTATTCTGTCTATATGAGAATATAGCTATTCTGCATATTTCATGTAAGTGAAATCACATATGTGACTTTTTCTGTCTGACTTTTTTCACCTGGCATAAAGTTTTCAAGATACATCTATGTAATGTGTATTATACACAATTTATTAATTGTGTTATAATATTATTATTATAACTAATAATTATAACTAATTATTATTATTAATCCATTCATCTATTGATGGACAGGGTAGCTGAACTGTTTTCCCTTTTTGGCTGTTGTAAACAATGCTGCTATGACTGTGCATTTGCATTGTTTGAGTACCTAATTCAGTTCTTTTAAGTATATGCCTCACAGTGTAATTGTGCATTTGAATGATTTTCTTATGTTTAACCTCTCTTTCATTCCAGGGATAAATCACACTTGATCATGATGTATAATCCACTTAATATGCTACTAAATTCAGTTTGCAAGTATTTTGTGGAGAATTGTTGCATCTTCATCCATAAAGAACCCACTCCAGTTTTCTTGCCTGGAGAATTCTAGGGACAGGGGGAGCCTGGTGGGCTGCCATCTATGGGGTCGCACAGAGTCGGACACGACTGAAGCGACTTAGCAGCAGCAGCAGCAGCAGCCGCATCCATGAAAAACACTTGTTTTTAGTTTTCTTTTCTTGTAGTATCTTTGTCTGGCTTTGGTATCTCAGTAATGCTGGCCTCATAGAATGAGTTGGGAAGTATTCCCTCCTCCTCTATTTTCTTAAGCGTTTGGGAAGGATTGGTATTCATTCGTCTCTAAGTGTTCAGTAGAATTCACTGGTGAAGCCATTTGGTTCTGAAGTGCTTTGTTGGGAGGTTTTTGGTTACTGAGTCAATGTACTTAATATAAATCTATTCAGTTTTTTTTTTTTTTCTAGATTCAGTTTTGGTATTTTGTGTTTCTAGGAATTTATACATTTCATCTAGATTATCTAATATTTTGGTGTGTGGTTATTCACACTATTCTTTTATAAATAATTGGTTTTTTTTCTATTTTTTTTTTCCTACTTGGTATGGTAATGTCCCCATTTCATTTCTGATTTTAGTTACTTGTTATTCTTTGCCCTTTTCTTAAGTCTAGCTAAAGTTTCTTCTATTTTTTTTTTTTGATCTTTTCAAAGAACTGACTTTGACTTCATTGATATTATTTTCTATTCTTTATTTCATTCATCTCTGCTCCAATCTTTATTATTTCCTTCCTTCTTCTGTCTTTGGATTTAGTTTGCTCTTTTTCTCTACGTCCTTGAGCTGTAAAGTTAGGTTATTGATTTAAGATCTCTCTTCTGTTTTAGCGTAGACATTTACTTCTATTAATTTCCCTCTGAGCACTGCTTTCACTGCATCCTATAAGTTTTGGTATGATTTAATTTTTTTTCCCCCATCTCTAATTTCCTTTTTTAACTCATGATTTTAACGTGATTTCCTTTTTTAACTTATTGGTTATTTAAAAATGTTGTGGTTGACTTCCATATTTGTGGATTTTTCATTTTTCTTTCTGTTATTGATTTCCAGCTTCATTTCATTTGGTTGGAGAATATACTTTGCATGATTTCAATCTTTTTAAATATACTGAGGTTTTTTGTGGCCTAACATTTGATCTGTCTGGGAGAAGGTTCTATATCCACTTCAGAAGAATATGTACTTTGCTGCTGCTGGGTAGAATATTCTATATATATATCTGTTAAATATATTATTTATGTTATTTTTCAAGTCTACTATATCCTTTTTGGTCTTCTGCTTTTCTATCCATTATTAAAAATGATGTAGTGAAGTCTCCAACTGTTAGTGTAGTACTCTCTATTTCTCCCTTAAGTTCTATCATTATTTGCATCATATACTTGGCGGGGGGGCTCTATTGTTTGATGTGTATATGTGTGTAATTGTTGTCTTCTTGATAAATGACACTTTTGTCATACATAAGCTCTCTCTTTTGTCTCTAGTAACAGTTTTTAACTTAATCTATTTTGTTTGATATCAATTTAGTCACCCCATCTCTCTTCCACTATTTGCATGAAAAATTATTTTCTGTTATTTTATTTTCAACATACTTGTGTCTATGGATCTAAAGCAAGTCTATTATAGAGAGTATATTGCTTGACCTTGTTATATTATCCACTCCACAAAACTCTGCCTTTTGATTGAGAGGTTAATCTATTAACAGTTAAGGAATTACTGATAAGTAAGGGTTTACTTCTGCATTTTTATTATTTGATTTCTATATACTTTATACCATTTTTCTGGTCTTCACTTCCTCCACTACTGCCTTCTTTTGTGTTTGATTCTTTTATGTGTACCATATTATTCCCTTCTCATTTTCTTTTATGTAATTTTTCAGATATTGTCATAGTAGTTATCATGGGGATTATAATTTGAAATATTCATAACAATCTAATTTGAGTTAATACCAGCTTAGCCTTAATAATATATAAAGTTCTACTCCTATACAGTTTATTTCCCTCTTCTACATTCTTGTAATCACAAATTTCATCTTTATATATTGTGTGCCTATTAACATAGATTGATAAATTATTTTTAAGCATTTTCTTTTAAATATGTAGGAAATTAAAAGTTACAAACCAAAAACAAAATCATGACAGTCTTTCTAGCTACCTAGATAGTTGCCTTAACCAAAGTGTATTTCTTTGTGTTGCTCTGAATTATTGTCTAATGACCCTTTTATCTGAGTGATAGTTGCTCAGTCATGCCTGACTCTGCAACCCCATGGACTGTAGCCAGCCAGGTTTCTCTGTCCATGGAATTCTCCAGGCAAGATTACTGGAGTGGTTGCCATTTCCTTCTCCATTTTATCTGAAGGACCCTCTATAATTCCTTTAAGGGTAAATCTGTTAGCAACAAACTTTCTCAGCTTTTTTTTTTTTTTTGTATCTCAGAATGTCATAATTTCTCTTTCATTTTTGAAAAATGGTTTTGCCAGATACAGAATTTCTTATTGACACCTATTTTTTCCCCCAGCATTTTAAGTATGTCATCCCACCGCCTTCTGGCCTCCATGATTCCAAAGTGAAATTGGCTGTTAATCTTACAGAGGATCCTTGTATATAAAGAGTTGCTTCTCTCTTGCTGCTTTCAAGATTCTCTCATTATTGTCTTTGGCATTCAACACTTTGATTATAATGTATCTCAGGGTGAATCTATGAGTTTAGCCTACTTGAGTTCATTGAACTGCTTGAATGTGCAGATTCAGTCTTTCAACATATCAGGAAGTTTTCAGCCATTATTTCTTTAAATTTATTTTCTGCTCCTTTACTCTCACCTTTCCTTCAGAACTTCCATAATGTATATTTTGGTTTGCAAGATGATGTTTCATAGGTCTCTTAGACTGTATGCCCTTTTCTTTATTCTTTCTTTTTTTTTCTGTCCTTCTATCTGGATAGTTCCAATTATCTTATCATCACATTTACAAACTTATTCTGCCTGCTCAAATCTGTCTTCAAACTCCACTAGTGAATTTTCCATTTCACTTATTGTATTGTTCAGCTCCAAAATTTCTATTTGGTTTCTTTTTACAATTTTTTATCCTGTTACTGATAATCTTATTTTGTTTATATACCATTTTCTGACTTCCTTTGGTTGTTTGCCCATGGTTTCCTTTAACTCTTTGGGCATATGTGAGACAACTGATTTAAAGTAAGATATTTTTCTACTAAGTACAATCTCTACATTTCCTTAAGGTAAACTTTTAAAGACTTTTTAAATGGTAATTCTGACTACTTACTTAAATTAAAAATCAACTGCATGTGGAGCCAGCTACTTAAGTTACAGATATTATCTGTTCAACATGGGTTTGAACTGGTGGGCCACTAATACATGGATTTTTTTTTACAAACGTGTACTACAGTACTGCTTCTCTGGTGGCTCAGTGGGTAAAAAATCTACCTGCAAAACAGGAGACTGCCTGCAATGCAGGAGATCTGGGTTCAGTCCCTGGGTCAGGAAAATCCCCTGGAGCTGGAAATGGCAACCCACTCCAGGATTCTCACCTGGGAAGTCCCATGGACAGAGGAACTTGGCGGACTACAGTCCATGGGGTCACAAGAATCGGACACAACTTAGTGACTAAACCACCAACTACCACCACCACAGTCCTACATGATTTGTAGTTGGTTGAATCTGCGGCTACAGAACCATGGATACGGAGGGCTGACTATAAAGTTATATGTGTATTTTCAACTCCTTAGGGGGGTTGGTGTCCCAACCTTCTGGTTGTTCAACTATCAACTGTATTAGCTAATATTTACTGAGTTCCTCCTATAATTCAGGTCCTCTTCATATATTATCTCACTGTACACGCACACATATAGACACAACATTTGAGGCCAGTAATATTATCATTTATACTTGACAGGAGAAGAAACTGAAGCTCAGGGTTGGTAAAGTCATGTGGTTAGTGAATGGCAATACCAACATATGAATGAGGCAATTTTAATGAGAACTCTCATTTGTAGTCTGTTTGCATTAGCCTACATCAGCTTGAGTTTGCCTTAGTAAGGGCAATGGCCATTTAGGCCTCAGAATGGTATTGCAAGTTTCTTTAATATCAGTTGTAATAGTCACTCTAACGTCAAAAACATCTAAATATATGTCTTAGAATTTAAAGTGCAGTGCATATCATAAAGGGAAACAGATAGGGTGAAATATGAGCCCATAGTTCTAACCTGGAAGAGAAGTGAAGTGGGGGCCTTGCTTTAACTCAGACCATTCAGCTGAGGCCTTAACAGACCAAGCAAAATGTGAAGGAAACAGGTTCTGTGATGAAGAAAACACACTAGCAAACAGGACAGAACTATTCTGTCTGAAAAGAACAAAACAGGGAACATTTGAGGTATTGAAAAAAGCCAGAAGAGGCAGGATATGAGTCTATAGAGAAGTAAGAAGAAACCTCATACTATGTTTAGAGTTTGGATTTTATCCTAAGGTTAATAGGAAGTGACCTTAGGTGCTAAAGGAGCATAATCAAATTTGACAGTATGGAGAATCCTTAAAAAACTAGGAGTAAACTACCATATGACCCAACAATACCATTACTGGACATATACCCTGAAGAAGCCATAATTGAAAAAAATACACATACTCCAATGTTCATTGCAGCACTTTTTGTTTTTTTTACAATAGCTAGGACATGAAAACAACCTAAATGTCCATCAAAAGATGAATGGATAAAGAAGTTACATATATAATATTCCACTGCATATACATGATTATTCAGTTCAGTTCAGTCGCTCAATCGTGTCCGACTCTCTGCGACCCCATGAATCGCAGTGCGCCAGGCCTCCCTGTCTATCACCAACTCCCGGAGTTTACCCAGCCTCATGTCCATCGAGTTGGTGATGCCATCCAACCATCTCATCCTCTGTTGTCCCCTTCTCCTCCTGCCCCCAGTCCCTCCCAGCATCAGGGTCTTTTACAATGAGTCAACTCTTCGCATGAGGTGGCCAAAGTATTGGAGTTTCAGCTTCAGTATCAGTCCTTCCAATGAACACCCAGGACTGACCTCCTTTAGGATGGACTGGTTGGATCTCCTTGCAGTCCAAGGGACTCTCAAGAGTCTTCTCCAACACCACAGTTCAAAAGCATCAATTCTTCAGCACTCAGCTTTCTTCACAGTCCAACTCTCACATCCACACATGACCACTGGAAAAACCATAGCCTTGACTAGACAGACCTTTGTTGGCAAAATAATGTCTCTGCTTTTTAATATGCTATCTAGGTTGGTCATAACTTTCCTTACTCAGCCATAAAAAGGAATGCATTTGGGCCTGTTCTAAAGAGGTGGATGAATCTAGAGCCTATCATACAGAACGAAGTAAGTCTGAATCTTCACACAGACACAGAGGACAGACTTGTGGACACACTCAGGGAAGGAGAGAGAGGGATGAATTGAAAGAGTCACATTGAAACACATCCACCACCATATGTAAAACAGATAGCCAGTGAGAATTTGTTGTCAGACTCAGGGAACTCAAACTGAGTGCTCTGTGACAACCTAGAGGGGTGGGATGGGGTGGGAGGTGCGAGGAAGGAACATATGTATACCGATGGCTGATTCATGTTGATATATGGCAGAAACTAACACAATATTGTAAAGCAATTATCCTCCAATTAAAAATTTAAAAAAGAAAAAAAAATTAGAATTTTCCAAAAGAGAAAGTTAGGGGGAAAGTTAGAAGAAAAACATGGTAAATATGAATTTGATGATGGTCTGAACAAAGAGTGTCAATAGAAACAATGTGGTGGTGAGGACAGAGGATGACAATGAGGACAGAGTGAAAGTCAAAGTCACCCAGTTGTGTCTGACTCTTTGCGACTCCATGGAGTATACAGTCTACGGAATTCTCCAGGCCAGAATACTGGAGTGGGCAGCTGTTCCCTTCTCCAGGAGATCTTCCCAACCCAGGGATCGAACCCAGGTCTCCCGCATTGCAGGCGGATTCTCTACCAGCTGGGCCACAAGAGAAGCCCAAGCACACAGTATATGCTTGCAAAAAAAAAAAAAAAACTCAGACTTTCCTGCCAGTCCAGTGATTAAGACTCTGAGCTTTGATTGCAGGGGGCATGGGTCTGATCCCTGGTTGGGGAAATAAGATCCCACATGCCATGTGGTGCAGCCAAAAAAAAATTTTTTTAATGTTGTAGAGGAATGCTCACAAGAGCTCCTTAATGGATGATTGATAAACCACTGGGATGAGAGTTTTACATCTTTGTTATCTGAGCAATGTTTTCCTTTCTTTGTTCCTCTGTTGAGGAACATGAAAAAATAAGGAATTACCTGGGGGGGCAGTGGTTAGGATTCTATGCTTTCACTGCCGAGGGTCTGGGTTCAATTCCTGGTAAGGAACTAAGAACTCATGAGCCATGAGATGTGGCAAAAAAAATAAATAAACAAACATGAAAAAATAAACAAATAATTTTTTATTCTATTTGTATTATTTACCTTCATGTTTTTTAAAAAAACATAAAATAGTATATGTTCAATTACGTCATTGTTAGAATGAAAACCTATCATTTCCTTGTTTTCACAAATAGAAAATAAGAAAATGAGGAAATTAGAACTTTCTCCTTCCTACCACCTCTTTTCCAACCACTTGAGATCTTATTGGTATAATCAGGAAGTTCAGAACACATTATTACTAAATTATTTATTTATACTTAGACTGTATGTCTTAAAGATCACTTTTAATATTCTCATTATATTTTTGCCTCATCCAATATTTAAATTATTTCAAATATTTATAGGTATTTCTTTTATATCAGAATTTCATCTTTCTTAGTTCTTGTACTTTGATTTCCTTCCTGACTTACTAAAGTATATGTTCAATTATTTCGGTACAGAGGTGATATATTTCTGAACTATGAGGTATCTAAGAATGTCTAAGTTTTCCTTTCCTATGCAAATGATAATTTGTGTGGGTATAAACTTTGTAAGTCAAATCTATTTCAGGCTACTGTATATGTTATTCTATTCAGCTTCTGAAGTTTAATGTTGAAGATAAGTCTATTTTTCTTTTTCTTCCTTTGAAAGGAGCTTCTTTTTTCTGAATTCTTTTTTTCTTTTAGCTGCACTATCTTAGCTGCAGTATGTGGGATCTTAGTTGTGGAATGTGGGATCTAGTTCCCTGACCAAGAATTGAACCTGGGCCTCTTTCATTGGAAGTGGGGAATCTTAGCCACTGGACCACCAGAGAAGTCTCTTCTCTGGATTTTTATTGAACTGTTTCCATACTTGAGACTGAGAAAACTTTCCCTCATCCCCTCTCTCCAATGTTTTTTGAGCACCCTATTCTTACCCCATTGTAATGTTATAATACCACATTGTGTAGCAATTGCCTGTTTCTTACATGCATATCCTCCACAAAAGACACTAAATTCTTTTTTAGGTAGAACTGTGTTTGGTAGTCCTTGTGACCCTAACTTTTAGCATATAGCAAGCACTCACAAAATAGTTCCTGAATTAATGAATGAGTAGATATATCATTGAATAGTAAAATTTTTCTCCGGATAGATCAAAATGTTTGATCTCTTTTTATTGCTATGTTTCAAAACTCACTGAGGTTTTTTCATCTCTGATTGCCTTATATCAAAGTATTACTTCAGATATATTCTGATATATCTTTAGCTGTTATTTTTGTTCCATTTCCTCAGATTTCTTTTTCAGAAGATGGAGCACTCTCTCTCCATTATTATTAATTCCATTTAATTGTTTCCATCCATTTATCCTTTCCCTGGTAGCTCAGATGGTAAAGAATCCTCCTGCAATGTGGGTAGACCCAGGTTCAATCCCTGGGTTGGGAAAATTCCCTGGAGAAAGGAATGGCTACCCACTCCAGCATTCTTGCCTGGAGAATTCCAGGGACAGAGAAGACTGGCTTCTGTCCATGGGATCAGAAAGAGTCGGACATGACTGAGCAACTGACACTTTCTCTTTTTCACTTCATTATCTTTCCTCTAATCATTGATTTAACATTCTGTAATATGATTCCTTTTCTTATGTTCAAATAAATATTCAGATTTTGAAATTGCATGTTCTGTGTCCTTACAGCCTTAACTTACCCATCTTTGTTATTTCTCCCTTCTTATCTTAGTCTAATATCATGTCTTAGATTTCAAGTTCTGTGTCACAGAGAATACAAATCCAATTCTTTCCATTTACTTATGGTTATGGCAAACCATTTTCTAAAGTGTTCACTTTCCCAAAATTTGGGGGGACTTAGTTCTTCTTCCTTTATGCAACACAATCTTTTCAAAAGGATGCTTTATCTTGTATTACACTTATTAATACAAGCTTATCTTGTATTAAACTCATTCCAAGTTTTTTGTAGCCCTTATAACCAGATGTGTGGATTTTATTTGGTTCTTCTCATTATCTGCCTGGTTTCTACTAGCTCCTCAGCATAGGTCTTGAGCTGGGAGACATAAAGACATGCATAGCTCATATCTAACTTTTGAATCTAAAGCTAACATTTAGCAAGTTCTCACCATGAGTACTGGCCTGAGGTGAGATTCCTCACCCTTATTGCCGAGTTATTTTAATATGAAGAAGAGAATTCCTGGTTAAATTAGAAAAAAAATCATTCATCTTTTCCTTGACTGGCACCATGTATGAAAATTAAACTCCCAGAGGGTCAAACACACCGGTCTGTCTGCCCAGGCCCTTCCATTATTTGCTTCACATATCCTGAGATACAGAATATCACATGTGTCTACACCTATTGGAATCATGTTGGTATTCTCCAAACCAGAGGTCCAAACTATCAATAGATAATAAAAAGAAGTACTAATGGGGAATGATGGGGCAACAAGATGTAAAAAAAAAAAAACAACAACTAGTATTTGAGGTAACACACAGTAGTGGAGTTAGTACTGTCCATTTCACTAGAAGGTGCTATGAGGCAGATAGCTTGCTTACTATCCTTAAAGTCACAAGTTTGCTCACCTTCAAACTATGAAGCTTCATGTCCATTTTGGCCCCATGGTTCTTGAAAATGGTGAAAAATCTTGTCAAATTCTGTCAGAGGATGCCTGTCAACATCTACTTTGGAAGACTTAAGTCCCAAAGTAAGCAAAGCTTGCCAAGTGAGTGCCTATTTCAATTGAGGGTCCTGTACTGGGTATAGTTTCTCAGCCATGTGCAGTGGGTCTGGTCATCAATCCTGCCTTTTAATGTTATTATGAGTTCTCATATTTTTCTGATTTTTCATAAGGTATTTAATTCAGAGAGTCTGAGACAAACACAGCTAGTCCAGATGTCATCCTAAATCAGAAGTCAACCAGATTCTATTAATAGTGATATTTCACATCAAAGATTTGACTGAGCTCATCGATGCATACCTGACATTCCAAGTTGTAGTAGTATTTATACTGGCAGCTTTCCTTGTTTCTGGATTGATATTCAGAACTCTCAATAAAATATTCAGCAGTTTTGAAAACAGGTTCTGAAATGGTTTTAATAAGCCTGCAGTTGTCATTTTCATTTCATCCTACCCTCCAATACTTGCTTGCTAACCTTAGGTACATAATAATATAAGGAAAATTAGAGTGAAATTACATCATTTTTAAAGGGTTATTCCTCAAATTCCTAACCTTAATAAAACATTATATTTAACGAGTTTATCATCAGGCTTCCCTGGTGGCTCAGTGGTAAAGAATCCACCTGCCAATACAGGGGACACGGATTCCACCCCTGGTCCGGGAAGACTCCACATGCTGCAGAGTAACTAAGCCTATGTGCCCCAACTATTGAGCCTGTGCTCTAGAGCCCAGGAGCTACAGCTACTGAAGCCCATGTGCCCTAGAGCCCTGCAACAAGAGAAGCCACCATGATGAAAATCCAAGCACCACAACTAGAGAGGAGCCCCCACTCTCCACAACTAGAGAAAAGCCCACGCAGCAACGAAGGCCCAGCATAGCCAAAAATAAATTTTGAAAAAATCATTATAAAAAAGGAAAATGTTTGACACCATTTTAGCACAAAACTCATCCATTTAGCCCAGCATTTATGCATATTTCAGCCACTGGAGAAGTATGTAGCCACTTCTCTTCATGACTCCAACATTATGGGAGTGGAAAGATAAAAATATATAGTTAAGAAATGGATATGTTTAATTTCTTCTTTCTTTATTTAAAATGTTTAGCACTTTTATATTTCAAAATGCTCATGAATTCAGTTTTAGATTCTGAGTATATTATTAAATTCTACTATTTAAATTAGAAATAGTCAAAGTAGCTCTTTCAATTTGCTCAAAAGCAGGGCTGGATAAGTTAGACTTCATTAAAATTAAATTTTTTTGCTCTGCAAAAGACACTGTAAAGAGAATTAAAAGACAAGCCACAGACTGGTAGAAATATTTTCAAAAGATAAATCTGATAAAGGACTGTGATACAAAATATACAGAGAATTCTTAAAATTCAACAATAAGAGAACAAACAATCCAGTTTTAAAATGGGTCAAGAACTTTAACAGATAGTTTACAAAAAAGATATACAGATTAAAATCACCATGTGAAAAGATGCTTCACATTATATATCATCATGGAAATGAAAATTAAAACACAATGAGATACCACTATCATCCTTTTAAAATGGCCAAAATCCAGAACACTGACAACACCAAATGCTAATGAGGATGTGAAGCAAAAATAATTCTCTTTCATTGTTGATGGGGATACAAAATTGTATAGCCACTTTGGAATACACTTTGGCAGCTTGTTACAAAACTAAATATGCTCTTGCTCTGCTGCTGCTGCTAAGTCACTTCAGTCGTGTCCAACTCTGTGTGACCCCATGGACTACAGCGTACCAGGCTCCTCCGTCCATGGGATTTTCCAGGCAAGAGTACTGGAGTGGGTTGCCATTGCCTTCTCCAGCTCTTGCTCTACAACCCAACAATCACACTCTTTGATATTTAGGAGTGTGAAAGTAGCTGAAAGTAGCTGAAAACACACGCAAAAACCTGCACACTAATGTTTATAGTAGCTTTATTCATAACTGCCAAAAGTTGGAAGCAACCAAGACGTCTTCCAGTAGGAATGGATAAGCTGTGGTACATCCAGACAATGGAGTATTATTCAGCAATAAAAAGAAATGATTTTTCAAGCCATGAAAAGACATGGAGGAAATTCAAATGCAATTACTAAGTGAAAGAAGCCAATGTGAAAAGGCTATATAATGTGTGGTTCCAACATATGACATTCTGGAAAAGGCACAACTATGAAGACAGTAAAAAGATCAGTGGCTGTCAGAGATTAGGGAGAGGAAGAGATGAATAAGTGGCGAATAGAGGATTTTTAGGATAGTGAAATTATTCTAGTATAGTATGGTACTACAACTATGGATACATGTCAGAGTACATAGAGTATACTCTGGTATCCTCCAGTATAGTATAATACTATAAGGATAGATATATGTCATTATGCCTCTGTCCACACTCATAGAATGTATAATACCAAGAGTGAACCCTAATGTAAACTATGGACTTTGGATGATAAAGATATGTCAATGTAATTTCATCAGTTGTGACAAGTGTATCACTCTGGTGGGAAGTGTTGATGATAAAGAGTCTTAGGCATGTTTCAGAGTAGGGAGTGTATGGTAAATCTCTATGTGTTCCTTGCAAATTTGCTATGAACTTAAAATCAATCACAAATTCTTTTTTAAAAAGGTACTGTACTGTCATGATTAACTCAATTACTTATTACAAGAAAACTATTCAACTGGTCACAATGCTATACCAAAACATTTCTGTTTTTTAAAAAGACAATGTTTTTAAAATTATGTTCTGGCTTTGACTTAAAAAATAAGCCAAATACTCAAGATAATCCAGTAGAATACACTGTAATTTGGCAAGTCTTTAAATCCTTGGATGACTGGGCCTAAGGAACGGAGTATAAATATCCATGATTCAGAAGTATAGGGAGAAATTGAGGCAATCAGAACTTGATCTTTATGCTGTATCAGAGAAAAGTTGCTATCCTAGGAGGAGCAAGATCCTGGACTCCCCTGGAGGGATAGCAGCTTCTAAGTTATATGCAGCAGTATAACTAGAAAAAAAAGAGCTCAAGACTGCAGAGCTAGGCTTGAAACACTCAGGATGAAGAAAGAATCTTGGATGGACTGAAGACCTGTCCAAGCATGGCTTGTCCAAGATCACTAGGACAGGCATGTTCTCAAATTTGGAAATTTCATCAAGTCTGTGGATATAAAGCTATGTTCTAGAGCAGGCTCTGCCTGACAACAGTATATAGTATTCATGGTCATTTTAATCTTGGCTTTGAACTTGCTATTTTCAACACCCTTAATATGCTTGTGCTTGGTGATAAAGTCTTTTTCAAACACCACCAACTCTTGTCAGATACATGCAAAAATAGTGAAAGTTTTTAAAAATATTGTTTTAATTAAATAAATAGTAAGTAATCACCATGGAAGCTTCTAAAAGTGTTACATGCATTCGACCAAATACAGTTATACTTCAGTCAATGTGGAGAGTCCCAACTTTCAGTGTTCTCAGGGAGAGTCCATATGTGTATATGCTGTGAATTTGACTACTCTTTTCCTAAAAGGAATCCTAGGAATGAGCTTGATGGTGGGAAGGAGCCAGGATGACATGACTGACTCCAGACAGCCCCTTTCATTTGCAGAGCATTCTGAATTTTACGATTTTTCTTTTTTTTTTTTTTTGGCTTACATTATCAGTTGATCCTGCAACCATCCATCCAGTGAAGTAGGTTATCATTGTCATTTGCTGTCAGATTTTAGAAAATCAAGGTTCATTAGATTAAAGCAACTTGCCTGAGATAGTAGATATCCAAGATAAAACTTTTCTTGAGGTATCTGTCTAAAATGTTCACCTTGGAAAATATTCAAGCATGGGTAGGAAATGGAATAACGGAGAATCCTAAGTTAGGGGAAATTTTTTAAAAAGAGATCTACTTGCATGTAGCAATCATTCAACTTTAGCAAGTACTTTTAATGATAGGTGTTGCTAGTTGGGGAAAACCCAAATGGGTGTGTGTGTGTGTATGTGTGTGTGTGTGGTTTTTCTCAGCATGTGGACTTTAATAACCCTAATCACATTCACATGAATATCTGCTGAAAATGAGGATTCCTGGAATTCACCCCAGTTGCTCTTAACTCTTGGTGAGGGCATGGCAACCCACTCCAGTATTCTTGCCTGGAGAAACCCATGGACTAGAAGCCTTATGGGCTACCATCCACCAAGTCTCAAAGAGTTGGACAACACTGAAGCGACTTAGCTGCGCTCTTAACTCTGGGAATCTCTAAGGGTGAATCTATATCTTTAACAAGAGACCCTCAGCTGACCTTTAAACTTGACATCGCGTGCCTTTCCGGGCCTGTGGTTTTCCCCCTTGAGTCCGGGCAGGGCTGCGCTGGGCGGGGCGGGGCTGCGCTGGGCGGGGCGGGGCGGGGCGGGGCGGGGCTTGGGTGCGGTGGGGGGAAGTGGCGGGAGGGGCACGGTCTGGCTTGGAAGGGTGGAGGGTGAAAGGGTTAAGGGATCCACGCGCAGGCGCTGCCCTCTGAACTGGAAAGGAAAACAACTTCCGGTCGGAGTCACTCGGCCGGGCGCCGGGCGACTTGAGGGTGGAGAGACCGGTGCGGAAACCCTGAGCTGTAAGTAAGAAACTTCGCTAGCGAGTTGCTGTGTCCGAATGCGTCGGGCACGGCGACGGAGAACTTGTGTGTGTGAGCGAAAGGGATACGCTGCCGTATGGGCGCCGCAGGGAGAAAAACCGAGGAGCTGCAGAGACAACCAGTTCTTCTGGTGGGGAGGGACTTTGTGCGAGAGAAATCACCTGGGTCCCCGTCCCGGAGCGGACCGGGAGGGGCTTTCCGGGCTCACGGCGTCTGCGCAGCAGCGACGGCCCCGGCTGCGACGGCTGCTGGGAAGGGACCCTGCCCGACTCCGCGTCGGCCGCTCTCTGTGACTTGATTTCTTGGCCTGCTAACCAGGGAGGCAGGCCTGTGATGTCAGGGTGAGCAGTGGACCCCACCTGGAGGTCCCAGCCTCCCTTGAGGACCGGGGGCTGCCTTCCAGAAGTTAATACTATCTTTGTTACTCTTTCAAAAACTTCCTAGGTTCTTTCTGTTGTTTTTTCACCAAGGTTATTGCACAGTTTCTCTCTCAGCTTTCCTGTGGGGTGTCATCATCGCCTTGTCAATGAGAAGTTGGGTAACCTTCCCGAGGGTCAAGGAGAAACTGGATGGCTGAGGCGGAAAGAGCGGAAGCAAACCCTGCCCCCAGTGGGAACCGGGCATTAGGCGGAATCCCTAGCGCGGTGTAAACTGACTAGTGACGAGTTACACGTGTAACAAGCTGTGCTCGTCACGAAGTGAAGCAAGGAGGGGGAAGATACTCAAACCAAGGAGTCTCTGTGTTTCTTACTATGCTGTAACAAGGAGAAGTATAGCAGCCTTTGCTATATAAAGTGTCCTGTGTCTCACAGACGCTTTTGACAAGTTTTATCTTAAGAGAGAAATGGTTAGTAAAGGAAGTGAAGTGACACGAAAGTGAAGGAAAATAGCGTGATCTGTTTCTCTACCACGACGGGAATACACATTTCAAAGAGGGGGAGCAGAGAAGCGAGCTCTGTAGTCTGCGAAAAAAATTTTTGTCCCTCTCACTGGGGAGGAGAAGAGAACCCTAAAGTGGTAACAGTCATGTTTTAAGCAGAAAATGAAACTCCTTCACGGCCCTCTCCCCAGCCACAGGTACTCCAACGTCTTGCACATCTCTCTTATGTGTACATAAACATGTTATTTCGCTTTCTTATGAAAATAAGATTGTATGTGCATACAGTCCTATTATTTGGTTTTTCAGATAGAATATATACAGTGGAAATCTTACCATATATAACTCTGCTTTACCTTAATGTCAGCATGGGATTTCTTTGCCTGGATGATCCAAATGTAGTTAAACATCTCTTAATATGGCCTGTCTATATATTTTGCCCTTTTCTTCACAATTATTTAATCTGTATTTCATTAGGATACAGATATATTAACCCTTTGTGAATTACATGGCGAATATTTTCAAGAACTATCAGTCTTTGGGTTAAAATGCCCAGGTTTTCACTTAAGAAGATGGTCCTCACTTAAAAATTATTAAAATATTTTCCTTTATTGTTCATTAAATCTTCTTACAGTTTTGTTATGCTTTATTCATTAAAACGTATGAAAATTATTTTTGAAAATTGTATAAGATCAGGATTTAGCCATTTTTGCTGCAATCATTTGCTGAAATTAATTCATTCCCAGCTGGCTAGAAATACTACCTTAATATAGTAAATTTCCAGGCATACATGAGTCTTTTTTGGATTCTTGTGTTCCTTTGTTGTATTTGCTTCTTCCTATACAATTACCAATCTTTCTTTGGTTAGGCACTTTGTAGTCATGCATAAAGCAAGCCCCTCTTCAAATGTCCTTGATGATTGTACTCTCTCTCAGGTAAAATTTAAAGTAAACTATTTATATTTCATTAAAACAGGTTTCTCTGGGGAGTTTTGTTGTATAGTTGCCAGTCATATCCGACTCTTTGTGACCCCATGGACTGTAACCCACCAGGCTCCTCTGTCCATGGGATTTCCCAGGCAGGAAAGCTGGAATGGGTTGCCATTTCCTTCTCCAGGGGAGAGATATTTCTAACCCAGGGATTGAACCTGATTCTCCTGCATTCTTCACCACTGAGTCACCAGGGAAGCCCTTGGGGGGTTTTAACTATCCGCTGATATTTTGTGACTGACATGTAGATGATTTATATTTCTGGCCAACTTTCTAAAATTACTGGTTTTAATAAATTCTCTTGAATTTTCTAAGAAAATAGTCTTCTGAATATACTCTTATCTCCTTCTTTATACTTCTTTCTTTTGTTTATAAATATCTAGCTTCTCCAAAACAGTGATATATAATAACAGTGATTCTGGGCATCCTTATCATATTTATTCATTTGTAGTTGTTTTTATTGTGTCATCATTGAATATGAATTTTATAATAAATTTCAAATAATTTTATTTATCAAATAAATATCTTTAATATTTCTAGCTACTTGGATTTTTGCAGGGAATGGATTTTGGATTGTGTCTAAAGTTGGGGTTTTTTTATTTTGTTTTTTCTTTTGCATTGGCCAGCACTTTGAGAGCAGTTTTGAATAGTAGATGTTGAGTTTTCATTTGGTGTATATATTTGTTGTTGATGTATTTTCATTGCTACTTAGCTAAACATTTTTATCAGGAGTGGAAGTTGAGTTTTGTCATATATGGCATTTTGGCATCTAATATGGCCAATCATGTGGTTTTCTTCCTTGACCTTTTAGAATGGCAAATTGTTTTAGTAGATTTCTACCTTTGTTGTTGTTGTTAATTTTTATTGGAGTATAGTTGATTTATAATGGTTAATTTCAGCTGTACAGCAAAGTATACGAACATATATCCACTTTTTTTGTTTGTTTGTTTTCCCATATAGGCCATTAGTTCAGATGCTCAGTCGTGTTTGACTCTTTGCGACCCCATGAACTGCAGCACGCCAGGCTTCCCTGTCCATCACCAACTCCCAGGGTTTGCTCAAACTCATGTCCAGCGAGTCGGTAATGTCATCCAACCATCTCATCCTCTGTCGTCCCCTTCTCCTCCCGCCTTCAGTCTTTCCCAGCATCAGGGTCTTTCCCAGTGAGTCAGTTCTTTGCATCAGGTGGCCAAATTATTGGAGTTTCACCTTTAGCATCAGACCTTCCAATGTGTATTCAGGACGATTTCCTTTAAGATTGACTGATTGGGGGAAAAAAAAAAAAGATTGATTGGATCTCCTTGCAGTCCAAGGGACTCTCAAGAGTCTTCTCCAAAAGCATCTCCAAAAACTTCTTCAAAAGCATCAATTCTTCGGTGCTCAGCTTTCTTTATAGTCCAACTCTCACATCCATACATGACTACTGGAAAAACCGTGGCTTTGACTAAACAGACCTTTGTTGGCAAAGTAATGTCTCTGCTTTTTAATATGTTCTCTAGGTTGGTCATAGGTTTTCTTCCAAGAAGCAAGCATCTTTTAATTTCATGGCTGCAGTCACCATCTGCAGTGATTTGGGAGCCCAAGAAAATAAAGTCTGTCACTGTTGCCATTGTTTTCCTGTTTATTTGCCATGAAGTGATGGGACTGGATGCCATGATCTTAGTTTCTTGAATGTTGAGTTTTAAGCCAACTTTTTCACTCTCCTCTTTCACGTTCATCAAGAAGCTCTTTAGTTCTTCTTCGCTTTCTGCCATAAGGGTGGTGTCATCTGTATATCTGAGGTTATTGATGTTTCTCCTGGCAGTCTTGATTCCAGCTTGTGCTTCATCCAGCCTGGTATTTCGCATGATGTTCTCTGCATATAAGTTAAATAAGCAGGGTGACAATATACGGCCTTGACATACTTGTTTCCTGATTCAGAGCCAATCTTTTGTTCCATGTACAGTTCTAACTGTTGCTTCTTGACCTACATATTGATTATGGAGTATTTAATAGATTTCTCTGTGCTATACAGCAGGTTCATTAGTTATTTTATATAGTGTGTATATGTCAGTCCCAGTCTTCCAATTTATCCCTCTCCCCTTTATCTCATGTTAACTGTAAGTTTTTTTTTCTACATCTGTGCTCTGCTTCTGTTTTGTAAATAAGCTCATTTGTATCTTTGATTTCTAGTTTTTGAACCAAACTTGCACTTCATCACTGTGTTAAATTTCAGCATATAGGTTTCTTTTTGATAACAATTTTATTTAAAATCAGTAATTGAGTTACATCTGTAGATATCTTTTTTCCTGTTATCTTTGCCAGAGTTTGATATCAAGGCTATGCTGATTTTCTAAAAAGACTTTAGGTTAGTTCTTTCTTTCTCTGCTTTGAGGTGGTTTAAATAGCTTGTTTAGTTGCTAAGTTGTGTCTGACTCTTTGCAACCCCATGGACTGTAGCCCACCAGGCTCCTCTGTCCATGGGATTTCCCAGGAAGAATATTGAGTGGATTGCCATTTCCTTCTCCAGGGGATCTTCCTAACTCAGGGATTGAACTCAGCATCTCCTGCATTGGCAGACTCAGCTCAACTTGCTGAGCCACCAGTGAAACCTAAAATAGTTTAAGAGCTCTCTGTTTGAAAGTCTGAAAGAATTAATTCATGAAAATACAGTGGACCCTTGAATAATACTTGAAGGTTAGGGGCGCCACAGCTCCCAACAGTTGAAAATCTGCAAGCAATTTATAGTCAGCCCTCTGTTTCCCAGGTTTTGCATCTTCAGATACAATCAACTGCAGATAGTGTAGTACTGTAGTATATATTTAGTGGGGGAAAAAATTCACCTGTAAGTATATCCATGCAGTTAAAACCCATGTTGTTCAAGGTCAACTGTACATTGTTCTTAAGGCAGCAATAATATTCAGCAGAAAGATCCAGAACTTTAAAAAGCAAACAAAAGCTCCTTAGAGTAAATCCTTATAATTGAAGGGGTGTGAAGCACCAGTAGTGTAGAGAATGAAGAACTGCTGTGCTGATCCTGGTCATTTTTATCCTCCACCTTTTTTTTATTTTTCAGGGAAAATGCTGTACGTAGACTGGGGGTGATAATAAAGTGCTTTACTGTTTTTTCTCCTCTACTCCAATTTATAAAGGAAAGGGTGTTGCTTCTACATGGGCAAACTTTTATGACCTGAAAGAAACATTGAGTGAAATTCAACTAAAAGAGCATTAGTTCACTTTGTTGTCATCAGCTTCCCAATTTTCCCAGGAAATTTCTTGTTTTAGAGGTAGTAACCTAGCTGACATTCTACTCTAGCCAAATCCAATAGGGGAGTTTCAAAATGAGTGGCTGAGAAAATATGCAAGCTCAGCATGCTTTTACTTACTGAATATGAAGTGAAAATCTGTAACAGTCTACGTATGTACATAGTCTGTGGACACACATAGGAACAGGGCTGGCTTCTGAGGCATATAAACCATATAACCACAGCCCACTGTTTTACTCAGCTAACGAATGGCGTACTGTTAATATGTGGATAGTAGTGTATTATGTAATCTTTGGGAGAGCTATTCACTTTTATAAATGTTTATTTGAAATACTTTTTGATTGCTTTCAAGCAAGACTATTACCTTAGATAATGCAGTTTAGCAATATACATCTGTGAACTGGAGGAAACTTCAAGACGCTCATAAATGTTATTTACAGAGGAATGCAGGTATTCTGTCAGTGTTTGGATATTTGAGTAGCTTAGCTTAAAAATCTGTTAATCTAGAACAAGTGATTATTGGCACAATTTGGGGGCATGCCCTTCCCTGGTAGCTCACTGGTAAAGAATTTTCTGCCAATGCAGGAGATACTGGTTCCATCCCTGGGTTGGGAAAATTCCTTGGAGGAGGAAATGGTAACTCACTCCAGTATTCTTGCCTAGGAAATGCCATGGACAGAGAATCCTGGTGGGCTACAGTCCATGGGGTCGCAAAGAGTCGGACACAAGTTAGCAACTAAACAACAACCTATAACAGACAAAGACTGCATATTTTTTAAAAGCATAGCAATTATCTGTCAGGAAATGGTAAAAAAAAAAAAAGAATACATAGCCTCTTGATGTAAAACACTATTCTAACTACAGTTGGTCCTTGAACAACACGGAGGTTAAGGCATGGCAACCCTCTGCTCAATTGAAAATCTGCGTGTAAAGTTAACCCTCTGTATCCAAGGTTCCTGTGTACCTGTACTTCCACCATATCGGCATTTCCACATCCAGGGATTCAACCAACAACAGATCATATAATACTGCCGTATTTACTCATGAAAATATCCATGGATCCTTGGATAAGTAGACTTGTGCAGTTCAAACTGGTGTTGTTCAACAGCCAGCCATATACTCATGCCTTAGTTGATTAGCTGTTGCTACTATATATCCTTATGTTTTCTAACAGCTTTCTAAGCATGAATATTACTATTCGGTTTCAACTTGATTGTGTGTAATTATGTCAAATCAACTTTTAGTTTCTATTTTCTGTAGGATTTACGTTGTGGCTGCCATTCATTCCATGTTGTCTTTTATGCTTACTGCTATGGTTTTCAATCATGGGTAGGGGAAAAGAGGAGGCTGTTAGCAAGAATAGGTAACAAAATTTCTCTGTAGTCCAAGACCAAGATTCTGAATCATTTTCAAAAAAGGGTAACAGAATATGAATTGAACTCCCTTGTGGGTGGGTGGCAAATTAGCGTACGGAATCTTTTGAATCGTGTGCATTGTTTGAAAACTGTTCAAAAAAGTTGAGGAGGATTGAAACAGGCAGTGGTACCAGAGCCTTTGCAACTGAAAACAAGCCTTTGGGACCTATGTAATTGTATATGTTACAGTTTTTCAATTCCTAATCTATAAAAACATTTTTAAAAATTGTGGTAAAATACACATACTGTGAAGTTTACCACCTTAGCCATTTTTAAGTGTATAGTTCAGTAGTGTTGAATGTATTCACATTGTTGTTCAAGCAAGAAAAGCATTTCTTAAGAGACTTTTTAAATTATTTTAAGAAAAAAGTTTGGGAAGTAAATAATAATGATAATTGTTTGTCTCCTGGGAGAAGTGTCCTAAACAGTAACCTTGTTTTCTTTTTAACTTCAGAGAGATACTTTCTTTAATGGTAATTATCATTACTAAATTATGAGGGTAAACATTTTGAGCAATAATCTGTAGTAGCTTTCACTTACCACGATGCTTTTTTCTTTGCAAAAAAAGAAGGGTCTATTGAAAATAGGTTGTTAACAGTGAAAACAGTCTGTCTGCAAGTCATTGTAGTTATGAATTATTGGAAATTGAGTGGACTAAGAAAAATAATGAGTTCGTTTGATGGTTACTTAGCTGAAGTTATAGGAATCCTTGAGATATTTGCAGTAGAATGAGGTATGGAGAATTGTTCTCTTCAGCAGCAGAATAAACTGAATCAGGTGATTTTGCTGTGAAGAATGATTTGCTCTAAGGACAGAAATCAGGGACTCAAGTCCCTTCAAGATAATAATGATTTTAAATTTCTCAAAAAAAAAATCAACTGTTCTTGTTGGATATATAAGTGGTTTTACTATTTCCATCCAATAAATATATGGCTTTTACCATGATTAATTTCATTACTTTATGTATTGGCTATCCCTAAACTAAAATGCCTTTCCCTTCATATTGATGTTTTTCAGCCTTTTTAAATCCATATTTCCTTTTTTATAAACATTAAAATACCACAAATCCTAGGAGATAAAAATATGTGACCTTTCTTCCCACAAAGTTCTTACACCTCCTCTTACTGAATGTAAACTTCCTCTTGAAGTTTTCCCCATCCAAGAATATTCTGTAGAGCCCTACTTTATATAATTTATGAAAGACAGATTTTTTAATATTAGGTAACCATTTCAAACTGATAATTCTTTCTCCTGCATCTCCAGATTCTAACGTGGCCCCTACTCAGAGGAAAAGATACCCCTTAACATGGCTAAGCAAGCTAACTGAGCAATGCCTGAGATGGGTAGAACATCACATGTCTAGTTTCCCTTTTGGTGTTACACTATTTAGTTTTGCACTTCAGCCCATAGAATTTTATACAACTTGAGGGAAAGAAGTGCTACTGGAGATAAAAAAGGAAGTGAGGCAAAGCTGAGACTCATGGATGTGGTCTTTGGCTATGAAGTCTCCTTTTAACTCTTAGAAGATAACAAAAAGTTTCACCAAGTTCTGACATCCAGAAAAACAGAGAACCTAGTATGGTGAGTTTTGGGTTTGATCTGTGGGATTGTCTTACCTTATCTATCCTGATGCATTTAGCCAACCAGCTTATTAAAAAAAAAATGCAAAATGCAAATTCTGACTCTGCTGGATCTATGATATTTAAGTTTCTGTGATTTCAGCTGCCTGATTGGAACAGTGTTACACAGTGACAGTGTAGTGCAGTGTGCTGTGGGTGTATCCATAACTGAAGTTTACAACCTGGAAAGTGAGAATAGAAATGGAAGCTGTCATTTTGGGGAACTGGCTGCTTGTACTAATGGAACTCTCTTAAAACTGGGAAATGATTGGAAGTTAATGTCAGGAGTGACAGTTCTCTTCCATTTCCTTTCTTCAAGTAAGGAAACACACATACTTTTCAGTGCCTTCAAAGATTTACCTTAACCATCTAAGACAGAAGATGTTCTTTTATTTATGTGTATATTCTACATTATTGACTTTTTTTCTGCTTTTTGCTTTTGTTGCTTTTTGTGGCTGAGGAGTCAAACATAGAGCTAAATAGAAAAGACAGGATGTATCTCTCACTCACTTACTCACTTCTTCCTTTGCTAAGATGGCAACTTTTCTGAAGTAGAATGTGAACTGTTATTATTCATACCCCAAGGGGTTGGGAAAAGCAGGTGACTTTCTTTTCTAGGGCAGAGTAGAAGAGGTAAACAGTTACTCTAGAATCACCCCATCCTGAAACTGCTTTAGATTTAAACTGGCCTCTTACCACAAGTGTCAACCCTGGTAGAACACTTACCCAGAAGCATAATAATCTCAGCAGTGGGGAAAACCCAGGAGAGGACCCTTTTTCTACTTACTAAATCACCCACACTTGTCTCTACTTGTCCACAAAAAGTAGACCTTGTTAAAGATGCTTTTGAATTGTGGTGCTGGAGAAGACTCTTGAGAGTACCTTGGACAGCATGGAGATCAAACCAGTCCATCCTAAAGAAAATCAACCCTGAATACTCATTGGAAGGACTGATGCTGAAGCTCCAATACGTTGGCCACCTGATGCAAACAGCCGACTCTTTGGGAAAAAAACCCTAATGCTAGGAAAGATCAAAGGCAGAAGGAGAAGAGGGTGACAGAGAATGAGATGATTGGATGACATCATCGATTCAGTAGACATGAACTTGGGGGAACTCAGGGAGATGATGAGGGACAGGGAGGCCTGGCATTCTGCAGTCCATGGGGTCCAAAGAGTCAGACATGACTCGGCAACTGAAAAGCAAAAGGGGTGGAGGAAATCTACCTTTAAGCATGTGATTCTTTTCAAACTTGAAATCCAAATGTGTATAACTAATCAAAGTTGAGCTGCTCTGGTTGAACTGGGCAATTGGTAGTAGAGCATTGTTTGTCTACACACCCACAGCCTCAGTGGAGTTCCAGAAGCACACTATTTTCCTTGATTATTACTTTTTATTGAGGATTGGTTGGACACTATTTGTCATCACAATGCTTGTTGTCAAAGACAACAGACTTAAGATATATTTATCTATAAAGTAAGGGGGTAAATGTTTGTTTAAAAAGAAGGAGGTAGGAGGAATTAGAGTACCACTTCACAAAATTTAACATCCCGATAGTAGGAGTCCCAAATAGGCACAGAGAAGGAATGAAATGGCCCAAAAAGTAATTCAAGAAAATTTGCAACAACTGAAGGATGAACTTCCAGATGGGTTAAGTATAAGAGCAGGAGTCAAAATGGCCCTGAACTTCAACAAAAGCAAAATGAGTGTAGCAAAACTTAGAAAATTCTGAGGAAAAATTACTTTCAACCTGGGACTCTTAACCTGGCGAACTGTCAGTTAAATCTTAGGGTAAAGATATTTTCAGTTATCTGAAATATAATTTCAGCAAGGTCTCAAAAAATTTACTTTGCAAGCACTTCATCAGAAAGCTACTGGAGGGTTTACCCCATCAAACTGAGGAGTAAAACAGGAAGGATGAAGATTTGGGATACTGAGAATGAGAGATCAGCTAGAGAGAGAGATGAATAAAGGGAATCATCAGATTCAGGTTGAAAGAAGGTCTCAAGGTGAAGGCCTTCCTCTCTGCACAGAGATGAACAATCTAAACTTGAGCAAGTCGGAAAGCTCAAGGAGAGATCCTTGTTAGAAAATGAAATAGATAAAGTAATGTCTGAACTTACTGAGGAATTGTATTAGTAATAGTAAGAAATAAAGCAAATAAGTTTTTTCAGGAAAAATATTTTTCAGGAAAGAAAAAGGAGCCATAGTTTAGTGTATGGCTCATCAGTGAATAGCATTACACAGTCATAAGAAAGTAAAAGTGGAATGTAGATCTAATCAAATAGTACATAACTGTTAGAAGGATGAGGAGGATATAAAGGGAGAGGAGATTTTAAAAGTGAGCTGAATCCTTGTCTTCCATAGTGGGAAGACAAGTAAAATAGAAATCAGTAGTGACAATATTAGCAAATTATTTAGAAATACAAAGGTAAATACCAAAACGAATCAAAAGAGCTGAAAATTGTTGCCAGGGTGAAGCAGGAAGTGGGGAGGGAGGAGAGGAGAGTAAGGGACTACTGTTTTTCTTAAACCTTATAAAGTCATTTGTCTCATTAAAATATAGATGCATTATGCTTTGATTAAAAATAAAATAGAAATTAAATTATAGTGAAAAGAACTAAGATATTGGTCTTTTCACATCAAAGAGACCTGGATTTATCTGGGTCTTCCCTTTTTCTAATTTGTTGATATTAGGCACCTTATTTAACCTTTTGAACCTCAGTTTCCTTATCTGGAGAGGGAAGATTAAAATAAGGTAGTTTAGTAAAGTAGCTGGCAAGTAATTTTTATCTAGTAGGTGTAAGATTCTACCCCTGTCACTAATGTTTCCTAGGAGGAAATAGGGAACGACCACCGTTGTTGGGATGCTTATTACCTTTCAGATACAAGGTTCTTAGTGTTCAGAATCTTCAGGTTCATGGCTGTGTGTGTGCCTGTTCAGACTAAGGTCTGTCACTGGGATCTCTGTCCTTTATCAACTATCTATAGATAGAGAATTTTAAAAGAATTAAGGTGATTTGGAATGTTGGTAGCAGTGAGAATCAAGTTATAAAAGGACTGCTCGGTGGGAGAAAAGCTGTGGTCTCAGATTTGTCTTTCAACACGAACTTCAATGCAAATGCCATTAATGGTGTCTCTTCCATTAATAAAGAAAACACTTGTCACATAGACTGGTGAATTGTGGAGATTTCATGAACCAAGATCAGCAAGAGTGCTATTGCTCTGAACCATCTGCCAAAGTATCAAAATACCTTTTTTTTTTTTTTTTTTTTAAAGAACATCTACCTTAGCCACTGCTATTTTTGATTCTGAATTCTATGCACTTCTAGAACAATTAAAAAAACATCACTGTGGAACAAAAGGACACTTTATGGAAGCCCATTTCCCTACCTTGGTACATATTTGTGTAGTATTTTTCAGAGCTCAGTGCTTTCCCATTATGACTTGACCCTCTGCGGCAGTGATTCGAAATCTCTCGCACTTGTTTGTCTCTTTTTCTACCCTCACTTACCTCCCCCTACTCCACCCCATGCCAAAAAAATAAATTATGGTCCTAGAAGTCTTGGACAGGGTTTGCTAATTTTGTTGTTGTTGTTGTTTATTTGAACTGCCCTGGATTATTCTGATGTACTGACAGGTTGGGAACCATTGGCCTACAGCATGCTGTACCCCAGACATTCTAAACTGGGGCAGATGAGGGAACTGAGGTTCACACAAAGGTTATAGCTTATTCACTCTCACCCATCAACAAGCATGTCTACCTTGGACATGTATTCTGCCCTCCAACTCTGATTTTATCTTTGGTTGACTAGGCTTTCTAATTTTGGTTCTCTGATTTGTATTAAGAAAAGCTAATATATTTTACACAAGATGTGGCCTCAGTTAAAAATAGGATTTGGAATTTTTATTTTATAGCATCTTTTTTATTTTTTCCAGATGGAAAAGGAAATGAAACATCAAATCAGAATTTTTAATAAACTCTTGCTTCTCCACAATAGGATAGCATAGCAAATGCTAGGACTTACTAGATCTGAGTATTCACATTTGAGGAAAACTGGGGTGGCCCTGAAAAGAGTGGAAATGTGTGTAATTTTGGCACAGAGACAGGTTTGAGAAGTTGGTTTGTAGGGTTCCTTAGAGATTTGGGGTCCTGTATTCAGAAGTATTTGACAGTAGGAGTAAGAAAGTGTGTTGCATGGTATAAAAATATTCTATCTGATTTTAAACTTTTATCATATTATACATTTACAGTCACACCCTAAACTTTTTGGGAATGCCTGGAAATGGAGATCTGGAAATCTCTGAAACCTTATTTATTTTCTCACTGGAGTTCTCTCAATTACTTCTAGTAAAACAAGTTGTGACTTGGCAAGCATTGGCCCAACAGCCTCTAGGTGTCCTCGGGGAAATTAAAAGCCAGGGTTTGAAGAGTTCTGTGCCAGTGATTAAGAGCACAGAATACAGCTTATAATTATGTAGACTTTTTGCCTGTTCCCATTTATCGTTGGTAATATTCTCAAGGCTAAATGACTGCCCAGCAATTTAAACTGCAGTTTAAGAGGAAATAGGCCTTTTTGTGAAAAAGGTCCTCTGTCTCCCGAAGTTTCATTCTCTTTTCATAGACGAGCTCTCCCCTTTCATAGTGATTGTGATTTAGTGAATGACTCAGAGTTGTTGGAGGGGCCCCTAACCTGTTAACTCATGAAATTTTAACTACTTTTTCAAGAACAACTTTGCCTTTTATGAATCTGGTACAGCCTGTGACATCTCTTACATTGTCTTCGGGATGAAGGGACCTTTTTTTCAAACTTTTTTAGTTAAAACCAGAAAATAGGTAGAAACTGTTCTACTCTTGTGAAAGATGATTACTATTTCATTATCATAAGTTTGGTAGAGTAGAATAGAAAGACTTAAGAAAAATCACACATTCAAACACTCTACCAGAAAGTTATTTTTCTTGTTATTTAACAGTATATAAGGGTTAACACAGCAGAGCACTAGACAATATTCCTACCTATATTTTGGTTTGTATTTGGGAGAAAGAAAGGTGTATATCTTGTGATACAAAGTAGTACAATAATGAGTTTTGCTTCTTTCTCTCTCCACTGTTTTCTTTTAAAACAATGTAGAGGTTTTGTTTATTTGTTTTTTGGTAGAAAGATTTTGGCCTGGTTGACTGTCAGCCAGTATCAGAGGACATTAAAAACAGGACTTTAAGAATAGTAGCTGGAGGGAAGGCTTACTTAGCCATCATTTCTTCTTTAGATTTCGTTATCACTCAGTTGGTACATTTTTTCCTGCCTATTATTATGTCTCTGTTAGCACTTTTGTCCAAAATCGAATTCAGTATCCTCTCCTGTCTCTCTCAGTTTTTCTTCCTATTTCTCTGTGGCTGACTGGCATTGCTGTTTGCCCTATATTTTGAAAAATATGGCTGGCCAACCACCTTTAACAAAATAAACCGGTTACTTTGCTTATTAAAACATAGATGCTAGGACTCCATCCCAGGCCAACTCACTCAGAGTCGCTGAATGCTTCCTTCTCATCTATTGTACACATCCAGTTGGCCAGTGAATCCTGGTAATTTTGCCTTTAAAATGTCTCTTGAGTCCATTCATCTTTCATTTCCCTTACTCTAGTTCAAGCCCTTATCTTTTACCAGAATACAACAATGGTTTCCTATGGATATACTCACTTTGTCTCCCTCATTAGTTTGTATTCTGCTGGTATCTGGTTTATCTTTCTAAAACATATTCATCTCCTGCTTGAAAATTCTCCTGCTTGAAAATTCCTTAATGTCAGCAGGTTAAAATTAGTGACATTCAAGGTCTATTGCAGTCTGGCCATATCTAAGTCTGCTGTGTACAGTTTTATGTAGTTAGTACACTCCGTAACTCTAGGGTGCTTCATTCCAATTATGGTCTACATGATTGGGACCCATAGGGTTTTTTCAGTGCAGGACAGTCATATGTGGTGGCCCCAACTATCCTGTCTCAGCACTCTGACCTCTGCATCCTTTCTGTATACATGCCTCACTTGCGTAAATATTATATTCACCACCAGTCCCTAAATGCATTATACTAGTGATTTCTCAGAGCATCTACTTTTTCAGAGTGAATGTTTGTTCTCCTTTCACTCTACTTGTTGAAATCATTCTCATATTTCAGGGCCCAGTATAAGTGTCAGATCCTCTGTGAAACCTTCCTCAGTTCTCTCCTTTTAATTGTTCCTTCTATTATACCTTTTTACTGCTTACACTTTTACTTAACAGTTCTTTTCTTCTTCCTTTGAGGTAAAACCTGTATACAATGCAATGCACAAATCTGGAGTGAACCTTTGGGTGACCTCATGTGTTTTTGCCTTACTAAATTATAAGCTCTAATTAGAGAAAAAGGCAAAGATTATTTAAGTTTATCTCTTTCCCTTGGAAAAAAAGGGAGCCTACTGTCTTCAGTGCTGGGTCAGTCTTGAATATGGTACCAGTTGGGATACAGCTCAGCTTCTCTTTTAAGAACTCCCCAATGGCAGTGGCTTAAACCAACAAGACGGATATTTTATTTCTCTCATGTATGACAGTTCAAAGTATAAGATGTCCAGAGCCGATACAGCAGCTCCACAGGGTCAAGGACCTAGGCATCTTTATTCCTGTCATTCCACATCCCCCTGTTCCACCATCCGGAAGTGTTGCCCTCACCACAATGGTTCGGGTGTCTCACCACAATAAAAGAAAAGGAAAGGGGTAAAAAAGAGAGCTTGTCTTGGAAGTTACTCTTACTTGCCTATGACCGAAACATGGTCACATGACCACATGAACTAAAATTCAGGAATACTAGAAGAGTAGAGAATGGATATTGAGAAATAGTTAACAGATATGTTTCACATATGACCTCAGTCTTCACAATAAACCTACAAACTATATATAAAAAACTAATACTCAGAGGATCTAAGTAAATAGCCAGAAAAATTGCAGGTCTGAGATCTGAATTCAAAGCCTTTTTTTCCATTCTACCTAGTAAAGTGTTAGGAGGAAATATATAATTGTTAAAGGCATTAATTTTCACAGTGTTACATCATGTATTTTCATATCACATATTTTCACAGTATCATGTCATCTCTTCTAGGACATCCCATGTAACTTTATTCCACACTTCTCACACATCATGAAATAAATTGCCATGCTAACTGGTTTTTAATTTTTAAATCTAAGATATCATTTATGAGGAAAAATAAATCACTGTATTTGCTGAACAAAAGCTTCAGTGCTTGGTATTTGTTTAGAAATGTTATCTAATCATAAAGTTGACAAGGGTGATACCTTGTCAGTTTAGTTCAGCTCAATTGTGTCCGCCTCTTTGCGACCCCATGGACTGTAGCACACCAGGCTTCCCTGTCCATCACCAACTCCCGGAGCTTGCTCAAAACTCATGTCCAATGAGTCGGTGATGCCATCCAGCCATCTCACCCTCTGTCGTTCCCTTCTCCTCCTGCCTTCAGTCTTTTGAAGCATCAGGGTCTTTTCTGATGAGTCAGTTCTTCGCATCAGGTGGCCAAAGTGTTGGCTTTTTAGCCTCAGTCCTTCCAGTGATTATTCTAAAGGAAATCAATCCTTTAGAATTGACTGGTTTGATCTCCTTGCAGTCCAGGGAACTCTCAAGAGTCTTCTGCAACACCACAGTTCAAAAGCATCAATTCATCGGCACTCAGCTTTCTTTATAGTCCAAATCTCACATCCACACATGACTACTGGAAAAACCATAGTTTTGACGAGGAGGACCTTTGTTGGCAAAGTAATGTCTCTGCTTTTTAATATGTGTCTAGGTTTGTCATAGTTTTTCTTCCAAGGAGCAAGCATATTTTAATTTCATGGCTGCAGTCACCATCTGCCGTGATTTGGGAGCCCAAGAAAATAAAGTCTGTCACTGTTGCCATTGTTTCCCCATCTATTTGCCATGAAGTGATGGGACTGGATGCCATAATCTTAGTTTTCTGAATGTTGAGCTTTAAGCCAACTTTTTCACTCTCCTCTTTCACTTTCATCAAGAGGCTCTTTAGTTACTCTTCGCTTTCTGCCATAAGTGTGGTGTCATCTGCCTACCTGAAGTTATTGATATTTCTCCTGGCAGTGTTGATTCCAGCTTGTGCTTCATCAAACCTGGCATTTTACATAATGTGCTCTGCATATAAGTTAAATAAGCAGGGTGACAGTATACAGCCTTGTACTCCTTTCCCAATTTGGAACCAGTCCATTGTTTCATGTCCAGTTCTAACTGTTGCTTCTTGACCTGCATACAGGTTTCTCAGGAAGCAGGTAAAGTAGTCTGGTATTCCTATCTCTTTAAGAATTTTCCACAGTTTGTTGTGATCCACACAGTCAAAGGCTTTAGTATAGTCAGTGAAGCAGAAGTAGATATTTTCTCTGAAATTCTCTTGCTTTTTCTATGATCCAGTGGATGTTGGCAGTTTGATTTGGGTTCCTCTGTCTTTTCTAAATCTAGCTTGAACATCTGGAAGTTTCCCATTCACATACCATTGAAGCCTTGGTTGGATAATTTTGAGCATTACTCTGCTAGCATGAGGTACAATTGAAATGAGTACAATTGTGCGGTAGTTTAAGCATTCTTTGGCATTGCCTTTCTTTGCAATTGGAATGAAAACTGACCTTTTCCAGGCTTGTGGCCACTGCTGAGATTTCCAAATTTGCTGGCATATTAAGTGCAGCACTTTAACAGCATCATCTTTTAGGATTTGAAGTAGCTCAGCTGGAATTCTATCACCTCCACTGGCTTTGTTCGTGGTGATGCTTCCTAAGGCCCACTTGACTTCCCATTCCAGGATCTGGCTCTAGGTGAGTGATCACACCATCTTGATTATCTGGGTCGTGAAGATCTCTTTTATATAGCTCTTCTGTGTATTCTCGCCACCTCTTCTTAATATCTTCTGCTTCTGTTAGGTCCATACCATTTCTGTCCTTTATTGTGTCCATCTTTGTATGAAATATTCCCTGATGTCTCTAATTTTCTTGAAGAGATCTCTAGCCTTTCCCATTCTATTGTTTTCCTCTACTTCTTTGCATTGATCACTTAGCAAGGCTTTCTTATCTGTTCTTGCTATTATTTGAAACTCTCCATCAAATGGATATGTTTCTCCTTTTCTCCTTTGCCTTTTGCTTCTATTCTCAGATATTTGTAAGGCCTTTTCAGACAACCATTTTGCCTTTTTGCATTTCTTTTTCTTGGGGATGGTTTTGATCACTGCCTCCTGTATGATGTCATAAACGTCCATCCATAGTTCTTCAGGCCCTGTGTCTATCAGATCTAATCCCTTGAGTCCATTTGTCAATTCTACTGTATAATCATAAGGGATTTGATTTTAGGTCATACCTGAGTGGTCTAGTGGTTTTCCCTACTTTCTTCAACTTAAGTCTGAATTTTGCAATGAGGAGTTCATGATCTGAGCCACAGTCAGCTCCTGGTGTTGTTTTTTCTGACTGATTAGAGCTTCTTCTTCTTCGGCTGCAAGGAACATAATCAATCTGATTTTGGTATTGACCATCTTGTATTGATATCTTTAACCCCTTCATTTTAAAAGCAAGGAAAATCAAGGTCCAGAGGAGGCAGAACTTGCCCTTGATGTCGTTACCACCATTGCTTCATCTCAAGCCTCATAGTACAAACACTGGCCTGGGTCATCATTTCTCTAAGTAACTCTCAGTGGTATACTTAACAGTTGTCTCAGGTTTGCAGAGTTGTTCTGATCTGGAAGTTCAGGCTGGACAGTGCACAATAAATACATATAATCCTGGCCTGTTTTAGTAACGAATGAGTATTATCTAGCACTAAAAATGTCTTTATTAAAAAAAAATAAAATAAAAACATCTTTATAGCTATTAGGAACCAGTTTTAGAAAGGATGATGCTATTTGATAGTCAAAGGAATGGGTGAAGTCATTCCTACTCATAATTCAGAACCCAACTCAGATGACATCTACCTCTCAAAGCCTTTCCTAAACCTCATAAATATTAGATATGAGCGCTCTGCTTTCCAAACTCTAGCCTTCAGATATATCCAGGTATTCATATATATTCTTTAAATTACAGCTAGTGGTGCCTTCATGAGGGTGGGTTTCGAGTCTGTTTTGTTCTCACAGTGGTGAGAACATCAGTGGTGCCCAGCCCAGGCTTTGTTTTTTGTTTTACTGAATGAAATATCCATCATGGCATCCTGGGAGAATATTTTGCAGCTGGCTGTAATAAACAATCCTTGAACTAAGATTTCCAGAAACTTAGTCCTAGTCACTCAGTTATAGCTTTGTTACTATACGCAGGTCATTTAACTACCCTGCGCCTTGTCAGTCAAATTGAAATATGAGTAATGGGAAATGAACTGGTGGGGAAACAGCTTCGTAAAAGGCACATAAAACTAAGGTGGCACTATCCCTAAAGCTCCTTGCCGCGTCCTGTACAGTGCCTTACATGTATTCAGCAAACACATGCTTTACTTTTTCATTTAATTGGATAGTAATGGTATATATTTTATTAAAATTAAAATTTGGCCCTTGTAGTCGACACATCTGGGAAATGTTACCAAGGGAAAAATAAAATTATCGCCCTTGTGCATGCTGATTTTCCTACTCTGGGACACTTTTATTATGCACCAAGGATCAGTGAAAAGAGAAAGCAGCCTGATGCCTATGAATTTTCTTAGTGCTTCCTCCTGGGCGAGCACCTGCTGGACCTGGGAGGTAGAAGAGGAACTTGGTACCCTCTTCATTTTCCATCTTACAGGAAGTACCCAAAGGAAAAAAGGAAATACTGTCAGAGTAATAGAGGTGGATATGACAAGACTACCTTGCTTTCAAGAGGATTACGCTAGGGGTGGCGTGCTTTGTGTTTGCCCGCTCAGCTATAGTGTTGGGCATCAGTAAGTTAATCTCTTCCCAGTGCAAGTATAAGGAAACCAGCAAACCAAACCCAGAAATAAATTAGCACAGAAAGCTTTCCTGAAAACACATTTAAAAGAGTGAAGCCATAACTAAAAAGAGTGTTTCCACGGCAGAGGTAGCTCTAGCTTGGACCTCCTGGATTTGGGGGATGGTAGTGGCTATTAGGGGCTTCCCTGGTAGCTCAGACAGTAAAGAATCTGCCTGCAGTGCGGGAGACCTGGTTTCGATCCCTGGGTTGGGAAGATCCCCTGAAGGAGGGCATGGCCGCCTACTCCAGTATTCTTACCTAGAGAATGCCTACGGACAGAGGAACCTGGCGGGCTACAGTCCATGGGGTCACCAAGAGTTGGACGCAACTAAGCGACTAAGCACAGCACAGTGGCCATTAGATTTGAGTTTGAACATGTTTATTATAAATAAAACCGTTTCCTTGGAGTCCAGCAACTTTTGAAGAAGGGATACCAAAATGTAATTGAAATGGACTACCTCTTGAATTGTGAAGTTAATTTTACACTTAACAAACGCTTTAAAAAATAAAGGAACAAGTGGCTTTAAAGTTTACGGTGTTAATATTTGAAACCTGTCCAGTTTAACTAGCTGGATTCCAGAGACTGTTTCCTTTTTTTCTAGTCAGTATCACTGATCTGACACCCAATTTTCTTCTTGGCTGTGGGATAGGAATGAAATGTATCATTTATTTAGTTGTATTGACCTGAATCATATCTCCCCAGCATACATTCTTAATTCAGGAAATAGGATGCATCCATGTGGAATTTACTCAGTAACTCTTCGTAGTGACATTTGTGTGATCTAATTCAAGGACCTGAAATGAAGACTGCACATGATTTACTTGCATATGATGCAGCTATTTTTAGTACTGTATTTACATTTTTAAAAACAAGAATGCACCTTCTTGATGGAACAGACATGCATTTTTCAATTCACAGACGCAAGACGTGTAGAACAAAGAAGTTTCTTAGAAATCAAATCCAAACATCTTTTTTTGTTTGAAGGGAGAGAAACTTGAGTCCAAAAAGATTTAGTAGCCCTGAAATAAGGTCCCACAGTCAGTCAGTGACAGAATAAAACAAGAAACTAGATGAGTTCCCAGTTCAAGATTCTTGTTTGTCCCAGATTTTAAAATATAAGTGTGGTTTACATTGACAGTTTATTATGACATCTGCAGTTTGTTAAGACAGTTTTAGGCAATCAAGCCACATAGCTACTTAAATTGTCTAATTTCTGTATGAGCGTATTATAGTATACTATATTCCCTATAGCTTCCTATCCTTATTTTTCTTTTCCTGCTCATATACTTACTTTTAATCTCATGTGCTTTTTAAAGCCACCCTAAATCCTTTTTTGAATGATAATAGTATCTAAATAAATACTCAAAATGATGCTTTGTGCTAATGCTAATTACTCTGTTTCCATAGTGTCTATGGTATGTTAGAGATCCTGGCAATGTTAATTATCTTAACAGTATTTCATCTTTTCCATCTATCAGAGGTAGCAGTAAAAACAGACTTCCTAACTGGAATGCCTAAAAAAGTATGACTTTCATTGCTTCAGGGCCTTCCTAGTGGCTCAGATGGTAAAGCGTCTGCTTGCGATGCAAGAGACCCGGGTTTGATCCCTGGTTCAGGAAGATCCCCTGGATCTTGCCTGGAGAAGGAAATGGCAACCCACTCCAGTACTCTTGCCTGGAAAATTCCATGGACTAAGGAGCCTGGTTAGGCTGCAGTGCATGGGTTCTCAAAGAGTCGGACACAAATGAGCGACTTCACTTACTTCAGTCACTTCATTGCTTCACAAGGTAAAAACACTGTGATCCCCATAATGTTGTTTTTCAGTCACCAAGTCGTGTCCGCAACTCTTCATGACCCCATGGACTGCAGCACTCCAGTCTTCCCTTTCCATCACCATCTCCTGGAATTTGCCAAAATTCATGTCCACTGAGTCAGTGATGACATCCAAACATCTCATCTTATGTCATCCTCTTCTCCTTCTGCCTCCAATCTTTCCTAGCATCAGGGTCTTTTCCATTGAGTTAGCTGTTCACATCAGGTGACCAAAGTACTGGAGCTTCAGCTTCAGCATCAGTCCTTCCAATGAATGTTCAGGCTTGATTTCCTTTAAAATTGACTGATTCGATCTCCTTGCAGTCCAAGGGACTCTAAGGAGTCTTCTCCAGCATCGATTCGAAAGCGTCAATTCTTCGGCACTCTACCTTCTTTATTGTCCAGCGCTCACAACCATCTGTGACTACTGGAAAGACCATAGCCTTGACTATACAGACCTTTGTCAGCAAAGTGATGTCTTTGCTTTTTAACACACTGTCTAGCTTTGTCATAGCTTTCCTGCCAAGAAGCAGTTGTCCTCCAATTTCATGCTGCAGTCACCATCCACAGTAATTTAGGAGATGAAATCTGTCACTGCTTTCACCTTTTCGCCTTCTATTTGCAATGAAGTGATGGGGCTGGATTCCATGATCTTAGTTTTTTTAATATTGAGTCTTAAGCCAGGTTTTTCGCTCTCCTCCTTCACCCTTATTAAGAGGTTCTTTATTTCCTCTTTGCTTTCTTCCATTAGAGTAGTATCATCTGCATATCTGAGGTTGTTGATATTTCTCCCAGCAATCTTGATTCCAGCTTGGAACTCATCTAGCCCAGCATTTCTCATGATGTGCTCTGTATATAAGTTAAATAAACAAGGTAACAATAAACAGCCTTGTTGTACTCCTTTCTCAATCCTGAACCAGTCAGTTGTTCCATACAAGGTTCTAACTGTTGCTTCTTGACCGGCATACAGGTTTTTCAAGATGGTCTGGTATTCCCATCTCTTGAAGAGTTTCCATTGTTTGATCCCCATAATAAAATCTTTGAAAATTATTCTTTACCAAGTCTAGAAAATGATGTAGGAGTGTGCTTAGTATATTAAAGACTGGCTGATAGGATTAAACTATTACCTGGGTATTTAAGGGCATTGTGATGTATGGTTAGCTAGTTTTCAACAAGGATGCCAAGGACATTCAGTGGGAAAATGCCAAGGGCATTTCAGTTGAAAATAGCCTCTTCAACAAATGATGCCAGGAGAACTCACCAGCCACATACAGAGGAATGAATCTGGAGCCCTACCTCATACTGTATTACACAGATACTCAATACAAATCAAAGGTCTAAATGTAAAAGCTAAAATTACAAAATTTCTAAAAGAAAATATAGGTGAAAATCTGTGTGATCTTGGTTGGATTAGGCAGGGGTTTCTTAGATATGAAAAGCACAAGAACTAAAGAAAAAAGATAAATTGGACTTCATCAAAATTAAAACTTTGTCAAAGGACACTATCAAACAAAAAGATAATCTACAGAATGGAAGAAAATATTGGAAATTATATATATGCATGTACATATGCATAAATATATATATTTATACATATACATATATATATATACACACACATATACACACACGTATATATATATAGGAGAAGGAAATAGCAACCCATTCCTGTGTTCTTGTCTGGTAAATTCCATGACTGGGGAGCCTGGCATGCTACAGTTCATAGGGGTTACAAAGAGTCGGACACAACTGAGCATGCATGCACATGTATATACACACATACGCAGTGTGTGTATATATGCCTTCCCAGTGACACTAATGCTAGGGAACCCTGCTTCCAGTGCAGGAGATGTAGAGGTGCAGGTTTGATCCCTGGCTTGGGATGATCCCCTGGAGAAGGGAGGGCATGGCAACCCACTCCAGTATTCTTGCCTGGAGAACTCCATGGATAGAGGAGCTTGGCAGGCTACAGTCCATGGGGTTGCAAAGAGTTGGACATGAATGAAATGACTTAGCGTGCACATATAGGCACATATGGATTTGACTAGACGTTTGATGTACATGCACACACACATATATACACATGTACATATATGTATGTGTATATGCACATGTATATGAAAGGTAGGCAAAGAATTTGATTATTCATTTCTCCAAAGAAGATATTCAAATGCCCAATAAGCTCTATAAAGATGCTCAACATCAAAACTGTGATGAGGTGCCACTTCACACCCAATAGGATCCTAACATATTTTCAAATGGACCATAATTATTGGTGAAAATGTGGAGAAATTGGAACTCTTGGGCATTGCTAGTGAAAATATAAAATGATGCAGCTTCTGTGGAAATGACTGTAATGTCTGTGGTAGTTCCTCAAAAAGTTAAACGTAACTGTCATCTGACTCAGCAGTTCTGGTCCTAGGTATATATCTAAGAGAACTGACAACTTGTGTTCACACAGATATGTATGCGCATTGTAACTTTATTCAAAATAACCAAAAAATGTAAACAACCCAAATATCCATTAATTGAGGAATGGATAAGTAAAATGTAGTATAGCTAAAAAATGGAATATTATTCAAACATAAAAAGCAGTGAAGTACTATTACATGCTACAACGTGTTTAAAGATTGGAAATTTTAATGCTTCGTGAAAAAAGCCAGACACACTGGCATATACTGTATGATTCTAAACATTCAGAATAAGTACATCCATAGGGTCAGAAAGCAAATTAGTGATTGTCAGGGGTTACAGGGGAGATGGGAATTGGGACTAACTGCTAGTAGGTACAGAGTTTCTTTCTGTGCTAATAAAAGTGTTCTGTGATTAGATTTTGGTGATAGTTGCACAGCATTGTGAATACAGAAAACCACAGAAGTGTATACTTTAAAATGGTGAATTTATTTTATATGAATTATATCTTAATGTAAAATATGGAAAGCAGGTATACTCAAAGATAAAGATGTTATGAGAGAGACTGATATTATGAAGGATTTCCAGTCATAAAGGGTATGAAATAATTTGGTATCCCCAAAACCCCATGTGACTGATAGACAACTTTGTCTATTCTGTGGCTCTCAGAAGATTAAGAGAAAGGCTCCATGGTGTGGTTTTTACAGCTTGACAAGAAAAATCAGTCATTAGATAGATGATCCTCTGCTCAGAGTCAGGGAGTGTCTTTAAAGATATAATGCAAATTGGGATGATAAAACTAAATTACTTACACTGAGGAAATCACCTGTAGTTCAGAAATAGCAGAGAAGTCAGAAAACTAATATAGAGTAGGGGTAAGACTGATGGGGTGTGATTTTCCTTCTTTAATGTACAATCCAGTGGCAGTTTTCCCTAGATTTTGTGCTAAAATAAGAGCATTTTCACACATTTTAATTGCTGTGTGATAACAGTGTGAACTCCATCCACAAACATTTATTATCTACTTAATTTTGCTCTAATTTCAGTATAGCAAGCATTCACCTTATAAGTGGAAGTAACTGTCCATTTAGTAAAAAGAAACCCCTTCTAACATTGCTAAGCCTGTTGTGCATTTCTATAATAAAGGATTAATAACAAATGGCCTTTTATATTTTTCCATTTTTAACTTACATTTATAGAATACCATTTGCAAAGTAGCATCTTTATGAACTGGAACCCTAATTGCTCCTTAAACATTCATAAAGAATATTTCAAAATTGTAGAAGTTAAGGTTTCACAATATTCCAGGATTAAAATATGATCAGGATTTTATATGAGACTTTTTTGCCTTCATAAAGCTGTTTTATATGGGGACTTCTTTGATGATCCAGTGGTTAAGAATCCACCTTGCAATGAAGGGTTCATGGGTTCAATCCCTCACTGGGGAGCTGAGATCCCACATGCCACCGAGCAGCTAAGCCCACACACCGCAATGACTGAAGCCTGTGGCTCGGGAACCCAGGCGCCACAACTAGAGAGTCTCTGTGCTACAATGAAAGATCCCGTGTGCTGCGTCTAAGACCTAACACGGCCAAAGAAATAAATAAATAAATATACTTTAAAAAACTTTATAGTACATGATCCCATAATGTTCATGCTAAACAATACAGAACTGTCTTTGAGGCACATTTTTAAAATGATGTATACTACTTGATAGCTATCTAAATTGTTCAATTATTTTCCAGATCTGTCATTTACTCCATCATTTATAGTGATGCAACAGGACAGAGAGGAATGGATAAAAACATTGGCGAGCAACTCAATAAAGCTTATGAAGCCTTTCGACAGGCATGCATGGATAGAGATTCTGCAGTAAAAGAACTACAGCAAAAGGTATGTGGTGTTAGTTTTGAAAGTTGTTATTTATCCTGGTGAATGGAATTTGAATCTTTTGCAATGGAAAATATTATGTTGTTAGAACTAAAGAAAGAACTTTTTAAGGAACTAAAACACAGGGATATATTGATAGATGAAATTTGAGGTTTTTATTTGCTAACTTTTTAAAGAATATTGTGACCTATGGAAAGAATTCATTTTAAGATGATTGTATTGAGGAAAAATAAGTACGTTATCTTCCATGAATAATTTTTAAGCAAAATGACAAACTAAAAGTCAGAGTATCGGTATCTCAGCTAGTTTTTTGTTTGTTTCATATTGTTACTTGGCTGACTGGAAGACGATACAAATCTTAAAATATCATGGAACTAAATTTGTTATTAATTTATTCTCTAACTATAAGTTAAAGATAAACTATTATTTCAGTGAAATCTTTAATGTCTTACCAGAAGTTTCAGCTTTTTAAAATACTCCTGTTCACATCAAATTTCCGCTTAGTGTTTTCAGTTTCTAAAGAAAGTAAATTGGAAGAAAGGTATATCCAGGCAAAAATTACTGGTTAAGTAGTTCCTAGGCATGTCTGTCGATGGTCCTTGATAAGGTTTTCACCAACCTACAGTAAAATGAGAAAAATAAGAATAAAGTAATTAACTTCTTATAATGCTAAATTTATTCCATTTAAAATTCTATCCTTTATTCTGATACTGTTTCTATGTTTCTGTACTGTCAGAATAAAGAGCAAAATTTTGTTAACATACCCATTTGTCAAATGATAATCATAGAGGTTTTGGTTTTTGTGTTTTTTGTTGCTTAGTTAGTATCATTACTTAGTGTTTTGGGAGTCCCCAGTACACCCAGACATTCTGCAATTCTCTAAAAGGATTACAGGACTTAGTAAAACTGTCATATTCAGAGCTAGGATTTATTACAGAGACTAGTAAAAATACACAGCCAGATCATTAATGGAAAAAGACACCAGGTGGAGTCTAGAGGAACCCATGTGCAGGTTTCCTATACTCTTTCCCTTCTGTGAGGAGTCACACGGAGTGCACCCTCTCTCCAGCTTTCAGAAGTTCACCCAGCCTATATGCAGTGCTTTGACACGGGGAACTCCATTTGAGACTCACGAGCTTGGGCTATTTTTAAGGGTTGGTTACATAGGCACCCTGTGTCAGAGGGAAAGTAGTTATTCACCATGAATATCATGGTAGTCTAAGTAGGTTGGCACAGCACTTAGAATCTTATCACTTAAGAAATGTTTTTGAAGATTACATTCCCAGATGCCAGTCAAGGGGCCAGCCTTGCAAATAGGCCTTTCTGAAGATAAATAGCTTAAGGCCTGCTATGTTAAATCATTCCTGTAAGGCTGTGGAAAGTAGAGGATCTTCTGTTGGTTCCCTCAATTAAAAAAAAATTTTTTTTTACTAGTCTATGGTATTGTGAAGTCTTAAGAAATATGCTAGTCATGCAGTTCTTAGTTTCCTCCATAAGTATAGGAATACACAATTCCCTTTCTCCTTTCTATTTGATACATCTACTATAAAACTGGTGTTATACCTGCTGCACTCCATTTCTCAAAAATTATCTTTTTTGTGTGTGATTCTCATGTTGATTTACAAAAGAATACTCCCAGTTATTTAGGTAAACTTAATGGTCTAGAGATCTTCAGTAGGGGTGCATAAGAGAAACAGAGATAGGATAATGACAGACACTTTCTCGATTATTGAAGTGAAATTTAGAATTTGGATTTGTTTTCCTTTCCAATTCATGTATAAGGCATAATCACTTTTTAAAGAGAGTAACAAAAATTCGCAGCTTTTACTCTTATTTTCTTATTAGGTTCATTAAGAAACTTCAACAATGCTATGCCTGTTCTAGGAACACTGGGAAATACAGAATTAGGGAATAGGAATATTGAGATATTCTTGCGATAAAACAGAGACAGGTATTTATCTATCTCCTGATCTTTCTGCCCTGGCCAGTAGTAAGCAACTGAAAACTCGTATAATTTAATCTCTGCCGTGGAAGAAACCTTTATTCACTATGGCACTTATCCTAAAGAGGGGAAAGGGAAATACTGTTTAAAAATAGGAGAAGAAAAAATGTTAAACTCTAGACATACTAATTTAAGAAACATTGAGTGTCTGCTATGTACTGAGCTCTTAATAAGGTTCTGAGAATACTTAAATAAAATATGGTTTATGTCCTTAAGGACTTTCAATAAGTAAAAAAGATCAATAGTTATTACTATAGCGTGCTAAGTGCTGTAGTAGAGATCTATACAGGATAACATGTGAGCACAGTTAAGAGGCACTTAACTCACTCTGGGAGGATCAGGTCATAAGCCTACCACTAAGCCCAACCCTTGAGCCAAGATTAGGAGGAACTGGGTAAATTAGGGAAGATGGATCCTGAAAGCAGGAAGAGAACTATATATAGTAAAAACTCAGAAGTGAGGGCAGTACAGGAAAAGAAGCTGTGAAGATAGATTAGGGCCTTATGATGATTATAACCAAGTAGTTTTGTACTGTATTCTTACTCATTCAAAATATATTGAAGGACTTAATATGTGCTTTAGAAAAGTCTTCCTGACAGTGGGATAGAGGATAGATAGGATAGAGAATAGTGTGGAATTGGCTCAACAAGCATATTGGTGCTAAGCAGTGGTCTAAGATCAGGAGTATAAAAATAAGTGGCAACCATCAATTGGCACTTTATTATATATAAATATATAATTATATACCTGTTAATATGCCTTGCCTGTGTGCTTAGTCATGTCCAGTGACTCTTTAAACTGTAGCCTGCCAGGCTCCTCTGTCCATGGAGTTTTCCAGGCAAGAATACTGGAGCAGGTTGCCATTTCCTTCTCCAAGAGATTTTCCCAACCCAGGGATTGAACCTTCATCTCCTGTGTCTCCTGCATTGCAGGCAGATTCTTTACCCCTGAGCCATTGGGGAAGCCTACCTATTAATATACATGTATTACATACATCATGAGAAATGCTGCACTGGAAGAAGCACAAGCTGGAATCAAGATTGCCAGGAGAAATATCAATAACCTCAGATATGCAGATGACACCACCCTATGGCAGTGAGCAAAAAAGAACTAAAGAGCCTCTTGATGAAAGTGAAAGAGGAGAGTGAAAAAGTTGACTTAAAACTCTGGATTTCTTAGAAAATTCAGAAAACTTAAGATCATGGCAACTGGTCCCATCAGTTCATGGCAAATAGATGGGGAAACAATGGAAACAGCAACAGACTTTATTTGGGGGGTCCAGAATCACTGCAGATGGTGACTTCAGCCATGAAATTAAAAGATGCTTGCTCCTTGGAAGAAAAGTTACGACCAACCTAGACAGCATATTAAAAAGCAGAGACATTCCTTTGCCACCAAAGGCCCATCTAGTCAAAGCTACAGTTTTTCCAGTAGTCATGACATGACTGAGCGACTGAACTGAACTGAACTGATGTATAGATGTGAGATTTGGACTATAAAGAAAGCTGAGTACCAAAGAATTGATGCTTTTAAACTGTGGTGTTGAGAGAAGACTCTTGAGAGTCCCTTGGACAGCAAGGAGATCAAACCAGTCCATCCTAAAGGAAATCAGTCCTGAATATGCATTGGAAGGACTGATGCTGAAGCTGAAACTCCAATACTTTGGCCACCTCATGCGAAGAACTGACTCATTGGAAAAGAGCCTGATGCTGGGAAAGATTGAAGGCGGGAGGAGAAGGGGACAACAGAGGATGAGATGGTTGGATGGCATTAATGACTCAGTGGACATGAGTTTGAGTAAGCTCCAGGAGTTGGTGATGGACAGGGAAGCCTGGCATGCTACAGTCCATGGGGTCGCAAAGAGTCAGACACAACTGAGCGACTGAACTGAACTGAATATTACGTTTCAATTTACTAAAGAAAAATGAATGGCAATTGTTTGGTTACCTCTGGGACATACAGGTGAAAATGTCCTGAATTGGAGATTATAGATATAGATTATAGAACAACAATTTCATTATAGCCCTGAGTGTGTACATTTCCAAATTACAATGTGTGGGGTAAAGGGATATTTGAAGAAAAGAAGAGGCAGAGGATGGAAACATGGCCAGCCAGGCGGTTGCTAGAGATTCAGAAAGAGGTTAAGGAACTTACTCTGAACATGAAGAAACACCCATTCCTCTGAGAACTGGAGGGCACAAGAGAGAAAAATGGCTGCAAATGAAAATAAGTTTGTATGTAAGAAGCGGAGATGGCAGAAAGTTTAAAGGGATTATCATGTATTACTTATATCTGGAATCCAAAAAAGTCAAACCTGTAAAAACAGTAAAACGGTGTTTACTTGGGAGATGGAGAGAGGCAGAGAAGATTGGTATTGTTTAAATTTATAACAAGTAGTAAATAAGCCATGGAGATCTAATGCATGTTATAATGAATATAAACAATAATATTATAGTATAATTATTTAATGTGTTAAGTATGACTACAACAATCATATTATGAAATAAATGTATCAAAGTAACTCACTATGCACCTTAAACTTACATATTATTATATGTCAAATTTATTCAATTTAAAAAATAAAAAAAGAGTAGATTTTCTTATGAGAGTCCATTTTTTGGCTGTGAAATACAAGATCATCTACTGAGTGAAATGATTTTAGGATTTTAAGATAGTCTGAAGGTGATAATAAAGACTTGAAAGCTTCAGTTAAGTGAAAGAAGAAAAATATGGCATCCAGCCTTTATCATGAATTTTTGTTTGCTGTGTTTGCTGGTTATTCTTTCAGCAGCTTTCTTGATGTAGAAGTAATTGGATGGCTAGATCCAAGATTAAGAGATTGTAGAGTTAAAGTAAAAGAATTTTTGGTTAGGTGACCAGAAAGTACATACAAAAGCAATTGAAGTTATGTGCTTTGAGATATAAGCTAAAATCAGAAAGAAGCTAATCCAAGAAGAGTTTAAGACTAAGAACAAAAAGAGGGTTTATGGATGAAGTGTTCATGAAGTGAGAGGACAGATACAGCGGGAGTAGAAGAATGTGAGTTCAAAGGATGGATTATTGTCAGTGAGCAAAGATTGATGTTTAGTATTTTCTGTTTTCATAATGAGTCATGAAAGTGGATAGCTGGAATGAGATTGAGGAATTCAGGAAACTCTTAAGACTAGAGCACTTCTCCTAGAATGGTGGTAGATTTAAGAACATTTAGAGAGACGTGAAGGGAAGAGCAAAAATTCCTGAACGTAAGGAAATGATTAGTGTCTTGGAAGATAACTGTTTTGAGAAGAGACTGGTATAATTAAAATGCCTTGTGAATGGCTTTTTGCTTAAGTTTAAAGGAATAATGGCCCATAGTGGCAATAATGAAGCAAATGACTTACCTTTCTGTTCTCCTGCATCTAACTCCATTGCCCGATCCCTGTTTGATATAACACTAGACAGCTTCATATGAGGGAGTTACAGAGGCATCTATAATTATTAGGAGACAACATAATTATTCCCATTTTAATGTGAGATGCTAGACTTGCTGAAATTCAATTTTATTGGCCATTGCATTCTCTATAGTACAATGAAATAGAGTTTAGAAATTTGATCTCATTCGTTCCTTTTTTAAAAAACTAACATTTTTCTAAAACATTTTTGTGAGAAAACACTTATACATCCTTTTGACATTTTTTTGTATTTTATTTTATGGAGCATTTATTTTTTAAAATTATAGACTCAAATGTACCAAGTGTAAATCACTAATTTCTCCTTATCTGTCTACTCTCAGAAGTGAGATTGAACTTTGAAAAGTTCAATCAAGCTAGATATTCCCTATTCATAATCTTATATATAAGATATATATATATACACACATTCTCAAGCTTGTAGTATGAGAAGATAACAAATGTCACTTCCAAGATTTTTAGCTTGGATAAATGGAAGATTGATGATGCAGGCACAAGAAAAGAGAATGCTGATTTTGATAAAGGAAGTTATTTGGTTTTATCTGATATTTTGAGTTCAAGAATTAGAAGATCATTGGGGAAAATTATCAGCAGACTATTGAGTTACAGATCTTTGAAGTAAAGTAACAATTGAAAATACAAATTTAGGAATCAACTTTGTAGAGTGATACTTGGAGTGATAGGGGAAGGAGGTTCTAAGGAGAAAGAGAATAGAGCAAAGGAAGAAGGGAAGCAAGAAAATAACCTTGGAGAAGTTGCCTGGCCTTCTGAAAAGGCCCCAGGAGCTGTACTCTGAGTGAGCTTGGCTGTGCTTCTGAACATTAAGCTTAAAATAAATTGGTCTGTTGAATGACATCAGCAAGGTAATAAAGTAGGAAGTCCAATCCCCTGATTTTACACAAAAACATCAATTAAACAGACTGAAAAAATTTTTTTAGGAATTCTGGAAATCAGTCAGTGATGTATGGCAACAAAGTGAACACTTAGTCAAGAAAAACCTACATTGAAAATAAAGAAAATTTAAGGGCATTTTACTCACCCTTGACCCACCTCCTCCCCAGCATGGCATGGTGCATCTGGAAGGAAGCAGCCCAGTTCCTGATTCCCTCAGGAAGGAAGAAAGGAACAAGCAAAGTGGAACATTTTTGAAACATCCTGGTCAGTCTGTGGACTACCCAAGGGACTGTTTTCTGTCTTAATCTGAATTGAAGCTTGGAATTGGGAATGACTGACTGCATAGTTTAGGTCTCAGACTGGCAACTGTGGAAAGCAGTGGTGGCATCATAACATACGGAAACTGTGGGGAGGGGATTGCAGTGAACACATGGTGCAAGAGATGTGGGAAAAGGAATATAATGGAACATCTGAGGCCCTGAGAAGACACCTCCAAACAGCCAGGAAAAATCAAGAGGGAAAAAATCACAAACAGAGAACCAAACAGGATACACACCCAGAAAATACTTGAGAAAACCTTAAACCTTTAGCCTGGACTAATGTCAAGGTTAAAGGACCTGCTAATTAGTGAAGATCATCCACACAAGGTTGCAGGCTTGGCGAGTGACTGTTCAAATACACAGTTTTCAACCATAGCAAAGCGTTCAAAAAAATGAGAATGTGACCTTTTCAAAGGAAAAAAATAAATTCCCAGAAACAGGCCCTGAGGAAATATATGCATCAGATTTACTAGACAGAGACTTTCAAAGAACTGTTGCAAACATGCCCAAAGAGCTAAAGTAAGACAGAATCAAAGAGCTAAAGTAAATCAGGAAAGCAATAATATGAACAAAATGAGAAAATAAAAATTTTACCCTAGAGGTTCAAGAATATACTTGAACAAGCAGAGAAAAGAATCAGTGAGCTGAAAGACAGGTCATTTGAAAGATTGGAATCCAAGGAACAGAAAGAAAAAGAAGAATAAAGAAGAGTTAGCAAAGCCTAAGGGAATTACAGGACACTATCAAGTACAGCAGTATGTGCTATGGGAGAAGGAGAGAGAGATTCTTTTGAAGAAATAGATTATTAAATAAAGCTTCTCAAATTTAAGGAACTATATATATATATATAATAAACTATAAAATAAACTATATATATATATATATAAATCCAAGAAGCTCAACAGACTTCATGTAGGGTAAATCTAAAGAGCCCTACATCAAGACAAATTGTAATCAAACTGTTGAAAGGCAGATATAGAATATGAAAAAAAAAATAATGATTAAAAAAAAGATATAGAATCTGGAAAGCAGCAGGAGGAAGGGGACTCGTGTACAAGGAAGCCCCAATAAGGCTCAGTGGATTTCTCAACAAAAAGCTTGCAGACCAGAGGGCAATGCTGTGTTGTATTTAAGTATTAAAGAGGGGGGAAAAAACAACTATTAACCAAGAATTTTATATCTGGCAAAACTGTCCTTCAAAACTGAGGGAGACATTAAAATATTCCTAGACAAACAAAAGTGGAAGGAGTTCGTTACCCCTAGACCTGACCTATAAGAAGTGCTAAGGAATGTCCAAGTTGAAGTGAAAAGGTACTAGAGAATAATTTGAAGCCAAGTGAAAATACAGAACCCTTTGGGAAAGGTGAATAATAGACAAATATAAATATCAGTATTATTATAATTTTGATTTGTCACTCTGCTTTTTATTTTCTATAGCCATATTTAGAACACAAACATAAGATAATTTTAAGTCTATATTAATGGGTTTACAATATATAAAGGTGTAATTAGTGACATCAGTAACAAAATGGGATGCAAAGCTAGAAAATCTGCATAGGCCAATACCTAGTAAAGAAATTGAAGCAGTTACCAAAAAGTTTACAACAAAGAAAGCCCAGGACTTAATGGCTTCACTGGTGATTTCTACCAAACATTCAAAGAATTAACACCAGTCCTTCTCACACTCTTCCAAAAAATTGATCAAAATAGAATATTTCCTAACTCAATTCTATGAGGCCAGCATTACTCTAACTTCAAAGCCAGACAAAGGCACTACATAGGCTGATATCCCTTATCAACAGTGATGCAGAAATCCTCAACAAAATACTAGCAAACCAAACTCAACAGTGTGTTAAAAGGATTATACACCTTCACCAATTATACACCTTATTCCTGCAATGCAAGAATGGTCAAATCAATGAATGTAATACACCACTCTAACAGAATGAAGAGGCGGACAGAAGCACAGGATCATCTCAATTGATGGCAGAAGAATTTACAAAATTCAACACCTTTTTTTTTTTTTTAATGTAAAAACACTCAACAAACAGACTTTATGGAACTATTACAATATATTGAAGGCTATGTGTGACTGTTTATAATAGCCAGGACATGGAAACAACCTAGACGTCCATCAGCAGACGAATGGATAAGAGAGCTGTGGTACATACACACAGTGGAATATTACTCAGCCATTTAAAAGAATACATTTGAATCAGTTCTAATGAGGTGGATCAAACTGGAGCCTGTTATACAGAGTGAAGTAAGCCAGAAAGAAAAACACCAATACAATTTACTAACACATATATATGGAATTTAGAAAGATGGTAACCATAACCTTATATGCAAGACAGCAAAAGAGACACATATATAGAACAGTCTTTTGGACTCTGTGGGAGAAGGCAAGGGTGGGATGATCTGAGAGAACAGCATTGAAACGTGTATTATCATATATGAAACAAATCGCCAGTCCAGGTTCGATGCATGAGACAGGGTGCTCAGGGCTGGTGCACTGGGATGACCCAGAGGGATGGGATGGGGAGGGAGGTGGGAGGGGAAGTTCAGCATGGGGAACACATGTACACTCGTAGCTGATTCATGTCAATGTATGGCAAAACCACTACAATATTGTAAAGTAATTAGCCTCCAACTAAAATAAATAAATAGTTTTTTAAAAAAGGAAAGAAAACCCTTGGCTTCTAGCAAACAGCCAGCCACTTGCTTTGGGCCATAAATAACCACAGTTAAAAAAAAAATAATAAAGGCTATGTGTGAGAAAACCACATCTAACATAATACTCCATGGTGAAAGACTGAAAGCTTTATTTTTCTGAAATAAGGAACAAGACAAAGAAGTATACTTCCACTACTTTTATGCAACATAGCACTGTAAGCCCTATCCAAAGCAGTCAGGCAAGAAAAATATCTAAATTGGAAAGGGAGAAGAAAAATTATCTCTGCCGATTTCTGGATCCCATGTATAGAAAACCCTAAATGGGTTCCATCAAACTGTTAGAAGTAATAAATTCAGCAAAGTTGTAAGATATAAAATAAGCACACAAAAATCAACTGCATTGCTATATATTAACATTAAACAAGCTGAAAAGGAAATTAAGAAAATTGAATTTACAATAGTATCAAAATGAATAATATAAGTAGGAATCGACTTAACCAGGTAGGCAACAGACTTACACACTGAAAACTACAAAATGTTGCTGAAAGAAATTTTAAAAAGAGGGAGTTCCCTGGTGGCCTAATGGGTAGGATTCCAAGCTTTCACTGTCATGGCCCAGGTCCAGTCCCAGCTCAGGGAACTGAGATTTCACAAGCTCTATGGTATACTCAAAAATAATAATAATAATTTTTTTTTAAAAAAATGAACATTTGAGGGAAAATCTGTGTTCATGGGTTGGACCCTTACCTTTCACTATATACAGATCAACCTAAACCTGATCAAAGACCTAAATGCAAGAGCCAATACTGTAAAGCTCTTAGAAGAAATCATAGGGGAAAGGCTTCATGACATTGGATTTGGGAGAGGGTTCTTACTATTGGCTTCCCTTATAGCTCGTTGTTAAAGAATCCGCCTGCAATGCAGGAGACCCCCATTTGACTCCTGGGTCAGGAAGATCTGCTGGAGAAGGGATAGGCTACCCACTCCAGTATTCTTGGGCTTCCCTTGTGGCTCAGCTAGTAAAGAATCCGCCTGCAATGTGGGATGCCTGGGTTCGATCCCTGGGTTGGGAAGATCCCCTGGAGAAGGAAAAGGCTACCCACTCCAGTTTTCTGGCCTGGAGAATTCCATGGACTGTATGGGGTCACAAAGAGTCGGACACGAGTGAGTGACATTCACTTTCACTTTCTTAGCTATGACACCAAAAACACAGACAGCAAGAGGAAAATTAATAAGTTGGACTTCATCAAAATTAAAACTTTTCTGCATCAAAAGACACTATCAACAGAGTGAAAGGCAACCCAAGAAAAGTGGGCAGATAATTGCAAATCATGTATCAGATAAAGGATTGATACTTAGAGTGTATAAAGAACTACGCTCAACAACAACAAAAAACAACCTGATGAAAAAATTGACCAAGGACTTGAATAGACATTCTCCAAAGAAGTTATACAAATGACCAATAAGCACATGAAAAGATGCTCGACATCATTGTTCAATCACTCAGCCATTGTGTGCAGCCCTTTACCATGCTAATGACTGTAGTCCGCCAGCCTGCTCTGTCCATGAGATTTTCCAGACATGAATACTAGAATAGGTTGCCATTTCTTCCTCCAAGGGATCTTCCCAACCCAGGGATTGAACCTGTGTCTCCTCCATTGACAGGCAGATTCTTTATACCACTGAGCCACCTGGGAAAGTGAAAGTGAAAGTCGCTCAGTCGTGTCCGACTCTTTGCAACCCCATGGACTATACAGTCCATGGAATTCTCCAGGCCAGAAAACTGGAGTGGGTAGCCTTTTCCTTCTCCAGGGGATCTTCCCAACTCAGGTCTCCTGCATTGCAGGCGGATTCTTTACCAGCTGAGCCACAAGGGAAGCCCAAGAATACTGGAGTGGATAGCCTACCTAGGAAGCCAACATTAATTCAACATCATTAGGGAAATGCAAGTTGAAATCACTGTGCTTAGTCGCTCAGTCGTGTTCTGACTCCTTGTGACCCCTTGAACTGTAGCCCACCAGGCTTCTCTGTCCCTGGGATTCTCCAGGCAAGAAAACTGGAGTGGGTTGCCATGCCCTCCTCCAGGGGATCTTCCCAGCCCAGGGATCGAACCCAGGTCTCCTCATTGCAGGCGGATTCTTTACCGTATGAGCCACCAGGGAAGCCCAAGAATACTGGAATGGGTAGCCTAACCCTTCTGCAGGGGATCTTCCCAACCCAGGAATCGAATCAGGGTCTCCTCCATTGCAGGCGGATTCTTTACCAACTAAGCTACCAGGAAAGCCCTGAAACCACACTAATCCCGTTCCCATTGGGATGGCTATTAAAAAAAAATTTTTTTTAAAGTATTGGTGAGGATGTAGGGAAGTTAGAACTCCTGTACATTGCTGATGGGAATGTAAAATGGTGTATCAACTGTGAAAAATAAATGATGTTTCTTCAAAACAAAACATAGGATTATTACCACATAGTCTAGCAATACCACTTCTGGATAGATACCCAAATAAACTGAAAGCAAGGATTCAAAGAGATATTTGTATGCCTGTGTTTGTAGCAGCCTTATTTACAGTGGCCAAAAGGTAGAAACAACTCAAGTTGCCCCTCAGTGGATAAATAGATAAACAAAATATGCATACATTTTGTATATGTACATACAATATACAAAAAACAATATATACATAGAATGGGTAGAATAGTTGACTTCAAAGAGACAGAAAGTAGTAGAGTGGTTCCTGTTGACTTCAAAGAGACAGAAAGTAGTAGAGTGGTTCCTGGAGGCTGGGGGAAGGGAGTGGGGAATTCATGTTGTAAAGGACAGCATTTCAGGTGGGGAAAATGAAAAAGCTCTGGAAAGGGATGGTAGTGATGCTTGCACAACAGTCTGACTATACTTAATACCACAGAACTATACACTTAAAAATGATTAAAATGGCAAATTTTATGCTATATGTATTTTACCAAACTTTTTAAAAAAATCTATTACTAAAAAATTAGCGTAGATTCTCTGACTATGTTTTATTTCTATTCACTTGTCATTCATTAGTTTATACTTGCCCACCTTTTACCACTCAGCTGTCCATACTCCAGGCCAGTTCTTCTCACAGTGTTTCTTCTAGTTCACTTCAGTTTAAGATTCAGAAGCTCCTCTTTGAAAAGTCAGTGTGCTACATCCATTTTAGAACATTCTATCAAGCAAAGACATCCGAGTATTCCAAATCAGTAAAGGAGACAAAGACAAATAAGACAGGTAAGTGATTTTTTTAAAATATTACTAGCTAAAATTACAAAAGCAGCACATGCTTATTGAAAAAAATGCAGATAATCTAAGATATACAGAGTATAAAGTGATGGTCCTCTCCCTCATTTCCCAGAGGTCACCACTGTTAATAACATACCTCTATCCTTTCAGAATATGTGAATCGTATCTTTTCAAAAATGGAGTTACGCTAATTTGGAAAAGATTTTAAAATTTTAAAACTATGTTTATCTTCACCATCATCATCACTAAGATTTATTGAAGCTTATGTTTGGCAAAGTGTTACAGTCATCTCATTTAATTATTATATGGCTCTTTTGAGTAAGTTGTTATTTAAATTTTTCAAACAAAAAAGGTGAAATAACAAGCACTCCACTAATACGTAGTAGAATTATGATTTGAAAAAAATTGCTTGACCACGGATTTCACATCTATAACTTCTTTGCCTAAAATCATTGATAGTCTTTCAAGTTCACACATACAAAACTACCTTATTCCATTTAATAACTGTATCTCTTGTGCTACCTCTTCCTTAAAGCACTATTTTTCCTTAACATTTCAGACACCATATTTGATTTTTCTCATTCCTTTTTGGGTTGCAATTCCTCATTTCTCTCTGTAGGTTTATTCTCTAATACCAGGCCACTAGATATTAGACTTATTCAAGCCTTTCTTTGTATCTTACTTTATATTCTTGTATGAGCTATTTCATCTTCCATTGCTTCGGATACTTATGACAATAACTTGTAAATTTATCTCCGTACTCCAGATTTACTCTCTGAGCTCTAGATCCATATGTCTCATTGTCACTTGAAAACCATATTTTGTCAGACCTGAGCTTATACATCCTCTATTTTTTCCCACCTATACCATGTTAAAAGAGTAATGAGTCTTATAAGCTACTGTGTGGAATAATAGTGCCTTTTATTTATCCTAAATTATCTCACTTAAATTTCCAAGGATGATTCCTGATACTGCTACTAATGTCCTGTTGGTCATCAAGTATATTCACTTTCCCTGGGACCTGAGAGGTGTTCTTCTTGATACCAAATTTTCCATTGTTATACCTAGACACTCCTGCCACTATGACATTAAATTGTTTGTCTAAGGACCTCTAGTCTTTATGAAAACTTGACTGTTTTTAGCTTTTCTTCCCAGGATAGCCTTTATCCTAGACCATACTAAAATGTCAGGTAATCCCAGATAATACTGAACCAATTGTATTCTCTTTGCTCCTTCAGTCCTTAAATTCATATTACTTCATAAAGCAGCAAAGAGAATTAACTTTTTATGAATAAATATATTTTACAAATGTCACATCCTTTACATGTAAATATGCCCAGCCCTACGAAGTTGGCATTATTAGCCCCATTCTCAAATGAAGAACCTGAGACTCAGAAATAAATCAATATTGCAACATAAGTGGCAGAATCGATACTGAAACTGAGCTTATCTGACTCCTCTAAATTCGTAATCATTATACTAACCTAGTTAAATCACAGCCCTTCCCAGGTTTTCCATCTGCTTTCTTCCCATTGCTACAGATAACAAATACTTTTTCAGTAGCTCTTGGCCACATAAATAGAGAGTTCAAAGGAGAGGTCTGCTGGAAGGAGAATTTGAAAGTCTGGCAAATAACCAACCACTGGAAATGAGATTGCCTGAGGGGGAGGTTGTTTTTCAGTCACTAAGTCGTGTCTAACTCTTTGGGACCCCATGGACTGCACCGTCTCCTAGAGTTTGCTCAAACTCATGTCCGTTGATGCAGTGATACCATCCAACCGTTTCATTCTCTCTTGCACCCTTCTCCTGTTCTCAATCATTCCCAGCATCAGGGTCTTTTCCTGTGAGTCAGCTCGTCGTATCAGATGACCAAAGTAGTGGAGCTTCAGCTTCAGCATTAGTCTTCAATGAATAGTCAGGGTTGATTTCCTTTAGGATTGACTGGTTTGATCTCCTTGCAGTTCACAGTGATTTTGGAGCCCAAGAAAATAAAGTCTGCCACTGTTTCCATTTTTTCACCTTCTGTTTGCCATGAAGTGATGGGATCAGATGCCATGATCTTTGTTTTTTGAATGTTGAGTTTTAAACCACCTTTTTCACGCTCCTCTTTCACCTTCATCAAGAGGCTCTTTAGTTCCTCTTGGCTTTCTGCCCTAAGGGTGGTTTCATCTGCATATCCAACTGGAGAGTAAATAGCAAAAAGAAGATCTTGGTAGAGCTAGATAGACTCCTGTGCGTCTAGTCATGGTGATTATTCAGGGGGCTTGGGCATTGCAGTCAGGCTAACCTGGATTCAAATCCCAGCTCTACTTCCTACTGAGAAACTTTGAGCAGGTTATTTTCTAGCTCTTTGCCTCAGTATTCTCATCTATAAAATGTGGGAAATAATCTCAGGAGGTTAATTTAATGCTTTTAAGTGAAATAGAGAAAATAAAGCTCTCTGATTCTGGTGCATAGTAGTCAGTGAAATGATCATATAATAATGTGTTGATGAAAAATTTGGTTGTAGAACAATTCACATTTTTTAAAAAGATACATACACATGTACGCTGAAGTTTTGAAAGAACACATACCAAAATGTCAATAGGAATTACCTCTAAGGAGGAATGGAGGGCAAAGTAAAGGAAGAGACTGTTAGTTTTTTACTTTGTACACATCTGAGGTTTTGATATGGTTGTGATGGTGGACATTTTGTTGTTTTTTGCATTGTTTTCAACAGATGTGCTACTTTTGTAATTTTTAGCAACCATTTTGTTTCTTAATCATTTTGAGCCTATTTTGTCTCTTTGTAAACTTTGAACAACCAGAATTTGTTTATTAATTATTTTGTTTGTTTATTGCTTCATAGAATGTTTTTGATTCAATGAAGATACCACACTGATTTTTCAGAGAAAAAGCTTCTGAGTCTTAAATTACAGTGAACTATAAGAAGAATTGAAAAAACTGGCTTAGAGCATGCAGTGGTTGTGTGGTAAGTCTGGTGACAAATTGTATATGTAGTGATAATCAGTGATAATCAGAGCTTTAGTTAATGGACATATTCACACATGTTAATAATAGTATGTAGAAACCTTGTTCATTATTACAGGAAGGGAGCTAACATTTGCAAAGAGCTTACTACATAACATACATTTTATACATGCCATCTACTTCAGTACTTCAAGTAAATATTAATTTTATTTCAAAGTGAAAGAAACCAAGGCCCAAAGAACCTAAGTAAATTAATCAGGACCAAAACACAATATTGTAAAATAAAAATAGTTTACCATTTGGTATACAGAGAAATTGGTGACAGCACCATCACTTAAAAGTAGATAATCAGATTGATAATCTAATGTCAGACTGTAGGTCTCCTGGATAAGTGTTGGTATCAGGAGGGTGGGAGAGGGCAGGATTTATAACTCCCTAGTTATAAGAGAATATAAGAGTTTGGTTTAGAAATGAGCTGTAGAAACCAGATCTCCAGTTGCTAATCCTATGCAGTCTCTCTTTTTCTTAACCTCAAATTGAAGTTGATGTTTTTGGTTTACCAGTTTCAAGATAGTTTTTGTCTAAAATGTTATATATTGGAATAATTAATATTTAATTATCTTCCTTCATGAACTATGGAGTTCCTATTGAGAGTTTTTGTAGTAGCCAAGCAAACCCGTCAATAAAGCTTTTGTTCTCTTTGTTAATCTTGCAATAGTTTGGAAGGTTTTTAAACTTTTTCTCTGAATCCATTCAATATTTACTAAATTTCTCTTCTTTTTTATACTTGGAAGAAAAAAAAATGGTATTTCTCAGAATATTGGGATTATTTCTTGAGGATGAGAGAGATTATGTTTGACTTATTTAGAGTATTATGGATGACTGAGGACACTTGAACTTTTTCCCATTTAGGAAATAAGTGCTTTGGAAAATATGAAAAATGAGAATTTTCAATGTTAGCAATAGAAAAAAATTCAGTTTATAGAACTCTTTTAATATTTATGAAACCCATGAAAACTTGAGCAGCTGTATGTCCAAAATTATAGAAAATATGCTGCCTTAATTTTGAAGATGGACTGAAATTTTGCCAGGATAAAGGGACTTTTCTTAAGATAAGCTTTTTGCTTTATTTATGATAGTCAAGAGAGTGTATGGAGAACCATTTTTAGTAAATCCAAGGTGTGTGCTATATTTCATCAGCATTGTTACAAGTTTTGCTTTTGAACATTGAGAAAGGATTAAAGTATATTCTGGCACAAGTACCTCAGTACCTGTTTACCTCTTTAGATGCTGGTAGACCACTTGTTTTGCTATTCTTTGGAATTGGAAGGAGTGTCAGATACACAGAAGCCAGAGTCATCTTGGCCAGATGGTGTTTGATACAGATGGATGGTTAGTTGTCATGCAGATCTCCTAGTTGGTAACTTGTTGCTGCCATCTGACTCAAAGAATCATTCACACACACTGGCTGTCAAAAGCATCTTCTCTTCTGTCTGTTTTAGCTGTCATGTCTGTGCTCTGTACAGAAGTGTTGACAAGACATTGCTGTTGTACATTTTCAATGTGGTTGTTAGTAATTTTTCTGTTTTGTAGGGTCTTTGGTAGTGCTGGAATGTACTTGCTTTGTAATTGTACTGATTTTTGTGTGTGTAAATACTATGACAGTGAAACAATTATCTGACCTTTTAAAAGGAATTTTCAGATAATAAGTTTATATACATCTGTTCAGTGAACAAAAAGCATTTAATAAAAAGAAGAAAAGCCTCTTGTTTCTGTTAGTTTCCAAACATAGCAAGTAAACTCAGTTCTTCTGGTTATTTCCCAATTTGATACAATATCCTCTTCTGGACTTTCCCTCTCATGGCTTTGTGGTCAGTCTTTATACTGTTTCTAAATATTTTCTCTTCTCAAATTAGTAAATTTTTTTCTAACAGTATAAGCTTCCCTTTTTTTCCAAAAAAAGGAAAAACGAAAAAATCTTCAGACATAGCCATTTTTTTGCATCTATCTTCTGAAGCTTAATTTTCTTTTGTCTTATTTACTTACTGACTTACTATCTCTATTTTTCCTATTTTTCTTCAGAAATGTAAGCAAAACCTTATCTCCATTCCTTCAGGTTAACTTCTGAAGACATATCTATTTCTCTTATATTTTCTTAACTTAATTAGATTATTTATTTGACTAATATTTATTGAGCATTTCAGTATGTGCCAGGTACTCTGGAGATAGCAGAATAGTCTCTGTCCTTGAGGAGGTCATAGTCTGAAGAGAAATCATACATATAAACAATTAGGCTAGACTAATAATTGATACAATGAAAGTGTGTGGAAAGAACTTAAAAGAACATGGGTTATTGCTATTCTGTTTCTCCTGCTATACTTCCAGAGTATCAGTTTTTTAAATTATTACAGAATTTGCTTAAGTTTATGAAGTACTTTGTTAAGTGGTTTACTAAATAGTGGAAAACTTCAACTTGAAATTGTTGATCTCTTGATTTTTTTACCTGCTAATGAAAACATTTTCAGCATTTTTCATTTATTATAATATGTTATATGGAGATGTGCTAAAGTATGTTTTTAAGCCAGAAACTAGAAGATGAAAATTACCTGGCAGAGGCTTTCTGAGTTGCTTCCAAAAGAAAATACAGGTCATTTGTTTTTTCATTAAGGTTGGGAAAAAAATATGTAGTAGATAGAGAATGGGCTGAGGTTTGAATAACTTATACATTTATTCTGAGTGTGTCTCTAACTTAGTAAGTTTTTTGTACTGGTCATTTAATGCTTGATAGTAAAATATATATACCTATCGAAAAAGTGAAAGAATGGATAATTTTTGGTTCATGTTTATGGAAAGTTTGGAGTTCTTTAGAGGAAGTTCTAAATACACAAAAGTAGATAGAACAAACCATAATATCAGGCATGTTTGCTGATTCCTCAGCCCTGGTAGCTCTGTGTAGACAAGGCAAATTTAAAGTATTACAGAATTAGCATTAGAGGTTTAAACCCTTCTTATAGTCAACCCACCCACTCTTTCTAGGGGCTTGGATGCAAATTTATGTATGAATAAGTCTTGTTCTGGGAAGCCTGGCCCTAGGCTAGAATTTGGTATCCAAAGTTCTATTATCACACTCCTAGTCATAGGATGTATGGTTCAGACAGATTCAAAAGATTCATTCTTTTACTTAAAATAATAAAATTTACCAATTGAATTTTATTTTAATGGAATTCTTTTTTTTTTTTCAATAACCTTGTACTGAATATGTCCTATGTGTAAGTTACTTTGCATAGAAATGTCAAGTTACATGAAGCTACCCTCAGGCAGCATGCAAGACAAAACACCACTTGGATTACTTACCAGCTTTGTCAGTTACTCATATTTAAAATGTAGTACAAAATTTCACCTTTTATTTGGGAAAATGTGCTATTTTGCTTTCATTTCTTAAGCTAATTTCTTTTGGGACTCTAGAAACAGCTGTGTCATTTATAAAGTACTTAGTATTTGTGGATCTCTGAAAATACTAGAGCTTCACTAATTTTGATCATTGATTAAGAATCAATTCAAAATCAAATATTTAGTATCTATTGAAGGACATTCCAAGATTATTAGAACCCCATTTCATATTTCAAGGAATTTACAATTTAGTCATTTATATGTTCTAGTGATAGATATTGGTAAAGAATTCTCTATTATTTTTTGGTTATATATTTTTCAGACTTTGTGCTAACTTGATCATCGTAATGGAGTGTTTTCAGATATCAGGTTTGCAACATTTATATGCTGCAGTGCGAACTTGTGTGTTCTTTTCAGTGCTCCCATCCGAGTACTAACTAGGCCTGACCCTGCTTAGCATCCAAGATCAGACCAGATCGGGCTCATTCAGGGTGGTATGGCCATAGACTTTCATTGCTTAATTCTCACAGCCATTGCAATAGTAGTAAAGTGACTGCATTAAAAATATAAGGGAAATTGTGGTATTTAAGATGTCCATTAGAAATTAACCATGTGGTTTCTTGACTTCTTAAATCCTAATCTTGGAATTTCTGATCAATGTAATTTTATAATTTGTGCTTGTACCTTTGATTTTCATAGTGTTTTAGCTGTAACTACTTTGTGTTTTTCTACTCTAAAAATAAATTCAAAAGTGCATTTGTTTTAAGAACATGAAATCTTAATTTTTTAAAGTTAGTATTTTTATAGAAAAACTTTAACGTAGCATCCATTTTGTCATTCATGCTTTTTTGTTATCATTACAGATTAAATTCTAAATTATAATTTTTACCCAAGAAACTGTACATTGAGCTCTTAACAAAAATTTCTCTAAGGTTTCTCTAAAATTTTACAGTGCTTAAAGTGTTTTAAATCACTTTTGTTTGTAACGATTGTAAGTACATGATTAAATCCTGTTTTCAGCTCGTAAATAAATGCCCCTGTGGCTGGGAAATGGCAGTATGGGTAACTCATACCTATATGTAATTACTAACGGACATTAATGTATACACATGTCTGTCAGTAGATGCCAGGCTAACTGGTCTTTATGGTCAGCAGACTGAGAACTATGAGCAGAGAATACGTGAGCAACAGGAACAGCTGTCACGTCAGCAAACGCTCATTGACAAGCTCAAGTCACAGTTACTTCTTGTGAACTCCAGTCGAGGTATGTTCATGTTAAATTTTTAAGTATTTCTTAAACCTCTGTGGAAAAGAAAGGTGGAAGTTAAGTTTTTCTGTTTTATTTCTCCTGTGTTTCTGGTATCTTAATACCTGTGGTGCAGTTAAGTTTTATGTTTATTTAAGAAATGAACACTTGCAGGAAATGGGAAAGTGGACAGCCACATGTACCATATGGTGGCCCTCTTAAGTTGGTAAAATTTCCTAGAAGACAATTTTTCAGTAACTAGCAAAAGCTTTTTAAGTGTGTGTGCCTTTTAAACCAAAAATTTGAGTCCTAAGAATGTATCATAAAAAAATATTTCTTCAGGTACTCAAGGTATATATTACAAAGATGCTCATCACAGTAATAATTTCTAATAATGGAATGTTCAACCGTTAAATTACGGTCATTCATGTAGGAAACAGCTGTGTAGCCAAGTAAAGTGATAATAATAGGTGTTCACTTAGAAACATGAGACATATTCATGATATATAGCAAAATGAGAAAAGCAAGATAAAAAACGTGCATTTTATCTATGCAAAAAAATTGTTTCTTGTGAATTTATGTGTATTGAGAAAGAAAAATTCTGGTAAAATATAAACCAAAATGTTACTAGG